>NC_054379.1:73536836-74258711 GCF_017654675.1 Xenopus laevis | reverse complement strand
AGATTTAGTAGCCTGGCGACTAATCGCCTCGTCTTTGCGGCGACCAATCTCCCCGAACGCCTTCCCTCACTCTTGCGCTGGGTAAATGAAAAATCACATTTCACATTAAACCTAAAAGTGTTCAGCATCCTTGTAACTGCTCTGTGTGCCAGTAAATTTCTGTTCTATTGAATCTGAGAGGGTGCTTATCTCTCTGCTACTGAGTATTGGGCCTCATGCTTTCGTGGGAAGACAAGGATGTACAAGATTTCTATTTCTTCCTATTTGGATTATTGATCTGTTGAAAATGATTCACTTTCTATTAGTGTCAGAGTATCAGCAATGCTCAGCAGCATCCCTGAGCACTAATGCCTAATAATAGTTATTCCTAATGCAAATCCCATTTAGAGACTAAGGATTCAGATAACTGGTAAAGGATGGATAATAAATCCTTAGAGAACAAGGAAAACCAATTACATATACGAATAACTTTCAAAACATTGAATATTTTTAATTAATGTGTATTGGAAAGGTGCTTAGAGTTAAATTAAAGGCAAACCTGTATTCTTGATTAATTGGGTGCAGTATCCATTAAGGACTCCATGTCCTAAATGCAAAATATACAACTCTGGCACAAAATGCATTATTTTCTTTCACTTATTGATACAATTTAGTGCTGAAAAAATTCAGAAGTTATCACACTGCTGTGCCTTTACCAGTTACAACAGAAGAAATGCTTATTGCTAGGACCAGAAGGGGCTGATTTCTGACCCTAGCCCTTGGTTACACTGACATCCTCCAATGCTGCCTTGGATAGAGAGAAGAAAAACAACTACTACTTGATTATCAGCAGCTTGGGTATACTAAATATTCTCTCTGGACCCCTCTCTTCTGGCTCCCTGCAGTAGTCCCTGGGTTTGCCCCTCTTCTGGTACGCCACTGCTCATATGGGTCCAACTTTGAGTGTTCTACAATTTAAAAAAAAATCTATTTATAGAATTTAATAATTTCAAAACTACCTTTTATATAAACCAATATTTTCTGAAAAGGAAGTTGGGGAGTTTAGGACATTTAAGATGCATTTGTTCAGCTGGTGTAGACATGCCAGCATAGAATTTGTGATCCACTCTTTTCCTTGAAAATGCATACTTTTCCATTTCCATGCTGAAATTATGTATCACATTTTCTACTTTGGCGTGCCTCTGGCTTTATCACTGACCCTGATATTTGTTTTAATTTATCATTTAACCTGCACATGATTTACACACTCATTTTAACTACAGCAATAAAAAATAAAAAGCCTTGGTATTTTGCCATAGTGTTCCATATTGCTTCAGGTATTGTTGCAAATGCTGCAAAAGGTAATTATAATGCAATTCTAAGAGGTGATTATAATGCCAGAGGATAGAATGAAACATAACAAATAGATAGAATGATACAAAATGAATATGCTCTGGCACCTACTGTTATAAATCTCAATTCTGATCTGGCGCACCACCTACTATTTAGGTTTTATTGTTATTGCATTTGAATTTCTGCTATAACTATCCCCTGTACCATATGCTTTTAAACTGTATAAAGAATTGCTGTTCCTGCATTGAAAGAAATAACATTTTACATGATGTACATGCAGACAGCAGCCCAAACAAAGAACAAAATCAAAGAGGAAAATCACCAAGAAAAGAGGCAGAATCAGTGTTATCTCAAATATAACATCATGGTTTGTAATGAATAGACTATGATGGGTCTGTTATATTTTACATATAAAGTAATTCAAATGTGGAAATGTAATATGTTTTGTTAGCACAAAAAAATGTTCGCAAAGATCATTGCAAATAGTAGCAACCAAGATTTTCATTGTTTCCATTGTTTTTGACCAATTTTTAGACCTCAATGACTTCCTCTCAAAGTTTGAGAACAAATGGCTTTTGCAAACAATCATAGTGTAATAAAATGTTGCAATCACAAAGTGTTTTTTGCATAAAAATATTAAACAAATCTATATTACACACATAAGCAGATTGAGATGTTGACATATAATACAGATATAATGCATAGCAGGAATCTAGTTAGCTTTTCTAGCAAGAATGGGGTGATACTCTGGGGTCAAACCACAAGGGGTTCATCTGGTAAGAAACGTATTTTGAAATTTATCATGTACTGTACCTTTAAGAATTCGAATTAGACCATTAAAAAGGGGCAGATTTATCAAGGGTCTAATTTCGAGGGTTAAAAAACCCTCTAATTCATCCCTTGAAGTAAAATCCTTCGAATTCGAAGGATTTTAGCGCAAAAGGTTAGATCGAACGATCAAATAAAAATGGTTCAATCGAACGATAAAATCGATTTTAAGCGATTGATCGAATGATTTTTATTCGAACATAAAAAATGCCCAAAAATTCTACCATGTCCCCATAGGCTAAAATTCAATTCAATAGCTTTTATTTGGCGAAGTATTGAGTCGAATGTTTTTTTAAAGAGACAGTACTTTGATTATTGAATGGTTGAATGGTCGAACGATTTTTACTTCGAATCTTTCGAATCTTTCGATTCGATCGAATTTCACCAATTCGATGGTCAAAGTACCCAAAAAAATACTTCAAAATTTGAATATTTTTGGATTTGAACTATTCACGCAAGCTTAGTAAATCTGCCCCTAAATGTCAAGTTGCCTTTGACATAATTCTACTAGATACTTTATGCTGCTGACTTTAAACCTTATGTACTGTCAGAACCAGAACACTCTGCCTGCATAGAGAAGATATCAACTATGTCTAGCAATCCCTCCCTTTCATTCTGAGTTTCTTAACTATGGCCAATTTGTACCAGAAATATAGTATCAGTACTTTCTTAAAACACTTACCAAGGGGCACAACCTTGTTGCTGATATGCAAGCTGTGTCCCTTAATTAATAAGGCAAAGGTAATATAATGAAAATCACATTGCTGCAGGTCTAGTAATCTATAGCATTCAATTATCAGGTGATATTTACTATTCTAAACATCTGATTGATTGCTCTGGCTTACTAAACATGTGACTGCCACTGACTCGCTGTTAAGGCTGGGGGCCTTACAATAATTGAACAAACATCTTTTACAGATTAAAAATGGGATCACAGATACTGCTTATGAGAACTTACAGAAATGCTTAACTCACACAGCGAATATGACAACCCTGTTATGCAGAAACTCCTTCATTAGTGCCATTTGTAATGTTATGTGTATTAAAAGTATGTTTATTGAAGATAAACCTTACAATTACAGCTTTGTCTTGGACTATTGCAGAGGCATCACCTAAAAAAAAAAAAAAAAAATATATATATATATATATATATATATATATATATATATATATTTATAAACTCTTCCACCTGTTAGCATAACATAACCTGACTAGATGCCTAGCCTAGCTAAAATTATTGTAGCTTACAAATTTTTCAGTGGAACACATGACATATTTCCCAACATGTGTCTTTTATCCACATGATCGGTGCATTCTCTGCTGAGCCCCTTTCCTTCCTGTCTGAACGCAGTATGCAAGCCTCATAAGAAAATTAAATAGCCTTCAGCAGAATTCCATGAGTCATCACGAGAACCGAAGACAGATCAGAGTTTCTTGGCACAATAAAAAAAATTACCATGGAAATTCTGCTAAACAACATGTGAAAATGTATTTTCCACGGGCCTAAAAAAGAAATGAGATATTTCCTATTTTGTGGAAATGTAACGCAATGTAAGAACAGTTTGTTTAATTGCTTCAGTTCTGTAACCTCTCTTTTCCGGCGCTCTGAATTTTTCTAAAGAAGAAGTAAAAGGGAAGCAAACAATAATCTAGACTGATGAGGCAGGCTTAGTAGTGCCTATTAACCAGTGTAAAAAGAATGAGAATAGAAATTCAGAATGTAGGTTATATGTGGTGTTCTTTATAATTTACGCGTGTTATGTTAAGACTACTCTTTCATACCACATGGTGCACATACAGTGGCTTAACTTGATAGAAAAAGGTAAACACTAAGGGGGCCTGGTGCAAACAGTCCCTCCCCCCCCTCCCGACCCACTTGCACCTCACCTCCTGGGCAGACATTGCGACACTATTTTAAAGGTAAAAACGAGTCGGGGAGGAGGACTATGATGCAGTCTGGGCCTCCCTATTGCCCGGGCCCCCCGTAGTCACTGGTTCTGCTGTATAGGTAGTTATGCCAGTGCACACATACAAACATGTTGTTTTAGGTCTAGTTACCCATAGCAACCAATGATAGGTTTGCTTTGTAACAGCATCCAGACAAATCTTACCTGTTTATTGGTTGCTATGAGCTAATTGTCTGGAGTAAGGGAGTAAGTGAGGCTCAAAAATGAGGACTTTACCGCCAAAAGTCACAATCTGAATTTATATATAAGTGAGAACAGGGCTAAAGTCAAATGTTACTGAAAGCATTATCAACAAAAGCTTACTCGTCTGACTATTGTGCTATATATGTATTTATAATGTATATCGGGTTGTTGCACTGTCGATACAGTCTATTCATATATAAACTATCCAGTCTTTTATTTCTAACAGGAACTATTTTTCCTATATAACCACAAGGATCTGTAGTTAAATAATGGTCCATAAGGTTTAAAAGAATACAGTGCAACAACCCAGACACAAGGCTATCTTGAGCATGAAATAAGGTCAAGGATTAATAAAGTCTGAGCTTTTCCTAAGTAGACAGGCAAAGAGCCAGTTGATCTCATTCTTTTATGGGCACACTCTCTGTGTGTTTCGTAAGTTGTTTTCTTTCGTGTTGTTTTTTTAAACAACACAGCGTACTCACATCTGAGGACTTTACTCTTGTCAGAACATCAACAAGTTACTTCATTAATGTCACAGTTAATAAGAAAGAACTGAGCACTAATGTACATTATTCACAACATTTCATGAACTGACTGTGCAAACTATTTGGAGAACATATGACTTAAAGCCTAGTGAAGCCTGACAGACTTTCTGTATCTTGGAAATTGGCATGTGCAGTGCTTTTGAACTTCTCGATTAGAGAACAATTGGCTTTTGTACTATCTAGAAAAAATAATGACCAGAATTTTATATGACATTATGCAGTGGCGTAACTATATGTTAATGGAGAAAGGGAAAGCACTAACCCTTAAAGTTGCACCTCCCCATCATAAGATCCGATAACTCAAGGAACGAGTTAAAACGTAACTTTTACTCATAAACTAAATAAAAACACTGTGAGTCAAGGAAAATATTAAAATAAGGTTAGGAACAGGGAGATGAATAGACTGGAAATAGGTTTAACGATATGTAAAGTGAGTCTTAGACCAGTCTATTCAGTCTGCAGTTGAGAAATGAGTAGAAATGAGGACAATTGTCCAAAAACTGGAAGAATGGTCCCAGACCCGCCTGCTCAGCTTCTTGCTGGTACACTTCCAAACCTTAAATAATCAGCCACCCCTTCACCCTCAGTTTAACCCTCCCAATTGCCTGGAAAGATACAGGTAGGTTGGGTGGCACCAATATCTGGCCACCTGTATGGTTTGCTAGGTTGAGTTGCAGTGCACGCCGTAGGCTCACAATAAGTAATGAAATAATTTCTACCCCAAAGAAATGCTCCGTTGATCGCCCACTCCTTCATCCACAGAGCTCCCCTCCCGGTTCAGCTGTGAAGCGATGGCCTATATTAACAAGTTTGGTTCAATCTCCCTGCCTAACTTATCTAAAATGCGCCTGACACGCGTTTCACCCGCAATCAGCAGCCTTTGTCAAAGGTGTAACTAGATGTTACTGGGCCCCACAGCAAATTAATTTTAGGGCCCCCAACATATCCAGAGGTTGTTCTGTTTTATCTATATATATTGAAAATGCTCATTAATCCTCATGGGGCCCCCTATACCTCCTAGGGCCCCCCTGCAGCCGCAGGGTCTGCTTCCTCTGTAGTTGCCCTTGATATTATGCACAATGGTGCTTTTTGCTTAATTATCTCAGGAAGTACACTTGTGGAATTACTTTCTTTCAGTAAGCATTGTTTACTAGTAATTTCAGATGTATTATATGTATATTGTATGTACAGAATGATTTGCTTTTATGGTTCAGTCATTATCAAAGTCAAATAAAGAGGTTGTTCACCTTTGAATTAACCTTTAGTATGATTTAGAGACTGATATTTTGAGAAAATTTGCAATTGGTTCCCACATATTATTTGTGGGTTTTGAGATATTTAGCTTTATATTCAGCAGCTCTCAATTTTTCTCAAATTTGCTGTTTCAGCAATCTGTTTGCTAAGGTTCAAATAACCCTAGCAGCTTTGCATTGATTTGAATAAGAAACTAGCATATGAACAGAGGGACTGAATTGAAAGATGAGTAAGAAAAAGTAGCAATAACAACAAATGTGTAGCCTTCCAGAACATTTGTTTTTAGATGGGGTCAATGACCCCTATTTGAAAGCTGGAAGGAATCAGAAAAAAAGGGAAATCATTCGAAAACGATAAAATAAATAAATAATGAAGCTCAATTTAAAAATTGCTTATAATTGGCGATTCTATAACATACTAAAAGTTAACTTAAAGAGGAATCACCCCTTTAATTTACACTACCCATAAAGAAACCTGGAGAAATAAAGCTATATATATGCCTAGAAATGCAGTAATTCTGAACTTGCTATACCAGCAAAGACATCCAGCAGCCCTATAATAGTAATGAAGCATCCAAATTTGTCTACAGAAGCATCTTAAATCTTTTGAGTGTCAGTAAAACTAAACATGCTCAGATGTCATGCAAGGTGAATCTGAATTAATTAATCAGACATGGGCTGTGGATGGTTGCCTTGGTGCTTGGGGCTAATAAAGAAGCGCAAAACATAATAAACCCCTAACAAATGTTAAAGAGCACTACAGGTCATAAAATGTAACCCTTGGTGCTCATTCAAAGAGCATTTCTGTCTGGAGTCTGATTGTACCCTGCACCTTGCAGCAGAAAAACAAATCCAGCATATCGATGCATAGACTGCAGTGTTGATGGGTGCATGGCAGCAAGGGCCCTTTGCATATTAGGAAACAAGTAGGAGTCTGGGTGCCTACATTCCTCTCACCACCCACCCACCATGAATACAGTGCTGCTGAATGCACTTTATTTTTTCATATTGCACATAGTAAATGGCCCCTTTCTAGCCTACTTCTTTTTTAAGCTGTAGTTCTTTTACTTAACAGAATCCAAAAACCTCAGCACCTCTGCATTTGTTTTTTTTTTCATCTATTGCATGGAGCCTGAATGTAGTCAGTGACATTATGCTATAACATTCTTGTTGGAAACACACTTGTGGTTTTAAATGTAAATCCACTTTTAGACAATATCCCTGCCTAGCACAAATGCATTAGGTTATAATATAATAAAGACTGTAGTTTATCTATAGGAAAATGTATTTAGTTAATCCCAGCCTGGTATGCAAGGAATAGGAAGTTTGCATATCTGTGTGTTGACTGACGTTTTAGATATTCTATTCAGCATTTTAGACTTGGAGGCTTTACAAAGGGAAGGCAGAGAGCCAAAATTGTGTGCTGTGCTTTAGTACTTCAATGAATGTGTGCCACTGTCAAAGGGAATTAGCATTTATCCTATAACTGACCCATTAATGGTGAAATTTCTAAATCTATTATTCATTTACTGTTCCAGTTTACCAGTTGCAATTTCCCGAGGGAAAGATTTAATGTAGTGCTGAACAATCTACTTCTACTATTCAGTAGTGCTTATATTTGGAAAATACCAAGTGGACTGTGAAAATATGTTTAAGTTTAAAATGACTTGTTTGTGTGCCCCTAATAAAAGGAATTATATGCCCCAATGTTCTCTATACTGTGCCCCATATTATTTCAATAAAGCCTTTTACAATGCATTTCCCAACTGTTAATGTCTCCAGGCTATTTAGGTTTTAGGCCCACTTTGATATCAGAATTTACCAGAGGTGTTACCTGTGCTACCTTCCCTCATGGGTAAAATGTATCTACCCCTTACCATGCCCACATGCAAAGAATCCACTAACTGGCACAAATCATTGCACCACACTTAATTATATACCTAATTTTCTCAAGTGAAATTATGAATATTAATACAAATACTTATTTATAGTTTGCACTACTTTATGAGCTCTATAGTTCCAATAATATCTGGACAAAAAAAAAGTTTTTACCCCAGTTTTGGTTTTAAGACTGGCCTTCCTGGAATATCTAGAAGAATAGGCAGTTAAATTGTCTGCATTCCAAGAAATATAATACAAAGTTAATTAAATAGAGTACTTTGTGTCTACAATTTCTCCAATATATTCATGCATGCCAGGCAATTCCATCCTCCACATTATTATTGTCAATAATCCACCCAGTGTCCTAAGATACCAGATACCACTGTAGTGCACAATTCTCCTACTGAAGTCGACAGCAGGAGCAGATGCCTAGGGCACAAATATATTTTTTGAAAAGACGAATTTCATTGTAGAAAATAATCTATTGTGGTTTATTCTGGTCTTATTTTTCCAGACAATGTGCTATTAATAATAAATATCAATAGCTCCTGGTCTCTCCTCTTCCTTCTTGTGTTAGTTGCTCTATGTATACCACAAAGTCTTCCAAAGTGCAGAGATGGTATGGAAGTACCACCACTTTGTTTTAGTTGCCAAAGCTCCTTGATACAACTCAAATTCAATTGTGCAATCCTGCCCACTATGCACTATAGTCCAGAATGCCCTTATTTGGATATAACAACCCACTGTGCTCCTTCTCAGTCCTCCCAATAAAGTGCATAATCCAGCCCACTGTGTTCACAATGCACCATTAAAGACTGTTCGAATTGCTATTAAATAGAATTTACATAGCACCATGTGCCCTGCTTGATCTAGGTATGCCACCTTGCTGGTATTTCACCATTTTACTATGGGAAACTTGCCATACGCACCTTTAAACAAATTGTTGGTGGAAAAATTTTGGTGAAAATACAACAAATTTTAACTTAAAAAGCCATGGCAAATTGAAATGCCACTCTGAAACTGTAACTATGTGTCAATATGAAACCTATGCTTCTTTAAATAAGGAAACAAGTTGTATGGGAACTAAATGTACAGATTACTGCTGAGTCATTTGAAAAAACAGTTAGAGATTCCAATAAAGGGCAAAAGTAATTGGATACTTGCTAGATACTAACTGTATTTTGTAAAGGGCATATAGAATATTTATGCTGCATAGATAAAAATACAGTAACAAACTCATACATACGAATATTGTTTTAGAGTTTAGATAAAGGGCCCTGTTATTTAGTAAGCATATGAATGGCTTGTGATACAGAAGCACATGTATTCCAACATTCACTGTAGTTCTTCATTCAGTTACTCAGAATAGTTGATTTACTCTAATTTGTACAGTGCTTTCTACAAGGATACCTGTTTATTGTAAATAGTTCTGGTAAGTACATTTTGTACTAAATCTAAAGAAGAAAGAACACAAGTATAACATTCACTCTAGCACATATGATCTTTAACTTATTTGTTTTTAATGCACTGGATATTTTAACTGCTGTTGCCTATCATAGCTGAGTCATCTTTGAATATATATGATTAGATTTACAGAGATAAGAGGACCCATCATTACTTTATTTAGCTATTTTTCCCCTCTTAGTATAATGTTCCACATATTACGATTTTAGCAAGTTTAAATCCCATGCAAATCAAGCAAAGTGACCTGTGCTAATTCCCTACCTTCATTGAAGTTCAAGGTAGAAGAGGGGCTGAGGAGCAGTAACTACTGCTTCATGAGTAGTTTCACCACTGCTCTCTTGTGCACCTTAGTGTTCTTGCACTTCTGACCAAGGGAATCGTAAATTACACATATAGGGGGTTATTTATTTATTTAAGTCCGAATGTATCGGTTTTTTTCGGCATATTTATTGTTAGATTTTCCCGAAAATTGCTTTGTGGGAAAAAATCTTAATTTCACAATTTTTTTTACAATTGTTTGATTTTGTATGCTTTTTTCCCAATAACTTCGGGGTATTGCACGAAACACAGCGCACATCTAAAAATCATTGGGACTTCTCCCATTGACTTATATGCAACCTCGATAGGTCTGAGATGCTGGATTTTCTGATTCTGACTTTTTCATCTTTGGGGTATAATAAATTCTGAAAAATACGAGATTTTTTAAAAGTCCAATTTTATACTACAAAATGACAAATCTTTCTGGAGTTTATTAAATAACCCCCATAAAGTCATATGGGGGACATGTGATAGGAAGCACACAGCTTATGGTGTAGTCCTAATAAAACAATATTTACTTTTCTATACAGTTAGGCATCCGATCTGAAAGCCTGTTATCCAGAAAGCTCAGAATTGTGGAAAGGACGACTCCATTTTATCCAAGTAATTACATTTTTTTAAATGATTTCTTTTTTGATGTAATAATAAATAATAATAAAACAGTACCTCGTATTTGATCCAAACTAAGATATAATTAATCCTGTTTAAATTATTTTTTAGTAGACTTAAGGTATGATGATCCAAGTTACAGAGATATCCATTACCTGGGAAAACACCAGGTCCCAAGCATTCTGGATAACAGGTCCTATACCTGTACCTGCTACCTTTGATTCTTTGCTATAGCTTGGCTAGACATGCAACCATTGCACCTTTTACTACATCACCCACTAATGAGATTATGTAATATAAGGTTAATTTTTGCTATAGCACTTATCACCTATAGCAACCAATCAGGCAGTTTGCTATTGGTTGCTATAGGTTATTGCAGCTGGGCAAACTTTGTTCCTTTTATTACATTAGGGAATAGTTTTTAATAAAGAAACATAATATTTATGAGTTTTATGATACGTCAACAAAAGGTTTTGGCTGGTTGCCTTAATTTGTTCAGGCCACTGAACTGTGATGTGCCAACATAACAAAACATTGTTCTGATCATTCAGTTGTGACTAAAGATCTTTCAGATTTTTATTGTTATTACTAGAAATGATAAACACAGTTATTATGTTTACATGTATTTTTTTTAACTTTATAAAATAAGCCATACTTTGGGCAATTGATTAAATCACCAGTTTTGAAGTTAATACATCTGAAATGACATGTTAAATCCAGTAGTTATTAGTTATTTTAAAGAAATTTAGCATTTCAGGTAGAGAAAAAAGATTGCAAAAGCTTTGATTGACATCTTCCATTTTCAATAACAACTATTTATACACAGCAAACATCTTACATGAGAAGGGACCATGGAGAGACTCATCAGGTTCTCTCTGGTTCAGACCTGTTTGGTGTACTTAAATTAAGCCAGGGCATAATAATAATACTATGAACTATGTGTACTGATTGGATGCTTTTCTGGGAGGTGTGGGGCAAGTGTAGCTAAGCGAATTAAAGTTGGCCACAAGTCAGAGCTCAGTTAATTTGATACCAAGTCGAGACTGAAGTTAGATTTAGATATGCTACGTTGTCAGTTATCTAAAAGGTGATGGCGACTAAACTAAACTAGACTAGACTAGATTTGCTTAAGACCATGATGTACTTAATATGATATAATGACATAAAGCATTCCTTTTGGGGGTAAAGTTTTCCTTTAACAATCCCAGAATGTGAAGTAAGGTTCATTGACCACGGCGCAATAATACAGTAGAAATCTTCAAGACAGGATATATGATGAAAAACAGCCTTCTCTATAGCTCAATATCAGCATCACATGACCTGAAATCAGAAAAAAAGATAAGGCCACATTTTGATAAAATATATAATCAAAGATGGTTAAAGGTGTGAGATGGTGACAAAGGTTTACAAATGGCAAGAAAATCATATATTACCCAAATGACTAAAATTCCAGGCTATGTAAAAAACCCTAAGGTTCACTCTCCCTATTGCAATTTCTTAGCATTCATAAATATAAAATGAACTTTCATGAGTTATCTGTCATGTGCCTTTGAAAGTTTGGGTTCTGAAATCTTATACAGGCAGTAATGGGCATATCCATAGTGACAGAACATACATATAAAGCATTTATCGTGATACATATGCTATGCTAATGTATACCTATTATGACCAGGTGCATTTCTGCCATGAGGCAAAGTGAGAGGCAAAAAGCTGTTCCTGGTAACTCTAAGAGCCAAATTTCCGGTTATTAAACTGGAAATTTGGCTTTTCTAGCACAGAGAGATCAATTTTGCTCTCTACGCTAGCGATGTGCTCTGCAGACCCCTTTCAGCTATATAAAGGTAAGTGTGGGGGCATAGGGGGTGGCATTGCGAATGCTGTGTCATGCGACTTTAATGTGAAGATCTCCCCTGATTATAACAGAGTATCTAAAATATATTTAGCTACGCAGAAATTAATAATGTTAAATATGAATCTAAATTTGAGACAAGTCAAGCTGGTACTTATATCAATATGCATCATCCCCATGCTTAGTTTATTGAATTATCCCTAATCCCATGAGGGTAAAATCCTTTCTGTGGGTTTTTCTCACAAGTATTACTAAAGAAATTTGTAGAAATATTTTTATCTTTTTTTCTCATGGGGATTTGTATAGAAGGACTGACTTTCTTAATCTTCTCATAACATAAACTCTGATCACTAAAGGGCCAGTAAAAAGTAAAACTGTGTGTACACATTTCTAGATTATTTTAGAATAACATTTGCAAATATACTTTTTTCCTTAGTGGCAGAGGCTTTATGAAATAGCTATGAGTGGTGGGTGCCATGAAGGATATTTGCCTTCTCTTTAGACTTTTATTTTGGGGTGTTTTGATCCAAAAAAGGGTATTGATCCAGTATCTGGAAACCTGTTATCCAGACAGCACCAAATTATGGGAAGACCAACTCCCATAGGCTCCATTTTATAAAATTACGCTAATTTCAATATTATTACCCTTTTCCCTGTATTTATAATATAGTACCTTGTATGTGATTCTAACTAAAAGGTAATTAATCCTTATTGGAGGCAAAACAATCCTATTGGGTTTATTTATTATTTAAAGTATTTTTTAGTAGATTTATGGTATGGAGATCCAAATTACTGAAAAAAATCCCTTTTCTAGGAAACCCCAGATCCTAAACATTCTGGATAACAGATCCCATACCTGCATTTCTTTATACAATCTAAAAATGCATGTTTTCCTTATTCAGGTTTATTCACTGGAACCAACTATGGTGGACTACTGTGTATCCACTTTCAGCTCTTGCTTGGTTATATGTAAAATGTGTTCACTTTCAGTTTTCTGTATATGTGCTGAATCTTTTTTTACTATATATAAATAAATGTTTGCCATGCTTATGTAGGGTGATGGTCAGTGTTCCTTCCCAATTTTGTGAAAACTGTGAAACATAAATTCATATAAAGATATGGCTCTTGTAGTTTTATCCATAATGGCAAATTATGATGGAAAAAGCCCAGTCACAGCTTCTAAAAGCATCACAATCATAACTCTTCTTTGCATGGGTTTATATAAAGCTTTTTTTATCTTAAAGTAATGGTTTGAAATCATTTATGCTGTACCCCAAAAACTTATAAAAAAATAATATTTACAATGCCTTTGCTTGACATGCACATTCTCATTTTTACTGTATAAATCTATTTTCAGAAGGTTTAGGAAATTGATTCATACCGAAATTGTGCTGTTTTAGTCATTATGAAGAACAGAGCTCTTGTGTTTTCCACATTAAAATTCACATTAGCCAGGGTTTGATATTTAGCCATGCTTTTGACTAGTCTCCACTGATTTTATGAAGTTTAACTTATGACATGAAACTACATCAAAGGGCCACATAAAAAGAAGTTTAGGAAAAAAATCTGCTGCTGCAGGTGCCAATGTATAAAACAGACTTGCTCTTCATTTCCCCATTTGTGCTATAACCTTTATTGCACAGCAGTGGATAAGTGCTCTCTGCTCTCCCAGGACCGGAGTTAACTTCAAAAGAGATGAACAGAAGGCCAACATTTCCTCTTAAAAACCGTTTTTTCTGTAATTTGCCATTACTTTCAATTCTTGGCTGCCGTTATGTTTTAAATTGAATGCATGTATGTCATCTGTGGGTTTTAGTTTATAATACTACTGGACATGGATACATGTAAAGATTCTGGTATTGTTTGTTAAGGCCTATCTTCCTCACCAAAATTATCCCTGAACCCTGTAAAGAAAAGGAACTTTGGAGGTTAGAGACATGTCTTTCTAAAGAAATTGTACTAGCATGTTAAATTGTGAATACTAAACAAGGATTGGATGCCTTGTTGGCAAATCAGAATATACACAGTTACTAACATTATAATGCAGATTGATATCAGGAAGGGATACTTCCGCTTGTCAGAATAATAGGACACAGCTTTAGATGTCTTTTTTCAGCTTCCACCAAATCACCAAGAAGATAGAGTAGGATTTAATTAAGCAAAATGTTAAGAATAAAAAAATAAACAATTGCAACCATGGAAGACACTGAAGATGGAGACAGTAAACCAGGAGTGAACAATAAATATGTAGCCATGCAGGCTTAGAAGCAGCTCCTCAGATTCCTCATACTCTCAAAATATAGTTGGTTTTTACATGTTAGTATTAACTTGTAAAAAGAAGAAAGAAAAACTGAGAGTTTCTCCTACAGAGGCACTGGTCATTAGTTAATTTTGTCTATTTCAAGAAAATGCAGCCACAGACCTGGAAAAGTCATAACAGTGCATGCGATTGAGCTCTAATTTCAAGGAAAACCCTGTTCTTCGCTTGGAGTTGCACACCCCTGGTCATTTATCATCCTTTTGGATTTATTAAGTATTGCTGATGAATTGATTTGAATATGCACACTGTCTTATTTCTGCACAGTCTGTACCCAAAGCTTTATTGTGATGTAGCAATAGATCACACAGCAAAAACTTTGTTAACCATAACACACAGGACATTGGCAAAGAAGAAAAAGAATGTTTTGTACTGCAGAACCTGGTGTAAACATGCCATTGTTTCACAATCAATCGGACACTCTAAAATCACCTTATGTGCGTTGACTTTAGGATTAGAAGCCAATTACATAAGAGCTCCTATTTTTAAATGTACTAACACTAACGTATTAAAAACTTACGTACGCAGTGTAAATAGTTTTAATCCTACACAAAACTGTTAACCTAAATACTGCTTTTAGAATTTAAGATGTTTAAGTGCTTTCTTAGACACATAATTCCTATACAACATACCAAAAAGTTATGTCCCTTGTCTTATGTTATTTAAATAATGTAACATTTTTAAAACAGGAGTTATAAAATGTCCAAGCCACCACACACAAATCAAAGTTAAAGGACACGTAAAGCCTACATTTTTTCCACTATGTATAAAAGTTGGGCATATTTTCTCCACCTAAGCCACATCATTTGTATTTCATACTTCGACTCAGCACCATCACATTTTCCTAAAACAAAAATCAGCTTTCACCCAGTGGCCATTTTCCCTCTGACACATCATTAGTAACATGTGACATGTGCAAGCAGGACATGCTGTAAAGTTTATGCAATGCAGAATGCAGGTTTACATAGGCAAAACATACTTTAATAAAAAGTTCTGCTGGGGTTGAGCACTGCAATGGTTTAGCTGAGCTCAGGAGAGATGGTTATGAGAAAAATATAGGATCAGACCAATAGAGCAGAGGTTCTATGGAAACCAGTAATTCTATCTCTTCCTTGGCTGTTAAACTGTAGGGTGTGTTTAGTAATCTGAGCTGAGAAGAACTGAGCAAACTCATGTCAACAGCCAAAGCAAATTCCTGAGGGAGGGGCCGAGTGGGTTAGAGGAGGAGAAGAATTTCTAAGTGATTAAGGGGATGCTGCAGCCTCACTGTTGACCTTTTAACAACCAGTTTTCAAAGAAGCTCTTTACTTTTTTTTTTCACTCACTTTTTGTGGAGGGGTTTTACATGTCCTTTCCTCTAGTATATTTCATGGGCATGAGACTCCTGCCTGGTTGTATTAATTCAGAAACAATGTAATTAATATGAAGAAGTGGATGAATTGTGGATATCTTGGTTAGGTTTATCTTAATTAGAAAATTGTGTGTAGGAGGGGTGGAGTGAGCAGCTGATTATTAGCTGTTTAGTTCCAGGCTGACCATAAAGGAGCAATTGGATCTAGTGATCTCTAATAATGCAGAATGTATAGCAAATGTACAAGTACTTTGGTAATAGTGACCATAATGTTGTCTAATTTAGGGGCAGATCTAGCAAAATGTGAGATTTGAGCTTGCCATAAAAAACTCACCACTTTAGAGTTCACCATTTGATAAATACACTTCTAAAAACCCCATAGAAATTAATAGATTAAGAGACTCTGATTTCACATTTTGATCACATTTTTGGTCTGCCCTTAAAGGGGTGGTTCACCTTTAAGTTAATTTTTTAGTATGTTATAGAATGACCAATTATAAGACACTTTTCCATTGATCTTCTTTATTTATTTTTTTTTTATAGTTTTTTTAAATTATTTGCTTTATAGTTTTTTTTAAGTATCAGTTTTCTTTCTTTCCTTCCAGCTTTTAAATGGAAAAAGTCACTGATGCCACCTAAAAAACAAATGCTCTGGAAGTCTACAATGTATTGTTAATGCTATTTTTATTACTCATCTTTCTATTCAGGCCCTCTCCTATTCATATTCCAGTCTCTAATTCAAATCAGGGCATTGTTTCTAGGGTCATTTGGACCCTAGCTACCACATTGCTGAAATTGCAAACTAGAGAGTTGCTAAATATAAAGCTAAATAACTCAAAAAACACAAATAATAAAAAATGAAAATCAATTGCAAATTGTCTCAGAATATCACTCTCTACATCATACTAAATGTTAACTCAAAGGTGAACAACCCTTTAACTTCCTTTCTTCCAAGTTAAAGTGATACTGACACACTGACATACTGACAAAAAACAACTCTTCAAAATATGTACATCCAGGGGCAGATTTACTAAGCTCGAGCGAATAGTTAGAATCCAAAAATATTCGAATTTTGAAGTAATTTTTTGGGTACTTCCACCATCGAATTGGTCAAATTCGATCTAATTCGATCGAATCGAATGATTCGAATATTTCGAAGTAAAAATCGTTCGACCATTCGATAATCGCAGTACTGTCTCTTAAAAAATCCTTCGACTCAATACTTCGCCAAATAAAAGCTACCAAATTGAATGTTAGCCTATGGGGACATTGTAGATAGGTTTTGGGCACTTTTTATGATCGAATAAAAATCATTCGATCGATCGCTTAAAATCTCTCGAATCGTTTGATTCGAACGATTTTTATTCGATCGAACCTTTTAGGCTAAGATTTTACTTCGAGGGTTGAATTCGAGGGTTTTTTTTAACCCTCGAAACTCGACCCTTGATAAATCTGCCCCCCAATGTTGCCTATAGGTCATGTTGATCATTTTTTGCTGAGTTGTCTGCTTTTGTAAGTAATTGTTACTTGAAGTTCCTAAACCTGACTGTTTTACCAACCTGACTGTTAGAGATTCTAATGCTTTTTATGCTTTGGTGCTGCATAAATGACTGCTTTCAAAACTATGGTCTGTTGGTTTGTACATGGATAGGAAAGGATCATTCACAAAGGTCAGTTGTCAATTGTATATTTTCTGCTTGGGGTAGAATTCTTAATTGGTGTCACAGAGCTATGCATTAGGTTCACTTTTATTTAATTTGTTCATAAATAACTTGTGGGTGGGAACTGCAAGTAATTTATCAGTGTTTCCAAATGAGACAAAACTATGCAGATCAAATCATTCCACAAGCAAGTTATGCACCTGGTATGTAAAAATATGCAAGCCACTTATACCCTTAATTGCACTGCGCCAGGAATATACTTGTTGGAGAAAGAACTAGGGGCACTTATAGTTATTAAATATGACTGTAACAAGAAATGCGATTTAGAAAACTTGGAGAGGCCTATTTATTGAAGGCGAGAGTCAGGACAGACAACAATCAGGACAAGAATCAGGGTCAGGCAGGCTCAAACACGGATAATCAACAAGAATTAGCACCCAAGAAACTATCAAAATTGACCTACGTTAGGCAATGAATTTCAGGACAAGGACCCTTTAACATTTGAATTTTCACTCGATGACGTCAGACACGCCGCTCCAAAAACCCGGAAGTGACGGACTCGCAGGAAAACACGCATCAAAGAGAGAGACGGGCATCCCTGACGGTCCCCCACTAGACCACCAGGGTGAGTTTACTTACAGTGACTTTCTCTAAAACTACAAATGTCATAACATTTATTAAAAGATCCAAATAAAAAAAGTACAAGCGGAAAATTACATTGAACGATTCGAAAAAAATACGAATAACTCAAAAATCTCGAAAAATTCTAGTTTTTCTAACAATTCCTAGTGAAAAAATACAAAATGCTTAGGGCAATAGAGCATGTCATATTCTGTTCAATTAGTCTATTGAGGGAGAGCTCTTGACTTCATAAACACTGGTACAAGAGGGCTGAGTTTGCCACTTTAAGCAAATTAAAACTGTTTGGCTGAAATGAAGATGAAAAAGTTGTTGGATCTTTTGGTCTGTCATACCTCAATCTGATAGACCGAAGCACTGGTTATATGAGTGTCGCAAACCTGTGACATTCAGTTTACAATATACGGCGTAGAACAGGGATCCCAAACCTTTTGAACCTATGAGCAACATTCAGAAGTAAAAGGAGTTGGGGAGCAACACTAGCATAAAAAATGTTTTTGGGGTGCCAAATAAGGGCTGTGATTGGCTATTTAGTAGCCCCTATGTGGATTGTCAACCTACTTTGAGGCTCTGTTTGGCAGTACACCTGGTTTTTATACAACCAAAACTTGCCTCCAAGTCTGGAATTCAAAAATAAGCTCCTGCTTTGAGGCCACTGGAAGCAACAAACAAGGGGTTGGAGAGCAACATGTTGCTCACGAGGTACTGGTTGGGGACCACTGGTGTAGAATAAAGACCACTCAATACTTGTTCCAATTGAACATTTGTTGCCATATAAGACGCAGAGCGCAGCACTCAGGAGCCTTGTATTTAAAGCGGACCCATCACCCAAAAAAATTATTCAAAATACTATTTTATCACATTAGTCAAGCAAAATGAACTTTAATTACACTATATCTAGGAAGTGCTGAATGGAAAGTGAAAGTAATTGTCTGCCCCGCCTCTATGCCTAAGACATAGAGGAGGGGCAGCCAATATTTGATTGACAGCTGAAATTTTTAAATGAGCTTACAACAGCTATGAATGCTTTAATAAAAAATAGAAATTGGATTTCATTTTTAATTTGAAAAGGACTTTTATTATACACATTTTTGTGTCTGGGTGACAGGTCCACTTCAATGTCTGCCATAAGCTGGTGGTAAGTATTGCACTCCCCAGGTGCTCCTTAGTACAGGTATGGAACCTGTTATCCAGAATGCTTGGGACCTGTGGGTTTCTGGATAACTGATCTATCCATAATTTGGATCTTCATTCTTTAGAGGGAACATTTACTAAGGGTCGAATTTCGAAGTTAAAAAACGTTGAAATTCGACCATCGAATTTGATACTTCGATAGTCGAAGTATTTTTTGATCGAAAACGGCCGTTGTAGATCGAAGTAAAAATCGTTCAATTAAATCGTTTGGATCGAATGCTTCGAACGATTTTACAAAAAAATACTTTGACTACTCAAAACTTAGCCAAACACTCAGAAAGGTTATAGGAGGTTCCCCATAGGCTAAACAACAATTCAGCAGGTTTAAGGTGGCGAAGTCAAAGTTTTTTAAAGAGACAGTACTTCGATTTTTGAATGGTATCATTTTCGATGTTTTTTCAATTCAAATCGAATTTTGGCCTATTCGATGGTCGAAGTACCCAAAAATGACTTTAAAACTCAACGTTTTTACATTCGAAAATTCACTTCGACCCTTAGGGGCAGATTTATGAAGGGTCAAAGTGAATTAGAGGGAATTTTCGAAGTAAAAAAATGCGAAATTCTAAGTAATTTTTTTGGATACTTTGACCATCGAATAGGATACTACGACTTCGGCTTCGAATTCAGATTCAAAGTAAAATAGTTAGAATATTCGACCATTCGATAATCGAAGTACTGTCTCTATAAAAAAACTTTGACTTCAATACTTCGCCAAATTAAACCTGCCGAAGTGCTATGTTAGCCTATGGGGACCTTCTAGAGCACTTTTCTAAGTTTTTTGAAGTCGAAGAAAAATCCTTCTAGAGCACTTTTCTGCGTTTTTTGAAGTCGAAGAAAAATCGTTCAATCAATCGCTGAAATCCTTCGAATCGTTCGATTTGAAGGATTTAATCGTTCGATCAAACGATTTTACTGCCACCACAAATGGCCAAATTCAATGAAAAAAAACTGTGACTTCGATATTCGAAGTCAAAGTAATTCAATTCACTGGTCGAATTTCGAAGTATTTTCAACCTCGAAATTTGACCTTTGACAAATCTGCCCCAAAGTATGGGCCCCTAGGTCTACTAGAAAATCATGTAAACATTAAATAAACCCAATAGACTGATTCTGCTTCCAATAAGGATTACTTATATTTTAATTTGGTACTGTACTGTTTTATTATTACAGAGAAAAAAGAAATCATTTTTAAAAATTTGGATTATTTGATTATAACGGAGTCTATGAGAGATGGCCTTTCAGTAATTCGGAGCTTTCTGGATAAAGGGTTTCTGGATAATGGATCTCATACCTGTATTGCCATTTATGTAAAGGTGGGCACATGAACACCCATGGGCTGCCTATGTGCTGTCTATTACATGGTGGCCACAAGTGTGTCATACAGTGTTGGATACAAATCTGCACTCCTCATGCAGAAGGTGCCCCTCCTTGGCTGACGTGTGCTGGTGAAAAAGTGGGGAGAAGGTGCATTGTGGGAAATAATTAAACAAGCCTTTAAATATTTTTAGAACCATAGGGCAACATTTTGGAAGGTGGAAAAAAACTTTCATATGAACGTTTGTTAATAAAGAAATTTCCCGGCCTCTTTTCATTTTGGGAAAAAGATAGCTTTCCATTTTATGCTTGGAATGTAAAGAATGCATGGAAACTATGACTATCCAAAGGAAATAAGCACATTAGTAGCATGCAGTGGATCAGACATCTGGAGTGCTGCCAGTGCCTAATGGCTACAAGCCATCCTTTGTCTCTTCACCATGTGGTATATTTGCTGAGGTTATGCAATCCTAGCAGAGAGAATGCTCTTGTAAATCAGTGGGAAAAACCTAAAGCACTCACTACAGTTTAGAAGAATCTCTTATAAATTGCCATCATGCTACATGGAAATGGTCTTTGAAGAATGAATTATGATTTCTTTATTGAATATCAGTATTCTCAATAGACACAAAGATAGCAACATATTTATGCTTATGACCACACATATTCCTATTCTATAAGCATCATATACTTTTAAGTAGACCCAGGCTGAAGGCCAGCTAAACCAAAATTTGGGGTGAATTTGAGTTTTGAGTATTCTTGGAGGCAAAAACTATTAAAAAAAGTTTTTTTTCTGTGTATGTTTATAACCTTGTTATAAGCAAAGGCTGGGGCTTCACCTATTAATGGGCTGCAAAAGGGTTCTTGAACGAAACATCCTGCAAACCTTTATAAAGAAATATCATTAACTTCAGATATACATTTGCCTGTATGGTATTATATACATTTTTTTGGTGGAGATAAGGTTAACCACCACAGGATAAAATAAATGTCACTAAAGCATCATTAGAAAGCTCAGTTATGCTCTTCATCTCTCTCAATCAGCTTTTTATCTTGTTTCCTGCAGACCCTGCTCATATAGAGCAAACTTTGGTACATTTTTTAAATTCCTTAGCGTGCCCTAACAATAACACTCTGTCAGAGTTCACAGCCTTTTTTTTAAAGCTTTAGCGATGAATGAACTTTGAAACTTGGCTCATGGGACTATGTCTGTATTTGCATTCGCTCAGCTGCAATGATTTATGCTGCATTTACTGTTTCATTGACTTGAAATGTTATGTTATGACAGTATGCGTTTTGTCTTGTGTTCCCAGAATGTGACTAAAGAATTTCTCACTTTCTATGTAGGTACTTCATATGCGTGTATAGAAGGTGAGGACCAGCAATCGTGACAGATTCATTGCGACTAACTTATAATTTACTGAATCACAAGAAGATAATCACACATCTCACTGCCTGGCTCCCAGGTCTAGATCCAAAAATCTAGAGCAAAATTGCTGCATGGTGGTTGATGGTTTGAGTTAATAAGAATTTAAAGGCAATCTTTTTGAATAGAAGAATAAAAACTAAAGTAATATCAGGAAAATCAGCATTTTGCAGAAATATCATTTTGGACAATGACACACAGGGTGATTCTGGGACCCTTTGTACCCAAGCATTTTCTGGATCAGTGTTTGGAGTTGTCCTCCATTCATTGTTATTACAGGTATGAGAGGCCAATATACGGAAATCCATTATCCAGAAAGATAAGCGGTGCAAATTCATTAGCAACCGCTAGGAAGTCCTATCCACTCCATTGCAATTCGCCTGGTCTGAGGTGGCGAAGGCAAGTCTGCAACAAAAGGTAAAGTTCAGTAAAATCCGCATCTTACTGAATTTGCGGAGTTAGGTCCATTCGCCAGAGCGAAAATTTGCCTAGCGTTAAATTATGATGCAACGCTAGCATCTATCGCCTTCGCTTGCAATGTGACATCTGCGCCCATTATGAAATTACGTCACGCTGGTGAATTTCTGCTAGCGTTAGTCACTTCGCCCTTTAGGGAATCTGCCCCATAGACTCCATCTTAATAAAATAATTCACATTTTTCAAAATGATTTCCTTTTTCTCTGTGATAATAAAAACAGTACCTTCTACCTGATCCCAACTAAGATATAAGTAATCCTTATTGGAAGCAAAATTATCATATTGAGTTTAATTAATACTTAAATTATTTTTTAGTAGACTTTAGGCATGGAGATCCAATTGCAGAAAGGCCCCTTATCCATAAAATCTCAGGTCCCAAGCATTCTGGATAACAGGTCCCATAACTGTATTAACAAATATTTACATGAACATGAACACAGATGCACTCACAGGTCAGACTCTGCAGTCATTGCTCTAAAATGCATTAGCCAGTTTTTATTCCATGAAATAATAATCTGCCCTGGGATTTCTTGGAATTAGTCTGGATTACTCTTGATTATTAGGATTGCAAAATCCTAAATGTAAAATTGGGTGAGACTGCATCTGCAAATGAACATACAAAAGTTGCATAAATAGTGAAATAACCCATGAAATATAGCCTTATCTGTCTTATGTGATTATCAGACTTATCAGTCCAGACCTGAGACAGGCCATGCCTAGTGCCTGTTTTACAATAACAATCCAAGTGGAATTAAGGGCAATTAACTGGTACAATATCATAACCCTTATAGACCAAGAAAAGTCGCCAGACTGTGTGTGTAGCAAGTCAAGTGAGCATATATTGTACATCAGTCTGCTTGGTAACTAAAGGCTGCTCTGTGCCAAGATTTCAAAGCTCCACTGGCAAACTCATTATATAAAACTCAATTCAACAATTCATACCTGATATTGTAGCCTGTAACTTTTATGGAAGAAAAAATATGGGCAGTGTGAAAGTTGCTAACAAGTAGAGAGATGGGTGCTTGGGTTCTGCCCAATTCTGAAATGGAATAACAGAGTTGCCAAGGTCAGGGATTATAAATGTCTGTTTGTCTGTCCTATGTGCATGGGAAAATAGATCTTACTGTTTTCAAGGAGCATATTTTAATGCTGTATTAATTCTACCATAAACGTAGTTCCTCCTGACAGGTACTCCTGATAGCGGTGGACAAAATCCTATAAATGCCACTTCTTAATAATTACTTGTAACCCTACTTGTTGATAAACCTAAAAATGACTTTATTCTCTGCAGGGTTGTTAAGTTTGTTTACACAGACAGAGGTTACTGTTATGAACACATCTATAAAAGGAAAAACATTATGATTAAAAGTAGGGGTGGGTTTCCACAGAAATGGTGTGTGGAAATATGGGATGATAAAAATTATAATGAACAAGAAGCGAATTTGTGATTTTGGGTTTATAACCAACCAAAATGATGATTATATAAATGAATGCCAAATGTTTATAAATATATAATACACAAAAGCCATGAATATCCTGTAAATTATATCCTTATAAACGGTGAGTTCTGAGGTCATCAGTTATAAACGGTGAGTTCTGATGTCATTTCTGTCACATGACTCACCGAAACTTGTGTATTATAATAAATAAAGTACCCCCAGTTGTAAAATATGAGGATATTAGAAGTTACCTTGGAGTTTCCTGACCTGTATAAAAACACTCGGCCTTCGGCCTCGTGTTTTTATATGGTCATGAAACTCCTCGGTAACTTATAATATCCTTATATTTTACAAAAGGGGGTACTTTATTCACTATATAATACACAAAAGCTATGAATATCTTGTAAATTATATCCTTATAAACGGTGAGTTCTGATGTCATCAGTTATAAACGGTGAGTTCTGATGTCATTTCTGTCACATGACTCACTGAAACTTGTGTATTATAATAAATAAAGTACCCCCAGTTGTAAAATATGAGGATATTAGAAGTTACCTTGGAGTTCCATGACCTGTATAAAAACACTCGGCCTTCGGCCTCGTGTTTTTATATGGTCATGAAACTCCTCGGTAACTTATAATATCCTTATATTTTACAAGAGGGGGTACTTTATTCACTATATACGTATATATGTTATCATAATAAAGTAAATTGTGGTTAATATACAGTAGATGGAAGGTGACTTCTGAAAAAAAAGCTAATCAGGGCATTATGAATTTGCAGATGTGCACTGTATAAGATCTGGATTTGTCAAAGCCATGTTCATTTTGATTTTTGTTTTTTATTAATGAGGAAAGACTATTGATTAAAATAAACATTGTAATGATATTTATATTTTGCTCATGGTGATCAATACTTTGCCATTGGTCTAAAACTCTGTTGTACTAAGCATGTGTTAGCTATTGAATTGTTGTAGAATTATATTATGTTGCAGGGTCACTTTGTGCGCCAAAGCATGTTAATGGGACATATTATTTTGTTGCCTTATCTAAATATATGTAATCATGTGTGTGTGTGTGTATATATATATATATATATATTATTTATTTATTTATTTATTTATTTATTTATTTATTTATTTATTTATACTGGGAAAGTTTACAGTAGCCACAAGGTAAAAGGTGTAGAAGGACTTTCAAATGATTATGGTTTCAGGTTTCCCCACCTTTTTCTAACCATGTTTTCCTGAAAGTCCTATGGAAATTAGAGTTACCTATTGTGTACTGTAACTTTATATCTTTATCTACATCAGAAACACATGACATGGTAATTTGTGTTGAGACTTTTTAACTTTGCAAAATTGCTTCTTAAATACCACAGTGCCTGAAGGACTAACAGTTGTTCTATAAATGCCCCATGACACAAATCTAAATATTGATGCAACCAAATAAAATATGTCTTGGTACTAATGTATTACGTTAATAGCACACAGGGAAGTTTGTTGCCTTGTCTGTTAATCACTCAAGGGAAGGGAACAAAATGAGCTTGTATCACTTGAAAATACAGTATATGTCCCTGCATTTTCAAGCAAAGTGTACCTTAGACAGGATAAGGCAGGAATGTAGACTGTCCCATTCCTTTTAAATTGGAAGGGATGGCAGAAGCTTTGTAGAGTTTGGTTCCCATTCCTTAAAATGATAAATGCTACATATCTCCCTATGTGCAATTACTCTTAGGCCAAGAGCAGACGGAGTTGCTCTGTTGGCTCTGCAGCTCTAGTCTACATATTTTTTCTTGGCTGAGAGAAGTGGATCAGCTCCATGCCCATCTCTATTGATTTAATTAAGATCTGCAGAGGCAGGACCGAATAAGCAAAAACTGTGACTGCATAAAGCTGGAAAAAAATGTGTAATGGGGAAAACGGTTGCATGTTTTAAGTAAGGAGGTTTTAAGAAACACATTAACTGTATATTAAGCCAGTGTAATTTTACTACCTTATTATGGTTATAAATGTTTACATCTTAATATTTTTCCAAGCAATAGTAACTCCTACACAAGGATAGATTACATTGAATGAGCCATTTAAAAGCTCAAAATGTAATACAGGTATGGGATCTGTTATCCGGAAACCCGTTACCCAGAATGCTCCAAATTACGGAAAGACCGTCTCCCATAGACTCCATTATTATCAAATAATCCAGATTTTTCAAATTTATTTCCTTTTTCCTTTGTAATTAAAACAGTTCCTTGTACTTGAGCCAAACGAAGATATAATTAATCTTTATTAGAAGCAAAGCCTGCCTGTTTGTTTTATTTAATGTTTACATGATTTTCTAGTTGACTTGTATGAAATTACAGAAAGATCCCTTATCTGGACAACCCCAGGTCCTGTGCATTCTGGATAACAGGTCCTGTACCTGCATCAAATTATGTACTTTCAATACACTATACAACTTGCGGATTGGAGGTAAAGAAAGGGATCACACTTTAGGGGGCCCATTTACTTAGCTCGAGTAAAGGAATAGAGGAAAAAAACTTTGAATTTCGAAAGGTTTTTTTGGCTACTTCGACCATCGAATGGGCTACTTCGACTTCAATTCGAACGATTCGAACTAAAAATCGTTCGACTATTCGACCATTCGATAGTCAAAGTACTGTTTGTTTACGAAAAAACTTCGACCCCCTAATTCGCCACCTAAAATCTACCGAATTCAATGTTAGCCTATGGGGAAGGTCCCCATAGGCTTTCTAAGTATTAAAAATCGTTTGATCGATGGATTAAAATCCTTCGAATCGAGTTGATCGTTCAATCAAACTATTTGCGCTAAATCCTTTGACTTCGATATTCGAAGTCAAAGGATTTAACTTCGACAGTCGAATATCGAGGGTTAATATTCGACCATATGTAAATCTGCCCCAAGTAATTTGAACTGTGGTAAATGCTTGGAGGAAGGCACAGAATCGCTTTGCTGTGTAGTATATTTAACAATCAGTATAACTCTAACAAACATCACTTTTATTTAGAAATACTAAATAAATCTGTGTATAGCAATAAAGTTTATAACAAGGAAATAGTTTATTACTGAATTCCTGAGAAAGAAACAAGTGAACTTGGTTGTTGATATTGCATAAGATACACATTTACAAGCTAAGCAATAATCATACAATAAAATAATAAGAGGAAGTGACATTATGTTTCAATCTTTATGGATTTTCCCTTGTTGATCAATGTTTTGCAAGCAGTAATGGGAGGGTTCAACATTCCATTATTATTTTCTTTTTAACAGGGGAGTTGTATCTGATTTCTGGCCAGGGAGATTCTTATATAAACTTTTATAAACCACTTGTAAACAGCCATATAAATTGGATATCAGCAAGGAGGTGTCATTGGTCCTTACCTATGCCTTTAAAACTGCAGAGCCACAGCACCTCTACCCAAAAACATCTTCTCATTAGAAAGAGAAGAGAGTTGTGACCCTGGAAACAAAAATAACTTTCCTTTGTGGGGGTAGAACAGGAAATATTGCATATTATTCTTGGCACGGTGTGGTATCTTTGTTAATTAAAATTCTCACACTACAAATTCAAAATGCAGCTCAAATGGGTTTGCAAACTTGTGGGTTCAGAACTAGTAAGTCAGTGCTGTCACTAAAGCTTAGTTCATGCTTGTGGCAATCTAAATTTTTTCTTACCCCGCAGTTGTCCAGCTGTTGTTGACTAATCTTCCAAATGTCCAGCACTGAAGAACTGTCTCATATTTACAACTGCCACATGAATGCATATCCTCTCCAGTGGGTGTTTAGGCTGTAGTTATGATCTGTTTATATTGCAAGGACTGATTAAAGAAATAGCATTTTTTTTACAGCCTTTTTTTAGCAGATAATATCAGTGGTACTTCCCATAATGTAAGATTGTCCAGAATCAAGTTCAAGTGAAACTGAATAAAAGATTCCTATGAGAAAGGCTTCCTGTTAGTCAGAGAAAATATGTATAAAAATATAAAATAACAATATAAATATGATCTGACAAAGCAAGTCACTTTTCTGTTTTTGTATTGCCATTACAATCCATAGGGGGAAGCAAAAGTTCAGTGTTTGGTTAACTCTGTTTAGTTAAAACATTGCTGTTATTTTTATTATTGCTTAATCACAATAGGCTCCTTTTTTATGAATTGGAGATGAAAAAATATAAGAATTGTCTTATAAAGCTGTTTCTTTGAACTCCAGCTAAACCTACCAAGGAGATCAACAACAGGTGGGGAGATTGCAGCAGGCTCGTCTCTGTTGCTCATCTAAATAGGAGCATGGATAATGTTACGGTATGACCTCCCTATCACCGTCACAAAGGTACATGGTTTTAGACAGCATTACAGAGTAGGTAGTTCCAGCTACACACATGGCTGCAGGCTCTGGCCAAATTTTTATTTTTCTTCTTTAACATCAACAAGAAACAAACCCATCTATTTTGGCATTTTCAAGTTAATTTTATATTGACTTTATTTAACTGAGGATGAGCACTGTAAACGCCACATTAAGTTGCAACACATCATACTAATACAAAGAATGCAAGCATTCTCATCATTCTCATTATGTGTTTGAAGTTTGAAACTAAGTTTGAAACTAAGATTAAATGTAGCTATATAGTTGTGATTGGGCAGCCACATTTCTTTAGAAAATAAATACTTTTTTATAATATTCAACAACTAGGGGCACATTTACATAGGGTCGAATATCGAGGGTTAATTAACCCTCGATATTCGACTGTCAAAGTTAAATCCTTCGACTTAGAATATCGAACTCAAAGGGTTTAGCGCAATTCATTCGATCGAACGATCAAAGGAAAAATCGAACGATTAAATCCTTTGAATCGAACGATTAAATCCTTCGAATCGAATGAAATTCCTTCGATCAAAAAAAGCTTAGAAAGCCTATGGGGACCTTCCCCATAGGCTAACATTGAGGTTCAGTAGGTTTTAGGTGGCGAAGTAGGGGGTTGAAGTTTTTTTTAAAGAGACAGAACTTCGACTATCGAATGGTCGAATATTCGAATGATTTTTAGTTTGAATCGTTCAATTCGAAGTCGTAGTTGAAGGTCGAAGTAGCCAATTTCGATGGCCGAAGTAACCAAAAAAAACATTCGAAATTCGAAGTTTTTTTTATTCTATTTCTTCACTTGAGCTAAGTAAATGTGCCCCCTAATATTTGGATTGATAGTAAAGAAAATGAAAGTTTTCAGGTATACAAAAGACAAGGTAAACAGTGTGTGGATATAACAGAGAGACCCAAGTAAGTGATCTCAGGGCCATAGAGTAGTGAAAACTCTACCAGCTCCCTTCACGCATACATATAATTATAGCCATGCAGGCGTTAAAGCAATTGGAATGTTGCAGAAAACTCCAAATATTAAAAAGGTCATTGTGTTTGATTTCTGTGTCATCTCCT
This sequence comes from Xenopus laevis, assembly GCF_017654675.1. NCBI lineage: Eukaryota > Metazoa > Chordata > Amphibia > Anura > Pipidae > Xenopus > Xenopus laevis. Next base: position 74,229,223 of record NC_054379.1, on the reverse strand, counting down.
TGTGACTGGAGGCAAGTCCCCGAATCATCTTCTTTTCTGGCCTCCAAAAAATATATAGATCTGTTGCTTGCTTGACACATACCTCTGATGCTCTTAGCTTTTATCAGCTGTAAATAACTACTTCACATCTTTCCAAGCAGACTTTTAAAATAGAGTAAATCGCCATGCTCTTTTTAAGCAATGACAACTGCCTTTGCTGCAGTGCGTGCCATTGACACAAAATCTGCTTACTAACAAAGTTAGCAAACACAAGTCATAAACAAGTATGGATGTATGTTTATTTGTGCAGTGCTACTGTATATGAAGGGCTTTACATTTCTACAATGTAATAACAGTACAAACAGGGGGACAATGTGAAAATTTAATATATTGATGCCACTGTGACCCACGATTTGACGAATCATAACATTTTACTTTTTTGGGCATCCTACCATTTTTTAAAAAGGGACTGCTGAGTTTAGAAAATGGGTAGATATGTGCGTGTCAAGGCTCTCTGCTTTCTCACACGCAAACCCACTTAGCCACAGGTGTTTTGCATAACTTGGACACAGTTTTTTTTTATAACTGTAATGCCAGCCAAGATATAATATTACAGGAACTTGCAGTCTTATTTCTCTAAAATACTTTCCACTCCAAAAGTCCAGAACTGACCCCAGCAACTAGTGGGAATGCATTGTGCCCTCTAGGAGGCAACAAGCAGCTTCTCTTCTTACTCCACTATAACAGCTAAGCTCTTAAAGCTGAGCGGTGGTCATCTGTATCAAGTCTAAATTAGCTTTAGTACTGCTAATGCCAAGGATCGTAAGGATAAGATGGTAGGGCTCAATAATTTGCGGTCCAGCACTCCATTACCATGTATACTGATCCTTCCAGGTAACTCTAAACACTCAACATTTGTAAACCAAGAAGAGTGAAAATACATTCTCTTCTCCTGCCTATTATTATAGAAAAGTTTGCTTACACATTTATTGGATATAGTTTGATGACATCACTTATTGAATCAGGAGGTGGGCAGCAAGGCAGTCCAAGCTATGAAAGCATAAGAACAAGAGTGAGAAATAATTGGAATATTGTACCTTTGCAAAAGACCAGTCCCATAGTAAGAACATGTTACTCCTAGCACAGCAGCATTACCACAAACAAATATTCAAGCATGCACATACAATTTTCTGTAACTGGCTGACAGCTACTGGCAAACAACAAAGATGGTCCAAGCAAGGATATTGTTCTTCTTCAACCCATAGCTATGCTTGAATTAAGGTGAAATAGACATGGGCCCAATAGAAATCGCAGACTAGCTTCCTAATGAGCCACTTGGCGTCTGCCCATTGTTGGGAATAAAGAATAATAATAATAATAAATGCATATAAGCATAAAGAAACGTTTATGTATTAAAGTAGACTATATAAAATAGTATTGACTTATGACACAATACAAATCTGTACTCTACCAGCAAGTTTTCAGGAGTGTTAGCTCAATTATCTGCCATAGAGCATTCATTTACCATTTAAGTAAAAGCGAAAGTCAGAGAATACCATACCAATAAAAATGCCCCATGTGCCATTCCATTTAGAGGAACAATAGAACAAGTTGTAGCTGTGTATAAATACATATGCTTAGAGGGTCCTTATAAGATCTAGAAATCCTCATTGCTCTCTATTTATGTCTGTGGGATCTTTAGAAGCATATATGGTTCTATGATAAATATGCCCCTATAAATCCCATATAAACGAACATATAAACGAAGAGCAATTTAGAAAAGTAATTTAACTTCACCTCAAATTAGGGAAAGCTCTATTCACTCTTTAATAAATAAGGCCCTTAATTTCAGAATCTCCGGTTTTTTGTTTTTGTATAATAAAAATTGACTCGCACTGCTTTCTCATGTAGACATAAGAAATAGCTTCTACAAATAAAATGTCACAAAGCTTTGGGCAAGTATTTCTCCCCTAGTGCACACTTACATTTCTTTAGGTCTCACACAACTTCCATTGCTCTCATTGTAGTCCTTGACATTAACAAAATGACATTTGCTGCATCTTTCGAAAAAAAATATGCTTACTCATTTTACAAAGAACAAAGATGGATCCAGGCAATGCTTTTTGTACCAGTAGCATGTCAGATGCAATTTAAGCCTTTTGGAGGCATTCAGTGATGTGTGCTGACATTTGAGCACTTCTACTACACAATATCTTCTTTTTACTTCTAGATGGTATCTCTTACTAAATATAATCCTCAAAATTTGAAACAGACTTAGCAAGCATGCAATATTATTGTATAAAGCATATTAACTTACATCTAAAGTACATGGTTAGCTTAAGGTTATTCCAAAGGCTTCTTCTGTGACCATTGTGGAATTTGAAGATCCCGGTAAACAGGAACGATAGGATCTTGTACATTGTGGCCAGTAAGGTGGAAAGTATATGTAAATTAAGTAGGTTATTTATTTATGCCACTGGGAGTGTTGTTTTTTCTAAGAACTATAGCAAACTAAATCAGACATGAGGGGAAATTTACTATGCGGAAGACAGAGTGCAAAGTGCAAAAAAACAGACTTAATCCACTGTTTTAAACTTTCAGATAAATTGTCACAGGTCTCTGCACTCCATTTTCCTCAGACTACCCTCATGAATACAGTGCTGCCAAAGGCATGCAATGCAGTATTTATGGGCATTTATCAGTATCTCCCCCTCCTGCAATCCCTTGTGCCCCTAATGCTCTTGCACTTATGTACACCGTCCTTACAAATGAACACTATGATCTGAGAGCTGGGGAGAAGGCACATAAGCATCCCCTTTCCTGCCCTCTACCCATTCTCTATATTTTCTATGCACTTCTGGTTCTGACTCCTAAAACAACAAAGCCTAAGTCAGCTGAAGGAGAGCAGATTTTTAAAACGTTGTTGCAGAAATAAAAAAAAACTGATAAGGAAATGCCGCTTTATATTGCAATTACATTACTTTAAAATGAATGAAAAGTTGTAATTGCTGTATATCGGAAAGTTTCTTAGAATGCACACTGTAAATATGCAAAAAAGAGCCCAAAAAACTGAAACATTGCTCAGATTGTTAAAATGTATGCCATCTACTAAATAAATATTCATGGAAATTTCACCTTTAAGCACGGTAACTTATGGAAACACTGAAGTTGTGTATTTCTAATCAAGACCGGTACTGAAGAACTTTAAATAAAGTCAGCGTTCTAAATAAGCTTCCACGGACAACATGGTAAGCAATTGGGGCATCATCTTTTTCAGTGAAATGCCATAAACAGTGACATATGTTCTGGGACACTAAAGTCTTCTTTGAATTGCTAACATTCTTTTACTTCCTTCCTTTCTCCTATTCTGTTTTATTCATGCACCAGTTTATCAGTGCATTTACAGTGTCAAGGCAGCTGGAAAAAATGTGCAGTTCCAACAGCTAAACAGCCTGCAGGCAGAATATCAAGGGCATAGAAACATATGCACTGCTGGATAAGGTTCTGTCAGTGTGAGTGGAACAGGCTCATTTTCTGAATTTTCTGATACCTTTTTTTCTAGCAATCAAAGTATCTTTAGGTATCTTTAAGGGCAGTGGCACATGGGAAGATTTGTCACCCGCTCTGTAACTGCAGAGACACACGCTCAGATTCCTTGTGAGGCAACTTCGGAAGACAAAGTGCTCCAAGTGCCATCCCGCGGGCAATTTACACTCTAGCCGGTGGAAAGGCAGGGGAAGGCTGCAGTTTTGGACAACTAATCTCCCTGAGGAAGAGGAGAATTGTATCAGGGCGATTAATCTCCCTGAATCTTAGTGTGTGTCTCTGCCCTTAGGGCTATTCCACACGGGGAGATAGCCACGCGTTTGCGGTCGCCGCGACCGGCGCAGGCGACAGTTTTGTATGGGCGCCTATGTAAAAACGCCTGTGCTAACCACACGAGGCGATGCGCTTTTCAACAGTCGCCTGAAAATGCCTCGCCAGGCATTTTCAGGCGACTGTTGAAAAGCGCATCGCCTCGTGTGGTTAGCACAGGCGTCGCCGCGACCGCAAACGCGTGGCTATCTCCCCGTGTGGACTAGCCCTAAGGCTACAAATGTATTGTTATTGTTACTTTTTATTAGTCATTTTGCTATTCATATTCCAATCTCTCATTCAAATCAATACATGGTTGCTGGGGTAATTTGGACCCTAGCGTGAGCCCATAATTACAGAGTATTTGGTTTCAAACATACAAATGCGCAGGATAGCAATTTACATTCCTTGGCACCATGTTTTATCAGTCATTTATTCTAAACAGTCACATACATTTTCAGAAACAGGGATTTTCAGTTAGAAGCCCATGATTTTAAAATAACCATGTTTGAGGCCAAAGAAAACACATTGATCAATCCTCAGTCACCCTCCTACTACACTGTAGCAGAAAGGAAAACCGGAAAATTATTTTGGAACATTCTTATTGTGTAAGAATAACACAGCTTCTTGCCCTCTGGTAGAAGCTGAGTTAAGTACCATAATCACATGATTCCCCATTGTCTGAAATGTGGCCTTCTTAAGTTTTTCACAAGAAAGTTGTGGTATCAAAGCGCATGGAAGCACAAGGAACGTCTGGTAACAACCACAACTATGAGATTTATCTCCCTAAAAGTTCATTGCTATGGAAATATTATGCCAGCGATGATGCCCTATGACATTATTACCAACCTGTGTGTAAACATGTAAAGTATATAAAGATAGTTAACTCAGTCTCAGCATGTCCTCACAATTCAGGGATGAAATTCAGGATGAAAACATTAGTGGTACATAGAAGTAAAGAGCATTAATATTTTAGTACCATCAGTGTATTCCTTAAGTAAGATCAACAAACAGCTCCTGACTCAGTAGTGTGAGTCAGTGCTTGGCCAGCACCAGGCTACCAGTCTGTTTTGTTTATTACTCAGTGCATGCAACACGCCCTATTCTCCTTATTGGGACTGCAGATTATGTGTCATGCACACAAAACAATAAATAAAAGGGAAGATACAAAGCCATGTCCTCTAGTTTTCAAGTGCAATGTTCTGCAGTACATTATTAAACATCTAGAGTAAAATAATGAATATAAACAGGTGACACAAGGAAACCCATGAAAACAGAATTTAGTATCTTTATTCTCAGCAGCTTTATTTTTCTGCTATAAATGTAGTCCAGGTATGGGATTCTTCCGACAGAGTCCATTTCATGCAAATATGCAAAGTTTTTAAAATTTATTTTTCCCTCTGTAATAAGAAAACAGTATCTCTTTCTTGATGGTAACTTGAAGTTAACAAAAATCCATATTGGTAGCAAAACATTCAGTCATATTATGTTATAATAGACATAACGTATGAGGATCCAATTTACAAAAATACCATAAGTATAGTGGATTCCATACCTCTACTTGCAGAAGTCTGTCATTCCACAGCCTTATATTCATTTTATTCAGATATATCAGGCTTTGGAACATGCTTCTTGCAAGCTTTTCATGATTTAAATCACCCATGTGGTTATCAAGCTGCTTATTAAACAGTGTAGTATTTTTTCAAAGTACTTTTCATGCATATTTAGCACTACTGTATTATTATTTGATGGTAAGGAATCCCTGCCCCCAAATGTTAAAGGGAAAAAAATTCAATTCTGTGACCATCAGATATAAATTGCAATAATCTCTTTATTGGCGGGCCTAGGCTAATGGGAATTTGTGGGCCCTCATATAATTATATTTTAATAAATGGCTTTTCACCTGTGAAATATATTGCTCAAGGGACATGGTCTCACTACTCCCTGTAGTATAGAGACCTAGGGATGATCAATAGACTTCTTAGAAGGTCTGAATAAGTTGATGACATTTAAGACCAAGGGTATCTGGGAGACATAACGGACTGTGCTTCCCTATTAAACATTTATGAAAACTGCAGTAAAAATTACAATAATGCATAAATCTTAAGGAATATGGATAGATAAAGGGAATGAGGATTGAGACTTGTCAGTTGAGGGCCACAAGGAGGGGGGTCGTCCTTTAAAGTAACACATGGGCTTCCAGTTACACCACTGGTCAAACCTGAACCAGGGATGGGGGTATAATGAATTACAGTTAACAATTTGAAGCCATTCGACTGCTCTGCACCTTCTGTTGGAACTCCAGCATTTCAACAGTATAGTGTAGTTGTCTATATAACACATTTCCATTGTCAAAATAGCTTCTGCATGCTAAACATGTTACCTAATGTTAATTCTGAATTCATCATAAAGTCACAATCAGCAGCAAGCTGGTTACTCTCAATCTGGAAGATATTTTTGTCTGCCTCACAAAGGCTTCATGTTAATTATGCTTGTTATTTTCCCTGTCATGGTAAATATATATATATATATATATATATATATATATATATATATATATATATATATATATATATATATATATATATATTTTTTTTTTTTTTTTTAAATAATCAAGTCTTTTTATCGCCCCCACCTTATGTTTGTGAAACAGATACAATTATGGGTATGCTGTATTCAGTGGAGTAACTAGATGTCACTGGGGCCAAAAACATTGATAATATTCTGCCAAGATATATTGAAATAACTTATTATTTGGGATCTTATGGGCCCTCTGGACTCCTGGGCCCCCTGCAACCCCAGGGTCTGTTTCCTCTATAGTTATGCCCCTGGCTGTATTGTACTGAACTGCAACTGTACAGCTATAAACAGTAGCATGCCTTGCTTGATGCACACTATGGATTTTGGTGTTAGTGTAATATGTGCCTGACTACACTAGATTAATAGGTTAGTGAACATTTGTAATGATTTGATACTGCAATTGAGTTCTAATTTTAATAGGTGTGAGTTAATAGTTAAGGTGCAGAATATTTATATATAATAATGTAATATAATCTGGATACAGAAAATATTATTTTAATTTGTACTGCAATTATTATTAATAGTCATATCCCAGATGATCTAATGTGAGTTACCTTGTGATCTCAGACATTTAGCAGGCGTTAAACTGGCCCTCCCTGCTAAAGTGGCTTTCCTCCCTATTTTAACAGGTTCTGACAAAGGTGTTTCCAATTAATGTTTCCTACATCTTTATAATTCCCCTCTCATTATAATGCTCAGGTATAATTCCTAGTTTCCTTATTTACAGAATATAACTTCTTTGTGTACTGCCTCATGCTGTTACATAAAAATGCTGAATTTTAATTAATGCAAAAATTATTAGGTAACTTACACTGCATGTGCAGAGCAGGCTTTTAACATGAAAAGATTGTCATCTGGTGTATGGTAATAAGGTGCAGTACAGGTCTTGGATGTCATTTGGAAGTTTTTTTGTAAGACCAACAGAGAATAGGCCAAGAGGCACATGTTGTTATTATTAGCATTAATATATCATGCACTGCTTTACAGAGAATGTTCAATATTGCACATCAGCCCTAATCTAATGATGTAGCTAGGACATACTGATATACTGATTATCTTTAAATATTTTAAAACAATAAATATTTCAGCTATTTGCCTGTATGCAAAATGTATATTTCATGCAATTTGGAAGCCTTAGCTCATTAATAGCATACAGAAAAATGGAAACATGGATGTACCTGTCATCATGTTATAGCCGTTGACAGCCTAATTGCAAACATCAGTTTTAAATGTTTTCTTTTATATGCAGTTGTTTACCCAGGGGTTAGGGTGCTCTTCTGGGTTATAGGCTTAATGGAAATACGTAGCACTTATAAATAGGGATGCGAATTTGATCCGTTTTGTTTCGCCAAAAATTCGCCGACGCCCATTAAAGTCTATGGGCGTCTTTTTTATTTTGACGCACGACACCATACAAGTCTATGGGTGTCATATATTTCTGCGAAACAAGGCGCAAAAATTCGCCCATCCCTACTTTATAAATACTGGTAAATGTACTTCTGCCTCAAAGACATTGCTATAGACTGTAGATATTATGCAGACTGCCTCCTATAATGATGTAAGTAAAATACATTGAATACAGCTCCAAGCCCTAGGCTTGGGGAAGTGTTTGTACTTGGAGAGAAAATGTGGTTGAGTGACAATTGAACAGAAGGCTGTCATAAGATTATCTAATTTCAGCTGGACCAAAGTGCAAGGGAAGTACCATAGGCATCCGTATTGGGCTTGGTCTCAGCAATCTGTCAGGGTGCAACTGCAAGTCCTTATAAAATATGAGCTTGGATAAGCATAGAAAAGCACCATTTATATTAGAAGAAACTTTGAACATTATATATACATATTTTAAAAATGTGTTCAGAATGTCCTTTTTTTGTCTTTTTATTTTTACAATGCCAGAAGACTGTTAGGCCACCACCAAGTGCTTAAGAACAAGTGAATGTCTTCTTTTCTTTATGTAAACATAATAATAAATGTATAATTTACAAAGAAATACTCTGCCTCAATATAGCACTTCTTTTTCTGCAAACTTAATTTCAATCACAAGATGGGTAATTTTAATTCAGTCTGTCTACAGCTTTTTATAGTTGTTTATATAGGTGTGGCAAACATGTGGTGGCAGGCCCTATTGTCATGGCTGGGCGGAGATCAGATCAGCTGTTTGCTTTGTATTTCAGATAAAAAGTATATGTAGTTTTGTAAAGTTTGTACATTTCTATTAAGCTTGACAATGAATATACAATATGTAATATATATATATATATATATATATATATATATATATATATATATATATATATATATATATATATATTTTTTTTTTTTATGTAAGAAGATATTAATCCATTATGGGATTTTACTGCAATAATACATAACATCTATTTAACAATGGAACAACACAAAATATGGGCATTATATAGTATAATATACAAAGGTCTTATTACCGATAGCAACCAGAAGGTAGCATTTACCAGTCAATCCATAGCGACCAACATCTTATTGGTCATTATGGGCTACTGCACCTGAGCAAACTTAGTAGGGCTCATTTACGTCTGCAAGTGCAGCATTGCTCCTTGCACTCTTCCCTGCAGGTGTTTTCACCATAAACACCTTTCATTAAAGGTACTTGCATCAAAATGTGCTCCTTGCACTTCTGTATAGTTGTGCTGCTCAGTGTTTTTTGTCTTCCCTTGTGATTTGAGAGCTGTGGAACCTTGATTGATGCAAGGGAAACCATGGAGCCCCACCACCTCCTGACCAGATGGTTTTTTGAGGGGTCCCATCATGCCCAGTATCAATAGGTGCAGAATTGGGCACAATTGCAGCAAGGGTAGCACAAAGTGGTCAATCGCATTGTGACAGCATTGATGCAGGTAAACCTGCGGTAAACCATGCACTCTGGGAAAAACATGCAGATTATGCTCAGAAAAGCACTTTGTTAACTGCACTTGTGGATGTGAATATGCCCTGGTGTGTTTTATTACAAATGGAGGTATGTTTCAGTAGTACAGGAATAACAGCAACCTTAAATAAGGAGCTCAGAGCCTTCTAAAACATCAGTCATTCTCTGCAGTTGACTGCGTCAAAGGAGATGTCAGAAACTCTTCCAAAGAGCATGAGTGAAATAGAGATAAAAAAGAAACTGCATATTGCTTGTTTAAATTTTTATACAGTGGCACACATAAGGAGTGTGATTCATTAATACTGACTAGAGGTAAATGATACATTGCAGAGAGATTTTATAGAAGCAGACAGAGGCAGTCCCTTAGGATTCAGTTATGTTCACCAAAAAGATCACCTGCAAAAGGCATATATTTATTGCTTTGAGAAGCTCCTTGTGGAGTGTATGATATGCTCGGTGCTCTCAGTGTCTGCCCATACCATTCTATTAATCTTACTCTGCAACCCAAGGGCATCTATGCTTCCCTTTTCTACATTTGTACTTCTGTGAGCAAGTGTGCATTAGAAAAAATGTTACACCATTCCTGCCTTGTTTGCACCAGCTCCTTGTTGTTTTGTTTTTTTCTCCATTTTATATTTTAACCTTATAAAAGTGCTAAATAATCTTTTTATGACATGCTGGCAATTTGCTCGCTTCATGGCAAATTACATCTGAACTGACGTATCCTTAAGTCACCTAGAAGTAGGGGCAGTTCATTGTTACTACTGGAGTCTTGTGAATAGTGATGGGCGAATTTATTCGCCAGGCGCGAATTTGCGGCGAATTTGCGTGATTCGCCGCCAGCGAATAAATTCGCGAAACTCCCGCGAAAATTCGCCGGCGTCAAAATTTTTTTTTCCAAAAACGGACGCCGGCGTCAAAAACGAGCGCTGGCGTCAAAAACGAGATGCCGGCGCCGTTTCGCAAATTTTTCGCCGTTTCGCGAATTTCGCGCGAAATTCGCAAATTTTTCGGCGAAGCGAAACGGCGCAAATTCGCCCATCACTACTTGTGAAGCATTCAGCTGAAGCGTTGTCCATCACTACCTTTTCCTTAACCCCCATGACCTGACTTCACTAATGTTTTGGGTCACCTTAGAGCTCAAGGCTTGGTACTGGAGTCTTCTGGCACTCCAGTATATATGCTCCTGTTTCTGCAGTTCTGTCCAGTTTATTATGGTTTATTGTTAACTGTACTAAGCCATAAGGCTACGTTTCACAGTTTTTTCTCTGAAGGCTTGCATCATGAAATGTCAGGATATAATATCCAAATTACAGAATATATATATTTATATATATATATATATATATATATATATATATATATATTTATATATATATATATAGATATATATAGATATATATATATATATATATTCTTAGAAGTAATTAAAGCACTGCCAGTCCTGTAACCTTTATATCAAACTATAAAACAGCATTATAATAAAAAAAACAATAGCACTTAAGCAAATGTGCATCATCATAGTCGATAAACACTCACAGATTTGATCGTTTTGGAGTTTTCTGGATAAGGGTCTTTCTGTAATTTGGATCTCCATACCGTTAGGGCTCTTACACACGGCCGTTCCGACCTGCGCTCCCCTGCGTTCCGTTTTTTGGCGTTCAGCCGCAGGGGAGCGCAGGAATAGACGCAAGTAATGATTTGAAATGGGGCTGTACTCACTCAGGCGCGTGTAGGCGCCGAACGCAGGAAAAATGCAGCATGTTGCGTCTGAACCTGCGTTCGGCGCCTACACGCGCCTGAGTGAGTACAGCCCCATTTCAAATCATTACTTGCGTCTATTCCTGCGCTCCCCTGCGGCTGAACGCCAAAAAACGGAACGCAGGGGAGCGCAGGTCGGAACGGCCGTGTGTAAGAGCCCTAACTCTACTAAAAAATAATTTCCATTAAATAAACCCAATAGGCTTGTTTTGCCTTCAATAAAGATTAATTGTATCTTACTTGGGATCAAGTACAAGATGCTGTTTTAATATTACAGAGAAATCTGTCTATGGGAGACAGCCTTCCTGTAATTCAGAGCTTTCTGGATAGTGGGTTTCTGGATAATAATAGTAATTGCTTCAAAACAGCAGGCTGTTTTAAAAGGTGCAGAGAAATAGAATGTGCACATAAGTTAAAATGCTGAAAAACAAAGCTTACAAATGCACATGAATAATTGGTTTATGGTATCATCAAGTCGATGAATACATTTTCATAATTTAAAAAGTTCTCTATAAATGTATTTCATATTGATGATGTTGACAGTAGTTTGCCACTGATATTATTTTCTATTTTGTATTTCAGGCAATAACTGGATTGCTGCCTTCAGCTTTTATTAAGATAATCTTCAGACTCTGGTTCAGCATTTTTAATCAAGACATCTGTGGCTTAATATGGTACCTGCCTCGAAATTAGTTTGGTCTAAATACAATAGGACACAGCAATTAATCTTTCACTGCCAGACATAAATAAAGCATACAGCTGACTCAGATGCTCACTGGACATAGCGAGGTCGCTGGGAATCTCTAAACTAGTTTGCAGTTTTATCATTACTAAGCACTCTTCCAATAGTGTCAGGTGTGCAGTTTGTTTGCCCCCTGCATTCCAAGCACATCCCTGCATGTGCATGCAGTCATACTGAAGGTTAGACACTATAAATAGGAGTAAAGAGCTTACTAATCGTATAAGATTTCCTGCAGATGTTGATGTATAAGACAGGTAGGGACTTAATCAGATATATCCTAGAGCACGTGTTTAGCTCACCAGTCAGGCTATTTTTGATGGCATCAAGCAGTATATTTATTTTTAAGAATGCATCCATGCCTGAGTTTATAAGCATACCATGTTAGGCATTCCCTCAGAATACAAGCAGGTATACAACCAAAATAAAAATAAGTGTTCACATGTAGGATGTACTTTGATTTGTCCCTTTAAAAAGCAATGAGTGTTGACATCGAGTCTGATAACTGGAATAAGCAGAAGGGCTTTCTACCATGTGTTCCATTCTAACGCTACAATGCATGACAGCTGTCTGCTACACACTGCAAGAAACTGTAACCATAATCCTGGCAAATAAATATTATACTGTTACTCCAACTTAGCGTGATTTGAAAAGACTATTTCTCTACCACTAAGGAGAAGGTCTCACATTGTATATCTGAATCATTTGCTTTCATGTAACCTATGTTACATTTTTGTTAAACCTTTGTTTGTTATTAATGATTTAAAATGCTGTGCAACTTACTGGAGCAATATATGTATATGTATATAAATAAATGAAGAGGCAGATAATGAGACCATTAAATGGACTGGTTAATAAATGAGAAGGCCATCATTTTTTAGAACACAAGGACAGACCTTTGGAATCTGTGATAACAGTAAATGGCGTGTGCATTTTAAACAGCCTAAAAAAGAGTATAGGTTTAATTCTAAATATAGGTTTCTCTTTTTCTATCATTCTATATAAGAGATTGGCAATCATAAGCACTTCAGCTCTGCTGACATAGTGGATGGTGGGAGATAAAGTTCTGCTGCTTATCCTTATTCTTTATTTTCCTTTAAAAATAATGCTACTTTTCTTATGAGCCATCTGTCCTGCTTAAGGAAAGTAAAGTACGGTATTTGAAGAGACTGAATAGTATTATAGTTTAGCTTTCCATGCATAATAATAATGATATTATAAAGGAAAACCAGCACTGATGTGGAAGGATTTTGTGCTCAATTCATATAGATACTTTAGACAGTTCATTATTTAAGATGCGCCAGGGAATCTAAATGACAGAGACCTTAATTTCATTGAGGCGAATCCAACGTGCCTCAGCCGTGTCCTGATTGGACAGTCAGCAATGAGATGCCCCATCTGATGTTAATTCCCACAGAGCTTAGACATACTTCTTCATCCAAGGCTGCCCTGACAGGACCGCATGTCTCCCTACTGTACTTTAACTGCTTGGTTTAGGAGGTTTAAAATGCAATCTGGATTAGAATGTAGCAGGTTACTAATCCTCTTTTATCAGTTGAAGCAATGACCTAGACATAGGTTGTAAAAAATTCCTTTCATTCTAGCGACTAGTGTACGGTATCTACAAAGGAAAAGAATATTTTAGCAATTATATTCTTCTTAAATTTTTCAAGTAATATTTTCTGGGTGCTTAATTCCATTTCCATCACAAGTGCTTTAAAAAAGTCATACAAATATACTCTACTCAGTGCTCATTTGCACATCATGCTATACCCTAATTTTGATATTTCTCAAGATTTGAATCCAAGTGTCCAGTCACTAAACAAGATTTAACTGTGACTAGAACATAGAGTTGTTACATGTCAGCAGTTGCACACAAGTTCGCTGAAGCCAGGACACAATTTTTTATTCCCTCAAATTAGGTCTTTAGCAGGTTAAGCAGGCATATGTGAGAGGCAAGATACAGAGGAACGTAAATATTTGGAACGTTTACGATGAAACATAACTTAATGATCTAAAAATTAAAGGGGATCGAAGCCCTACTGGGCCACTCAGTTCTTGTTTAACTACAAATCCCAGTATACTCTAACATGCTGAAAACAGTAGTTCAAAATCAAAGTCCGGATTCGGTTTGGCAAGACACAAGGATTCTGAATCTTGCTGAAAAAGACTGAATCCTGGCTGAATCCTGAACCGAATCCTGGATTCGGTGCATCCCTAAAAATTACACAGTACCCCCTGTAGGTAAGATAACAGCAAGACAACAGCCTGACAATCACCTTTCTCTTTGGTGAAGTCTCTTGCAGCTATTGTCAAGTTTATGCTAATGCCAGACGGGGTGCTGAAATCTGCCTACTGAATATCAAGGTACAAAAATCAGCCCCTACTGTCTACATCTGTCTACATCTGAAACTGTTGTTGCAGCTCGGGTGCAGGCATACTTTGCTGATTTCAAAGCAAGAATGCAAACTCTCACATTTCTTCACCGAAATCAACAAGCCTGCACCAGTTTTGGGTGCAGGTAGGAGGAAGCTAATGCCTATTTAAGGGCTGATTTTAAGCCTGTTTTTCAGCAGGCTGATTTCAGTCCCTGTGTGGCACTAGCCCTGTGGTCATTGCTTGAGCCTCTCTGCCTTTTGGCAAAGATCAAGTGTAGAAGTGTAGTAGATCAGTGTGGGATGTGCATCCTAGCTATGTATGTATGTCTGAGAACACTACACCCAACGACTTGATTATCTGCCCAATACACTCCCTGCACTTTGTGTGTATGAACATATGCACATTTTTTGCACTGGGTTAAGAAGCACATGGACTTAATTAAAAAATATGGTCATCTTCTTTAGAGAACTAGGGGTGCAGTAGCACAGTTTTATGTTGGCTTTAGATTCCCTTTAGCTAATATCTTTCTTGAAAATTTGTTTCAATGAAAGTGTAGACAAAAGCTGTAGCATTGCCTCGAGTTACTTCCCATTTGGACTATTTTGAATATTGACACATATGGAAATTCCAAATTAATGTTTTCTGAAAATATGAATGACCTCATTTTCAGGTGGCAGTCATGCATATGGGTCATATTTGTAAAGATATTGGCAGTGGAAAGTATCTCAGGACAGTTTTGTGGTTCTGGAGAAGAGTTGTAGGTATACAATCCTGGAAAATCTCCATGTGACAGGATCCTTAGTGTTAAGGAGTTCATTTAGTGTAAAGCCCCAGTTTATTCCCTTAGTACTGCACTGAATAATGTCCTGATCTTTTAATACTTAAATCAATGATGGCGTGGAGATCTAATGTAAAAAAATCTTAAAATTCCCTCATTATCCAAACACACCTTTTGATACATGCTACAAATACAAAACAATGTCGTTCATATTGTGAATTTCTCACTTATAACTCCAGCCATCTCCAGTTTGTCAGATGGCCAATGTTAGAAATGATCTTGTCAAGTTTCTCATGGGAGACACAACTAAGCAGGCTGTCAGTTTTCATTTGCTTCCAGCATGTATTGAGATGAGGAAGGTCTTGAACAAACAGCAGACTTGTTAAGCCAAAGGATTCTTAATTGATAGAGGGTCCGTAATCATTTTATAAAAGATTTGTACGTTTCATATGCATTAAACAGTGTTACAGCTCAATTCATATTCCTCCTATGCAAACTAGATTATTTATAACATTTTCCCACTATATGGAAACAGTAATGTGATGTAACCAAAGGATTTTGGATAGGATATCTGACCACTAGTGTCCCAATGGTCTGAATCTCAACTATAATGAATGATGCCTTGTAAGAAAAATTGATTAAACATTGATTAAACGTACCTTCCCAACCCAAAGGTGATGATAACTAATTGCCGTCGGTGTTGACATTGCAGTTTCAAATCAGAAGGGGTTTAGTGAGGACCCAGATAGGTTTGGTAACTGGACTTCTTACACACTGGGCTTAAAAATAAACTGATAGATTTACAAATTCACACAGACTTGAGGGGGGGTTGAGAGGGCCAAAATTATGTTTTCAGCCAAGGGCAAGTCACACCCACTGGGCAAATATATTCTGCATGATATTGTTCCTTTAACACTAATTCCGACCCACGATGGCACCCTGTCACATGGTTTTTATTGAGCATGAAAACACAATAATTACCATGAAGCTATTTTTGCTGTATATGTATGGGGCCTGTTTTCCAGAATGTTTGGGACCTAGAGATTTCTGGATAAGGGGTATTTCTGTAATTTGGATCTTCATACCGTACATGTACTAAAAAATCATTTAAACATTAATAAAACCCAAAAGTGTTGTTTTGCCTCCAATGAGGATGAATTATGTCTTAGTTTTGAGTACAAGGTACTGTCTTCTTATTACAAAAGAAAATGATTTTTAACATTTTGGATCATCTGATTAAAATGGAGTCTATCGGAGATGGCCGTCCTATAATTCAGAGCTTTCTGGATAATGGGTTTCCAGATAACAGATCCCATAGCTAAATAGGTTCTCATTTTTGTGCATAAGTCAAATTCCCTAAAAAATTAGTTATGAAGCAAATAATATTACAGGATATTAGAGTAGTTAGAGAAGAGATATATTTATAAAATATATTTCTTAATAGATAAGATGCAACGTGATGTTCAGTGTAGCAAACATTTTTATAGAAGACCCTGACATGGCTGCCTACACTGAACTGCTCCAATCTCATTTAATTTGGAAAATGCATAATTAATGTTATGTTTTTCTTATTCTGACCTTGTTTTCTGGTAAACAGTATGTAAGAAAGGGGAATAACTTGTGTTCTTAATATAACAGCTCCACCATAATCCTAGTCAAGGGCATTTTCATTCTTCTGCATCTGATACTGGGCATTTAGCTTTTTATCAACAACCAATGTGCCCCAATGTGCTAGATAAAAAGTCATTACTCATTCCAAGAAAAGTATAAATGATTAAAAACTAATTGGCTTAACCTTTACTGAATGTTTTTCACTTATCCTTTTTCACTTATTTGAATTGTGATCAATGCTCTTGATGAGACACAGGAACGAAATGCTACTTGCATTTATATATGCATTTCAATGGAAGCTAAAGGAACACTTAACTTATAATAGTAATAACATTACTCTGCGTAAAAGAATCGATACAAAATGAACAAATGTATAAAAAAAAGATTTCAGGATTTGCTAAGACTTAACTTAATTTGTGTTATAAACAAGGCTATTGGATCATCTACAGATGTCTTATCTCAGAGCATGTATGAGGTGTCAGTTTATGTAAAAGTGAAGAGGGCCACTGCTAATGGTAAGAGGAGATGGGGTACATTATATAAGACCAATGCATTGGTCAGGTGGCTCTTCTTTAAATAGGTGAGCTACTAAAGTGCAAATCAAATTTACCTAACTAATGTATACTGGTCAACATTTTGCCCAAAGTATATATTCCTATTTATGCAAAAATCAAATATGTGACCAGAATGTTAAGGCATCTGTACTGCTTCTGTGTTAGAAAATGGCACTCTTTTTTTACTACAAAAATCTGAAATATACCTGGGTTAGAGAAATTTGGCAGAAGAGCAAATCTGATGAAAGGAAACCTTGTTATCCTGAGCTTTCCACCAAACAGGTGCTGGATGAAGGGAGCAAAACATGGATTTATACAGCACTTTGGCATGGCATTTAGGTAGTTGGAATTTGGGATAGTGGGTGTAAAAGGGGCTAAAAACAATGTTGATAGCAAGGGGGATCAAAATCCTCTACAAATCTATTTTACTGAGATCCTTTGTTCTCTAAAGACGTTGACCAATTACAGAGGCAAAATAATTTATCAAACCCAAATAGAACCCATAAAGTCCAATGTATGGGTCATGAGATCAATAATGTTTCTCTTTCGGTTTGAATGATGAGGCAAGACCATAGGTTCCCGTACCAAACTGACTGGAACATGTGTAAACTCAGTTCCGAGACCCCTCATACAACCCCAATCAATATACTCAGACAGAAAGCAAATACTGGTGTAGCATTACACAAATAAACACAACAGTAACTACAATACATACATCAATACTCATATCAGAGCTATCTTGCAGACAATAAATATAACATGACTGTATATCCATGTCTCTGATGGCTGCCTATAGTGTAATAACATACTTTTACCTAGCCCTCATAAACCCAATGCATTAACATTCCCCCTTCTGTCGGCCCCCTGAAGGGCAGTCCCACCCCACTATTGATTGCGATAGCTAATCATCTTTCACCCAAAAAGAAGGAAGAGGGAACCTGATCATTCTAAGATTGCCCAACTTCCTAACCACTCCCATTTAAAACTTCCCATGGACCTCCCCTTCCCAAATATCCTACAATATCTATAATCCTATCCTTATTTACATACCTGCAACTATAAGAGTGTACTCTTTACCAATTCATGTACTCTTTACCCTTTACATATACCGTTAGTTTGTTAGTACATGACCCTTGTTTGTGGGATTATCAGTTAGTTCATATGGAGTACAGCCTTGTGGTATCTTTGATCAGCAAAATTAGCTTATCACCAAACTATGGTTTCTTCACAATAAAAAAAAATATTGTGAGTAAGAGAAGCATCAGATCCTTCCACTCAGAAAATTCCCATACTTGTACAATAAGCAACCCAGGATGTTGTACTAATCCCATATCAATTAAGATCTGTGCATGCTGACAGTGATTTATATCCCTTCCCTATACTCCTTCGACTCTCCTCCCTCTTTCTGTTTCCTTCTTATCACTTGTTGCTCAAATGAAGAAATCCTGGATTGGGAAACTTTTACTGTAAGACGGGGGATGGAATACACAGAAAAAGCTGATTTTTCTTATTGTTATTAATGTGACTTTAATGACACAATGATGTTTATTGTAAAAGTATAATAGAGTTATGTAATAAAAGGTGCAAACTTTAGCATTAGATAGCATTTATTGGAAATCTGATCAAAAGCATATCGTGGCTAGTAGTCATTAAACTCTCTTAACCTTTTCTTAATGTAGTGCAAAACATTGTGCATGACCAATACCTGCATGCTGACAGACTCAACTTGCAGGGCCATGCATTTGAGTGGCTATGATCTCCTTTACCTACAGTTCTCAGCAACTGAATTCTTTAAGTAGTTGAAAAATTGTGGGGTTGAGCTTATCTCATATTGACAATCCCAGTGGTTTCAAGATGGGAAAATGAAAACTAAACTACAATTTGATGACCTTAACCTCTTCTTTCTTCTTTTTTTCCTGAATTAAAATAAGAACAATAAGAACATGCCTTATAGGATTGGCACTGACATGCTGTCATAAACATTTTGCATTTCCTAGTTTGGGAGAGATAATTATGTGACTCATGCACCTCGTTGATATTTCCCACTATGGATTCACTAGGAAATGGCTTCAAACAAGTCAGTGCAAATACATTATACATTTGGAACAGGAATACAATAAAACTCTTTCATCCGCCTCTCTTTAAAATTCACGTGTGATTCTAACCAAGCATTGTGCTAGAGCAATTGCATCAGGATCATTTTAGGTGAGGTAAATTAAAAAGTCTAATGATAAATACTTTATTGTATTGCTAATCTTTTTTATTAAAAGTTATCAAACAGTCCTCTTATATAGCTAAGACCATTTTCATATACTTTAAATATGTCCACATAGACCTGACAGACATAAGGTGAAGTTTGTATCTACATGTATTTATGTACAAGATTGTCTAGGCTCCTGGCTTAAGGTGACCATACATGCAGAGATCTGCTCTTTTGGCAAGGTCAACAAATGAGTGGATCTTTCCCCGATATGACCACCTTGAGGTGGGAGATATTGGCCTGATACGATTGTGGGCCCTAGGGCCCATCGATTGGATCCCAATGCTGAAAATAAAGGCTGTCAGATCGAGGTCCGCATCAACAAACTGATAAGGTCCTGGAGCCAATGGGATTTTTAAACCTGCCTGATAGAGTCCTGTGGGGGTCCAGTTGGACAGACCCATGCCCAACCCAAACCCTCTTTGTGAGAACCGCACCCTCTGGCCCTCTATAAATTCCCCTATTCCTGCTGCCTGAACCAACCAGCAGTGCACCAATCTTGGGCCTGACCTGGGAAAACTGGAAGTGACATCAGCGGTGGCAGAAGTGTCATCACTGCGGAGCGCATATCAACCAGGCCAGTGGGAAATCCTTTTATTTAACTGCATGAGGCGGGGGAATGCAGCCAGCAATCGGCCCAGGTACCAGTAGATTGACCGCATTGTCAGGGGACTGGGGTCTTTCCGTGGGTATTCTGCAGGTATCTGAGCTGTTGTAGGACTCTACTGCCCGATCGACATCTGGCAGATTTTCAGCTAGATATTGTTTGGGAAAGCCAGGTTGGAGGGCCATACCCAATAAACTGCCAACTTGTTGGTAGCTTATATTGGCCCATGTATGACCAGCTTAAGGCTGCCATACACTCTTTGTCCCGTCAAGGTGCCTGATCAACTTGCAGGTCATCCACCTGGATGGTCATATGCTATTGTTCTGTTCTTCTGGGCTGACAACCCAAACGGTTAAGTGTTACCTCACTTTATGATCTGCCAAGGAAATATGCACCTGCCAACACAGCAAAATTAAATTTTAGGCTATTCAACAACATCCCAGGTTGGTCTATGGAAATTGACATACAACATACAATCCCAGACAGTCAGGCAGTCAAAATGGCTAAAATCAGATAAACTGCCTGATCAAAATTGGGTATATATATAGAAATGCTCTGGGGTGTCTGCACTTGATCTCAGGTAGATTAGAGGTGCACGATCAATATTCATAATATGCAGTAGTCATGGATCAGCACACTCATTGTAGAAGTAAATAAAGTGTTTTATTGGTAACACAGCATTATTATCCTAGGATAATAATGCTGTGTTACCAATAAAACACTTTATTTACTTCTACAACGAGTGTGCTGATCCATGACTAATATATATATATATATATATATATATATATATATATATATATATATATATATATATATATGGTAAAGCATCTTGAGAAAGGTTCAAGACCATGAACCGAAACGTCGATGCGGATGCATTATACAATATGTGCTAATAAATAAATTATTGATTCTTAACACGGTGTGCGTGTAACCTTGGAACGCTATATATATATATATATATATATATATATATATATATATATATATATATATATATATATATATATATATATATATATATATATATATATATATATATATATATATATATATAGTTCAAGACGTTTATGGAAGACTGGTTCAGAGTGCAAGCGTCTGATTCAAGTTATATATATGTGTGTGTGTGTGTGTTAATGTGTGTGCTCTCATACAGATCCCATAGTAATTTCATTCTTACATAGTGTCATGTAACTATGACGATTTTCATTCATCCAGGTCATGGTTTTTAGATTTACCTATACTAGATATAGTGTCATGTACTGTAACATGATCTTTGTCTGCTAATGCAGAAGTGTTAATAAAGTTATGTCTTCTTGAAGCAAGAGAAGCGTGGGCTCTGTGTGCAGTTTCTCCTCTGTCTAAAGAAAGCTGCAGGCTCACGTGAGATTATCCCATCTCTTAAACCAGGGGTGTCCAAACTTTTTGCAACAAGGGCCAGATTTAGTGAGGTGAAAATGTGCGAGGGCCGACCATTCAGCCTGACATCCATTCCAATGTAGCTAACTTGTGATCAGGATCATTAACTCCTGGAGATGGACGCGTACACAGTGTTTAGCGAGTGGAGAAGTGGAGTCTGTTTGGACTTATTCTTCGTGCCTCATTTAAACAAGAAATCATGTAGCCGTATGCGAGAGCGGCACGTTACTACGTGCCAGTACATGTCTATTACTAACACCTTCAGCACACAGGCAGCAGTACAGACCAACTGGCAGATCATTTCACTAATGTGCCCAAATATTAATGCTACTACTACATGATTCCTGATTGCACTGTGCTGGGGGCCACATTATTATTAATTTCATGATGGAGGCTGATGGCCAGTGTAAATTTGAAAATGGACCGCAATTGGCACGCGGGCCTGACTTTGGACTTGCCTGTTTTAAGCAGAATGGCAACAGTTTATGGGCCCAGGAGAGAGGGAGGAAACCGATGGAGCAGGCTGATATTTGATGGAGATGAAAAGAACTATGAACTATGGGAGACAAAGTTTCTAAGACACTTGCGCCTGATGAATCTTAAAGAAACCATCCTGCATGAACCCACAGAGGACACAGACTTGGATGAGCACCGAAGTAAGAAAGAGGAGGCTTATGCTGAGTTAATTTAATTTTTGGATGATACAAAGCTGCAGGCTCACGTGAGATTGAGCTACCAGTAATCCCATCTCTTAAGCCGAATGGCAACAATACTATATATATATATATATATATATATATATATATATATATATATATATATATATATATATATATATATCCTGGAAAAAGGCGAGCACGCACAGGTCTAAAGATGCAAGAAAATCGGTGAAATGTATTGAAAATAAATAACTGACGTTTCGGCTAATCTTATAGCCTTTCTCAAAGACCTGTGATTGCTCGCCTTTTTCCAGGATATCTTACTCACTTTGCTGACAGCACCCAGGCACCATACACTTTTCTTACGAGTAGTGCCGGCCCAACATGGACGCTATATATATATATATATATATATATATATATATATATATATATATATATATATATATATATATATATATATATATATATATATATTGAATATATGTGTGTGCGTGCATGCGTGTAAAGCATACATGTTGGCTTATTGGGATGCGGCAGCAAAGCAAAAATGCATGTGCCTCTTAGCAATTGGAAAATTGTGAAAAAATACAGACCCAAATTACTACACTGCCTAATTCAGGGTGAATGCTTATTTTTTTACCTGGATTCTATTGAAAAAAAAAGACCGGGATAGTTGTATTAATGAGAGGTTGTACAGGTATATGGTTCCATTATCTGGTAACCCATTATCTAGAAAGCACCGAATTATGGAAAGTAGACTCCATTTTAATCTAATAATTCAAATTTTCAAAAATTAATAATTTTTTCTTTGTAATGATAAAATAGTATCTTGTACTTGATCCAAACTAAGATATAATAAATCCCTATTGAAGCAAAACCAGCCTATGGGGTTTAATGTTTAAATGACTTTCTCATAGACTTAAGGTATGAAGAAGAAAAACCCAGGTCCAGAGCATTCTGCATAACAGGTTCCATACTTGTCTATAAAGAATAAATCAGAAACAAGACTGTTGAAATTACTGGGAGATTTCCCCTTTTCTGAAAATTAGCATTATTATTATGTTTAGAAATAAAATGTCACTTTAGAAGACAAGATCTATGATTAGTTAAAAGCTGCTGAAAACAAATTTTGCTCTCTGAGTTTCTCAGCAATCTTAAAAAAATATTACAAACCTACATAGAACATAGAAATTCATATTTTAGCTGTAGATAAATATAGTGTTACAATAAAGTAAACGTATACTTTCTGCACCCACAGCACAAATAGTCCCAGAGTAACAGACAGGGTGATCTGGGGGTGCCCTGCAGGGGGAGGGGCACTGGTAGGATGCAGGCTGTTAAGGTTCTGGGGCAAAAAGAACACACTATTAGCCCCAGACAGGACTCCATTCTAAGGAGAGAGCAGATATGTTTAAGGGTCTGTGGGTCTCATTATTAAGGTAGGCCTGAACCTGAAGGAAAGGAATTTGGTGAATGAGGACTTTTAAAGGAGAACTAAACCCTAAAAATGAATATGGCTAATAATGCCTTATTTTATATACTGAACTTATTGAACCAGTGTAAAGTTTCAGCTTGTTAGTAGCAGCAATGATCCAGAACTTCAAACTTGTCACAGGGGGTCACCATCTTTGAAAGTGTCTAAGGGCTCTGAGCAGCTGTTGAGAAGCTAAGCTTAGGGGTCGTCACAAATTATCAAGCAGAAAATGAGGTTTGTCTGTAATATAAGCTGATGCTAGAGGGCTGATTATTAAATTCTGATGCTAATTACACTGGTTTCTGTGCTGTAATGTAGTAATTATCTGTATTAATTACTAATCAGCCTTATAGTGTGACATTTAGATTCTATGTGTACTGTATATTGTGAGTGTGTCCCTAAGCTTAGTAAGTGACAGCAGCACAGAGCATGTGCAGTGAATCAGCAGAAAAGAAGATGGGGCATCTTTGGAGATACAGATCTTTACTGTGGAAAGGGCTGTGGTGGCCTTGGGTTGGTATAGAAGCCCAAAACATAATGTACAACATTTCTAGCCTACTTCTTTAATATTAAGCTTTAGTTCTCCTTTAAGTGAAAGTGTGTATGAGAGCTATAGTTCAGTCTGGAGACCCTTAACCGCCACTATTCCTGTCACGGTCCAGCTGAGAGAAGCATATAGCAGTGCTCTGCCTAGAGAGTAGCAGGATATAAAATAACCCATTTCTATATTGATTCATATTATTTTTCAAAATTAAGCAGGAAAAAACACTTTAAGCATTCTGCGTAACATCTCATTTAATGCAGTAGGTTCAAATGGTAGCTTATATAATTAACTCGATGTATCTCACTCATTGATTATGTGCCACCGTGAAGAATGGCACTTTAAAGTAATATTATGGTTCTTTAGAATAATAGCAACAAACCTATAATATTGACTTCATGATGCCTGTAATGCATTATACAAAAATTGATTTCTAAATGCATCCCATACCAAGAGATAGCAGGCAATGGAGCATCTCTGGATAGAAGGCTTCATATATATCATCAGCCCATGTTAACAAATCTTCATTCAAGTGTAATATTTTACACAGATTACTATAGGTTGAGCAAGTAATACATGGGCAGTACTCTTTTTTTTTGTCTAACATCCTTCTGTAGATGACCTTATCTTTTATAGAAATGGGAACCAAAGAATGCTTATGACAGAAAACGTATCCAGTGACAGTTATGCCTAGTTGAGTTTTAATCACCATATATAGCTGTTATTTCTTGGCTTAACCAGAGCAAACAGGGAAATCGAAACTACTCCATTTGGTCCTTTCAACGTAGATAATTATGTAACCAATGCACTGATTATCCCTTACATAATAGAGTTCTGCTTATCAGTGAGCCAAAACAGTCACAATAAAGGGAGAAGGGAGGGGATTGATACAAAGTTCAGTATCTGTAGTTACATCTACTAAGTTAATTAATGGAAAGATAGAAAGTTTGAAAGAAAATAATGCTCTTTTAATACTTTATAATAGAAATAACTAAGCATTTTGTTAATTAAAAGAAAGACTAGAAAGTAGGATCAACATTAGTTGATCACTTGCAAAAGGGTTTACACCAGAGAATAAAAAAAGCTTATCCATTTAGGCAAATCTGAGAGTGAAAGTGTATTAACTATTAATACATTTGCAGCTTTAGAGAGCATTTGTTTTTAGATGGGGTTGGTGCCCCCCTCACACCCCCACATATGAAAGCTGGAAAGAGTCAGAAGAAACAGGCAAATAATTAAAAAGCTATAAAGAATAAAAAATAAAGACCAGTTGTAAAGTTGCTTAGAATTGACTATTCTACAATATATTAGAAAACAATATTTTTTTCCTGCATGTCTATGTAACCCCCGGCAAGGGTTCCCGGACTGCTTTGCACCCACAAGGTAGTACAAGGTGGTTGAAGCACACACAATTTCGAGTACTCTGGATATTCTATAATATATGGCTAGATAAATACTGAAAGATGACTGAAAGATGAACCACACCTTTAAAGGGATACTGTCATGGGGAAAATGTTTTTTTTTTTAAATTAATCAGTTAATAGTGCTACTCCAGCAGAATTCTGCACTGAAATCCATTTCTCAAAAGAGCAAACAGATTTTTTTATATTCAATTTTGAAATCTGACATGGGGCTAGACATTTTGTCAATTTCCCAGCTGCCCCTGGTCATGTGACTTGTGCTCTGATAAACTTCAATCACTCTTTACTGCTGTACTGCAAGTTGGAGTGATATCACCCCCCTCCCTTTTCCCCCCCAGCAGCCAAACAAAAGAACAATGGGAAGGTAACAAGATAACAGCTCCCTAACACAAGATAACAGCTGCCTGGTAGCTCTAAGAACAGCACTCAATAGTAAAAACCCATGTCTCACTGAGACACATTCAGTTATATTGAGAAGGAAAAACAGCAGCCTGCCAGAAAGCATTTCTCTTCTAAAGTGCAGGCACAAGTCACATGACCAGGGGCAGCTGGGAAATAAACAAAATGTCTAGCCCCATGTCAGATTTCAAAATTGAATATAAAAAAATCTGTTTGTTCTTTTGAGAAATGGATTTCAGTGCAGAATTCTGCTGGAGCAGCACCATTAACTGATTCATTTTGAAATAAAAAAATTTCCCATGACAGTATCCCTTTAAGGACAATAGTGTATCATCATGCTTGGTTGTTGCATTCAGTGTCAGAATAATTGTTCCTATGTATAAATCAAAAACACTTGCACTTCATCACAGCTGTACGCAAATACCTGGCATGGTCTGTATTTAAAAAAACATTGTGCCAAAGAGATAATCTTATGTCAGTGTTAGTGTTGCACCCCTATAGATTAGTTATATAATGCTGTATATAAAACCAATTAGTATTTATGGTTAGCTTATGTGCAAGATCTGCCTACTGTAAATTGTAATGTCACATAATTATATTTGCAGACTATATTTTTGCAACTAACCTTTAACATTAACTTGTTTAGCATCCAATCAATATGTACTGTACTTCCCACATAGAATAATATGAAAACTGACCATCCATCCATATAAACGAAAATATAGTTAACATTAAGGAATATATGGTATAAAATGAAAAGGTTTAATCAAATATTTATTTTTTGGGACTTGCCATTTGGTCTTGTTCAACATTTGGTTGCTTGGACAATGTATTAGATCAGGCCACTAGGCAGCCATGTCAGCCAGAAGTATAACTACATCCTTGATGTTCACATCTGGTATATCTATCTTACCAGGTTAACATCAGGGACAATAGCAATGATTTCCAAGTGTATGGACCATTCATATAAATACAATCACTTGTGTCATAAGGAATAATGATACCTAATAACCTATTCCTTTTCTTTCTAGGCTCTAACCAAGACAGCAATTGGGCAATGATCAGTGGTCCCAAGAAAATGGCTAAAGCATCCTGATTTGGCTTAGTGCTTAAATGGCCAAATCTGATATGTTTGTTAAGCAAACTCGACAGGCAAGAGGATCTCATGATGGAGGGTCTCATCATGTGTGGCCAGTTTTAGACGTATCGCTGCTAGTTATACATATCTTGGATGAATGAAAACCTTCACAGACATCCACTAGATTCCATATTTGGTGGAATACAGAATGAGTGCATTGTATGTCTGTGGGGGTCTACATTTCTATTAATTTAGTCTGAATTAAGGCAATTATATATCTCACTCAGTGTTGCCAATACCTTGGTGTTTCAAAACTATAATTCCCTGGGTGCAAAACTAGATAAAACTGCATACAGGGCAAAGGACTGTAAAGACAAAGGGAAACATTTTAACAATTGCCTCTAGCACTTATATCACCCGACCAGCTTTTCTGATGTTGCCCCATGTAAGATTGCTATAATATGAATAAACTAATTAGTAATCAGTTTAGATATGTTCTGGTTTCAATATAGCCATATGTGCCTTTTATCACATTCATCCTGTTATCATTTAAAATAAATTAAGCAATGTTAACTGGATTTTTTAGGACAAAGAATATGAGTTATCCCATGTGAATTCCTCTCTAGGGCAAACATGTGCATGGTTGGAGCCTATTGATTCCTGCACAGCAAACATTGGTACCCTCATTAATATAATGTTCTCTCCATTCCTTGCGCTCTCTTACAATATCTACGTAACTCCCAGTGGAAAAGACCCAGAAAAAAAGGCAAGGAGAGAGTCGCAGCTCTCATCTCTGTAACAGCAGAGAATCACGTCACCTGAATAACAGACAGAGCAGGCTCTGGGAGAGAACATTGTCAATAGTAAGCAATGAGCACTTGATGCCAAGTGCAGGATGGCTCAGTGTTTCATTGTTTAGTGGATGGGCTGTCATCAAGTCTCTGTAATTTACCATATCCTACGTTCCTGCTAGTAATGAATGATTAAAAGTCTTGCCTGTTTACCGCAAGCTGCACAAGACTGTCGCAGCCGATGAATGTATCAGGATAAGAACTCACTGCTGAGCAAGTCTGTAATTCACCGATCTCTTTGAATATATTGTCTTCTGGTACAGAGAGCCGAGGATGCAGTGACTAAGCAAGTGTCTGTGGCTTTTTTGCTCAATATTTTTCCATTGAGAAAAATGGTCAACGACATGAATGGATTCCCAGTCAAGAAGTGCTCTGCCTTTCAGTTCCTTAAAAAGAGGGTAAGTCTGATTCATCCTTCAGCTCTGTTATGTTGTATCATCCTGCTGTTAAGCATTGCTGTCTGATGTATGCACATGGGTAAAGGATTAAACAAGGTGAATGGCTTGTGAAGTACAGAGATTGAAGTACAGAGATTGTTTTCATAGTATTTGCTGTAACCTGCCATTCATAGAGTCGGGATATGAAATGTGTACCACAAAGGGCAGGTCTCTCTAAAGCAGAACTCTATACACATTGTCTAGATTGCTGCATTAACATCTGCGTTCATTATAGTGTTTATCGACCCACAGTCCAGAGGAGGGGGTGTGTGCATTATTTCACATTTGTATTATGATTGCTAAAATCAGTTTGTCCTGCAATTGCTTTATTTGTCTTCGTTAAATATTCATGATTAGTTCCTGTTAGAAATCCTTAGTATTTTTTAGAAAAATAGTGTTATAGGTTATGTTGATCATACAGTAGGTTGTTTGCAGGCTTGTTTTCATTCCCCAGCTGGGTACAAATTCAAGCAGTGCAGAGGATTTGGCTGTACTGAAACACATGTGAGTAATTTAATGTTTAATGCACTAGGGCTCAAATGATTGAATAAGAAAAAATAAGATATTAAATAGGTTACATTTGTGGGATGACATTTTGAGGTATGTACATCCAGCCAAATCTGGGGCAGTTTTAGGGCATAAGGGCTGCAATATATCTGAGATATCTGAGAGTTCCTCTGTTTAAATGATATCAGTTGTTGATCTTGCCTCATATACCACAGCACCTTACTCACTAGCCATGCTTTAAGCAGTGGTAAGATGTACTGCTTCAAATCATACCAGTCCTTACTTGTTGGTAAAAATCATTTGCAGTCAGTGCTTTATATTGTAGTCATTAATGACATTACTTTGCCCAGAAATGCCCTTATATGAACCAATGTTAAACTGAAGATAAAACCTTATTTACTGTTATTTCTTTACAACACAGTTGCCTTTTTTTGTTTTTGCCCCTTTCATTGCAAACCAGTGTTTCAGCTCCTGGGGACTTATCTTATGGGTAAAGATTTTTCTTTCTAAAATATTTTGTGACCAGTTGACCAGAATTAGCAGCAAATTTCTGTATTTCACCGCCGGCAAATAAATTATCGAATTTGCAGCGAAAATTCACTGGCTTCAAAATTTTTTTGATGCGGGTGACAGTTTCGACGCTGGGGACAGTTCCGACGCCCACATGTCCAAATCGTCGCTGGCATCCAAATTCACGTTCAGTTAATTTTTCGCCCGCTTTGCGAATTTCACTGGAAATTCGCAAATTTCGTGGCGAGACAAATTCGCCTCTAATCACAAATTCCAATATATGAAATATAAGCCATGTTGGTGTGTCCCTCTGCCACTTTGGAAACATGACCTGAATCTGTTATTGTTCCTCTAATGTTTGAACACAGTATGCTGCACACTTCATTTTGTAAAGGAGACTACTGCCAATCATTCTGGATATGAAACAGCAAAAGCATCAGTGGACCCATCTATTATACCAAGTTGCTGGTGGCAGCACTGATGCAAATCACTCCTTAGGGTAAGGCCAGGCGAGGAGATTCGGGGAGATTTTGTCGCCTTGCGACTTATCACCATGTCTTTTGCGCGACTATCTCCCCGAACTGCCTCAGCGTTTTTTCCCCATAGGCTAGAATGAAAAGTCGGTCACTGAGGCAACTTTGGGCGACTATTGAAAACGCATCGCCGCGTGTGCATTAGCACAGGCGATTTTGCGCTGTAGCCTATGGGGAAAAGACGCTGAGGCAGTTCGGGGAGATAGTCGCGCAAAAGACGTGGCGATAAGTCGCCAGGCGACATCTCCCCGAATCTCCTCGTCTGGCCTTACCCTTAATGAAGAAAGCTACACCAAAAGGGCAATTTTTGGTAAATTAGTAACCCATGTGGCTCTAGACTAATGAAATTAAACATTCATATTTGGAGCAGTTATAACAACAGGATTGTTTTGCCCATGATGCCACTCTACAAGGCCACAACTACTGCAGATACAGGTATGGGATCCACTATCCAGAAACCCCTTATCCAGAAAGTTCCGAACTACGGTAAGCTCATCTACCATAGATTCCATTAATAAAATAATTCAAGATTTTTCTTTTTCTCTGTAATAACGAAACAGTACTTTGTATTTGATCCCGACCAAGATCAAATTAATCCTTATTTGGTTTTAATTAATGTTTAAATGATTTTTAAGTTGACATAGCATAGGGAGATACAAATTACGGAAAGACCCCTTATCTGAAAATAAATACCTTAAACACTGATAAAAGTATGTTTTTATAGTTACCCTAGTTACTGTGTCTGATGCGAATCATGGCAGTTTCACTTAGCTACAAACATTATGATTTGTGGCTGCATAGACATACAAGTAATCAGATGCTTTGGTATCTGTCAAATAGTAAATTTGCTATTGGTCTCTTTTTCAAAAAACAAGATCACTGCCCTCAGCTTTTATTCCAAAGGCACTAATAGATAATTTCCACATTGTCTGTGTGTGTATCATTGACAACTATGTCCATGTTTGGATGGTGCTTGCTGTTTTGCATGTTTGCCCCTTTGTCATTCTGCAGACTGCATAAGTTTGCCATGTGTACATCTATGTAAATATCTTTATAGCACAGATGTCTCAATTGGTACAGAGCTACAATTTCCACCATTTTCTGATATTACTGAACTAGATCCCATCATTCTCTGCCATTTACACTAAAAAGTCCTCTTGCATGCATAGAGTTACTTTATATGTTCAAGGAACCAGCAATTCCCAGCATCCCATTAATTATTCTCCTGTTCCATGGCCCTATATATTACTGGTGTAAAAACTGGGGTGTGATGGACCCTTTAAAAGCAGAAATATGTATGTACTGCAACCTCCTCCATAAAAGCTGTGCACACAGGTCTGGAACTGCAGAATCAGGTGAATAATTTGGCAGTAGTGCAGAAAAGTGTGGTCTGCATATTTTCAGCTCAGTCAATGACATGATACACATATCAAATCAAGTCACCAGAGTTCTTTAGACAGATCAGTTTCTGTCAATAGGTCATTATACAACATACGTAGCTACCACCAATCTAGTTCTGGTAGGTGTTCCATTATATATAATGTTTTTTGAACATTGGACAAAGACAAGAAAATGTAAGTAAACATTCTGAAGTGCCCCAAAAATGTCTAGAACAGTTTTATGTAGGCATATTGTCTATGTGTAGGTTCTCTGTTCATAATTTAGGGATGGAGTATTGGTACAGCTTTTTTAGTAATTCAGTAGGCTATGTATTTTTGGTGGCAATTACGTACTGGGATATTGTGAAGCACCAGAAAGAACTTTGTATTGTTGTAGCATGCCTTTTAAATGTGAGTGCAATTACAACTCTTATTTTCAGCAGTGCTTCTTCAATAATTAATATGGCTGTTTGATCAAAGTGGATCAAAAAACTAATGGGATAGGATCCTATGTCACAGTGCAAATAATAACAAATTAATGATCTGTTGAAAACAGCAGATAAACAAAGGTGCTTATAACCTCCCTTACCTCGATTTTTCTTCAAGTTGGTGTTGCTGGGATTAGTAAATATAATCTCGAATATTTGGCTATTCTTCATTATGAAGGAGCAAAAACACCAGAGCTAGAAATTCAGAGGTAATGCCAGCTTGTTAATTTCTCTTAATGTGTTTTGTGACTTAGAAATGGAATGTGATCTGCACAGACAGTATAATAGAATCAGCCTCACAGTAGATGCATTATCCTGGGCTGGTTTCTCCATGTTGTATACAAGGGTCTGTACAACCTACTAAGGAGGCTCTGACGAGGGCAATGAAAATCAATAGCCTCAGGGGAGCCTTGCAACTACGCTGAATAGATGTGTTTGCCAGTATGTCAGGCTGATATTCTATCTTTCACAAGACTGCAGCTAAAAATCTGGCATTTTTATCATACAGGCCCAGGTTCGGTCTGTGCACCATACACTTAATTATTTTGAAGACAGGCCCAGAAGCTGTTAAATGCACCAACCCTTCTGCTGTTTGTCAGAACTGTAAATTGTGCACTGAAACCTTTTGGGATCATAAAATAAAAGAAAAAAAAAGTTGTTAATAGCTTTATGTGGAGCTGGAGATAAAATATCGTGAAAACACTCATTGATAAATTACTTTGTAATACCCATTTGCCAAACCTTAAGTGTTTAATCAGATTAATTTAGAGAGCAGTGCATGAGCGGAGTAGGAGAAAGCATAGGTGAAAGCAGTTGCGCCAGAGATCTCCATACAGATAGAAATATATAGGTAGTCTAGAAATAAGTACTTTACTGTATTAAAAGGAAACATGGTGGCCCACAATTAACATAAGTCTCTCTTATTTGCCCCAGAGGTGTAAAAAAATCTTCCTGACTCCAAGATGTTGGACGAGTCATTGAATCTACTTTGTGAGCTATTTTCAATAACCCTGTATTCCCTCACTTTTTAAAAAGCCATCCAACCCTTCTTGAAGTTATCTAATGTATCTGCCAGTACAACTGTTTCACGGAGAGAACTCCAGCTTTACTGTAAACACCCTTTCTGAATATTATTATGGAACCTCCTTTGTTGTAATCGGAATAGTTGACCCCCTTATATCCAGTATTTATACATAGTTATCATATGCCCCTTAAGTGCCTCTTCTCCAGCCTTTCTTTTTAACTAAGACTTTCCATACCCTTTACCAGCTTAGTTGGCTTTCTCTTACTCTAATTCAATAATATCCTGTTTGAGCAATGGAGACCAAAATGGCAAGCTATATTCTAGATGGGATTTTACCAGTGCTTTACCAACTCCAAGCTCATTCTCCATTATGGATTTGCCATTAAGGGCATAAGTGCCATCTTTTTTACACCCAAATCCATGACCTTACATTTATTGACATTGAATCTCATCTCACACCTACCCCCCCCCCAATCATCAATTTGTCAAGATGCTGCTGCAAGGATGGAACATCCTAGATGGCATTAATTGGAATGCATAGTTTTGTGCCATCTGCAAACACTGATGTATTACTTACAATACCCTTCCTTAAGCCATTAACTAACAAGTTAAAATTTAAAATGTCAAGTTCAAATTGGCTAAAATGACCTATACATAAAGTCATGCTGATTACTACTCATAATGCCATTCTACATAATTTGAATGTGATCACATAACAAGCCTTCAAATACCTTCCCCACAACAGATGTCAAACTTACTCCAATTCATAGGTACCATACCAGATTAAATTGAGTATGTGAAAATCATATATAAAAGTCTGGTTAACACTGATCTAACCTCTCTAAGTTCCCAGTTAATTCGTTCTGGCTTTGGTGCCTTGATCACATTGATTTTGAGAAAATCTCTATGAAAACAACATAGAGACTGCTGAAAACAGAAAGCCATAACCTCATCACTCAGAAATACATAGATATGTCCAAACAAGTCAGGTGTCCAGGTGATCTATGCAAACATTTAAAATATAATAATACAATAGTTAAAGTATATGTATATTTTACAGTAATACAGTGCATATACCACTTACAGTATATGGTCAAACAATGCTCTGACCATCAAAAAAATGTGCTTTATCCTAGAAAGACAAAGCCAAAAGTATTCCTGAGTGAGCTTCTGCCATATCTCCCTTTAAGTGAATGTTAGCCACATATTTGTGCTATAGAGAAGTGAAAGAAAGCAGATGTGTCTTGTTCCATAACATATCTGATGTATGTTTAATTATTTCTGGAATGCATAGCAACTTTGAAGGTTTACTTTACAGGAAACTCACAAGAGCAATCACATTGTTAGATCTTGATTCAGTTATTTGTTTGTTTGTTCCACTTCAGCACAAGAGCAGGAGCTTTTAATCAAGAATATATGTTGGTGCAATTCATATTATGCAAATCCTGAATGTAAGAAAAGAACGCCATGTTATCTAGTGTCAAAACAGAGTGACTTTTGTGCTCATGTGAAGGATATTTTCAGCACAAAACTATTTTCACATCTGCAGATGAAAGTGATATATTTCTAAACAGATTTTAGTTCTGATTTAGTTTTGATGACTTCTATATGGATATTTATATATAGTAAAATAAACATACTGTACAAGTTCATAAATGACAGCAGCATTTCCCTGTAGACTACTGACTTGCCTAACAGTGAGTGTGGAGTTCATTGGCACAGCTATATAGTGAAGAGATAGTTAGAGCTATATTTAAGATATTTATATGTAGAACTACAACACTGTAAAGCCACTTTTCTGATCCTGCATTTTTCAGGGGGTCCAGTGGAACCAGAAGGGGCACCAGAGTCTTTTATTTTACTTTTTATTTCTCAAGTTTGACCAAGCCAGGGGTGCCCAAACTTTTTGCAACGAGGGCTAGATTTGGTGAGGTGAAAATGTGTGGGGGCCGACCATTCAGCCCGACATTCTTTGAACCATTAACATTAAATTACAGGTATTGAATAATCGTAGCAGTAATATTTGGGCACATTAGTGAAATGATCTGCCACTGGGTCTATACTGCTGCCTTTGTTCCCCATGGTGTTAGCAATAGACACGTACTGGAACGTAGTACTTCTTTAGTTTACTGTACTGGCACGTCATTACGTCTATAGACACCTTCAGCCCTAAAGAAGTATCCAAAAACAGCGCGTCTCTACGTGCCAGATCATTTCACTAATGTGCCTTAATATTACTGCTATGGGATTCCTGATCGCACTGTGCTGGGGGGCCTCATTATTATTAATTTCATGATGGAGGCTGAGGGCTGGTGTAAATTTGAAAATGGGCCACAATCGGCCCCCGGGCCACACTTTGGACATGCCTGGACCAAGCTAATTAGCTTGACATACCAGTGGTTAGTGTACAGTGAGTGTGAAACTCAAAAGAAAGGCTTGTTGCCATAAATTCTTTGGAAATCAGTCATGTAACAGATTTGACAAGCTGTTGCATCTTCCTCATCAGCCTGTATCTGGGTCCCGCAGAATGTTGCTAGGAAGTTTCTAGGAAAAGGACTTATGGGTCCCTTGGTATCACTACAGGCCATAGACTGACCTCTGTTAGATTATTTGAGCCAACCTTTTTATCGGCAATATAACAGAGCTTGAACTGATGAAAACTGAAGAGTTAATGGACTGAACTAAGGCTGAGGGGGACGTAGCTACGCATATGTATTGCCAAGGGAACATTCTAAAAACTACCATTTTGCATATGCCATTTTTCCGGTTGATCTTTAAATTTCATATTTCCATTAAAGAAGAAAAATGGAAAAATAAACCTTCAGTTGTGCTGCTTTATTGTGACATGCTTAACCTAAACATAATTTATGTTCCTTTAGGTAAACTGCCTTCAAGCATGTGCTAGAGCTAGGTCATTGGGACACATGGTTAGTTTTGTGCTCCATTGTAAAAAGAAATCCCACACATTGTTAGAATATATTTTTACTAATAATAGTCTCACCAGTTAAACTCATGATAGTCGCAAAAGATGTGTTGAAGCGTTAAAAGGCAGATCAAATTAAATAGATAATAGGTGTAGGACTCCATTCTTCTGCTTTTTGTCCTACTTTCATACTGTTAAATTGATTTTTGTATTCTAGCTACAGCTCTCGCTATGTATATGATATAAATCTCACTATGAAAATATCAGTTGACAAATTATACCATTATAGAAAACCCCTGAAAAACAAGAAAGTAAATAATTTCAGCAAATATGCATGGAGCAAAAAAAAAAAACTATTGCTTTGGATAAAGATGTGTTTTCTGTTTGATGTAAGAATGTGTATTTCAGTACTCGGCAGTTGTAAGAAGCAGTTTGAAGAAGTGTTGATTACAGTAAATATAAACCTCACCAACAGCTGCAGTTTTGTGTAACTTCTACAAATTCACATAATAACATGCTTCAGCTTTATACATTAATGACTCTTCTTTTGCTCTAAATAGGCTTGCCTAAATTTAGCCTTTTAATGAACAGTATAGCTGATGTTGCACTATTAAAATATGCATAACATAAAAAAAGTGTTTTAAAAGTGTTTGTAAATGAACAGAAAGTTTACTGATACTTAAAAAGATGTATAATATTTTGTGAGTTAGGCTAATGGCACACATTTGATCCACTGTTGAAAAAAGGAGGCAAAAAGAATGCCAATATGCTCCAAACCATTCCGTGGTAATATGTACTGATGGGACAAAACCTATGGGACGGGACCTGCCAGTTTATCTGTAGGTCAGCAGGTTCAGGAGGACATCAACACATGTTTGCTGGTCACTGGCGAGTTCAGGCAAAACTCTTCATACTGAATAATGGTGTTTTCTCATTGCATGTAATATGCACCTGGCAGCAAGAGACCTGACCTGAACACAACCGCCCATTAGATCAGAATGGTATTCAACTGCATATAAGAAAAAAATCTTAATTTCTCCATAGTATAGGATGTATTTAGTTTAGGAACTAAAATGACTCCTACTAACATAATTGATTGGTTAATACCAATTTATTTTACTGGTAACAAGAGGTGAATAAAAAAATAATTGGTTTTCTTAAAATTTAGAACAAAGAGATCAGTTACATTGATTTTTTGAGTTTGTTGATTTAGTTCCAGCTATTTCCCATAGCTAAGTACCTGAATAATGGGCTGTTTTGTCTTGCCACCTACTTGATCTTGTGCTTTGCGTTCTATGGTAGCTGCGGTAATAGGAATGTGTGTGGGTCACCCATATTTGAGCATGTCTGGGATGAATGGAATGTTTTGACTTCAGGGTGTGAAACACTTAGAAGGAGTGTATACGAGTTAGGCTAGCCACAGTTAACTTGGACTTAAATAAAAGCAAAGGATATTCTGGGCATGTTTCTTTCACATTAAATTGTGTGTTAGGGCAAAATGAAGTTGGAACAACAGTGAAACTAAAACAAAGTATGTAATAAGGCAAAATATTCTCTACAGGTAATACCTAAACTACTTAATAGCTTGATAAAATCTAACATATAGGATTGTTTACCATATATGATTCTATACTGTACTGCCTTTTTGCAATGGAAACATACTGAATATCACTAGAATATAAGAGCACCTCTAGTGGCCAAACTATTACTGAAAATAAATTTGCAAAATAAACAGTGCAGAATACAGTATGTATTATTATCTTAACAAGCTAGTATAATAATAATTTAGCTTTAAAAATTTCTCGTTTCCATTGGTACTCTTTATGCGTAAATGTTGTACCATGACTTAAAGTACTACAATTAATATAATAAAGATTCTATCTATGTTATATTCTAGTTCTCTTTGGGAAAATGTATTTATTTTGTTCTTGTTCTGTCCAAAAAGACAGATGGGGCAGAAAAGGACGCAACTACTAATTGTGCCAGCAGCGGCTCTAACTATTATACAGTTTAGATATACAGGTATGAGGCCTGTTACCCAGAATGCTCAGGACCTGAGGTTTTCCAGATAAGGGATATTTTCATAATTTGGATCACCATACCTTAAGTCTGCTAAATAACCATTTAAATATTAAATAAACCCAAAACGATTGCATTGCCTTCATTTAAGATTAATTATATCTTAGTATCAAGTGCAAGGTACTTTTTTTATTATTACAGAGAAAAAGGAAATCATTTTAAAAAATGTTTTCTAAAATGGAGTCTATGGGGAATGACCTTCCTATAATTCAGGGTTTTTTTGGATATCAGGTTTCTATTTTTAAAACAGATTATTGTCTTGAAGATTTGGAGGCTCTAAAGCAATTTTACAGTGTGGCCCAGTAATGTTTTTTTTATCAAAGATATGTGTTATATTGCAGGTTCTACTGGAGCAGGGACTGATGTGAATTATGAGCATTCTCTGTAAAGAGATGTGTTTTTTTAGTTAGTGATATACAGGTTTAGACTGAGCCAGAGGAACACTAGAAAAGAAACAGGTGTACCCGAGCCCACCCGAGGCTTCATACCAGCAAAGAACTAAAGGGGAAGAAAAGGTATGGACCACATGCATGTGTGCATGGGGGGAGGGGGCACTGAGTTTCTTGTGCAGGTGAGCTTGAGTCTGGGGTGATATCAAAATTATATTTAAACTGCAGCCAATATTTGACAAAAATTACTTTAAACAGTCAATGGTTTTGATCTGGCCCTAATCTTATCTTTTTTTGGTGTATGACTGCTTGGTAATAAAACAGTTTATAAAATACAGCTGGGAAAATACTGCATCAACATTATATCTGGAACCTTAAGGCCAAATATAAGTCTATAGTAGGGCCAAATGATTGGATCAGCCCAATTTCACCAATCTTATGCATGGCTAAATGAAGCAAAGATACACTCATTTTCACTCTTTAGGTGGATGGCCAGCTTTAGTCTTCACATCAAGGGGCCCATTTACTTAGCTCGAGTGAAGGAATAGAGGAAAAAAAACTTCGAATTTCGAATGCTTTTTTTGGCTACTTCGACCATCGAATGGGCTACTTCGACCAAATACGACTTCGACTTCGAATTGAACGTTTCGAACTAATAATCGTTTGACTATTCAACCATTCGATAGTCGAAGTACTTCAACCCCCTAGTTCGCCACCTAAAAGCTACTGAAGTCAATGTTAGCCTATGGGGAAGGTCCCCATAGGCTTAGCTATCTTTTTTTGGTCGAAAAAAAATCGTTCGATCGATGGATTAAAATCCTTCGAATAGCGCTAAATCCTTCGACTTCGATATTCGAAGTCGAAGGATTTAACTTTGACAGTCGAATATCAAGGGTTAATTAACCCTTGATATTCGACCATAAGTAAATTTGCCCCCTAGCCTTCTGTTTCTTCACATG
The DNA here is from genome assembly GCF_017654675.1 of Xenopus laevis. NCBI lineage: Eukaryota > Metazoa > Chordata > Amphibia > Anura > Pipidae > Xenopus > Xenopus laevis. The sequence goes on along the minus strand of NC_054379.1, from coordinate 74,190,148 downwards.
GACTATCCACCCAGTTTAGCTTCTTTTAGTAAATGTACATCCAGTTCCAAGCAGAGAGGATTGTGCATTGTTCCACCACATACCCATCAGCGTGATCAAACAGAGAAATAGGGAACTAGGGATTTTCATTTGTTGGAGTTTCAGTCTAGTAAAGAATTGACCTTTCCGAACAATAGTGGCTTTAATTATTTAACCCAGTGGTAGCAAACATCACATATTCCAGCATCCCTCTGTGAAAAGATAGTGTGTGAGAAGAAGTGGCGGTAGTTGTAGTTTCACAACAGCTGGTGAAGCAAACACTGCCTATCCCTCATTCTTTATTCAAGAACTCTTTCAACTTCCACAGACAATTGTTTGCTGTGAAAATAACATTGCAGGTGTCTATTATTCCACATTGTTCAGGAAGCAGTGAATGTTTCACATTTCTACAAGAATATCAAGCTCTTTTTTACTGTTGTATGTCATGTAACTAGAAACTACTAGACTCCACAGTAAATGCTTTCAACCATGATAAACCAATTCTACCTCTGATAAGATAATGCTGTCAGTACACAGTAAGGGCAAGAACACACAGTGAACTTCCACGTTAAAAAATTTGCTTACGCAGGTGACATGTCTCCCTGAAAATGGCTTGCCCGTTGCTGACATTGTAATCGCTGCATGTAAATTTCATTCATATTTGCATTAATTCTAGTTAATCTCAGGAAATGTCTGCTATTTTTCGCCATGAGTAATGTTATATACTTGCGTCGATTACAATGTTAGCGAAGAGCAAGGCATTTTTGGGAAGATATGTTGTCCGCATTAGCAAATTTTTCAAGCATGTGTCATTGTCCTAAGATTTAGTTAGCATGCCTTTTCCTAACAGAACTAGCAGACCATAAGTCTATGCAAATGAACAAAATGACCCCCTTTCTTGATTATTCTTACTTGTGTTCATTCAGGTGATTTGATTGGAAATCCTGAAATCCAGGACTGGCAAAGCCCAATGTATTTAGGGTCCTATTTATTATGCTGTGTAAAACAAACTTTGCCAAAAAAATGGTGTAAAAAGCTGTGTAAAATAAACAGTGAAGTTATCAAGGTGTATTTTATTTTACGTCATGTGAACGCCAGATTTGCCGTTATTTTAGACTACTTCAGACCTTTGCAAGTAAGTTCTAGTGGAAGTTACTCAAAGAAAAATTGTGTAAAAAAATTACGCCACTTTAACATGGAGATGTCTGGCGACGTGCAGCGAATTATTCTGTTGTTTTTTACACCACGTATTAAATATGCCCCTTAGTCTGCCAACCACACTGCAAAGCTCCCATGGTGACCCTATAATGGCTAGAGGACTGAACATATGAACATTTGGATAAGCCAGATTTAATTATTATATGTTTATCCAACTCAGCCAACATTCTGCTCATTCAGCCACCCTGCTAGCTAATTGTGACATTTTTTGTCCATTTTAACTTGTTTATTGCAAAGAGTCCAAACACTGCAATAAACGAGTTGCTCTTTCTCCTCTAGGCTTTGAACAAGATAACAGGAAATGGGATTTGCTGTTTCCCTTGTATTCAATGGGAACACAGAAAAGTCTGAGAAAAAAAAATCTCATCAAAAACTCCATAAACGTCTGTGTGGGAAATGTGGAAATGAGTTAGGAGAAAAGCATTTTTTTATTTCCAAGAAACTGAATCTGGACCATTATATTATTACATAAGTCAGTTTTAAGGATTTTTTGTATTTTATTCAGAGAATTATGAAATGTAGTTAGCTACATAGCTTGAATGAAACATTTGCTATATAATAACCGTTGAATGCTGAATACTCCAGTTAATGTAAACTTTACAACTGAATTTTGCAACATGTTTCCTACTTACAGTATGCCTCAGCATATGTGGATTATTTACAGCGGGTGACACTACTGCTGCAGTACCTCTTAAGAAGATAAGTAGTTTGTAAATCATACACCCTAGTTTTATATGTGGATTACACACTGTACATCAACAGTTTGTTGAACTGCTTAGTACATCACATTCCCCAGGTACAGCTAAACACCTCTTCTAGTGTTTTTGTGAGAAACAGGGTGTGAGAGTCACAATGAGCCATACAGTCCCAAGCCACTTCTTTCTTTATTAAATTCACACAAAGGTAATGGTTTCCTGACCATCCCATTAAAACCCACCCACCTCATCTGTAAATTGAATGAGCTTTTTCTTCTCTGTTATTGACAGGATGGTATGAAGGTCATAGTCTGACCCTAATGACTACCTCGAGTGACCAAAGCCCACATTGGGATCAGCCAAACATGAGGGCCATGAGGGCTAATGTCAGAATATTTGTAGGTATCAAAGGTAGCAGATGGCAGAAATTTTCTATAGCACTAACTGGAACAGCACAAATAAATAATTCCAATAAAATGTCTTTATTGCACACTTAGGCATTACAGCACCATCAAGCGCAATTTCTCTAGAAATACTCATTGATCTTTTAGATTGAAAGCTCTTTTGGGTAGGACCCTCTTTGCTTTGTATGTATAACTATAAATTCACTGTATGCAGCCTTTTATTGTACAGCACTGCACTTTATAACGACAGGTTCATAATAAAATCACAATTTACCTGACCTGTGATCAGCAGCATACATCATTTAGTTGAACTACAGTAGCTGTACTCATCTGCTGATAATCACTCTATCCCTTGCAGGTCCTAGTGACATAGACACAGATATCAAGTACAAGCTAGTGTTTTATAAAGGAAATCATTTTATTAAAATGAAATATATGGGAGACAACCTTTCTGTAATTCTGAGCTTTCTGGATAATGGGTTTCCGGATAACAGATCCCATACCAGTATCAGACTGGCTAACTTTAAATACAAATTTATATGATATGATCAAGCATTTTATCTGTCAGGAGAGGATTTTTTAGGAGCTTCGAGCTATAGGTCATGGGTTTATGTAAAACTGATGCTGAGGATAAATGCTATGGTAACAGGGTTTCTGAGTCCATTACGCAGTTCTAATGAAAGAAATTCATATGGAAAAAAAACTCTAAAAAGAATTTATCCTCTGGAATCGGATACATTTTTGTTCCCTTTCTGGAAAGCTTTCTTTGTGTGTCCTGAAATCCATTTATGCTGCTTTTTACTAGCTGCCTGTTTACATGAAAGAGCTGAAAGTCTTCTTTACTTACACAAGAAACCTTGAATTTATAAACTTTTGGAGAACAGACTGAAGCTGCCCACAAAAGCCTGTTTGTAGACCCTCTAGCAGTGCAGTTATGCCAGCAGAAAAACAGAAAGTACAAAGGAAGAATGCATTTAATTGTCTCTTCTGGGCCTCCTCTTTCATTGTTTGATATCTGAAAAAATCTCAGGAGGAGCAACTATTTATTTTGACCTCCTACAATTAGCAGGCATTATAGAAAGCCTATCAACCCAGCCAGGTGTTAAGCTGTTTACAAGGTATCCTTTACTGCAAGTAGGTTGTATCCAGTTGAAACTAGCCTATATGCTGTTTCTATATTAAAAGGACACTTCGTAAGGGTCAGTGTTAAAAAGCAAATGGTGTTAAGTCTGTGAAAATAATTTTCTCTGGTGGCATTATTGCACCAGTGACCACTGATTTAACTTTTCTAGCAGTGACAGGACTGGAATCCAACTGTTGCTGAGCACATGGACAGATTTCAGTGCAAATAATCTCATGTGCATCTTCTGGCAGAAATATGGTCGGTCCGTGTGCAGCATAAGAAAGATGGATTTCAGCCCTGGCAATGCATAGTCATACATGGTAGAACGGGGATGAATCAGTTTTTTTCCACACTGGTGCTTTTCCGCCAGCAGAGAAATGCAATGTGCACTATTAGCCTAAAGCTGTCCATAGAGGCAAAGATTTGATCGTACGAATCTCCGTTTTGTACGATTTCCGAGCCTTGTGTGTAGTGTCCCGAAACTTTGGGGATCGGTCTTTCAGTTGATTGGACAGGTTAGAAAATTTCTGTCGGCTGCCGATAATATCTCTGTATGTATTGCCTATCTGACAATATCAGTGGGAGACCAGCTTTTGTCAGACATAACTTTCGTACGATTGCTGTCATGGCAGAACTTTGTCTGATCTGTTCTTTAACTACTTTATTTGATCTGAATGGTTAGTGGCAGGTTGGGAGATGGCACCGAACGATCGTTCGTCCGATATGAAGGTAGATCTGCACATCTATGACCTTAAGCCTAGGGACACACAGAGCAGATAAAAGCAGATCCACTCCTTTGTGTAGCTCTACCAACAGGCACAGTGTTGGACTATGTGCAGCTACAGTGGATTTTGGTGCAAAAATGCATACTATCGGTGCACAAAGGTGTGGATGGTGAAAGTGAAGAAAAGCCAATCATCCACCCAGTGTGTCCCTGGCCTATGGTAAAGTCACACAGAACTACTGGTAGCAGCTACTTGTTGTGGCTACAAAATACCAAAAAAATACCCTGCCATAGACAATACTGAGAATTGCCTCTGCTAAAACTCACATATTGTGTCTTAGCAAAGCCAATTATCCCTATGGTCTATTTTGTAGCTATGACAAGTAGCTGCTACTAGTAGCTCTGTGTATCTTCACCAATGTAAGACTCATGTGTGTTTTGATTATTGTGGTCATCTCTGAAAAAACTGTGGCAATTATAATGACCTTCCCAGCTGGTCATTACTTACTGCCCTTTAATAATGCGAACTGCGTTGCCTAAAATTATCATGCGGTTAGTGGGATTCGAAAGATCGTACATCTTATGATTTTTCGGCCGACATCTGTCAGGAAATTGATCGGCCAGGTCAAAAAATCTTTGTTGGTCCCAGTGCAATCTATCTATGTTTGCAGGGCCAAGCAGGCAGCTCCCCATTGTTTTCCTGGCAAATTGGTCTTTTTAGTTGATGGTAAATTTGTACAATCGTACGATCGTTCCGAGAAGATCGTGGTCTCGCGATCAGGATCTGATCTTTTAAAAATCTCAACATCTATGGTCAGCTTAAGACAGATGCTAGAACAGTCAGACAGGGATTTCTCAGGAATGTAGAAATGAGCTGACAGCTTTCATGCTTTGGCAAATGGGACTCTTCTTCGGCCACTTTGGTAATGTTTTTTTTTTTTACCTATTATTATTGTGTTGTAAAGCATTTCCAGGCTACTCTTGCCTGATTAGTCTTGACACAAGCACTCATCAGGCAATTTACTTTAAAGCCTCCTTCAGTTACTTTAGTGCTTTTTGGGACACCTACTAAAAAAAAGCAAAACAAAATTTTGGCACACATCATGTTCACTTGTATGCATCTGATTGGGCCCCTCCAATGTATGTGCATTGCTAAAACTGCAATCCTCTTGTCACATCATGCACTGTGTACACTTAGGGGCAGATTTATCAAAGGTCAAGGTGAATTTTTGAAGTTAAAAACTTCGAATGTGTAGCTATTTTTTGTGTACTTCGACTAGGGAATAGTCCAACTTCGATTCGAAGTTGAAAGAAACTTCGAAATTGGAATATCGAAATTTATCATGTACTGTCTCTTTAAAACTTCGACTTCGACCATTCACCACCTAAAAGCTGCCAAAGTGCTGTTTTAGCCTATTGGGGACCTCATAGAACTTACATGGAGGCAATTGGTGGAGTTTGAGAGATCAAAGTTTTTTGGGGAGGAAACTTAGAATCGAAGTAGATCGAAGGCGCTATTCCTTTGATCGTACGATTCGAAGTAGGCTGAATACGGACCACTTCGACCCCCAAAAACCTTCGGTCTATTCGGTTGGTCTTTTTGAATTTGAAGTTTGAAGTTTTTTTCACTTCGAACTTCGACCCTTGATAAATATGCCCCTTTAAAATGATACTGACACCAGAAATTAAACTCTTTTTTACATCTATCATAATATTGCCTTTGAAAACTACTTATAAATTTGCAATAAAGTATTTGCACAATGCTGTTACATTACCTGTCTGATGCATCATGTTCCTGTATGAGGGGGCTGCCATATTTGTGCAGCAGGAGTCTTAGAAACTTTAACTGACAGGCTGAGATGGGACAGTCAGGTTGGCAAAACAGTTATATTTAGGAACTTCAACTAACAATTACTTACCAAAATAAATATCTCAGCAAAAAAGATCAACATTATCTATAGATAACTTTTAATATACATTCATATTTTAAAAAGTAGTTTTTTAGTGTCAGTATCACTTTAAGCATTTTCTGCTTGAATCCACTCCATGAAGGCATTGACATTTACACAGGTAAATTCTGGTATTGTCAAGGAACATATACAGTACTGTACAAGGGATATACCAGCGAAACTTTAAGCCTTAGATTATATCAAAGGTACTGCGTTTTCCACTCCCATTGTTTCTATAGAGTCCTTTAATTTGGCCTGGAGTATAATGATGTACTAAAAATGTTATCCCAAAAGCTCTGAATTAGAGGAAGGCCATCTCCCAAAGACTCAATTTTCACCAAATAACTCAAATTTTTTAAATGATTTCCTTTTTCTCTGTAATAATCAAACAGTTCCTTGTACTGGCCCTCTTCCAGAGCATTCTGGATAACAGGTCCCATACTTGAATAGTACTACTAAAAGAAATTCTGTCCTTTTTAAAGTGTGACCATTGGCCCTACCAATATACAATAATAGCTAAAATAAGAGTAAGCCAAGTTCTATATTTACTCTAAACCTTGTGTCAGTCTAACACTCAATGTCAGACAGGGGCATTTTAAGAACCACAATCTTTCCCTAGAGAAGCATCAAAGTAACAGAGATGCTCTACCTACATTGCAATTCTTCCAACAGTTGCAGTGGGTTTTTTTTGCAGGAGACTTTCATGCAGTGCCAGCCATAGAGCCCTACCTGAATGCCTTTTTGTCACAGCAAATGAGTTACCTTTCACCAGGGCTGCACGTGAAGAAACAAAAGCAACAAAATAATTCCTGTGAAAAGACCAAGCACAGATTGAAAATTGGAAACAAAGTTAGAAGTAACTCTGTTACAAAGGAGGAAGTAAGGTAAATATCATATTGACCTCAGAATGAAAGCCAGGTTTCTCCTGTTATTAATATACCGCATGTCCTATATATATATATAATTCCTTTGATCTAATGTTAAAATTTAAAATTTAATTCAAAAAGTAACACTTGTTATGAGTCCTAAAGACTACTCTTTGCAGTATTATAAGGAATAACGGGCCAGGTCTAATCTGGGATAAAGTTTTTTTAGCTGTTGCCTTGGGATAGGAGAAAACTTGATTAATTATCCTATGTCACATAACCATAAGAGAGAGCTGACATAAATATGTTATTCCCACAGAGGATTTTAGAAAGCTATATCATAGAATGTAGCAGTACACATGTAAAAAATGTGCTAAATTTGCTTTTTCTTTTAAAATAGTAAATATTTCTAGGGCAATATAAGGAATAAAACTCTAATGGGGTTATGTAATAAAAAGCACTTAGTTTGCCCAGGGGGAATAACCCATAGCAATCAATCAGCAGGTAGCATTTACTGGTCACCTGTTTAAAAGCAAATATCTCATTGCATGCTATGGGTTACTGATTCTGAGCAAACTTAGGGGCAAATTCACTAAAGCGCGAAGTGGCTAACACTAGCGCAAATTCGCCAGCGTGACGTCATTTCGTTACTTCGCCGATTTACTAACGGGTGCTGGCGTAAATTCGCTTGCGAAGTGGACCTACTCTATCGCTACTTCGCACCCTTACACCAGGCGAAGTTGCGATATGGAGAAGGGACGTAACTACGCTAATTCACTAACTTGCGGATTTTCATGAACGTTAACTCTTGCGCCAGACTTGCCTTTGCCAACTGAGACCAGGCGAAACGCAATAGAGTAGATAGGGCTTGCTTCAAAAAAAGTTGACATTTTTTCTAAGTCCCAAAAAACGCTGGCGTCTTTTCCTTTTTACGGGTGATAGGCTGAAAAAGATTGTACATTTTTTTGGGGGTACCCTCCTTCCCCCCTACATTTCCTAACATATGGCACCTAAACTATACAGTGGGCACATATGTAGGGCAATATAAGACCACTATTTTATTTAATGAATGTTTCCCAGGCTTGTGTAGTGTAATGTATTTTATGCTGCATATACGTCCATTGTACTTTAACTTGGCACCGTATGCAAATTAGGCATCGCTAGCGTAACTTCGCTTTGCTTGACGAGTTAATGCTAGCGCAACTTCGCTACCGTTCACCTCCCTGAGCGCAACTTCACATTTTAGTGAATTTGCGTAGCCTGACGAAGTGTGGCGGAGTGTGGCGAAGCTATCGCCGGCACAACTTCGGATCTTAGTGAATTTGCCCCATAGTGCCATTTATTGCATATGGGAGTAAGTACCTAGAACACCCATATCCATTTAGCTGCAATTAGTTGTGTCAATGCAAAGTATGGGCCAGATTCAAATCAATGAGGCAGTTCTATGTTATGGTTTATCACTGGAAAAAGTATGGCAATGATTTAATTTGAGGAGAAAAAAATTCTTCTAAATCAGTTTCCATTTCAATAAAGTCTTCATGCGATCAACAGTTTTTCTCATCAAATTGGATCTGGGTCAAAATGTCTGTTTGGGTATGAAGAGTCTGAGAGTGAGGTTTGCGTAACATCCATCGCTGCATTAAAATTGCAGTAGCATGTGATTTTTATTGGCACAAATCTTTTGTGGCAACTGATAAAACCTGCTGTGGGAACCTTGGAATCATCATAGTGCTCACAGTGGTGGTAGCTCCAGGGTTTTGCAGCATGAGAGCACACTAGAAAGATGCAATGGCACTTTGCCCAACTATACAGAAGTGCATTCACATCACTTTACAACAATATTTGCATTAATTTTAATACCACTGCAGTTGTGGTCTAAAATATGCCTTTACAAAATATCTACATATTAAAATTCACCTCCTAAGTCAAATGGTGGCCCTCCTTGACCAGTATCAGCCCATCCAAGGTCTTTTCTTTGGAGCTGAAGATCCATTGTTTGACCTTGTATAATGTAGTAAGCTATAAAAAGCAAAGTATTTTGGTTGGTTCCTGAGATCATTTTGCTTGTTGTGTTGTTTTTAACATTGTCCAAAATATGTATTTGTGCTCAACAGTGCTGGTTTCATTTTCTCACCACCGCAAGCAAATTGTACACAGTGCACCTAATGACATATGGGAGCCGTGGAGCTGCCACCACTTTGAAAGGATGTCCCAGAACTCCAGAGCTCCCTTAGCAGATTACATTGATTGAAACAGAGAACTTCTGCCTAAAGAATTGGGTACATACATAATTTTTAGAAAAAGCACTGGGAATTTACATCTAAACATTAAAGTTTTTCAGCATAATTGTGTCAGTCCAATCATCACCTTTCAGCTGCAACTACATTGAAGTTATCAGAAAAACCCTCCATTGTGGTAATTTGCACAAACAGTTGTTCCTTTCACTTTGCATGTGCACTCATAAACAAGCCCTATATTTTTACTCATGTAGCAGTAGTTTAGAACTAATTGTTTATTTATTTTCCCTTGACATAAGGAGAAAAGTCTGTGTATAGCTCATCTCAATGACAAGTAATGTTAGAATATGGAATGCCACAGCTGACTGGAGTATTCCTGTCTAACTACATGGGTAGTGTCATAAAGGTCAGGGTCATTGCAACAGCAACTCGCATGACCCCTATCCAGGCTCAGATTTTTAATCGAGGCCCATTCTTGGTTTTAACTAGAAGCATTGCACTAACCCTTTAGGAAGAGAATATCAGTTCTGGTGGTTCTAGGGCTGATGGAGCTGGGACCTTAGACACCCTTCTTTTGACAATATAAAAACCTAAAAGAATGACAATAATTTCCTGGCACTGGCAGGAGTAAAACAGAGACAAAAATACAATTTCAACATTTAAAAATAAAATGTTAAAATAAATAAAATGAAAATAAAATTAAAATGAAAATAAAATTAAAATAAAATTTTAAAATGTAAAAATAAAATCAGGAGATAATTAACTTTCAATTGAGAAATCCAAGGGTATATCTCAATACTCGACACTTTTAAAGGCTAAAGGTTTATGAAGTGACTTCAGAGGCAATTGCAAATCAAATGTAATTGATGAATTAACCATAAAACAAGAACTTTGTACCGCTGATATAATTGAAAAATTACAGAATCTATACAAACATCATAATAAATAATAAAAAACTCATAAAAATATGGCGCTCTTTGCAGAAGCAATGCATTGCAGGTTTTCTGGTTCTGAATGCTCACAGATAGAACACTTGTATATGACTTTGCCTGATGACTCACACTTTCCTTACTTTGTACAACACTGTTTTACCGCAGCATTTTTATGAGGTCTTTCAGGGTCAGTAGACCTTCTGAAAGTCTTTAACAGAGAATTGATTTTCAACAAGTGGTGTGGTGAATTTAAATCACTTCTGTTCAGTGTATTAAATAGTTGTACTTTTCTAAATCATTTCAATGCCTTTATTACAGATTAATGGTTTAATAAAGATATGTAGAAAAACCAAATTATTTCAATTAATTTGTGAGCCACCTGTGTTCTGTTCTGCATAGCAATATATGCCCCTTTTCCCTAGTGCTATGACGAATTATCATAACAGTTTTATTTCCTTGTCAGCTTTTCAAGGACAAAGACATTTTTTAATAAGATAATATATAGAAAGCACTGATGTGTGACACACAATTTCTTAAATTATTAACCACTGGTTCCATTCAAGAGAGGTTACAATACAAAGTAACAAAGCTGGTTACATAAGTAGCTCTATAGAAAATAAAAAATACAGTACATACAAAAAAACTACAGTGTATTACAGAATGTAAACAGGTATAACAGAAAATAACAAGATGGCACTACTGCTTCTTGTAATATACCACCTCATAGCACCAAACCTAGCCAAACCTAATTTTCTGATTAATAGTTTCATTTGTCATTTTGTTTTTTTAATATACAAACATACCATGTGATCAACAGAACATCAGGCTCTTTCAATATAGAAAGATGCTCTACATATGCATAGAAACAAATAAACAAAAGCAAAGTATACTTTTAATAGAAGATAATAAAGATATTATCATTCATACTTATCTTAAACTAAAGCAAAGTATACTTTTAATAGAATATAATAAAGATATTGTCATTCATACTTATCTCAACCTCTGTAACTGCATTGTTTTTTTGGGGTTATTCTGTTTTCGTGCCACACTCCAAAAACATACACTCAGGTTAACTGGCCCATTCTGAAATTGATCATAGTGTGTGAATATGATAGGCCCAATAGAATGTAAGCTCCACTGGGGCAGGGATGCAGGGACTAATGATAGTTAATCTCTGTAAAGTACAGCAGAATATTTTAGGGGCTATATAAAAAAAAGGACAAAAATAGTAAAAGTGAAACATAGACTGTAAGCAGCACTTGGCCAAAAACTGATGTGAACAATCTTGGTAAAGCACTGTGTAAATGTGGCAGTTCTGCAGTGTATAAGTAAGAGATTATAATAGCAGGAGAAGGAGGGTTGAGTACAACACATGGAATCATTTTCATAAGCTTCCTTCCAAATTATTTTTTTGTGGTGGAGGGGAAGCTGAGTTATGAAAACTTGTAGACTTTCAAAACACGCTGAACACTGCTTATTTCTATTATCTGATTAAATATTTAAGTTGGGTGCCTAGTCTAAGGAGACTTTGATTTCAAGCAGCAAGTAACTGTGAGTGTACACTATCTATGGGCTTAACCAGTTACTTGAATCTTTGCAAATCATTTTGATTACCCTGTGTTTTTAGGGATGGGAAAACTGAATAGGGAGTGTTCTGTCTACGGCAGACCCTGATAAAGTCCATTAGTATGAAAGTTTAACAACTGTCTGATGAACCAAAAAACGTGCAAGGTGACCATGGATCTGCTATCAACATTATTTCCTTACATCATTTCTGAATGTGTTTTCCAATTATGCCAAAAAAGCTGTGACTAACTTCTCACCAATTCCTGGGTTGGGTATTTGAGTCACTTAATGTACCCTTACATTGGTTGGTTAAGTAAATGAGAATTACAGAATTAAAAATTCAATGAAGAATAGGCAGTTTTAGAGCAGTTTTAAAGCAATACACACACACACACACAGCTCATTGTGGGAACCAGGTCCCTGGTCACTACGGCCCATTTGATCAGAGATAGATAACACTTATATGGGATCAGATAGTCAGACAGATTTTACAGTGTTTCACATCATAATCTGCAGGCTCCTTTGAGGGCAGATGTTGGGAGTGGGGGTCAGATTTGGCAACATTCCCACAGTCGATAAATGGCTTGAGAAGCTCCTTGTCTGTCCCAGTTTTCTTTATTAGGCACAAGGCTTAAAAGAGAACTAAACCCTAATAATGAATATGGATAAAATTATCATTTTATATACTGAACTTATTGCACCAGCCTAAAGTTTCAGCTTCTCAATAGCAGCAATGATCCAGGACATAAAACTTGTCACAGGGGGTCACCATCTTGGAAAGTGTCTGCGACACTCAAATGCTCAGTGGGTTCTGAGTTGCTGTTGAGAAGCTGAGCTTAGGGGTCGTCACAAATTATCAAGCAGAAAATGAGGTTGGTCTGTAATATAAGCTGATGCTACAGGGCTGATCATTATACGTTGATGCTAATTGCACTGGTTTCTGAGCTGCCATGTAGTAATTATCTGTACTAATGATCAGCCTTATATTGTGGCATTTATAATCTATGTGTACTATATATTGTGAGTTGGTCCCTAAGCTCAGTAACTGACAGCAGCACAGAGCATGTGAAGCAGCAGACTGAGCTACTGAGCATGGGTGTCCGCAGAAGGGGGCATTTGCCCCACCCTGACTTCTCCAGCTAGTTTCAAGAAATTATTTGTAAATTTGATTCCCAACAACACAAAATGTTTTTTATACTTCCCACCCCAAGGTAAGCCTTCTGTCTTCTGCATTATCATGAATAGGTTCATCTTCAGTGGGGTGCTACCCTATGTGATATTAGCTTACTTGCCCCTCCTGGAAAATTTTCTGCAGACACCCATGCTACTGGGGTATCTTTTGGGGCACAGATCTTCCCTGCTAAAGGACCATGGTTGCCTTGGGCTGGTACAGAAGTTTAAAACATAATGTACATTTCTAACCTACCTCTTTGGTTAAACTTTAGTTCTCCTTTAAGACACAGTTATCTTTATTTTATGTGAAAGCAGACTACGATACAATTTCAATTGTGAATTTACTTTGTGTTAAGTTAAAGTCTCCAGGTAACAAACAGCAAATATTTAAACAACTTAACATCCCTTGTGGTACTTGTAAATTAAGTTAAGAGTTAAGATCCCAAAGGATGAATACTCAAATTACTTTTGCAACACCTCCCTCTCTAGTCCCCATATGTAGATTAAAAACTTTGTAAGTGTTGTCTTCTATACATTGAAATGTGCAGTCATTTAACAATAACAATTATATAAAAGGAGTTTGTGAGCTGCAAGCACTGAAGTGCAAATACTAATCAGTGAGTACAGGATTAAGTCTTTAATTCATTACACGCACTGATAACATTACAGAGGATTGCTACAATTTTCTATGAACCAGAGCCTTATTAAGATCTATGTAGAATCACAACAGGTGGTCTTAAGATAACTTAAAGCAATGTATAAATAATTGAATTTGCAGATATTCAACATGCCCAGATGGGTTTTTTCAAATCAATAATATCGGTTGCATAAAAAAAAAATTTTGGTTCAAGATAATGTCAGGCAAGTTGGTTTTCAGTGTTTTCTTCCACTTTTAGAGTCAGGCCACACAGGGAGTTTTGGGGAGATTTGGTTGCCTAATTGCCTCGTTTTTGTGGCGACCAATCTCCCCAAACGCCTTCCCTGACTCTGCGCCGGCTAAAATGAAAAAAACGCCAGCGCTAATCACACGTGGTGGTTCGTTTTCCAAAAACCACCTGAAGTTGCCTCATGAGGAAACTTTGGGCAAGTTCGGAAGGCGTTTGGGGAGATTGGTCGCCGCAAAAACAAGGCGATTAGTCGCCAGGTGACCAAATCTCCCCAAAACGCCCTGTGTGGACTTACCCTTAAGCTTCTATGAAGGGGTGGAAATGTTTTTTCCCAACTCAGAGCCAGTGTGAATTGGCACCAATCAGCAGTTTCTGGTAAGTGACTTGGTGTCAAGGCAATTATTTCCTAGTTTCCACTTGAACTAGGGAAACGGAGGGGCAATTTTGGAAATGTTGGCTCACAATGGAATTCAGACTCTATTGGCATAATTATTCTTTGTGGCCTGACAGCTTACTGGTCCAGCCAACTGGAGTTGGTTGAGCAACACAGAATGATGACTTTAGCCTTTTTGGGGCATTATTAGTTAATCTGGGGACTGACTGGAAACCACATCCCATTTTTGAAGCTAAGGGCCAGAAAAAGCATAGTTTAGCATAAATGGGGCAGGATTTGGAGATAATATAGACATGTGACTTGGCAGTTTTGGCTGTGAATGGTTATTTTCTGTTTGTAAAAATGCTGCAGTTTTCATCTTGAAAAGTTGCATTTTATGGGAGCTCATAGGCTTCACAGGCCCTCTAAGAACCTATCATTTTGGTGAGTGACCTAATAAGGAGGACTCAATCTGCCTATTTATACCCATGGATTATTGAACACACAATTTGGTCAACAACTATCCGACAATAGAATCAACCCATGGCCAATTGCATATTTTAAAAACAAGATATTCAATGGTACATCTAGCTAAGTAAAACGAAAGGCTTTTTAAGAGACACCAATGTACGAACATTTAATTGAATCTAATCTTTGGTTAATATTTAATTTAGCTTTAATGCAATATGGCATATTTCATATTTATTATATTAAATATCAAAAATATTTTGCTTTCTTTGTATGTTTTTTATGGGATTGGTATGGGATCCTTTATCTGGAAATCCGTTGTCCAGAAAGTTTAGGATTACAGGAAAGTCTTCTCCCAGAGAGTCAATTTTAAGTTATTTTTATTTTTTATTTTTTTGTGTATTAAAACAGCACATTGTATTTGATCCTAACTAAGCTACATGAATCCATTATGGTGGCAAAACAATTTTATTGGGTTTGAGCAAGAGTTGAGTATGAAGATCAAATTATGTAAAGATCCCTTATCTGAAAAACCAAAGGTCCCAAGCATTCCAGATAAAAGCTCACATACCTGTATTTGAAAGGCTAGAACAAATGTGAAAGACACTTTTAATTAAATAAACTGATTATAATAATTTACCTACACCAATGAACAACAAAGCAAAATATTATTTTTTTTTATACATCTTATTCTCACTGAGCAAACTATGCTTTGGATAACACATGGTGCTCTGAAAGAGGTAGCGTTTATTGTTCTATACATCCAGCAGTGCGTGTGACAATCTTCCTGAGTAATGAGTCAACACAGACAAAAACAAATTAGCGGATGCTAACGGAATAGCCCAACTATCAAGCATGAAACAGTGGCCTGCTGTTGCAATTAAGGTGAAAATGCAGACTTGTTTGGAAACCTAACATCTCTAGAATTAATGTTTCATTAGGACTGATGAAAAGGATACAATTTAGGAAATGGCAGCACTACATGGTGCATGGAATGTATGTAGTCATATATTATAGAGGAGTAAAGGTGGAATTCCTCTACTTAAGAAGCCCTTTGCTTACATGCTCAGAGAAAGGAAGGTGCATAGGTGAATAGGGCAATGACAAGTGCTTCCTAGCATAGCTTATACAGTGCCTTGCAGAAGTATTTACTACCTTGGCTATTTTTGTATTTTATATATGTCATTTAATTGGGATTTTTGCTATGTTATATGTATATATTTTAATATTTTGTAGATGCAAAAATATTTTTTATTGCTTAGGCTTAAGGAACTTATATATTTGGTTGAATAAGTATTTTACTTTGGCCTCTTGAAATTTTGTTCCAGACAGGAACCAGTTCCATTGCAGTATTTTAAAATGTATATTGCACCATCCCTTCTTCCGTCTATTTCAACAGGATGCCCAGTCTCAGTTAATGAAGACAATCCCACAGTATAATGCTGCCACCAGAAGTAAATAATTTGTTCCCCAGGTGGCACTTACCAGTGTAGGGGCTCAATTGGTTAAGCCCAGTGTAGTGGACATTCCTTTTGAGGTAATAAAGAGAGTGAAAGTGAAAATTTGGAGTAGTTTCCTCAAAAAAACTTTTTTAATAACCACCTGTCTACATCAATGGAAAGCAGAAACAACATTGAATATGGAACTGTAGGTGTTGTCCTATGCTGTGTGCATAAAGTTATTGCCTGCCAAGCTCTGACTCATGATTTCCACAGTCAGATTCCGACTCAATGCAGGAGGGGTGGCAGTTCCAAAGACTACCCCTACCGCAAATGCAAGTGCACTCTAAGAGGTCAGCGCACAGTGCCAGTGGATACAAAGGTAGCCCTCTCCTTACCGCCATTTGTCTCTGAATAACTACAAGTGACCACAGCCTTCCCTTCATGCTGCTGAACACATACAGCTATGTATTCATGGGAAAGATGCAGAGCTTTATGATATACCTGCAGCTATTAAACCTATGGAAGAGTTGACAGGCACTCACAGAGTTCATGAACAGGCAAGTAAATGAACTGTGCACTTTATTTTAGGCAGAAAGTAGACAAAACACACAGACTTATGCATTTAGTGCCTTCAGGCACTTAATCATAACCTTAAACAAAAAGGGGTGGAATTAATTAACAATTGTTCATAATAGCAGGACACATCAAAGTCATAGATTAAACCCTGGAGTTGTCTTGTCCTTAATGTGAAAATCCATATCAGTTTATATATTGTCTGATACAATAGCTGATACATAGGTACGTCAGGCACCTTATAGAGCCACCACATTAATACATGCCATTGCTAACCAGCCAGGCCGGAGTGGTGGGAATAACAGAGGAAATTAAGCTAGGGGCTAGGATGTTACCCAGAGGTTTTGCTCTCCTAGTGACAAATTTGAAAACATGTTTGAGGATGTTATCTAGAATAGGATCAGTCTGGAGAATAGGAAGGTTCTTTTTTATTATTTTCTTTATTCAGGAGAATTGTTGACTATACATGAAAATACACAAAGGGCTTGTGGACGTGTCTCTGTACTTGTATATCCCCCATTAACTTCTGAATAAATGCGATCTCTGAATAAAGTCTACAGTTCATTTACGTGCCTGTTTATGAGATCTGTGAGTGCCTGCTGTCTCTTCCATGGTTCAATACTCCACCTTGAGCTGCAGGTCTGGGGCCTGTGCACCCAGACCCCAAGTCTAAACTGGGGAGATTATATACTTTTGGTTATGTAGCCAAAGCAAGACACTGCTGCATTTACGACCCGCTCTATAAAGCGTCAGGGCACACAGGCAGATTCAGGGAGATTAGTCGCCCAGCAACAAATCTCCTCTTCTTTGGGGCGACTATTCTCCCTGAACTGCCTCCTCTCCCTTCCGGTTGGCTAAAATGTAAATCCCCGGCGGGATGTCACTCAGAGTGATTTGTTTTCCAAAATCGTCTGAAGTTGCCTCACGAGGAAAATTCGGGCAACTTCGGAAAATGAATCGCTCTGAGTGCCATCCCTCCGAAATCTCTCAGAATCTGCCTGTGTGCCCTGACCCTAAATGAGCCCTCACAATAGGAGGAGTAAGGGTCACAGGTGTGGGAACTACAGTATCAACATACACAGTTGCTTGCATTGAAGGGTGTTCTTCAATCAGATAAACAATTTATTTAACAAGATTCCCAATACTGAGTACATAGAATCATGTTGGTAGTTGCACAACTCACACTGAACTGACACACCACAATGTATTGCTCAGTGTCTCAGGCAGCATCTTGGATGTTCCAAGGAGTTACACACACAATTCTCTAAACCCCTCCCTAGAGTTCTCAAAGTTCTGAATACCACTTACCACTTGGGGAACTTCACCACATTAGATCTCCATGATGGAGTGCAAAAGGCACTTGCTAGCTATTCTGTCTGTATCACCACTCATACAAGGGTGATGTCACTGGATGTGCTATTCACGGTCTAGTTCTTGTTAATGGAGGTTATCTTCCTCAACTTATTTTGGGGCCTTGTGTCCCAGGCTCACCAGGACCTAACAACCCCCCCCCCCTCATCAGGTGGATTCCAAATAGGAAAAGCCATGTGCTCCTATCTATTATATAACCTACGGACATGAACAACTCACTCTATACCTGGACCTATAGAAACACATTCCTCCCCCTAAGCCCCTAGGTTACAGCTATTGGTACTTTTGTTCAAGTAGATGGAATCAACCCCTTTGGTCCCTTACATACTCGCAGTAAATGAGCCTTTATGTATAATAGTAGTTTAAAATAGCAGCAATCATACAGCTTTTTTTTTTAAATGTGCCCAAAAGTCAAAAGTAGTGTACAAGCATCAAGAGAATTAAATAGGCTGCTTCTCAGATGTTTCTGGGCCGCATGATATTCTTCATTATATGGAAAATCCCTAAAGTAACACCAACTCTATTTATAGAGAAATGAAATGACAGGCCATGAGTGTATCATTTTGCCTTTGTGCCTGGTATCATCTACAGTATGTTAGGAACCCACTTTACATTATAATTAGAATAATTTATATAGCATTTATAAATGCTTTGTAGAATTTCTTTTTTTTCATGGTTTCATAGTCCTTGCCCCTGTGGATATAAAATATTTGTGCAAAATAGATCATCTTTATAAGGATGTTGGAGTGAGTTGGCCTTCAAAGAATTTAGATATGTAATAATGACTTGCATCAAGATAATCCTTCTCCATTCTTATACTGTACATTTCTCAAAGTTACAAATTGTGTGCCACTGAAGGGTTAATATAGCCATAAAAAAAAGTTGACCTCATTACAGGGTTCATTGCAGGAAACTGGGCACCATCAGAGGCTGCCTTATATGCCTTGCACCATACATGCCAAAAAGTTATGTGTATATGCCAAAATATTACCCATATGCCATTTTAAATCTGTGCATCATTTGCAGGAGATGTGACTCCAGTTTACAGTCAGAGGTTTTATCTGCCAAGAAAAAATCATCCTTATTTGAGCTGATATATAACCAGTATTTTCCATCGCATGGTGCATTATGTTAAGTTCAGCAAGGAGCAGAATAAAAATGTAAATAAGAAACACATTTCTGTGCAAGCATCATGGAAAATATTCAGCAGGAGTCTATATTAAATACTTCTCCTTCCAAAGAAAACTAAACAAATCACTGCCCTGTCATTCTCTCTGCAGGCTAAAGCAAAGCACGGCAGTCTTGCCTGCATACATTTCCCTCTGTACTTTTTTTCCATTAATTTTATTGCTGACAAATATCCATCCAGCATTTCACTGGATTATAACTAGAAACTAATTTCCCTGGCCTGTGTCTGGTAAAAGGGCTAGAAACATGTTTGTACCAGTTAATTAGTATCACACTGTCATATATATGCAGTTACTCAATGACAAATGACTGTGCATACTGTTATACAGTACATTCAAAAATGAACAGCTCCGGACCTGGGCTTGATATACTTAGCAAAGCTGTACTGAAAAGACAAAATTCCTACCTGAAATCACTTGAAGACAGCACACTGCTTGGAGATGGGCAAAAGTCACAAGAAAAAAAAGGTTCTCTGACAAATCTAACTGCCTTCTATGGAGCTAAAAGCAAAAATGGTGATCTATCGGAAAGGCCTCAAGATGGTGTTGAAAGGAATATCTCCCGCTCTGCATCTCTGGTTTCCCCAACGTCCAACTTACATCTTGGTTGATAAAATCTTACTCGATCAGATGGGCTTTGTGCAGGGTCGGTAGTCCATTGACGGCACAAGATGCATTATAGACCTTATACAGATTATAAAAAGAAGGCAAATTTCAGCTCTGGTCCTTGGATGCCAAAAAAACTTTTGACAGGGTCCATCACACCTTTTTTGGAGTATGTACTAAAAGTCTATGGTATAACAGGCTTAGGCTTAAGAGCCATACTAGCTTTATACTCTAAGGCAGTTATTTATCAAAATCAGAAAATATCTGAGTATTTTCTGAAAACGACTCCGACCAAATCCGCAACGGGTTTTTTCCCCTTATTTATCAATACATTTTTCTGAAAATTTCCTATGCAGGAAAAAAAAATGATAAAATGTGAAGTGAAATTTGAATCCTACGAATTTTTTTGATTTGACACCCCAAAAAAATCAGATATTTCCCGAAAAACACGAAATCTTCGGATTATTGCACAAAACACAAAGCGCAGATCAGGATATCTTGACTTAGACATGAACCCGGCAGGTCTGAGTTTGGACTTTTAACACAACTTCGGGGTTTAACAGAATCTAAAAAATTCTAGTTTTTTTATAGTAAAAAAAATCGCAGACTTCAGACTTTATTAAAGATGATATGAAGTAATTGAAGTAATTACTAATCCAGTGGAAGGCACCAAAGTGTTGCAATCCCTATTGGTCAAATTTAGGAAAGTTTCATACAATAAGGTACATGTAAGCAAAACCCAAACTATGGGTATCATTATCCCTGATGCATAATACATTTTACTTTGAGTCCCAATTAAAATATTTAGGAATTTATCTAACAAAAACCTAAAATAACTTAAGGTGGCCATAGACGTAACAATTACGATCTTTCTTGGAAAAGATCTTTCCAAGAAAGATTGTTCGTTTCAATACACACGTGTAGAGCTGAATCGTCAGATATACAGGTAGATATACGGGAAGAAACATAGTAACATAGTAAGTAAGGTTGAAAAAAGACACATGTCCATCAAGTTCAACCTTTTTTTTTTTTTTTCCTTTTTATTAACTACCTATCTGCCAGTTGATCCAGAGGAAGGCAAAAAAAAAACATCTGAAGCCTCTCCAATTTGCCTCAGAGGGGGAAAAATTCCTTCCTGATTTCAAAATGGCAATCGAACTAGTCCCTGGATCAACTTGGACTTTGAGCTATCTCCCATTCACTCTAATTTATCTAATCTAAAAAGCAATCCAACCCCTTCTTAAAGCTATCTTATGTATCAGCCTGTACAACTGATTCAGGGAGAGAATTCCACATCTTCACAGCTCTCACTGTAAAAAACTCCTTCCGAATATTTAGGCGGAACCTCTTTTCTTCTAATCGGAATGGGTGACCTTGTGTCAGCTGGAAAGACCTACTGGTAAATAAACCATTAGAGACATTATTATATGATCCCCTTATATATTTAAACATAGTTATCATATCTCCCCTTAAGCGCCTCTTCTCCAGCATGAACATCCCCAATTTGGCCAGTCTTTCCTCATAGCTAAGATTTTCAATACCTTTTACCAGCTTAGAAACAATAGAATTCTACCTGTATCTGACGATTTAGCGCTAACAATAGCCAATGTTTGAGTGCCTTCAAAGGCACCCAATCAAAATTTTCTGTCCAGCATGATCGATGAGCCGACCGATATCCAAGTCTTTTGCGGATATCGGTCGGCTCATTTCCCACCATATACGTACCGAGTATCGCAAGAAAATTCATTTCGTACGATATTATCTGTGTGTCTATGGCCACCTTTATGTTAAACAAACTACCAAGGTTTACTGTCAAAAATAAAAAATACTAAGCAAGAGTTAAGTCAAAACTGTTCAATTGGTGCCAGCCTACTCCTGTTATTTACACTAAATACTGCCAAATCAATACTTATCTCTTTCTGGTGGAGCAAGTAATCCAGTGTGCCACAAGAATAATTATTAACCTGCAGGAGAAATTATTTCTACTAACCTAGTTTTCTCAGCTTGTTCATTATTAACCTGCCTATACCATTAAAGTGTTCTCATTATGCTTTACTACTAGTAAAGAAGCATGCATATGTACTGCACATTATTTTATTAGAGCAGCAAGTAACATATATCATAATAAATTTGGCCCTTTGTGTGACTTCTTTAAGCTGCCAGCAACTGGTGGGCATTAATGATGTAAAAACATTTAAGGGGTAATTTACAAATACCCCATATGTTAAAAGTGATAGATCACAAAGCAAAATAGCATCCCTTAGTGCTTATTTAGCCAGCACTCCTGGGGCTTTGTTGCTCTTTGCACCTTGCAGTGGATTAAAAATCTAGCAGGAGCTGCAGGCGTGTACAAGGCATCACTGTATTCTTTAGCACCCACCAGCACTCACTAACTTGCATGTGTGGAATACTGACAGTGCTGTATTCATGGGGTCCTGCACTTCAGTCTGTACTTCATTCTGGACTTGACACAGAGACCTGCATTTACGTGGCATGTCCAGGGTACAGAGTGGCTTACATCCATTTTTGGGCCCTGGCCAAAATTTTGTACAACATAAATGACCTTTATACTGTCAAAAACATATATATGTTACTTTTGATTTGTCCCAGTGGTCTTTCAAGAATAATAGCACTTGCCATTCGTGCAAACTGGCACTGATCAGTCACTTGCTGGAAGCCCATTAGTTGTTGAACTCTGAAGAGGCAGCTGGCCAACATTTCTTAGGAATTAATCCAAAGATCTGTGCGCAGTAAATGTGAAACACAGCATGATTTATTTACAGCAAGGAGCTTTGCCAATATTTGGGTGCAAAAGGTCATTTTGCCTAGGGTGGGAAATGTAACAGAATTTCCAGGCAACCAACCAGCAGGCAACATTTACTTGTTTGAAAGCTGGAGCCGCCATCAAGTTATGTATATGGGGGCCCTATGAACACAAGCATGTAGTAACAATATTGGCCACGCCCCTTGTGTATGTCAATCAAACGATCAACTAGCAGTTAGGTTGGTCTTGCTTGGACAAAGGTTGAACTTGTTGGATGTATTTTTTTTCTATGATACAAACCCACCAATCATTTTACTGAAAAGCAGGGGTGTAACGCTAGAGAAAAAAGATTCTGCAACTGCTGGGGGGGCCAAGGGATTATAGGGGCAGTGTAACTGATATAAAGCTGAAAAACATGTTCATTGAAATTGTCTTGTTCCTAAAGTTTAGTGGCCCGCTGATCTTGCTGTGGGATCGAGCTCAAATAAATAGTAAAAAATGTATAACTGATGTTCTAATTAGTCAGCCAGTTAACTGGAGTGGAATTGACCTTAACATTGCCTGATATGTAAGTTACATAACATAAAGTATGTTTTTGTACATATTGCAGAATTTATGCAAATTGCGTAAGTTTGAATGTAACTTTATACTTAAGGTGTGCATTTTGCATAACTTTTGTGACACAGAAAGACCCCCTTCGCATGAAGATTTTACCAAGCCCAGCATAACATAACCCCCTTCTCCCTGCGCTTGGCAGCCCTGCTATGAGTTACTAGTTCTGCTGCAACTTCTATTACATGTTCTCAGTGTTATTATTATTATTATTAATAATACACTGAAACCTGTACAAGCTTTTAAAATCTTTTTTCATTGTAATAGGGCCAGGCCCGGATTTATGGAAAGGTCACCAAGGCTTAGGGGTGGTATGCTGCCCAACCACACCCACACTGGTTCAGAAACACTGTAAGCTGTAGACTGGGACAGGGACCTCCTTCCCACTATGTCTCTTACCACATAGCACTTAAGCTCTTTGTCATATGATTCTGTATATATTTATTATGTGATTTGTTAGCCCTATGTATACTTTTATATATATTGTACTTTTATGCACTGTACAGTGCTGCGGCTCCTTAACAGCTCTTTACAAATAAAGTGATACATTCATACTGGGGATGCGTAGGAGATAGAATAGTTTTTTAAATTTCCTGTGCACCAATCCCCATTGCTCTGGTCCCAATGATGAAAATTTGCACAAATAAAGGGGAGGGGATGGGGGTGACGAACAGCAGTGGGCCTAGGGGTGCCAGCTATGTAAATCTCGCCCGAGTAGGGCAGATATTATTCATTATAATATTCAGATATGAGGGGTCCAGTGGGAACCTGCAACACCTCACCTATAGCATTACCTAGTGAACACACTCTGCCTAGTGTTCATTCTCCATTCCCCCCACAGTCTTTCCCTTTCCCTGCATTCCCTTCCCTTACTTCTGTCTGCTGGCACTGCAGTCCTCGTGAAATATTAGAGATGTGGCATAACTAATGGGGGGGTCATGGATGTTCAACTTTTGGTGGGGATATGGGCTTCACAGGCATTCAGTTGGGTACAAGGACAGTGTAAATCTGGCAAAGTTTTTGGATCAATCGAAGAATCAAGCATAGAAGTTGAGAGAGGTAGCAGTTAGGAATAAGAAATACGCAGAATAGTCTGCATGTCTCTTTAAGTTATAAAAAGCTCATTTTGATCTCAGAATGTATTGTTTATAAGAATATGATTTACAGATTGTGACATAGGGAAATGGCCAAAATGTATCCACACTCTAAATGCAAAAAATGCAATGAAGGGTGAACGGTCAATTTGCGATACATGGATCCTAAAGATTTCCAGTGCTTGTTCTCTTTTTGGATGTGTGTGTGTTGGCCTACATACATACAAGGAGTTAGTTAAGGATACTTAAGGGTAATGGCAGGTGAGACATTTTGTCACCCATGCTGGAGAAGATTAAGTGCAGGCTGTATAGCAAAGTTCCATTCCTATAGGGATTAATTTAAGTCACCAGTGGTACACAACATATGCATTGTATATTCATAAGGTTGGTTTAATACTAGATATCAACCAGCACAGCACCATAAGTTGGCGCTCTATAAATACATGTTAATAATAATAATAATAATAATAATAATAATAATGTTGAGGGAAGATAAAGACATACTAGTTTAGGATATATCTGCACATCCCTTCCATGCTCATCAAGACAGATCATCTATTGCAGCATCATGCACTATTGCTTCAGTCAGGCTTATTAACTTACACTGGGCAAATCTGCACCTGGGTATTATGCCATAACAGCCAATCAGTTATTTACATTGTTGATCCAGATGTGAAAGATTAATGAAAGTTAAAATGTTTCCCATTGAAATTTTGCTTGCACTATACTTTTTTATGTATTTTAGCTGTACATCTGGATTTGATCAGCCAGGATGTAGCTTTTACCACAATGCATTTCGAAAACAGAACCAAGACCAGAAGTTTAACACATGATCTGTTTAATTTGTCCCTATGGACAGAGTCTAATTCCTTTGATATTGATACCATTACCCATAATCACCTGCAAAGGAGCCAGCACAACTCCCTGAATTGGTAGTCCTGTTAGTTATTTTCAAACTTAAGCTGTTTTGAAAGACCACAGTAACATATTTAAAATTTTCAGCAAGGTGTATTTTGCAAGCTAATACCCCACTTATTGCTTGATCATGTGCACTGTGCAGCATTTAGGTAGGAGCTAGAAGACAATGATGGGTTTATTATCAGGTAAATCTGATGTACCTACATATGATGTCACCAGTAAACACACAGTGGTTCGTTGCACGACTTAAGCACTAAAGGATGATTATGTACAGTGCAGACTATCATACATTAAGTACTTGGTTAAGGAGTTGCAATCATTTCAAGCCACAAGGGAGTCCTGTACTTATTGCATTCCCTGTGTAGGTACTAGATACTTGGCTCTGGTACTGTATACCTTGCATTTCTCAGTGCTCCTTCTTTGCACTCCCAGAATGATTTGCAAGGATGGGGCATACCAGGCGATGCTCATATACTCCCTGTCCCTGGAATATGCACTAACAATTGCTGAGGGCAACCTAATACAACCAACAAATATTAAACATATATGTGCTATTAATTCATAATGCAGAGATAGGAAAAACAGCACTTACCAGGCTTCACCTGTTGCTCAAGTGCAACTGCCCTGAACCCTTTGCTTTAGGTTAATCTATGCAAGCTCAGTCTATTCATAAGTGCAACCCCAAAATATTGGCAAGCAGGAGGTACTGGAAGGGGATACTGGTTTCTCCTGTATTTCAGAGTTGTGCTAATGAATGGACTGATCTAGCACTGGCAGATTTAAGCAATGCTGCATATAGATTGAGGAGCAACTCTTTGCACACCATTCCTGAATAAATGAGCCATTATAGCTGGGTCTACAAAATGTTGTTTCCCCAGCTACAAACAAGTGTCTGGTGTGTGAGGATCATGGGACAAGTTGAGTGAGTGGGTGAACAGTTAGTTTTCTTGCAACATTAAAAATAATGAGTTATTATGTCTTGTTATTGAAATGAAATTGGTACAAACCCTCCTCAGTAACCAGGAGATGCATGCACAGGCCAACCTGTCCTCTCCCCAGCCATATTAACCAGGTTCTCAGAATCTACCCCTTTTCCAGTACCTGTAGAGCAAACTCAGAACAGCACAGCAGGGTCAAAAGTATAAGTCCATATTCTTAGATGGCAATATTTTGCCAAATTTGTATGAAATTGCTTGGAGAAAATTTTGCTGAATCTTCTTGTCATTTATAGGTCCGAAGATGGATGAAAAAGCCTGCCACTGTGGAAAAACACAAGAATAAGCCCTTGAAATACACGCCGGCACCCACTGTTATGCACACTGCTGCTGCAAAAGAAGACCCTGATCTCTCACTGTGTCAAAGCTGCCTGGATCACCATTCATTAAAGAAGCATCCTGTTCTTCATGACAAGCAGGACAACCGCTTTGAAAGCCAAAGGCTTTGTTGCATTGTAAGCATTTTATACTTTAGAAAATGGATTGTCTATACATACACTGTGTGTTAAGAGCAGAAGTTTCTTTATAAAAAATGCAATAGTTCCACACCTGTTATGAGGACCTTGATGTATAAATATTTAATAAAAATAATTTCTATTACTTAAAAAAAGCGTAAATCATAGCTGTAATCACCTATAAATGAAGAATGGCCTATGAATGAAGCATAGCCAATGTCAGAGAAATATCCTATGTAAGGAAATCATCTGGTAAGAGCTAGAGCAAACTACCTTATCATATTGGTGTGTGTGTATGGCCACTATCAGACGGTATATTTGGCTTTGAACAGATCATTTTAGGAGATAGATTCTGCAGATAATTTACAGGCTGTGAAGAAAGAAATATGCATATACAGGGAAGTACTAAAATCATTCAATTATGGCCCTGTCTCCAAATCATAATGCCCACTAGTGATCAATTTCAACCATGATTATATCAAAGATGAATTTCAAACAGCTGGTCCAACAAAATAAATTAACTACACATGTTAAACATGTGGAATACTGGAAGTGACCTCAGTAATGATCTCTTTGATTGAACAACTTCTATTTCTGTTTATAAATCCTTTCTTACTCAACCATGAAGGCAACTTTAGAAATGTCTTTCTGGTGTTTAACACATCTCTTTGAAGTCTAACCTTTAGATGTCATTAAGATTTTTTTCTTTCTAAATTATGTATTTGTTCAGTTGCAGTAAAGGGTATTACAAGAGGGAATACAAATATCACACAACTAAACTAGAAATAGCAAGTTTCAACTCCATTAGCAGTAGCAGTAATCTGCTAATTTATAATTAGATGCTGCAAATAGCAACCAGTGTTACACAACTTGCAAAAAGACAAAAGGACCCTACACACAGCAGCACAGCACACTATTGTGTGCCAAAGTGGAGGCTTTCTTTATATGATATTTTATTATAGTCTGGTCTCTTAAATTATAGCATAGTACGGTAGATAACCAGGCTGCACTGAATATATTTACACTGAATATATATATATATATATATATATATATATATATATATATATATATATATATATATATATATTTTATATATTTTTATATAGTAGGAAAATTCCTGTCCACTAGTGATGTGCAGGCTGGCCTGAATGAGCTGTGAAGTCACCACCATTTGGGCAGGTTCAGGTTGAAATATGGCCAACCACTGTGGGTTAGGTTTGGGGTCAGACTGGGAAAGCACACTCCTCCATTAGTCCCAAAGTTTCTGTGTCTTGGAACCAGAGGTGTGCACAGAAATAGTGTACATAACAAGATGACGTGGATATGGGTCTTGTGCATGTCCTAACATCACAATTTTAATATAATCTGTTTGTTGAACATGTGTCATGAGAAGTAAATGGCCTGCTAATGTAAAAAGTTGAACAGCAGTGTATAGAAGTACTGCCCTAACTGTGGTCCGTTATCAATGCAAAGTTACACCGAATTTTGTAGATGGGCAGATGTTTCTAATAAAGCAGTCAGTAGGCCACAATATATATGTTTACTGTAATCCATGCTCCTTAGAAATGACCTGTAACTATACAAAATGGCATG
Organism: Xenopus laevis; assembly: GCF_017654675.1. NCBI lineage: Eukaryota > Metazoa > Chordata > Amphibia > Anura > Pipidae > Xenopus > Xenopus laevis. Next base: position 74,161,902 of record NC_054379.1, on the reverse strand, counting down.
CACTTGTTACACAATGCAGATACAAAGGCTGCAGGAAAGACACTTTTACTAGAAATGATGAACCACTATTGAATATTTGAGGGATTGAGATACTGCTCAACTATAGAGTTATGCACAATGTAGTGTTCAATGTAGAATCCACTGACAACTCAAGCCTGGCTATGCAGTAGTTACTCAAAAGCCCTAAGATGGATATCTCTTAGCTATTCAATTTACCACATTTCTATGGTATAAATGTGAAAGAGCCTTGCAGTCAACTAATATTTTTTTTGTTAGGAAATATTTATTCAATAAACAAAGCTGTTTTGTGTAAATGTGTGAAATAAGCTTTAGCTAAAATTAGACACCCAACATATAAATAGTATATAGATATATATCATTCATGTGCATATGGCATCCATATGGGATACAATTATGGGCATATCATATTAACTGCAGTTTATAATAGTTATTTAATATTAAGTCACAGAACTTATGTTTATACTGTATATGACGTGTGCAATAATAGCACATTATATTCCATTAAATAAACCTGTAGCAGATTTATAGCAGTGCAGATGTTGAAGAGGATGCAGGAGAGCCCCATAACAATGAAAGCAGTGAATATGTCATGGGGAAAGAAAAGTGGCTGCAGGGATGACTTGTATTTCAGGCCTAATATGCATTGAATGGTATGCCTATATCCTAGGATTTTTAAGTAAATTTGGCACCTGTAATAAAATAAATAAGTTAAGTCAAAATTCTACCAAAGATACAGTATATGAAGATTTGATCCAGTTTCCTGTTTTTAGTGGCAAATTCAGGTAGTGATCTCTGTTTCTAATAAAAAAGTGTCCATACCTACTATATTTGGTTCCTTGCTGACCATCAGTCACATTTTATGAATGAAAATATAAATAGGATCAATAGGGGTTTACTCACAGCTGGCTCAGGCTATTTGGTGGACAATTAAAAGAGAGACACAAAGCTCATTCCCTCTTTATCCCCTGTCAGCAAGCTGTCTGTAACACTTCTACAATATTACATGCTCTTAGTAATTTTATATGATAGTTTTCAGAAGCAAACATTTTTATTCAGGAGACAATGGCCATTTAATGGGTCATTCAAGTAACAACTGAATGACTTTATAAGTAATGCATCCTGTATATACTGGCATTAAAACAAAATACTGTAAACATTCTGAACATGTTCATTATAATTTGAAAACCATCTTTTCCAGTATGATGTTCTAAGGGTGGGTTTATTGTGCAATTACAGAATTTGTCAAAACGAGGTCTTTTTCGTCTAAAAATGCTTTACCCTTTAAACAAAAAACAGAGATTGTTTGTCCATATATTGCAATATATTTAAGCTGGCCAACTACGTCAAAGTCATCCCATATCTGGCCAGTCCTACACTCAAATTGCATTTGATTCATTAAGAATTCTATTGCTTCATTAGACATTTTACAAAGGGACTAAGTTTTACCTGCAACTTACTTGATGCTTTCAAAGACTTGGTTGCCCTTTTATTAGCCACTAGTGGGATCACCTGACTTTAGCTGGAAATGTGGGAGCTACAACATATAGCTCCTGTATAAACTATAACAAACAAGGGAAAGTTGTGCTCACCACTAAATTTTAAAACCATTAGGTGGGGGTGCAATGAGGCAAAAATACATATATACCAATACAAGAGGTCCTCTGCACGCATGTTCTAAGGGTGGGTTTATTGTGCAGGTACAGAATTTGGCAAAACTTTCTTTTTCCACCTAGTGCCACACCTAAGTTGATGCTTTTCTGGCACAATTGATATATCAACAAATACAAAAGGTGCTCTGCACTCAACTCATTATCAATATATTTAAGACATTGAGACATTTTGCTGCTACTAAAAAATGTATCAATATTAGTGAACGCTTAAAGCTATGCACATCTGGATCTGTGCCGTTCTTGCACATATCTCCATTTGGGGTACCAACATGGGTCTTTTTCCTGGGTCCGAATTTACTGGGGGATGTTAGCAACCCCCCCATAAATTAAGATTTCCATGTCCTTTAATTGTGATTATATCAGTCATTCCACAGGAAAGGTATTTGTAAATTCAGATACAGTAAAATTATTATACATATTCCTTGTGTGTTGGTACCTAGAATACTATAGTGTAATCACACAATAATTTGCACAGCAAACTTTTGGAGAATTCTAGGAAACCACATGGAAGACATTAGAATGCACTCCTGAGTTTCTTGTCTATAACTGTGGTATCCAAGGTTAATGTCAATCATATGTTTTCTGCGGCATTTGCTAACTTATGACCTTACCCATATGGTTCCTATTACCATGGCATGTGCATTTGTCAAAAAGAAAGGTGAATAGATGACTGAAGATCTCTGTGGACCTTTGCCTTTGCCAGCTGCAGGCCCATTAAAGAAGCAAGGTGCTTAGTGATCACATTCCTGTGAGGCCACTTGCAAGGTGCAATCTGGGAATTTCAATTATTACTGGTTTATTACAATCTCAGCTTGAACACAGCTCAACAGGCCCTCACTTCCAAAAACCCATGCTTTTAAACGTGAGGAATTAGTCACAGTGAAAAGGCACGATACTTGAAATGTGTTTACGCTGATAATTTTAATTTTATAATTAACATAGAAACTCAGAATTAGACTGCAGAAAATAACTAGTTGGTTTATCTGGACTGCCAATTAAATGCCTAATTCTGATTATATGTTCTTAGAATTGCTTTATTTTTTGCCCAAAATAACAAATTGGATGGTGGGACAGCACATTGGCAGTGCATTCTAATCTCACTAATCTCTAACATCTAGCCAATATATTATTGTTGTCTATATCTTGTTAGTTTTTGTGTTAATATTTATTCTTACTGTTAATAATAATAATAATATTATTAGAGCTTCAAATGTTAAACTACAGTTCTCTGAACTCACCCATTATCAATATATATATAGGCCATTGGGAGCTTTAAAATTAAAAGTAAGTAAATTGCAGGTAAAACTTAGTCCCTGTGTAAAATGCACAGTATAATGAAGTATTAGAATTCTTAAAGGAACAGTAACACCAAAAAATGAAAGTGCTTTAAAGTAATGAAAATATCATGTAGCGTTGCCCTGCACTGGTAAAACTGATCTTTTTGCTTCAGAAACACTACTATAGTTCATATTAACAAGCTGCTGTGGAGCAATGGCGGAAATTGAAAACCAGCTACATGGCACAGGTTAACTAATTGATAACAGATAACACCATTAGACAGACAGAGCTTATCTGCTGTGTAACCTGAGCCTTTTCTCCTTTGAATGGCTGCCCCCATGGCTACACAGCAGCTTATTTATATAAACAATACTAGTGTTTCTTAAGCAAACACAGCAGTTTTACCAGTGCAGGGCAACACTGCATTATATTTTCATTACTTTAAAACACTTTTATTTTTTGACGTTACTGTAGTTGGCCAGCTTAAATATATTGCAATATATGGACAAACAATCCCTGTTTCATTTAAAGGGGAGGGCATTATTTGGTAGCTTAAAGTGATACTGACACCAAAAAGCTACTTTTTAAAATATGAATGTACATTAAACGTTACCTATAGGTCATGCTGATAATTTTTTGCTGAGAGGTTTGTTTATGCAAGTTATTGTTAGTTGAAGTTCCTAAACCTGACTATTTTGCCAACCTGACAGTTAAAGTTTCTAATGCTAATTGACTACTGCTGCACAAATATGGCAGCCCCCTCATACAGGAACATGGGCATCAGATGGGTAATGTAAAAGCATTGTCCAAATACTTTATGGCAAAGTTATAAGTAGCTTTCAAAGGCAATATTATGATAGATGTAAAAAAAGAGTTTAATTTCTGGTGTCAGTATCTCTTTAAGGCACAAAATGTCTATATTAATATAGAAGTGCAGAGGACTTCATGGTTTTGTCTGTAAAAAATGGCCATTGACTTTATTGTGTTCGCTAATTTTCATGGGACAGATTCAATCATCACTATGCTATACAAAAAAAAATCTGAACTGTAATTGTAGCAGCTAATCATTACTATTATGCTTTTATCTGCTACATTATATAACAATCCCCAGTGATTTCAAGATAATGTGCTGAATGCCTACGTGTAGATTTACATGCTTTTTGCCATTCTGTTCTACCTTGTGCTGTTCTGAAAGAATTAGAGGAAACTTTTTCTGATGTAATCTTTACAGTAATTCAATTTATCAGTTCATTCATAAATAGGATGTGAAATATTTGTTAATGGAGAGGTAATTAAATAAACAATAATTATGCCCTTAAAAGGAAATCCAAACCCATTTTCATAATTTACAGAACTGCAAGCTGAGACCACTCATGGCATTATGGTAATGTTTTTTCAGACTTCTAACCCAATATAGTTGAGGGTTCAATCTTACAGCAGCATTAGTATTGGCATTAGCATCTTTGCTTTAAGTTTGTGCCTATTTAGTGCACTTATGGGGCTTGCCCAGGAAATCCCCTGTGTATAACAGTGTCCTATGTTAGGTAAAGTACATCTTTGACTGTGCATATTTATATGCTATGTCAACTTATATACAGAGTATACAACAAAAATCAACAACAGCACAAATGGCCATTAGAAATCTTTAGAAAAGCACCAGGTGAGCATCTCCAGGTGCCTGGCTATCCCAATTCATTGTTGAGGTAAAAATTCCTTTTCATTTTATGTGTGAGTGGAAACCTTTAGATGTTTATGAAGCACATTAACCGTTGATTTAAATGAATGTAACATGTCTTAGCAGTTAAAACACAACATCTCAACAGTTAAAATCAAATCTAAGAAAATGGCATTCAAATCTAGGAAGACAAATGTATTGTTAATGGTTGTTACTGTAAGGTCTGACCTTTGTCTGTATTTACTGTTCATGAAAATATACATACAGTGCTCATTATATGTAGTGCATGGTGTTATATAACATGAAAAAGTCCAAAGTCCTTGCACAAATAAAACATGTTGTGTAGCCTTGGGAGAAACTGATAACAAGGAAATTGCTGCTGCCTCAAATAAAAAAAAAATTAAACGTAAAAGCAAACCAGCAGTACTTACTTGGACATCACTGTGGTGTGTTGAAGCGGCCATACAATTCCCAATAGTAACCCAGGCAAGAACACAACTATAGGAAGACCAGACTAATTACATCTCCAAAATGGATAAACCTAGTCTAAAGGGAAAAACAATTAGAAGCAGGTTGTGTTTTTCTTCTACAAGATCTGCATAATTGGAATATCATTGCAAATATATTGCATATCATAATTTTTTTTTTCTATTTAGGAGTCACGTTTCCTCTCTTGTTTGCTTCCCTTTCTTCAAAAGTCTTCTATAACTATCTCTTCTCTTGAACTTTTCCTCCTTTATTCTTCTCTCACTCTTTGTGACTCTTTCTTTTTACTTTTCCATGTAACTTTTGCTTTCCCCATTTTTCTGGCTTTCTCTCTGTCCACTTCTTTCTGCAGTTTTCTCATTGTCTCCATTTCAGTGATCACCGGTAGCAACAAAGATATGGGGAGAATTCCGGAGCCCATCAGTGCAAGACAAAAGTGCTACCCACTGAACCACTGTGTTGCCCCAAATCATTTAAATACTCAAAATTAGCTCATTGGTAAGACAATTTTTACTTTGAGTAGTACTGGATGAAGCAGTTTGTTGGTCTGTTAATCTTAAATTATTTCAGTCATTACTCATAACATAAGTATATGCTACTGTCTAAAGAGACCAGTACCATCAATTAAATTGTTTTTGTTAAATGCTATACATGGCTCTCGACAGTACAGTAGAAAGCGTTTTTCATGTAAAACAGTATTTTTTGCCAAGTAATAGCTTATTTGTAGATGTTGGATCAACATAAACAGCCTTTAAAAACCTTTAATATCTCAGAGCTACCCAATCAGAAGCGGTTCAAATGAATAGAGATGGGGCATGGAGCGGATCCACTTCTCTCAGTTTGAAAAACACAGACTGAGAGCAGTGGATCCAATGCTCCATCTACCCTGGCCTTAAATTAAACTGATTTCCATCATTACTACAAATTTGATTTTCTCAAAGGCTACCTAGAGATAAAGGTGTAATATCTAAATGTAATGTTTTATTCAGTAAATTTCTGTTAAATTCACAGAAATGTCTGATGTCTGTTAATCATAAAGAAAGCTTTATAAGCCAAGGCAAAACTTGAACTTTAACTTGACTCATATCTTATGTTTGCTCATAAACGATAATGGCTTACTTTTTACCCTGACATTCTTATAGCATAATAGGCATTCTTGTTCGCTGTAAAAAATCTTCAGAGCACTTTGGCATGGTCTAGATAACACATTTTCTTAACTATATTTGTATGGAGAAAGATAACTTAATTAATTAACATTCTCATAAGTTTTACTGCCTTAAACTAGCATATCTTAGCTAAGGCTTGGGTTCATTGCAACAAGAGCTGAACCTCCCCTATACAATATCCAGCTAAATCAACTAGGGCAGGATTAAAGGGAAAGTCAACTGCCCTAAAGAGATCAAGCCACCCATACTCCTTTCTTTCTAGTGCTGTTATTTCCTACCACACAGGCCCCAACCATTGATTTATGAGATACTATATTTACAATTTGATTTACTGGGTTATGGTAGTCATATATAATATTGTCATGTAGCCATTCTGTATTTGTCTAAAGTAGTTGCAGCTTCCTGGTTTTGGGGCCCCATTGCAGTGCCCTTGACCAATATTCAGTCTATATCTATACAACTATCAGGCTGGCTTGAAAATCCCATAAAGCAAAGACTGAACTGGGAAATGGATGACGTCCTTTCAAACAGCTTCTAATAGGCCACCAAACAGGCATCTATCCACTCATTTTGTAAAATGGCCAAAGAACCAAATATAAGCTTGATTAGCCATCTTTACTACTGGATAAAATGCTGTCAGTTTGTCTTCTTCTGCAGAGAAATCAATTTCATGGCATTTGTTTGACATCTTTCTATATGATAGGGTTCTAGATATACACTCATAGTCACTGTCCCTGTGGCTGAATCAACTCCGCTTTAGGAATTGCTTTAGGAAAAGCTCATTAACATTTACATCATATCTTATTGCATGGCAGGGATTATAGATACACTCAGAATCAGAAAAAAACTGGCTATACATGGGCAGATAAAAGCTGCAACGCCAGTCCATCAAGAACAATTTGGCAGCTAGTTGGTCTGTGTATGGGGTTCATCAACAGGCCTGTTGGATTAATAGCCAACCAAAAATCCCAGGGGACAAGGATTGCACCGGTACATAGGTGTGATCCTTGTCTGTTTGTTCCCCGTAGGCCCTGTTTTATGATCCTGCCAAATTTGACCCAGCACGTAGGTGGCCAAATCAGGCCATGATCCACTCATTTGACAACTTCTTCAAACATGTAGTTACTCTAAAATGAACTGAAAAAGTGAACTGGTAGTGTGCAGAAAGTGATCTATTATAGGAAGGGGTCAAATAGGAAATGTTTTCTAAATATTCATTGTATCAATGTCCCTTTAAAGTCCATGGGGGATTATTAGTTGCAAACACCTAGTGGTGTACGTAAATGTTATGTACAACAGATAATCTAATTAAGGGCCCCAAATGATTGGTAAATTGATCTATTCTACCAACATATTGAGACTGCTCATTAATTAGGATTTTACTGGGCCCACTACATTCCTGTGAATCCCTGCAACTGCAAGTTCTGCTTCCTGTGTTATTACACCCCTGACGCTGTTATTGATTTTCTTCTCCATTTTTTATTTAGGCTTGTTAAACTAAAGGCTTAAACTGCTGTAGCCCATCACCTATGAGGCTATTTAGTTCTATGTTGTGGATACAATAACCAGTAATTTTTTAATATTAAAAGCTGCACAATTCAAAATGTATTGCAGTCATGGAGCACCATATGTTTATGTTTTGTTTCCATTTATAATAAATTCTTTCCATGGGACATGAAAGTGTAACTCCTGGAGGAACTTCCCTCTCTGAAACTGGTTTTGGGATAAATTGCTAAAATTACATACATGCCACAGTGTAAAACCTGACACAGGGCTAAATTTATTCTCATTAATGGGATAATTATCTTTATGACAGAAACAAACTTACTTTCACAGTAACAAACAGGAAGCACGAAAGACAATCGAATAACTTTTTAATAATATATACTCTCCAACATCTAAGGAACCCCAATAATGATCAGGTTTCCAGTGAATTTGCTTGCCCAATAAACCACATGGAAGCCAAAGTCATGCATTTTAATTTGTGATGTCTTAAATAATTTAGAGTAACGAACTTGACTTCTACTGAAAGTTTTTTACAGCTGAAATGTAATATATTTTGTTTGCCAGTTAGTGAAAGAGCTTGCATGAAGCCGTGTTTCATTTTTTACTAAGATTTGTTAAGACCACTGCCTTGATTTTTATATATTCTGGTGGGAAACCTTGCTCATGTTACTGTCTTTTGTTTGAATGAGAGCATGCATTCTAGGATTAACTCATGGTATATTATCCAAATGCAGGAAAATATGCTGTCACTGGGCAGACTTAAGGGGTAAATAAACAACATGCAGACTGTCTCATATATCAATATTAATATTGAAAGTTAATTTAAAGTTGAACTTTATTTTAGGTCAATGTTGCCCATCATTGTGGATATATTACAAATGCCCCTGTTTTTTAAGATGATCTGATAACCTTACATGATACCATACTGCCTTAGTGTGTTCAAGAAATGTCCTGTGTCAAGTGTCAAGAATGTGTCATGTGTCATGTCATGGAAGTTATTTTATTTTTATTATTGTGATACCTTTAAAATAATTATATTTTAACTAAAGCTTATCACTGATTTCCCATTTATAAACCTGCAAAAAAAGCTCATCCTATTTATGAATTACTTAAAACACTGAAACCATACTTATTTTCAAGGTACATTTAGGAACTAAGGAGTAAGTCATGCACAGAATAATTTTATACCACACCGGTATTAGTTTTATCACTCTTTGGGACTTACAGAAGGTGCATGTCGAGCCAGGTGAATTATGAATGTAACATAAATTTGTTCATTTGAAATTATTATTATGATTATTATTATTAATAGAGAAAATAATTTTCTTTCTGTAACATAATTTCTCACTGTAACATAATTTAAGTAGAATAGTGATGCCATTTTGCTCCTTTACACACTTACATAACAAGGCGAGGAATTACAGTCTCTCATGTTAAGGATAAACCCAATGACCAGTGAATGTTGAGGAGCGCAATAAAGGCTGTTTTGTTTCATGGAGGCCTTTACAATCTCTCCTGCATGTACTGAGCTTTGTTATGACAAATGACTCTTGTACTGTATAACATACAGCTTTAATCTTATTCTAGAGGTGAAATATCTCTTTCTTTATCCAGTATGTCCTGAGCATATGTTTTATTGATTTTATTGACGTAGCTGTGCAAATAGCAGTCATATTCAAAACATTTACTCGCAGAGCTTACTGATATAGGTAAGGGATCTATTATCAAGAATGCTTTAGGGTGGTGACACATGGGATGAATTAGTCGCCTGCTATAAATCTTCACTACTGTGGGCAACTAATATCCCACCAGCAAGAATGTGAATCGCGGCGGCATGGCATACCGTTGCTTCGGTTTTCTGTAGTAGCCTGAAGTTTCCTTGTGAGGCAACTTCGGGTGACTTCAGCAAACCAAAGCAACTCTTATGCCATCCCACTGGTGATTCACATTCTTGTGAAGGCATTTTGGGGAAATGCCTTCAGTAGCAAAGATTTATTACAGGTGAATAAATCTCCACGTGTGTCACCACCCTCAGACCTGGGTTTTTCCAGATACGTTTTTTCCCTTAATTTGAAACACCTTAAATCTATTGAAAAACATTTAAACATGTCAGGATTGAAGGCAATGGCACACCAAGTGCCAGTGATCTCTGCTTCTGTGGGTGACTAATCTATAAAAGCTTTCCCCCTGGCAATAATGTGAATTGCTGGTGTTAAAACCCATGTGACCCATCAATCTCCCAAAATCGCTTGAAGCGCAGTGGCACACATTAAGATTTGTCACCCATGATTTTTTTTATACCCAAAGTTGCCTCCTGAGGTATTTTTTGGAGCCAGGCATAAAAAAAATTTGGACGACAATTCTTTCCATGTGTCGCTATCCGGAGTTGCTTCAAGAGGAAACTTAAAGCAAACATGGGTTTTACCACCAGAGATTTACATTATTGCCAGTGAAAAAGCTTTTACATGAGATTAGCCACCTGCAGAAGCAGAGATTTATCGCGGACGATTAATCTCCTGCCATACCATTGCTCTTATGCTGGTTTGTTTACCATCAAGTACTTACACAAAGAAAAGTTGTTTAAAATGGACTCTTTCTGATATCACATTTCCAGGTAAGAGATTGTATGCCTGTACATGCAAAGACACTTATGAATAAGAGCATCTGTTCATGGTACAATCATCACAAACATGGCAAATACCCTAATGCACCTACAGGACACAGATCTGTAAACCATTTTATTTGCACAATTTACTAATAGTCAATAACTTTGGGTTAGTGGATTAGCAGAAAGGGAGTTAAGTCAAATACCCTGATGAATTACATTTTCACTTATAGTTGCCTTCAAATACCTTATGGATTTTGCATAGTTTATGTAGTCTGTCTGATTTTGTAAATATCCTAGTTAAACTTTCCTTTAGAGAAATAAAATAAGACAAAACAAAACTTTGAAAATGTAGGTCTACATATAGGCCAGCTCTTAGCTTTAGCAAAACATTTGGTAATATAACACACCACACTGGTAGATCATTTCTGAGTTGTTTTTAAGAAGAGACATGATTAGAACTGGAAACCTTATTACTTATTTAAAATAATTAAAATGTAGGGTTAAATAAATACTGACACTTTTAAAAATCCCTGGTATGCAGGGGATAACCTGACATACATATATAGGTTAGATGTTCATAGCCGGTTTCTTTTGAGCATCTATGAATGAGAGAGTCACTAAGGAAGCCAATATTTTTTTCATAAATGTGCTCTACTTCACAGATATTGACATTAAAATAGAAACTCTAGGCTATTTTAGTGTGAATCATGCTCTCTATCTGATTCAGGACTGCCTTTGATGCAAGAAGGGATTTGTCTTGCAGCCCTCAAGGAGAATTATAGCTTACTTCTTCACGATGAAATAGGCCAGCAAACAAGACACTTCTTTGAACCATTTCTACATATCCTTTGAAATTAATCCTTGACTTTTCTACTAAAAAATTATATTAGTAGAAAATGACAGGCAATTTAAATGCAATATATTTTGCTGCCTCAGTTGTACATTTTTGGTAAAATCAAGAGAAACAATCATGGTTTATGTGTAAAAAAAAGGAAGATAATGCACAAGGCAAGAACCTTCTGCAAAGTGATATTTTTTCTGCACATGTGACAGATCTGATACATAAGGGCTCATTTATGTCCACAAGTGCAGTGAGAAAAGTGCAATTTTGTTCACCATGAGAGTGAATTGTGTGCCCTATTCTTTCACTAAGGTTATTGATGCAATGTATTGTGGGAACCCTGGAGCTACTGCTTGGTCAGGAGGTGGAGGTAACTCAGGCTTCCCTGGGACAATAGGCAATTAAGCGCCTTATTGGGAACAGAAGGAGGGAAGGACTGAGCGGCACCAAGTGCAACTATATAGAAGTGTGAGGAGCGCATTTTGATGACTTTGGGGAAAAGGCCAAGTTGCCCATTGTGGTTACAGTTGTAAATGAGCCCTATGGTCTCCGCAGCACTGTATATTATAGTAGGCAGACCAGGTATAAGCTCCTGTAACAGATACTCTCTATAGCACAGTGTACAGAAGGTAAGCTAGTGTCAGCTTTCTTAACATATACTTTCTGTAGTATAGTGTTACAGTAGGTAGGCAAGTGTTAACTAATGAACATAGAAACCTGTAACTTTCTATAATGAAAAAAAACAAGTAGCATCATACACTACACATTGCAGGCTCTGGGCAAACATTACACATTACTATTCCCTTCAAAACTGTCAAGAAATGACTGGAATATCACAATGAGCTTTGGTCTGCCAGTGTAATAGCAATGTGTACAACTGCATCTTTGTTGAATTTAGACCACATATAGGATGGTTTAGGATAGTATCACATCATGAAACCACAGATAAACAAGTGATGTGGGTCCAGAGTCAAAGCTGTCAAGGTTTCAATTTAGTTAAGGAATGCAGCAGAAAGGAACTCTTAACAAGTGAGGATCCATCAGGACTAAGGAGCAACAGACTTAATGTTCATAATAACAGAATTCTTAAAAAACTTAATGTTCATAATAACAGAATTCTAGAATGTCTGGAAATATGTTGTTTATTTGTCATTTCTAGGTATTCATGATGATTCATGTGCATGAATTTCATTTTGTACATTTCATCTTGTACTAGTTTGGCCATTGAGCAACTTCTTTGAAATGTGCTATTCAGTGACAGTTCCTACCGTACATCTGGCTGGCTTCTGATAACAGAAACTGGCAACATTATACAGATCTGCCTATCTGCACAACCAGGAGTCTTTCTTCAGAAATAAGCCTTATCCTAATAAGTTAGATATACAGCCTCTCCTACATACATTACATATGAGCTCAAATTCCAAATCCTGTTCTATACTGTGATATTCCATTTAATAAAAAAACTATCAATGTGTTTGGGCTTATAACAGAAAGTCTTATTTGGCATTAACCAGATATTTTTGAAAAAGTTTTTTTGTAGACTATTGTTTCATTTCTGGTTAAACTAAAGTAGAGTTTCAATTCATGGAATGATTGAATGAGAACCTTTCAGGAGCACTAAATTAATCTCATGCCAATTTCACTTTAATCATGAGTTATAATATTAGTCAATAAAAATCCTCTTTCCAAGTCACGATTCTTCAGAAACACAGTAAACAACAGGATGCGATCATTTCTTTTTTCAGAAATCCCTGGAATTAGTGCCAAGTTAACACGCTGTGTGCCACAGAGATCATTGTATGAGTACACATGCATGCATCTATGAAAATAGAAGGTGAAAGGGAATCATCATATTCTGTCTCAGGCTTAACATTGCATTATAGGAATGTGTTTTTATTTTCCTAACATATTCATTTAGTAATCACTTTAGATAGATAGTCACTTTAGATAGACTGCTTTGTAGCATATTCTGGTAATTTAATTGTGCATTCACAATTACTAGCTTACAATAACTCACTGTAAAATGAAATCTAATAATATCTTGGGCCAATGCTTATTCTGTTACTGTGGAAGCATAATAAACAACAGTATGAGGAATATGCCCTCTGCTCCTTTTCAGAAATATCTGTCATTGACTATCTTCAAGGTCATTGTTAATTATCCTATTATCTTATATGCTGTCTGTCAACTTAGTTTTCTTTCTTCCTTGAACTCAAACACCTTGGAATTTTATATTTATTATAAGACATGTCATGCAGCAGTAGCAAAATGAGTCAACACAAAGCAGAAATAGCAAGGGCAAAGAACACATATAAAGTTTATTACACTTGGCTCATAAGGATCTGCCTATGACATGGGAGCACTTATTGAGTTTGTCACAGAAATGTTTACTGCAGTCACATTAAAACCATATCCAACATAAAAACATTGGTGTGTGTCTAGGACATCCAATTCAAAATCCAGCTGTATTGAGTTTTAAAAATCTGATTTTGAAATGGCATCTGACCACTCACTTAGAAACTAGATGTACATATCATCTCTATAGATCGATCTGTCCAATGGTAACAGAAGTGTCAGGAGTATGCTTAGACCAATAGCAATATCAGCAATCTGTAATGTAAAATAGCATAACTATCTCCTGTTGGATCAAGCCTAACAAAAGTAAGTAAGGGTCTGACAGCTCAGTAATTCAGGCGCAGATTCTAAACTGTTACAATTTTGCAACATTTAGTTGATACATTTCTCAGGAGCATCTCTTCAGTATTAGCAACTATTGTATCATTTCTAACAGTTGCCTGTTATTAGAGATTCTGCTCAGCAGGGACAAAGATAAGAAATGTATCAACTTAATGTATCTATCCATTTAGAACAGTTTACAGGGTCGGCGACCCCCCCTCCCAGAGCTGCTTCAGAAGGTGAAAAATTACACTTTACACTTCAATATTACAAAAACGGTGACACATAGAAAACAGAAAGTCATTGGGAATAAGTCATTATTTCTGGTGATCTATCTGAAAACAACTAGTTGTTTGAAGGTGAACCACCCCTTTAAGAGACAAATGGAAATCAGAAAAAGTGTCAATGTGAAGGTATGCTTTCATTTACATATACACTGAATGAGTTGACCATGGGGCAGCCAAAGACTTTAAGACAGTTCACAATATCTCCAAATTTTTCCCTTGAGATGTCAATCAGACAGAAAGCAGCTGAATGCAAATAAATGAGCTCAAATAGTCCTTTATGGTGTCAGAATGTAGACTAGCTAAAGCTACTTAAATTACCATTTTACTTATTAAAGTGGTTCTGGACAAATCAGTAAATTTTCTCTGATCTGATTATTATAATGACCCACAACATTTCATTAACAGTAAAGACAGACAAGCTAAAGCTGGCCATAGATGCAAAGGTTTGTACAATTTTTGGACCATGTGTGGATCATCCTGACTGTTTTCATTCCATGTCGGTCATCGGTCGTTTAGTTGAGTGGACATGTTAGAAGATTTCTGTCAGCTAATGATAATATCTCTGCATGTATAGCCTATGTGACAATATCAATGGGAGACTGACACCACTATTTGTTGAACATAACTTTAATACAATTGCTGACAATTCATGGCCAGAAAATTGTATGATTTGTTCTCTTTACTACATTATTTAATCTGAAGTTAGTTGCAGGTCAGAAGATTGAAACGGATGATCATTCATCCAACATAATCATGGCCAGCTTTAGAGGTGATGGTTAAGAGAAAGAATTTCTACGCAGCCTTTGCCTCCTTGGATGTATGAACCACAAAGAATCTAGCAGCCAAGAAATACAATGAACAAAAGTACAAGATTTTATGGGTAAGAAAGCTGGGCAGTACAAAAGCACAAATAGAAAATAATGCATGGCATCAGGCCAGATTACCCACTAGGGGCCCTAGGCACTAGTTTGGGGCCTGTCTAGTATTAGGGGCTGGGTCCCAGTTGTTAAATAAAGTTCACTGCAGACCTGAGAGAGAGAGATAAGCATAGTTGGGAAAGAAGAGAAGTTTGGGCGTTTTTGCTTGTGCTTGGTTGAGATAATGCTTTTCTATGCATTTCTGCAGTGATCTTACTGGCAAGTCCGAGGTTAATGGTGTGCTCGTTGGCAATATCTGTAGTGATCTTATGATCGTACTGTTAGGAAATGCAGGTGCCGCAGTATGTCGTGGAATGCTTTGGGCCACAATATATCATAAAACCTTTCCTTCTTATATTGCCAATTTTTGCCATTCCAAATACTGAAATGGATATGTTTTTGTAAAATGGGCATGGTATCTGTGGGGGCACAAAATAGGTGTGGGCAAAAATTTGCTGCATTATCATTGTTATTTTATTTATATTTCTTTTAAAGTGGGGGCCTGGTGGAAGGGAGGAACCCCAAAAACACTAACTCTCCATTAAACTGAATCCAACTCTGCATGCCATACAGACAAATAGATATCTGACCTTCCGTTATGCTCATAAGATTGAAGGGAAAGTGAACAATCACCAACAAGATGAATAGTTTCAATGACAACAATTGAGAACATTGAGAAGTGGGAAGACTGAAACAGAACTATAATAATACCAAAACGTTTCACAAAGGGATGTCTTATGTGAACTGGAAAAGAGTTTGTTGGGAGATACATATCTCCCAGATTAATTTACTCCCTCAAGCACAGTGGGTTAATTCCCCTGAGTAGCCTAACCTGGGGGAAAGTGCAGCTTTCACGTTTTGGAGGAATGCCTGCTTTCGCATTTTGGGACTGACCTCTGCTCTGCCCCCAGCACATGCCTGCAAAGAAGCAGAAGCTGTGCAGATCAGTGGTAATGGGGCGTTTGTCTAGGTGTGCTGAAAAAAAGGCAGGCTGAGAGAAGCGGAGCCAACACTCAGTGTACCCTCAGAATAAGACCATCAAGAGCAGTACTGTGGAGTGATGCTGGTCTTCTTCTGGCACACATGGAGATTTATTGTTCACTACTAGTGATGGGGAAATAAAGTCACCAGGCATGGATTTGCAACGAATTTCCACTTTTCACCGCCCAGGAATAGATTTGCGCAACTGCAACAAAAATTCGCAGGTGAAAAATCTGTTGCAGCAAAAACTCAGCTGCAGTGACGTAAAAAATCATTGCACGTCAAAATTGTTGTGTGCAAAACAATTGTTGCACATCAAAATTATTTGGACATCCATTGACTTGAATGCATGTGAACAAGATAGTCGTGCGTTTAAAAATTGTCACTCAAGTCAAAATTGACACGCATCAAAATTATTTTGACACCCATTGACTTCAATGCTTTGCGTGAATTTTTCGCCATTTCACGAACACTTGTTCATGTTAAGAGCTGTCTGTCCATCTGATCCTGCTCCAGCTAAAATGATAATGTTATGAGACAGAAGTTTTCATAAATTTAGAATTTGACCTACTTACATCTTAACATGGTAACAGCCATAACTGCAAATACAAAAGGGGGGTTGTGGGAGCACTCACATTGCTAAGTAGAAATGTATATAAGTATAAGGGAAGTGCTGCTGAAATAACCAAATGGGTCAGTGCACATTCCCTAGGCCCCTGTCTAAGTAATTCAGTAGATATGCAAATGCATGTGTTCACAAAGACAGGGGTTTTTAGTTACAAAGTTATGATCATAAAGTTGAAAAGCCACCATACCACGTCAAGGTAAACCCATAACAGCCATAACTGACCTTCAATCTGGGCTTCCAGCAGTATCTTTGAGAGTAAATAGTTATTTTCTTGAAATCTGTGTCTAATTGTACATCATCTTAGGCCCCACAGCCACTGCTCCATGGGGGGGCAGCCTCACTTTTTGGGAATAATACTATTTTTTGATTAATTGTTTCAACCTGCTATACCATGTATATTTTAGAATTACTGTTCCACTAAATATATCTGACTTGTTATCAAATCATTAATACCGGGCATGCATTATGAATTAATTTGTAAACAAATCAAGGAATAATTGGCATGAGTTCACTATTACAAAATTGCCTATTACCATTTACAGCTCTATTCCTATTAATCACTGCAAAAACAGAAATGTTTTCTCCTGGAAATACATACACACCCCCAAATTAAATAATGCCATCCTTGTTTCTCTTTAATAGCTACAATGCAAGTATAGAAGGAAAAATTGCTGCATTACCAAAATGCTAAAAGGCTTAATTGCCCAGACAGCTGTTTTATTTATACCAACAATAAAGGGGAGCAAAAATCCTGTCACACATACAACCCAGCTCAGCTGTGAGTGAAAGGGCTATTTTAAAATTTTTATTATTTCTTCATATGAATAGAGATCTCTCTAGAATAAAGAAATCATCAAGTGGGTTTAATATGAAAGAGGCAATTTGTAAGCACCATCTAAAAGCCATTCATTCAGCTTTTATATAAATAACAAACTTACTGTAGCTGGGCGTATAAAAGTGTTTAAAGCTAGTATTGTTCTCTAAAGCTTTGACTGGATATGTGGCAAGATGCTGAGGGAAAATTGGTGAGATTTGGGTAATCTTTATTGATGGGATAAGATGAAAAAGGATCATTGCAGTGGTACAATTTACAAGTACTGTATAAGAATTTAGTGAATAGGTCTAAACTATAAATTTATCATCCTTTATTATCATAATATAATGGGTGTTTCATTAAGACGGGCAATTGAAAATGTTGCACAGCAGTAAAAAAAACATGGCAAGTTTAGCGCATACACACACAGCACGTATCTCCAGTTTGTAAATAAGGCCCAGTAAGTCTTTGATTATTTAATTCACTGGGGTAACTGTGCTTAGCATTGATAATACTGCAGTTGCCATTATTAGCTAATTAACCACTATATGTATGAGCAAGGGAAAAAATACACTACAAAATATATTCTGTTTAATTTGCTTGGGATAGCAAAACAAAGACAAGGTTATATGGGACAAGTTGACTAAGAATGACTTAGCAGAACCAATGCACAATATTGCAGTTAATAAAAGCCATTAAGCATGAAGGCTTTTATGAATAACACAAGCATAAAATTCATAATAAACCAGATTAAGCCATACACAGCAGGTGCTTTTGCATTCAGTAAGCTCTTGAGCTGAGAAAATCTCTAAAGCGTGTCCATTTTAGTAGAAAAGCCATGGTACTTTGTCCACTGCTCCACTTTGCCTCTTAATAAAAACCCTTGCTCTGGCAGTGACCTGGACAAACTTTAGCTTGCACTTAATACCCTTTGCAGTCTCTTTGAGTTTAGAATTTGCTATGACATTTACCAGCTTAGACCATTAAGTTCAAAGCATGTACATTGCGTGCTTTTATAATCAAAGGGCTCCTAGTTCCTTCCTTAAGGGTAGCACAATTATTCTGGGAATGCATGTAGAAATACAAGTAGACATAATCCTCAATGCAAAATATAGTGGCCTACAAAAGGTGCTTATGATGTAATAGCAGTCTACAGTTTTTAAATATGAGAGCATGTAATGGGATCTTTGGGTTCATAGTTAACACCTGGTCCTATACTAAATGGATGTAGGAATGAAGACCTATAGTTTTTTTCTATTGAAACATATTATACACAACCCCCTCCCTTCAATCCCCCACCCCATTTTTCCTTATATTTGTTGGAAAAATAGATCAGCACATAAAGAAGGCTTAGTAGACCAAGAATTTTGTAAATGCCGCTGAGCTCTGGCACACCTTGTCTTCTTTTGGCACTTTTATTCTGGTTCTATGTGCCAACATTGACACTGTGTTTATGTATACCTAATAGAATGCCTTGTACTTTTATTACTTTTTATTCATATAGTGCTACATACTCTGCAGAGATTATACATCATTTATATTACATCAAGCCCTGACCCACTGGTGCTTACAATCTAATGTCCCTATAGAATAAATGTCCACTATGGTCAATAGTGTCTATATGTGTTTTGGATTGTCAGAAGAAACTGGAGTGCCCACCAGAAACCCATGCAAATATCCTGTAATAATGATATGTTATAGGACAGAATCATGCTAAACACCATTCAGCAGTACAGTTGTTGTTAGCATATAGAGTATCATAGTGCTATAAGTGAATATTACTTCTTAACTTGTCTTAGGTTAATTAAACTGCAAAGTACTGTTTTCTGGGAATATGGTGATCTAATTTTGCTATAGCAATTCACTAATACATTTTTGTGGCCCCACAATTCTATGTAGAGATACAGACTACATTTTCTTTACAACCCAATGCATAAGTTAAAAGGTAAAAAAGATCATATACAGGTCTCCCAAACGGTTTTTCAACATTAAGAAAAATGTTGCACATACAACATCAAGGGGCCAATTCACTAACTTCGAGTGAAGGATTCGAAGTAAAAAAACTTTTTTTGGGCTACTTCGACCATCGAATGGGCTACTTCGACCTTCGACTACGACTTCGAATCGAAGGATTCGTAGTAAAAATCGTTCGACTATTCGACCATTCGATAGTCGAAGTACTGTCTCTTTAAAAAGAACTTCGACCCCCTAGTTCGCCATCTAAAAGCTACCGAAGTCAATGTTAGCCTATGGGGAAGGTCCCCATAGGCTTGCCTAACTTTTTTTGATGGATTGGATTAAAATCCTTTGAATCATTCGTTTCGAAGGATTTTATCGTTCGATCGAAGGAATAATCCTTCGATCGTTCGATCGTACTATCTGCGCTAAATCCTTCGACTTCGATATTCGAAGGATTTTAATTCCTAGTCGAATATCGAGGGTTAATTAACCCTCGATATTCGACCCTTAGTGAATCGGCCCCTAAATCCTGCAAGTATAATAACAATCTTTCCCATTGCTATTAGTCCTAGTATCATGTGTATATTTGTTTTATTTTTAGTAAAATTGAAGGTTTAAACTTTAAAGGTGCTCTAGAAAATATAATTTAAGCAATGTTCCAATATATGGCAATTTCATGTTTTTAATGGTTTTAACGTTACTTTTAAATATAATTGCTCTTTAAGTAGTATTTGCCCATTTATATTGTCTACACTTTGGTTCTGACATCTAAAACAGAAGCCATACACAAAAAAATATGTCCTCATTCTAAAAACAGGAACTGTTCTTCAATGCAGTTAAACCAATAATTTAAATATAAACAATTCTTGAAAAAGTTTAATATACTAAAATGAGCAGAAAAACTTACCCAATTTATAAATGAGTGACAGAGCAACAGCACAGCCATTATGGATCATTGGCACAAAAATCACTAATGGCTTATTTTGTTATTGGGTATCTGTAATGGCCTTTCAGTATTTGTATTAATTATCATGAATATTTATAAAATAAATCAGATTGTAAGCCTACAAGGTAGGAACCTCCTTCCTCCTGTCTATTCAACTCTATTTTATAACTGTATTTTGTGTTTATTTTATTATTGCATTGAACCTGGTTTGTTATTAGTGTATTGTTCTACTGTACATTGCTCGTGCAAAAGCAGCGCTATATAGATTCAAATATGCATACATACATAAATAATATGGTGTACAAGTTTTTTGTGCAGGTTAAAGGTGATGACGCAGGGGGACACTTACCTGTAGGAAAATTGTAGGAAATTGCTTTCCCTGCAGGCAACAAAGTACTTGAAATTACCTTGACACAAGTAACATATAAAATGCAAAATGAGGAGCATACCTTAAAAAATAAATCAAACACGTGAATCCCTTAATGCCAAAACATAATGCCTAACTGATTAATTCACATACCAGACTGAGGGATGTTATGTCAGTTTCTGCTTACATGTGTGACTAATGATCCTGCATGCTTAAATAGTTTGTTGCCACGTCTCTATAGCAATATATGGTGTGACATTCCTCTCCGTGACATCCCCAGGAATTTTTTTCTTGAGTTAGAATGACCACTTATACTGTTGTGGCTGGTCTGGAAGTTAACGTGCCTGCATAGTTTACAGCATTTGTTTAAAGGCCCTTGAACCAATAGGTCAAGAGTATAATTCGGTTTTGTTCAAAATCATGGTAAAGAAAAGATAAGTCTATCACACAATGCATATGCCCTTCTAAGTCATTAGATATGTTTTTGCTACAAAAGGAAGTGGGCACTTGTGCATGTTCCCTTTGGGTATTACAAGTCAAAGATTATTTTATTTATTTTTAATTGGCAGACGAGAATGCAATTGCTTGCTGTCTGTTTGCATCCAGCAAGTGAGTCAAGATTCCGTAATGTATATAATCATGTCTGTATTTATTATTCTTTTTAAAGAGCAGAACCTGAGATTAAGGAGTAAGGTTAAGTTCTTTCAAAGTAATTTATCCTCTCTCTCTCGACTCTCTGATCCTTGTTTGTTTGTGTGAAAAGCCTGTTGTATATTATAATATTAATATATAAGGATGAGTAACTTCTCTTTGTGTGGTTAATGAATGATTGTGATTATATATACTGCTTACTTGGATAATTAATAAGCGAATAGGTGTGCTGTGAACACAATGCTGCACCACTTCTATGTATAGTATATAGTTGATAAATGACTCTGACAGAAACAAATTGTTACGCCACAAAGGAAAATTCATTCAAGTAAATATCAGTGTTCTTTGGAGTGAATGAGTTTAGTAGCATTATAGTAGCATTATAATATTTAATTCTCAACACATTCTGTAATATTTTACGGTCTATTTATCATGCTGTGTAAAAAAACATTACTGGTAATGTTGCTCATAGCAACCAATCAGATATTTTCTTTTGTTTTCTTTTTGTTGAAATCTGAATGATTGGCTGCTCTGGGAAACATCACCGGTACTGCTTCACTCCACTTTTTACACAGCATGATAAATAGGCAAATTTTACATTATAATCATTCACATCAACCCTTGCAATCAGTGAAGCTTACAATCTGACTTCTATCACATACAAATACACATACATCAGGAGAAAGCAGTGTTGCCATAGGAAACCCCCTCGAAAAGGTGCAGAGAGTTTTATGACTGGTCTCAACCCCATAATGTTATAAAGTAGCACAATGCACTTTCTGGGACTATTAATACAAACGGCACATGGGACATTTTGTTGCCCCGAAATTAACTTCGGCTACAGTGGACGACAAAACGTCCCTTGTTTCCTCTAGATCAGAAAAAATGCAATTCAAGTTTCCTCTTGAGGACATTTTGTAACCTGCTGTAGCCAAGATTAATTGCGGGTGACAAAAGGTGTATAAGTATCGTTAGTATGGACTTAAGCATTAATGTGGCACAAATGCGTCCTACTGCAGTAGCCAGCAGCAACTACTACATATTTGCTTTCATTCTGATGGTTGCAGCTTTTTTTTGGAATTGAGAAAATCATGTTTGTAAATAAGTTAAAAACAAATAGTGAAAGGTTCAGGCACTTAGGAAGGTAACACACCATTAAGTCAAAGGGTTAATCCTAGACAGATAATGTAAGAAACTAAAAATACTTTGTCTGAGTTGCAATGCGCTATGCAAAAAGACTTGGAATCAGCACTTGGGCATCTTCATTTCTCTCTGGCATGTAAATAGTCTCCCAAACACATGACACCATGCTAGATCTACAATTACTTCACCTTGTTTGTCATCTGTGCAGACAACGAAACAGAAGAGCTTGTGACAGTCTGGTGTATAAACTAGCATTTAACCAGACAAGAATATTCTGCATTTTGAGCAACATGAGCAACATGAATAAACAAGCTATAAATATGCGCAATGTTAGAAATAGTGCTAGAAAAATGTGGCAAACTGAGGCATAATCCTTCTGCCCTGCTACATATACAGTTTTATATTCTATAAACACAAGCACACACACACACATATACTGTATATTTTGTTCTTTTATACAGAATTGTTCAAAATAATTCCTAATTTTTTATTTAGAGCAAAAATTGTGTCTAATGCATGGGTGTGTGTCAGCACTCAACTTCTATTGGCTGCTACTAAGCTTAATATGGTGGAAAATGTCTATGACTGGCAGAAGCTAAATCGGTTGCTGACAAATTCCCTTTGTGAGTTTGGTCTCTGCTATCCCCAGGAAATTAGACAGGGACCCTGCCAGGGACATACTTATGCACTGCCTATTTATAGTGACTCCATAATCCATAACTTTGTATCCCAATTCTGCAACACTGTGGAATCTTGCAGAAATTGTTAATGTATCCAAATAACCCTCCCAACCTATAATTCTGCTAAAGGCCTACAGTTAAACTTCAAAGAGAATATTTTAAAGCTTTATTGTAAATATTAATATCCTGCAGCACCAAGCCAATTTGCTCCAAATTCCATTAATAATATATTACACATTAAATATACTATATTGCACAGTATATATGGGCATGCCAACACTTGCTGGATATTTCAGTGTTTATATACTTGTAAATATTAATATTATGCTTTTGGCTTACTGGTTCTTGCCAGTTTGTTTCCAGAATTGGAGATTTAATCTGTTTTCCTCCTTCTCCTCCTTTATAATTTTATCTTGCACGTGGGACTTATTCAAAGTCAAATATAAACTTTGGAATGTTCTTGCAGATTCCATAAAAATTTTGCCCATTTTATATTTCTTCAAGGGCTATAAGATAAATACCAGAGTTACCACTCATACTACCCTAGCCCAATCTAATATTCCAATGATGAGATATAACATATAAAGCACATCTTAGTAGCAGTGCTGTTTATTTTAGTTTATACTAATGACTAAAATAAAAGACACTTCAGCCAAAAAGTACTTTATGTGTACAGTGGCAGATTAATGACCTAGGCTACATCCACAGGCCCAGCTTCTAGGCTACTGCTGGGTCCAGATACGTGCAGATCCAGGCACACATGCAGCCAAGCTCTCTATGCTAAGTCTGGTTGGGTGCACGCCAGTGACGTCACTGAACAAATCCAAGGGCACATGGACCTTCTTCTCCCAGCAGGTGTACCCGACCACACCGAGCAGTGCAAATAAAAATAAATATTAAAAGAAAATAGAAATAATAATTGAAAAAAAGCTGGATGGGCTCCTGATCACACTGGGCCCCTAAACTATAGCCTAGGGGAGTCTGTGCATTAATCAACTCATGTATGTGTATTTTCTTCACCTTAGCTGATTATACTGAACATACCACAGGGTGAAGTGAAGGACACCATAATTAATATGTGAGTCTTAATTTCAAAAAAATATATTCCAAGGCATTCTATAAAAGTTAAAAAAATTTGTTTTTATTTCACATCTATTATTAAAAAGTAGGCATACAGACCAATTGACACTCCGCCTTTTGCATTTCGTACCCAACCGGTACTTATTCATAGGCCTATGAATAAGTACCGGTTGGGTACGAAACGCGTAAGGCTGAGCGTCAATTGGTCTGTATGCCTACTTTTTAATATCTGATGTGAAATAAAAACCAATTTTTTTACTTTTATAGAATGCCTTGGAATAGATTTTTTTGAAATTGTTACATGTGCCCTTTGAGCTGGGGGCTATATTCCAGCGCTTTGGCCCTTTTTGACAGGCCTTTTAGACTGTAGCAGTTGGTCAGTATTTTTTCTTTGAATATATGAGTCTTAACCTCACAGCCTTCAATTTTGCCCCAATGGGTGGACCATGAACCCAGTCCCCCCTCACATATATTTATAAATTAAACAGAAATTATCAAATAATGCCCTTCACACCACAGTTGTCAGCCTCCAATAGAGCCAAACCCCAAAATTATTTGCAAAAATATCAGTGGAGCTTTTAAGCATAATGGGGTCCATAAAAATCTCTTCTCATCTTATAGATACTGATGAATCCTGTTTCACTTCACCGAAAAATTAGCAAAACTCCAAAGAATTCACGAAATGGCAAAAAAATTGTAAAACACAGTGAAGTCAATGGGCAATTTGCATGTCAAACTATTTTGACATGCGAAATTTTTGCATGTGCGACTTTTTGTTCAAATGCATTAAAGTCGAAGATGGCGAAAATGTGGACACTGCGGAAATTTGACACAAATCCATGCCTGGCAAATAAATTCGCTCATCGCTAATAATAGATTCACAGTAGCTTTCTTTTGTTTTTTTTCTGTTCTAGGGAAACTAAAACTCATAGGTTCAGAGCAGAATTTGGTTGTGGACCCTTGATCCCATCTTCACCCACAGTCTTCAACTACTGTATGTGGCCTTGTGATACTGTATGTGCCCTCTATTTGTACACATAAGGTCCATTCAGGTTATTGCATTCCCAGTTGGTACTTTATGAATAACAGTAATATGATTTTATTCTTTATACATCACTCCATGTTTTTTAAAAAAAAAGCTGTTCTGATTTAGCAAGTATCTCTGTAGGACAGTGTTTTAAAAGCCATATTTATAAATACAAATGAACTGAGTAAAAATTGTTATGCTCTGTATAACCATCATATTGAGCCATTTATATAACCATTAATATAACCTGTTTATATTATTTGCGGACTGGAATTCTGTTACCCTTCTCCTAGAAGCTGATTGCTGCATGCATCAGGGCAAGTTCAAGGTTTAAGCTGAATTGATGAGTGGAGTGTGGTGACATTTTTGTCAGTGCAGGAGATGAAAGAGGAAGTCTGGACATTTTAGTAAGAAATCCAGGACTGCAGGCTGAGCTATCAAAATTGGGACAGTTGGGAGTATTCCTAAGAATAAGAGTGTAGGCTGTACTGAAAACATATTAGTTTGGTCTTTTCAAGATAATACTACCTTGTACCAACATCCAAAGTTTCGTTTTTAAAGAGCAACACTACACACAGCGGCCCAATCATTGGTTGTTTAAACTTGATAGATGCCAGAAAAGAAAGTCGGGGCTACTATGTAAATGGGGCCTAATTATACAATCCAATTATACAATTATACAATCCATACAAAGGACCAAAGCAGAAATTCGAGTTCATACATCCTAGCTGTCAGGTAGCTGACCATTTTCAGTCTACGGAGGTTAACGCAAATAAATAGTAAGAGATATGCAGAACTCTCTCACATTATGACAAAGACACATTAGTAGTAACTAATACTACTACTTTTAGTATGGGGAAAAGAAAATGAATTATGGTCTGTAAGACGGTAAAAACTGTTATCCCTTTATATGAACAGTTCAGTGTAAAAATAAAAACTGGGTAAATATATAGGCTGTGCAACATAAAAAATGTTTCTAATATAGTTAGTTAGCCAAAAATGTAATATATAAAGGCTGATGTGACTGGATGTCTAACATAATAGCCAGAACACTACTTCCTGCTTTTCAGCTCTCTAACTCTGAGTTAGTCAGCGACTTGAAGGGGGGCAACATGGGACATAACTGTTCAGTGAGTTTGCAATTGAGCATTTAGCTCAGGTTCAAAAGCAACAGTTATGGCCCATGTGCCCCCCCCTCAAGTCACTGATTGGTTACTGCTTGGTCACCAGGGTAACCAGTCAGTGGAAACCAAGAGAGCTAAAAAGCAGGTAGTAGTGCTACATATATTACATATCCAGTCACTCCAGCCTTTATACATTACATTTTTCTAGTTAACTATATTAGAAATGTTTTTATTTTGCACAGCCTATCTATTTACCCAGTTTTTATTTTTATACTGAACACTTCCTTTAAGTTATTCATCCCATTACTTCTATTTTATGTGTCAATATTCAATCAGGGTTAGATTTACTGTTTTTAAAGAGATTCAGCACACCTGATTTTAAACTTGAACCGAGTTTTATTATACATACCCACATCTAACTCTGTGTGTGTGTGAGCCATGACAGTAAATGGAACATGGTTACTTTTAGTAGAATGTATCTAGAGCAAATACTTGCATCTAGCACATTTACTCACAACCTAGAAAAAAAGTACTTTAAGACTAACAAATATGATAATATTATAGCAAATATTATTATTAAAGTGTTTGGCAGCAATGTCTCTTTTAAAAAGAAAAGATAATGAAAGGAAATTTAGTGTAGAAAGTGTTAATTATGGTAAACATTTCAGAGTGGAAAGGAAAATATGGGTTTCACATGCACTGGCAAGAACAAGAAAGGTTGTTTGCAAAATGAGGAAGGTTGAAGTAGAGAATGAAATTAGTGTCTCATATGTTAAAATGGAAAAAGGCACAACAAGGTTTGGCACTGCAGGAAAATGTTCTGAGCAGCAATAGAGAAGGAGGTCAGCAGAGAGGTCAGCAGTGTAGAGGCACTCCATTATTGCACTCAACTTGTCACACATCACATGGCTTTCCATAAAGCAATTTAGGCATGGTATTAGGGTAACTGGCTGTCACCC
Source organism: Xenopus laevis (assembly GCF_017654675.1). Taxonomy (NCBI): domain Eukaryota; kingdom Metazoa; phylum Chordata; class Amphibia; order Anura; family Pipidae; genus Xenopus; species Xenopus laevis. The sequence goes on along the minus strand of NC_054379.1, from coordinate 74,134,412 downwards.
AGCATTAGCAGATGAAAGAACACAGAGCCAAGACCAGAAATTATCTTAACACATGGCTAATGTTTTAAATACATGGCCAACACTTAGGGGCAGATTCATTAAGGGTCGAATTTCGAAGTTAAAAATACTTCGAAATTCGACCCTCGAATTGAAATCCTTCGACTTTGAATATCGAAGTCGAAGGATTTAGCGCTAATCCTTCGATCGATCGATCTAAGGATTTTTCGTTCGATCGAACGACTAAATCCTTCGAATCGAACGATTCGAAGGATTTTAATCCAACGATCGAAGGAAAATCCTTCGATCAAAAAAAGGTTAGCAAACCTATGGGGACCTTCCCCATAGGCTAACATTGACTTCGGTAGGTTTTACCTGCCGAAGTAGGGGGTCGAAGTTTTTTTTGAAGGGCAAGTACTTCGACTATCGAATGGTCGAATAGTCGAACGATTTTTCGTTCGATTCGTTCGATTTCGTTCGAATTCGAACGAATTTAACCAATTCGATGGTCGAAGTACCAAAAAAATACTTCGAAATTCATTCGAATCCTTCACTCGAGCTTAGTGAATCTGCCCCTTAGGGTCACAGTCCTGTTGCCGGGAAGCTCTGCTGAATAAAATGCATAATAATTTATAAATAGTTTGCAATTGTGGCTTCAATGAGCTTTATTAACTCATATTACTGAAACCCTATTAACTATTCCCTCTAATTAAATACTGTTTTAGCACACGTTTCTTAATGCGGATACTTCCTAAGCTAAAACATGCCACCCCCTTTAAAGAGCACATAGAATGGGCAGGTCAACAATAAGGGTGTTACATTATATCCATTTCTTTAAAAAATAATAAACTTTAATTTATAATAATATTATTCTTAATACTGCCTTGTATTATTTATCTTTTTATTTAGGCCCTCTTTTACTTATATTCTAGTCTCTGTCACTAGTGATGTTTATCCATGGGTTTACCTGCAGGTTGGTCAGGTTCAGGCCGACACACTCATAAGGAATTCCGGTTATGGGTGGGTTTGGGTCGAGCTCTTCCTGCTGGCCATCCCACCTATGACCAAAGTATGTGGCACTCCCACTTCTAGTGGCTTCTATTTATATATACGCATCTGCCTGCCCTGCCATCTCCGTGATGTCATAGACGGAGTGGGCATATAAATTCAAGCAGATCGGCGAGTTAGGGTCAGGTGCGGGTGCAGATCGGTGGGTTCGGGTTGGGTATGGGTCAACAATTTGGCCCCTAACAACCAGATGACTGCTGGTATTTAAAACTACTGGAAAACAAAAAACATTTTTGCAAATTGTCAGAAAATCACTGTCTATATTATTATTATTATTACTTCAGCTTTTATTATACCATAAGTTAATTCAAAGGTGAACCAAATTCTTAAAATTTGTGGACTATAGTAATATTGAATATAGTAATGTAAGAGGCAGATCCATCAATTTGATATGAATTTGTTCAAATAAAAATATATTGATATGAATCATGGGTATTATGAAGTGTTTATTTAATATAAAGCTGTCCAAAATCTATGTTATGGGCCATTAAGCCAAAACCCCACATGCAATAAGGGAAATAAAAAAGTCCCAAAAAGCAGTTCACAAAACTCACCAAGTATAGGGGGAGGCCCAGGAGCACCACCCTGAGCCTTCAGCTAAGGGAGCTAGATGTAGATGTACTGTAGATAAAGGCAGGCACTCAGGAAGCAATCTCCCAAACAGGCGTATAAAAACTAAGGTTGTTTATTTAGGTAAACATAAGAAACACCTATGACTAAGTGCTGGAGGGTACGAAAGGCATAAGGTGGGCCATGTGGGGTCAGTATGTACCAATTTTTATGTGAACCTTAATAAATAATTTTATTTTCACTATAATTGAACTTCGGAACATATCTTTGATATATATTTTTTGTATTGTGGCTGCCGTTGGAAATGGGGCAAGTCCCTCTGGCTTAGCTTGGGATTCACAGAATCAGCAGGAATCAGTATGGATTCCCTACGAAGAATAGAGAATAATTCACACATTAGGATAGCCTTACACGTTTCGTGTACAAAAGACACTAAGGGGGGTTATTTATTAAAGGTCGAATTTGTGAGGTTTGTGAGTTTTTTTTCTACCTCGAATAAACTCACAATTTAAACAAACTCAAATGTTTGCTTTAAAAAACAGTATAAAACTCCCAAAAATCATGAAGGTAAAAAATATCTTCAATTGGTTAAAGGGACCTCTGCCATTGACTTTTACATGACATTTTAGGATTCTGATTTTGAGCAGCTTCAGGCCATAATACTTCTTGAAATTAGTGAAACTAACTTAAAAAAACTAAAAAAATTTTGACAAAACACAACATATTTAAAGGAAAAAGCACCAGTCAGATAACAAACCACCAATCACATATTAAAATACATCTTGCCAATGGGAAAAGGTGATGCTGTATATACTGTACAGAGACCTGCCTACTGGGAGCCTCCATGTTTGTACTCCCAATCTTGAGGACGATTCAAAATACAAAAAAAAGTATAGACACTAATAAAAACACAAAGCTACATACTCATGCATTTATAATTAATAAAAACTGAATTTATTGTCACATATTAAAATCCATTAGACTCGACAAAAAAGCCTGTATACTTGCGTATAAAAACACATTATAATTAGTGATGGGCGAATTTGCGTCGTTTTGCTTCGCCGAAAAATTTGCGAAATGGCGAAAAATTCGCGAAACGGCGCCGGCGTCTCGTATTTGACGCCGGCGCCCGTTTTTTCGACGCCGGCGCCCATTTTTGACGGCGAATTTTTTCGCGGGCGTTTCGCAAATTTATTCGCTGGCAGCGAATCGCGCAAATTTGACGCGAATTCGCGCCTGGCGAATAAATTCGCCCATCACTAATTATAATAAATGAATTGAATAACATCAATAAGTTATATTAACTAATGGTGGGAAGCTACATATTAGGAGTATAAGGCCAGGATTATACACAGCTCTCATCAGAAATAACAGGATACATCATAATCATTGTTCATAGGGATGGGCGAATTTGACCCGTTTCATTTCTCCAAAAATTTGCCGCCGGCGCAATGTCGCCGACACCTATTTAAAGTATATGGGTGTCAAAAAGAATTTGTTGTGCGGCAAAAATTTTTTTACCCCCGTCTATTTATTTTGACGCACAAAGCCATACAAGTCTATGGGCGTAATTTTTTCGGCGAAACAAGGCGAAAAAATTCGCCCATCCCTAATTGTTCATGCCAAATTTGATGTATTTCATCACATGTAGAAAGTGTAGTAAGCAATATGTGGGTCAGACTAGTAGAACCCTCAAAGAGAGGGTGCTTGAACATATCAATAACATTAGGAATAAGGCTGAGACCAATGTTGCTAGACATTTTTATGAAAGTGGTTTGGGTAATCTCAGTACCTTTACTATAAGTGCCAATGAGAGATTAACCATGAATCAAAGAGGGCGAGATATAGCTAAGAAATTACTTCATCATGAAAACCAAATGGATTTTTTTTGGATACCAGATTACCATTTTGCAAGAACAATGAATATGATGTATCCTGTTATTTCTGATAAAAGCTGTGTATAATCTTGGCTTTATACTCCTAATATGAAGCTTCTAACCATTAGTTTATCTAACTTATTGATTTTATTCAATTAATTTACTATAATGTGTTTTTTTTTGCATTTTTAATTGCTCACAAGATTGGGAGTACAAACATGGAGGTTTCCAGGATTTCTAGGATATATCACCCTGTATGTATCACCTTTTCCCATTGGCAAGATGAATTTTCTTATGTGATTGGTGGTTTGTTATCTGAATTTTGATTGGTGCTTTTTTCTTTAAATATGTTGTGCTGTGATCACGATTAGCCTATGATTATCTATTGCAGTGCTGTCCAACTAATATGGTACAGAGGGCTGGAATTTTTCTAATCTACATGGTGGAGGGCCGATAATGGAAGCCAGTGTTAGCCACTTCCTGTTTTAGACCACACCCACTTTAAACCACACCCATGTTACCACAAGACCATGTCCACATTAATAGCACACCAAAAAACCAGATGGTTGGTGCTCACTGCAGGGATCAGGGCTGGAACTAGGGGTAGGCAGCTGTCTAGGACACCATCATTGAGGGGCGCACTTTTAATGGGTTTTTTTTTTCTTTTTTTTTTTCAAGCGTTTATTTAATCATTTGTTTCAGTAATCATGGTCACTCAGTCGGGTGGGTCAGATTTATTTTTGGCTGCTGTTGGCACAGGTAAAGATTGGGGGCAATATGATGGCTCCTAGAGGGCTGTATGATGGATGGCAGCTGAGCTTGCTGGTACAGGTATGGGGGGGCAGTATAATGGATGGCTACTGGCACAGGTATGGGGGGGCTGTATGATGGATGGCTACTGGCACAGGTATGGGGGGCTGTATGATGGATGGCTACTGGCACAGGTACAAGGGGGCAGTATGGTGGATGGCTACTGGCACAGGTATGGGGGGGCTGTATGATGGATGGCTACTGGCACAGGTATGGGGGGGGGCAGTATGATGGATGGCTACTGGCACAGGTACAGGGGGGCAGTATGGTGGATGGCTGCTGGTCTTGCTGATACAGGTACAGGGGGCAGTAATATAAATGAAAGTGTTGTACATTTTCTTGCTTTCTTTATTTAAAAACCATCATGGTAAGGAGGTAAATGGTAATGCAGGATATGGGGGTGCTGATTAAAGCTCTTGCCTAGGGTGCCAAACTACCTTGGCCGGCACCGGCAGGGATGCCACTCATATGTGAAAAAAGTTAAGTCATAGTAAGGCATACCCTTAAATCCATATGCCTCCTCCTCCCCTGTGTATAATACAGTACCCCAGCATATGATTAAACACCTTAGCGGCCCCTAAGTATGACACACACATGGAGCATAGGGAAGACAGGAAAATCAGGACCAGTCTAATATGTACTACAAACAGTGACACAGTGCTGGTGCTCCATTACCATTTTGAATAAGGTGTGAACAGTACAGGGTTTAGGATGTGAACAATAGAGGTGTCACAATTGTGAACAATGCAGGAGTATCACAGGTGTGAACAATACAGGGGATTACAGTCTGAATTTGATTAAACAATGCAGGGGCCAGTTAATCTCTGTAGTGATACCTTTTAAATTTCTACAAATGGTAAGGAGACACAGCAGGCTGACTTTGATATGGAGTGCCACATAAAGGGGGTCGCGGGCTGCCCTGGTCTATTGTATACAAAAAGCATAAAGCCATCCTTGTGTGTACCTAGATAAACTACTTTAAGTTTTAGAGAGATTGCTTCTTGAGTGCCTGCCTTTATCTAGATGGTTGGATCCAAAACCCCATATTGCATTGGGTAGGCTGGGAGATATAGAAATCCACTGGAGTTTCACATTGGGTCAGTGCACTTCCAGTTGGACAGCCATGATGAAGTGCATCTATAGCTTCATGTTTACATTTTTGTGTCTAATCTATCTGAATGTATAATTATTTCTAACTTTGTTGTCCCTTGCATGAAAGTGTGACTTATTTTGCAGTTTTAGGTTAGCTGCCCACATCGCTCCTTATCACTTCTGATGGATCTCCTATTGTGTTATAATCCCCTTTCAAGAAGATTGTGTGATGCATGGCCTAACATTCCAAGGGGTTTTGCCTGATGCTTTCTCGGGTCTGTTAATGGACATTACAGGAGTGGTTCACCTTTAAGTTAACTGCAACTTTTCAATTGGTCTTCATTATTTATTTTTCATAGTTTTTGCATTATTTGCCTTCTTCTTCTGACTTTTTACAACTTTCACTGACCATTTCTAAAAACATATGCTCTGTAAGGCTTCAAATGTATTGGTGCTGCTACTTGTTATTATTCATATTTCTTTTCAGGCCCATTTCTATTTATAATCCAGTCTCATATCAGTCAGTGCATGGTTGCTAGGGTACATTGGACCTTAGCAACCACATTGCTAAAATTGCAAACTGGAGAGCTGCTGAAAAAAAGCTAAATAACTCAAAAACCACAAATAATATAAAATGAATACCAATCGTCTCAGAATATCACTCTCTACATCATACTAAAAGTCAACTCGACTGTGAACAACCCCTTTAACTGGAAAACTCCATTGATGGTATGGTTATTTTTCTTTACTAAGGTCATTGGTTTGGTGGCCAATCAAAATTTTTATTTTGTTTATAAGCTGCAATTGTAAAAGATGTAGAACACAAACATTCAGTCTAGTATTGTATTATTTCTAAGATTTCATTCATACCCAGGTTCACACGCACACACTAAGGAGTTACGGTACACTTAATATAGGACACATGGAAAAAAAACATGTCAAAATGTATTCGCATTTGACCACAAAAATGTGGCATGCGTCATAATATCCAATGTGGAAACAGAGTAACGTATTAACAAGGGGAAAAACAAACAAAACAGGGAGGGAGATCACAATTAGTTACCCTTCACTGAGAATAAGTACAGTCTTTCTCCTAAATAACACAGCAAACAACTCAAAAAGACACGAGAAGCAGCCTTTTTGTTACACTTGAACCTCAGCTCTTATTTACTGTGACCAGCATACTAAGAAACACGTCACCAAGAAATGTACCAACTGCACTGGTTAAATATATGTTGCTAGATCTATGCTTCAAGCCTATCCAATGTTGTGCTTTTATTTAATTTTTCTAATTCACTTAACATTGTCATTTGTATCTGTTGCCTTGCACACCCACCAGAATCAAAATTAGACATTAATGTAAGATCAAAAACTGAGTGCACGTTGTTTATGTTTATACTGTATTTTCTATTTTAATGGTATAAGTAGTACTTTATAAAAGCAAGAGTATTATACATTTTGTATTATAATTTGACGTCTGTGTTTTATTGGATTCGATGGATGATGTTTCACTTCCATTTACCGTATAAACAATTTGGCATGACAATTAGAAAAAAATTGAATTATTTGCTATGATTGCAGATAGGAGATGTTTATTGGGTTTCCAGATAAAAGATCCCTGTACTAAATATAACATTTCTTTTTCGTCCCCTAATGTCAAATTTAAGGTGTGCATTTTTTTTGCCCTTACCCCCTCTCTCCTATACAAATATGCAACAAAGAACACATTGCGGTAGAGACAAATGTTGGCCATATTACCTGCCTTTTGAAATTTGTATTAAAAGCCTGTAAAAGATGTGATTGAGTACATGTATAGGAAAAGGAAATTCTTACAATAAAATTATTCTCAGGCTTCTTTTCTCTTTTTCTGGAATCTGATATTGACTGGTCAGCATCTGTGCATTTTGGCACATTATCTAATTTAATTTTTCATTATACTGTCGTGTCTTACCTACAAGTTTCCCCCTCTTCCCCCTGCTCCAACTGTTTCATTGGCTTTGCAGAACAATGCAGCTTGAATGTCATTACTGAAACATTTGACTTTCAAATACATAGCTGAGAAAAAATTAAATGTAAAAGAGCAAAGCTGTATGAGATATTGTAGCAACTATTATACATATTAAAATGCATTCAGTTCAGATGATCAAGTTAACTGAACTTTTTACCATGGACTTTTACTGCTGTTAACACAGCTGTCAGAATTTACTATACTCTGATTTCATCATGTTGCCTTATTTTAGCAAAATGTAAATGATGAAACAAATGAAAATGTGAAACTGGCCCATCCCTTCCTTTTCCTGAAACCAATCTATTGTGTGGCACATTGCCAAACTCAATCATTCACACCAGTTCTACTCCGAAGATTTTCTCACAGCAATACCGGCAAAATTCTGTGGAAAAAACAAATGTAAAACATTATGACACACCATCAAGACTTAAAATTATATACTATAAGAGGCTTATAAAGGGCCTGCTTGTCTTGCACACTGAAGATCCATGGCTTTGTATTTGATGTTCTTTAATGCCTTCCTTGTAGTCACTGTTTAAGCTTTGTTTCAAGTTTGGTAACTTTACATTCTTACTTTGTAAAAAGTTATTTTTTTTACTTTAAAGTTTCTTTAAAGGTCTTTAAAGTTTTTTTTAAATACATGAGCAGTTGATATTATTTTTATGCATGGGTTAGACATTAGTGGGATGGCATGATACACAGCAATTGTTGATCATATACTGACAGATAAAAAGTAGCTGATTCAGGTACTCCAGACCTAGTTGGCAGCTTTTTAGCCTATGTATGGAATCCTGGGATGTCCTTCCTTAGCGATATCTGGCTGAGCTGAAAACCCATCGGACGAGGCCTGCATTTGTGTGCTAATGTAGTCTTCTCCCAACTGGTCTCCACAGGATGCCATTATGAGCTGAACACTGTAGTTTGCATTACAAATCACAGGAAGGGCGTTTATCCAGAATAGATGGCTTGTATACTGTAGTATGATATACTGTATATCAGGAATGTCCAAAGTGCGGCCCAGGGGCCAATTGCGGCCGTTTTCAAATTTACACCGGCCCTCAGCCTCCGCCATGAAATTAATAATAATGAGGACCTCCAGCACAGTGTAAACAGGAATTCCATAGCAGTAATATTAAGGCACATTAGTGAAATGATCTGCCACTTGGTCTATACTGCTGCCTGTGTGCTGAATGTGTTAGTAATAGACACATACTAGCACGTAGAGACGCGCTGTTTTCGCATACTTTAGGGCTGAAGATGTCAATAGACGAACTGACGTGCCAGTGCAGTAAACTAAAGAAGTATGGCGTCACTACGTTCCAGTACATGTCTATTGCTAACACCTTCAGCACAGAGGCAGCAGTATAGACCAAGTGGCAGATCATTTCACTAATGTGCCCAAATATTACTGCTACGATTACTCGATTCCTGTAATTTAATGTTAATGGTTCAAAGAATGTTGGGCTGAATGATCGGCCCCCACACATTTTTACCTCACCAAATCTGGCCCTCGTTGCAAAACGTTTGGGCACCCCTGCTGTATATGGTCAACATGTGGTGATAGCACTGTTTAACTAATAATAACTAATGCTTGTGTGGCAGTGTGCATATCTGGACTGAGATTCATAATATGCCCTGGCAATCACCTTATTTTCATTTTTATATCATAGATCCCACATCCATGTACAAAGGATCTGCTAGACAGTACAGAACAGCAACGCATGTGGACCAGTGCTGATTCAGGTAAATGCACATCCTAAATAAACTCTGTAGTATTTTCAAACTCAGCCATTGGTAAAGATAGTTTTAAACTTTCCACAGAATTAACCTCCATCTCAATGATTCCCCTTTTGCTAGCTCAGTGCCACAAGTATAGCCTTCCTACACTTCCTTGGAGACCTCTTTCACAGCACAATATGTCTCAATCTCATGACCTATCAGGATTCTGTAAAAACTAAGCTCTATAATACCACAACAAACCCTCTCTATGAACATTAAATACAATTAAATATGCTGTCTATAGCTTGATGTTATATAGCTAGTTCTCTTAAGGGGTTAGTTAAGTTATAACAATGCATTAAGAGGAGATCATGCAGGTGATCTAAGTACTCATCATCACTGCTTATAAAGCGGAAAGGTTCACTAAGGCAAGGTACCCCGAAGGGGGGCATTTCATGGTGCAGTCTTCATTTGTTCATTATAAATCAACCTTAAGGTGGCCATACACGGGTCGATAAAAGCTGCCGACAGACCGTGTCGGCAGCTTATTGGCCCGTGTATGGGGCCCCCGACGGGCTTCACCATTCGAGATCTGTCCGAAAGTCGGCCAGATCTCGATCGGATGGGACAGAAAATCCCGTTGGATTGCGGCCGCATCTATTCGTTGATGCGGTCCCGCGATCCGACCGCCCGTTAAGGCATCGTTAGGATCCGATCGTTGGGCCCTAGGGCCCACGATCGGATCAGCCCGATATTGCCCACCTCAAGGTGGGCATATCGGAGGGAGATCCGCTCGTTTGGCGACATTGCCAAAGGAGCGGATCTGTCAGTGTATGTGCACCATTAGACTTCATTGTATTATCAGTGACTAGCAAGGGTCATATCAGGGAAAATTATAGTACCTGCAGCTCCCCCCTTCAAGCAAGTTTTTTAGCGAACACTCATTTATTTTTTTCACAATAGTGTGGTAATGCAAAGTACTTTGAGGTCATAAGGAACTTATTTGGTCAACTTGCATGATTATTGAAGATACGCTTCACATTGACTTCTATATTATCTCCACAGGTTTGGGGTGGTGTAATTTTGATTCTTGACTTCTGTATAACCTTGGCCTGAGAGATTTAGCCATTCGTTTAGAATTTCTCAACTAATTTGCAATAAAATGCAGACATGTCAAAACATTGTTTTGAAACCTTGGCCGGTGATAAATTTACTGCAGAATTACATGTAATTGCTGCAACTGAATAATGATGTAAGATTATTTTGGAAGTTTTTTTAATCTTTGTGGTACTGGAAATAACCTTACAGGTGCGTACAGATGGACAGAAATTGCAATCATTTGCCTGAGGACCAACAATTGTGTTTTGTGTGTTTGTGTTTCTTAGTTAACTTAAAGGAAAACTATACCCCCCAAACAATGTAGGTCTCTATAAAAAGATATTGCATAAAACAGCTCATATGTAAAACCCTGCCTCATGTAAATAAACCATTTTCATAATAATATACTTTTCTAGTAGTATGTGCCATTGGGTAATCATAAATAGAAAATTGCCATTTTAAAAAATAAGGGCCGCCCCCTGGGATCGTAGGATTCACTGTACTCACAAACATACCAACACACCATACATGTTAGGTCACATGAGCCAATTAACAGACAGAGTTGTGTCTTTTGCTTCCAAACTTCTTCCTGTTACAGTTAGAGTTGAAGTATTTCTGGTCAGGTGATCTCTGAGACAGCACATAGACCATCACGAAATGGTGGCTCAAGGCAAGAGATGTAAAAGGGCAATATTTACTTAAATATATATTCCAGTTTGGTAAGATTCTTTACTATGCCACTTAATATGATATGAACTATCTGTTGCTTAAGTGTTCATTTTGGGGGTATAGTTTTCCTTTAAAGAAATGTTCTGCAAACAGATGCTGTGTTACAAATATTGTCAGTTCTTTATGCAAACAGTTTTGTGTTTATTCAGAGGACAAGTAAGGTGATGGAAAACTTTGAAAATAACCCATAAATGGGAATATTTGAATTTTACTGCAAGATTTACTAGTGGCCTCTTGTTTTTGTATGAAGTGCTGCTTCAGTGCTTCTCCTTTAAACTTTTTTCACATTTTGTATAGGAATTTATCACTAAAACCTGTGAATGAAAATGCTGGCACTTAATTCAAGATAACTATTGTTAAAGGGTGGTTAACCTTTAATTTAACTTTTAGTTGTTACAGAATGGCTAATTATAAGCAACTTTTCAAATGGCCTTAATTTTTTTCTTTTTTTATAGGTTTTAAATTACTTGCTTCATAAATACTTATGAATCTTTCCAGATTTCAAATGGGGATCACTGACCCCTTCTAAAAAACAAATGCTCTGTAAAGCTACAAATGTATTGTTATTGCTATTTTTATATTTCTATTTCTATTATTTTTATTATTTATATTATTTATATTTCTATATTTCAGGCACTCTTCTATTCATATTCCAGTCTCTTATTCAAATAAATATATGGTTGCTATGGTAATTTGGGCCCTAGAAACCAGACTGCTGTAAATGTAAACTGGAGGGCTGCTGAATAAAAGGCTAAATAATTCAAAAACCACAAACAATAAAAAATAAAAACCAATTGCAAATGGCCTCACAATCACTCTCTACATCATGCTAAATTTAAATTTAATTGAAAGGTGAACAGTCCCTTTAAGCAGAATGTAGTTTTGCAATGGGAGCATAAAGGACTTCTACAATAGGAAGCTTGAAAGCCCTTTAGAAGCCATCTATAAATAGCAAGCATCAATCAGCTTGTGTGATATATACCTAAAGTTAATATCACACGAGGGACATTAGCTAATTTTTTGAAACTACGCTTATAGTTGCAATCCACTTTCCATTTAAAGCAATGGCAGGATGGGCGAATTTGACCTGTTTCACATCACCAAAAATTCACCACCAGTGAAAATTCACTGAAAAGCAATAAAATGTATGGGAGACACATTTTCTTTTAAGCGCACCATTTTTTTTGATACACAACATTTTTTTTCTTTTTTGCGTCATTTCCACGGTGAAACTCTGCAAAATAATTCGCTCACCCTTTTGTTATCAATCAATGTGTTTATATTGCTCATGGCAGAAATGCTCCAATTTATAGATTTAAAATTCAGAAGGGCTCCTGTACAGTGTAGTAGCACCATACAAATTAGTCAGACCTAATTGATGTTTGGTTGACATAGGTAATGCCATTGGTACAAATATATGTGTACCTTATCAGGTATATTTTCTCTTCAGCTTTAATAAAATAATAATCAGTTGAAGCTGTCCAAGCTGGAGGCAAACATTCCTCGTTTACTGTGATATATAGTATTATTTTAATATTCCAATGTATATTAAGGACTGTTCTAGTCCACTGGAGCTAATGTACAGAATCATGCATTTACTAATAGTGATGAATAGTAATGATTACTGAGAAAATGCAAATCCCTCCAAAGTCATATTCCCCTTGGTTAATGCTGGCAGTATAATCCCCCCACATGTTATTCACTTATTAAGCTTGTGGTCTTTTTCCACTACATCAGTTGCTGGCACGTCTCCTCTATTAAAATCCCAGCAGGGCATTTGTTCACAGCATTTCTAAACTGAATCTGTCCGTTTGTTTGACAATCTGTTAATATGCCTAAAGTCACTCTGAACTGGACACATGGTCAGAGTTATTCCATCTGCTCTGTATGTTCATCTCTCACTCATACATTACACAAACTGCCAGCAAGACATTGAGCACATGTTCTGGTAGAAATTGACAAATCTTACAAAATAAAGCAATAGCCTACACTATTTACAAATTAAACCAAAAGGAATAACTGAGCAGATGCATGAATTGCTTTGCAAAACTATGAGCATTATTTGGGTAATGTGAGATTTCTAATGTTAAAATTGTCAGATCCTGAGTCTTTCCAGGGAACCAGGAAGATAGGGCTTGGCAGGGTTCCTAACACACTATAATAATATATGTGTTCAGAATTGATAGTCTTTCCCATGGGGCCCTTTTAATAATAATGATGCAAGGAGGTCCATTAACTTTTAGTGATACCACTGTGTGCTGTTGTATTAGGATAAATGTATGGTTCAGTCTTTGATGTTCTCAGTTCATTGCTTAATATATGGTGACAACACTGTTGTCTTTATATGTCCTTAGAAATTTACTTTCAGGACTTTCTCAAGGAGCTACAACTTGAAAGTAATTCTTTTAGACAATATCAGCCACCCTTCTCCTCTAATCTATGCATGTGTCAAATCTTGACCTTCAGCAGAATATACTGTGCATATGCTTTAATACAGTATTGCACCTTGTTCATCGAAATATTAATCATATTCTCTGTACTACAGTCACTAGGGCAGACCACAGCAACTACTACCTATAGTCGTTCACTGGCAATTCACAAAGCAGTTTCAGCATCTATTTCACTTAACTACATAATGAATTGTCTCTGTCTGCTGAGATGCATGGGCTAATTAAAAGTATAAGCACAACATTAACAGGACACCAGAGGGCTCATTTACTTAATTATTGTAAAGTGGAAAACTGGTGCAAGTGGGCGCACACACAGGTGCAACATGCAAATAGAGCTGCGTATGCACTGCACGATGAAGGCTCATTTCTGCACCTACTGTACCTCTGTGCACATGCAGGTTGTTTGGATTCATATCAATGGAGCAGGGGCAATGAGCAGATCTGCTTCCCTCAGCCAGCAAAAATACACAGGCTAACAGCCTGCGTATTTTTGCAGACTGAGAGAAGCAGATCTGCTCAGTGTGTCACACACAGCGGAGCTGAAGCTGAGGTCAGTGAGTTGCCGGATACAGACTGATCAACTTCAAATCAATTGAGCATGGGCACTGAGCAGATCTGCTATAGAAAGCTATTGAAAGATGCACTCGAATAGTGTAAAACCTTCTTTAATAATCTTGAAACCAGTTAAAAATACACATAAGCATCATGCACATAAGCCCTTCATCATCTTATTCTTCTAACAAGAAGGTGCAATACTCAGCAATGCCCTAAATGTTTTTTTTTATGAGATGTGCCATTGCCCTACCACACAGATAATAAGGTAATGCTATTATTACAGTAGAAATGAGCATGCCTTTCCCCTGAATCAGTTTATACTCTCCCCTACTTGACAAAAATATCTTTACATAAAACTAACTGGGACCAGCCCATAAATCATCAGATTCATGACAAAAAATGTATTTACAATGCTTTTCTAAATACCATCCAGATTCAAAAATAAGCTGCAGTATTTATTCCAAAATATTTTCAAATCATGAAAAGAAAAAAGAAACGCACAAATAATGCATGCTTACTATCTGCCATTTACATGAATTCTAATTAATACTTAACATGCAGCATATGGGATATCGCGGGTGCCAGTCTATGATTCAGAATCAAGCTGTTACATGCACTTACACATTTCTCCCAGATGAAGTTCAATTCAAATTCTCACTAGGACATTTACAGCTTCTAAATCACCACAGACACTTCTGGATCACCAAGTCGCATGGTTATAATATAATATAGCTAATATAAAATATCTTATAATATAATAGAAGTGGTGAGATAACCATTGTTTATTGACAAGATGATATCTGTAAAACTGGGGATAAGAACTTCTAGAAAGGTACTGTGGTGTGGCATAGCACTTATAATGGGGAAAGACATGGCCAGAATATGCTCTCAGACAAATAAAATCCTGTGGGATCCTGTTAACACTAATGGTCATCCTGGTAATGTATTACTTATATTATAAACTAAAATAAAGAATTCATTAATAGTCTGCAAAAAGAGAAAGAGAAATGGAAATATATTTAGGGCTTACATTAGACCGAAGATTTTTTTTGCCTTATATGCTACAAGGACACTCTGAGTGATCTGGTTAAATTGAGATACGGCCATCTGAGATAAACATCTGACATGACCATAACTGCAGAATCCTCTCAGAGTTACTACCAAACATCAAAAAGGTAGAATTTGACTATTTCAAAAGCTTTTACAGCCTGTTCTGATGCCTTGTTAATCTTATACTGCCTCCCTCTTAAAGAAGTGATACTTCTTTAGAGCAATCTACAAATGCACTTTTGTAAAGGGGATTAGGCTGTAGATAGGTCTGTTTGTCTTTCCAATTCATCTCATAATGTTTTGTGTAATGTCTTAAATGATTTTACAACTTTGAAATATTTGTTTGAGATACATCACTGATACTATGTCAATATCTAGTTTCTCATTTAACCCTTTAAGTGCCAGCAGAATTTCACATTTTGGTTACGCGAAATGCCAGCCGTTTTTGAAACATTTTGTGCTCTCTCACTTTAGGGGCATTTTCTGAGGGGAAACCTATAGTTTACCTAGGAAAACTATACATTGTTTTTTTCTGTAGAAACTGAGCTTTCTAAATCTGCCTGAGTTTTCATGTATTTCCACCTGTGCAAAAAAAATTTATAGTGCTAAATATCAAAAAAAAAAGAAAAATTCCCATTTTTCATCGTATATCAATTTATACCAGAAAAATATTTCATTTTACGGATGAAAATCCAACTGATTTGGAAAGCCTTATGTCTCTCGAACGTGCCAATACCAGATATGTATAGTTTTAGGGAGATTTAGGACTTCTGTACCTCAAAAACTCCCGGCAGTATATTACTGAATTTTGAAAGCACTAAGGCAGAAAACGGCATGCTTTAGATTCCAAGGCAAAAACTCCTGAAACCGTAGGTTTACCCCAGAAAACCATACATTTTTGAAAAGTACACATTCTGCCGATTACAAAATGGGTAACTATGTCTCTCTACTCCCAACTACCAAACATAAAAGCTTGTCTGAACATAGCGGTTTTTCAAAAAAAAATTCAAAATTCTGAAAAATCATTTCAAAGGTTTTATTTTGCTGCTCCGCATATCCCAAACTATATTAGGCATTTAGAGACACCAATATGAAGTTAGCACATCCAAATTGATCAGGACTTTACTTCAGCTACTGAGAAATCAACACATTGACTGCATTTTTTGTGGGGTAAAAACACAGAAATATATGTTTACCCCCCAAACCCATATATTTTGGAAAGTACACATTCTACAGAATCTAAAATGGGTACCCATGCCTTTCTGCTCCAAACTACTGAGTCGCAAGGCTTTCCCAAAATTGTCGGTTTTGGTGAAATATGTGAAAATTGCCTCAAACCTTCAACTTCCCAGCACCATATCACCCATGTATCATTATGTACTAAGAAAAAGCACCCTAAATATGATTGCCATGGTTCCTCTGAACATTTTGGTGGCCATTGTTCATAGGTTTACCAAAGTATCTGGCATTTAGAGGCCCCAAAATGAAGTTAGCGCATACAAACAGTCCCGTGGGTAACTTCAGCTAATGAAAAATCAAACACATTGACTGCATTTTTGTGGGGTAAAAACACAGAAATATATGTTTACCCCCAAAACCCATATATTTTTGGAAAGTACACATTCTACCGAATCTAAAATGGGTACCCATGCCTTTCTGCTCCAAACTACTGAGTCGCAAGGCTTTCCCACAATTGTCAGTTTTGGTGAAATATGTGAAAATTGCCTCAAACCTTCAACTTCTGAGCACCATATCACCCATGTATCGTTACACACCAAGAAAAAGCACCCTAAATATGATTGCCAGGGTTCCTCCAAACAGTTTGGTGGCCATTGTTCATAGGTTTACTAAAGTATCTGGCATTTAGAGGCCCCAAAATGAAGTAAGCGCATACAAACAGTCCCGTGGGTAACTTCAGCTAATGAAAAATCAACACATTGACTGCATTTTTGTGGGGTAAAAACACAGAAATATATGTTTACCCCCAAAACCCATATATTTTTGGAAAGTACACATTCTACCGAATCTAAAATGGGTACCCATGCCTTTCTGCTCCAAACTACTGAGTCGCAAGGCTTTCCCACAATTGTCGGTTTTGGTGAAATATCTGAAAATTGCCTCAAAGCTTCAACTTCCCAGCACCATATCACCCATGTATCATTATGTACTAAGAAAAAGCACCCTAAATATGATTTCCATGGTTCCTCTGAACATTTTGGTGGCCATTGTTCATAGGTTTACCAAAGTATCTGGCATTTAGAGGCCCCAAAATGAAGTTAGCGCATACAAACAGTCCCGTGGGTAACTTCAGCTAATGAAAAATCAAACACATTGACTGCATTTTTGTGGGGTAAAAACACAGAAATATATGTTTACCCCCAAAACCCATATATTTTTGGAAAGTACACATTCTACCGCATCTAAAATGGGTACCCATGCCTTTCTGCTCCAAACTACCGAGTCGCAAGGCTTTCCCACAATTGTCAGTTTTGGTGAAATATGTGAAAATTGCCTCAAAGCTTCAACTTCTCAGCACCATATCACCCATGTATCGTTACGCACCAAGAAAAAGCACCCTAAATATGATTGCCAGGGTTCCTCCAAACAGTTTGGTGGCCATTGTTCATAGGTTTACCAAAGTATCTGGCATTTAGAGGCCTCAAAATGAAGTTAGCGCAGACAAATAGTCCTGTGGGTAACTTCATCTAATGAGAAATCAACACATTGACTGCATTTTTGTGGGGTAAAAACACAGAAATAAATGTTTACCCCCCAAACCCATATATTTTTGGAAAGTACACATTCTACTGAATCTAAAATGGGTACCCATGCCTTTCTGCTCCAAACTACTGAGTCGCAAGGCTTTCCCACAATTGTCAGTTTTGGTGAAATATGTGAAAATTGCCTCAAACCTTCAACTTCTGAGCACCATATCACCCATGTATCGTTACACACCAAGAAAAAGCACCCTAAATATGATTGCCAGGGTTCCTCCAAACAGTTTGGTGGCCATTGTTCATAGGTTTACTAAAGTATCTGGCATTTAGAGGCCCCAAAATGAAGTTAGCGCATACAAACAGTCCCGTGGGTAACTTCAGCTAATGAAAAATCAACACATTGACTGCATTTTTGTGGGGTAAAAACACAGAAATATATGTTTACCCCCAAAACCCATATATTTTTGGAAAGTACACATTCTACCGAATCTAAAATGGGTACCCATGCCTTTCTGCTCCAAACTACTGAGTCGCAAGGCTTTCCCACAATTGTCGGTTTTGGTGAAATATCTGAAAATTGCCTCAAAGCTTCAACTTCCCAGCACCATATCACCCATGTATCATTATGTACTAAGAAAAAGCACCCTAAATATGATTTCCATGGTTCCTCTGAACATTTTGGTGGCCATTGTTCATAGGTTTACCAAAGTATCTGGCATTTAGAGGCCCCAAAATGAAGTTAGCGCATACAAACAGTCCCGTGGGTAACTTCAGCTAATGAAAAATCAAACACATTGACTGCATTTTTGTGGGGTAAAAACACAGAAATATATGTTTACCCCCAAAACCCATATATTTTGGAAAGTACACATTCTACCGCATCTAAAATGGGTACCCATGCCTTTCTGCTCCAAACTACCGAGTCGCAAGGCTTTCCCACAATTGTCAGTTTTGGTGAAATATGTGAAAATTGCCTCAAAGCTTCAACTTCTCAGCACCATATCACCCATGTATCGTTACGCACCAAGAAAAAGCACCCTAAATATGATTGCCAGGGTTCCTCCAAACAGTTTGGTGGCCATTGTTCATAGGTTTACCAAAGTATCTGGCATTTAGAGGCCTCAAAATGAAGTTAGCGCAGACAAATAGTCCTGTGGGTAACTTCATCTAATGAGAAATCAACACATTGACTGCATTTTTGTGGGGTAAAAACACAGAAATAAATGTTTACCCCCCAAACCCATATATTTTTGGAAAGTACACATTCTACTGAATCTAAAATGGGTACCCATGCCTTTCTGCTCCAAACTACTGAGTCGCAAGGCTTTCCCAAAGTTGTCGGTTTTGGTGAAATATCTGAAAATTGCCTCAAAGCTTCAACTTCCCAGCACCATATCACCCATGTATCATTACGTACTAAGAAAAAGCACCCTAAATATGATTGCCAGGGTTCCTCTGAACATTTTGGTGGCCATTGTTCATATACCCATGCCTTTCTGCTCCAAACTACTGAGTCGCAAGGCTTTGCCAAATTTGGCGGTTTTGGTGAAATATCTGAAAATTGCCTCAAAGCTTCAACTTTCCAGCATCGTATTGTCCGTGTATCATTACCAGCATAAAGCATCCTAAATATAAACATAGGGGTCTACTAAATAGTTTGATGCCCAATGTGCATAGATATACCAAACTATGTGGCGCACAGAGACCCCCAAATGACAATATGTATAGACATTTTCACGGCTGACGCGCTGGCTGCTGCAACATAACCACCCGGTGTGTGTATTATGCGACATTAGACCACCTAACAGTACAGAGACCCCAGAAAACCATATATTTTCAGAAAGTACACATTCTGACGAATCCAATATGGGTAAATAAGTGTTTCTACTACAAACTGCCAAACTGCAAATCAATGCTGAACATAACGTTTTTTATCAAATTTCTGAAAATCGTCACAAAGCTTGAATTTTACCCCATTATATGCCCCACATTTCGTAACTTATCAGCATAAAACATCCTAAATATGAACGCCAGGGGTCTACTGAACACTTTGATGCCCAATATGCATTGATATACCAAACTATGTGGCGCACAGAGACCCCCAAATGACAATACTGTATATACATTTTCACGGCTGACGCGCTGGCTGCTGCAATATAAGCACCTGGTGTGTGTATTATGCGACATTAGACCCCCCTAACAGTACAGAGACCCCAGAAAACCATATATTTTCAGAAAGTACACATTCTGACGAATCCAATATGGGTAAATAAGTGTTTCTACTACAAACTGCCAAACTGCAAAGCAATGCTGAACATAACGGTTTTTATCAAATTTCTGAAAATCGTCACAAAGCTTGAATTTTACCCCATTATATGCTCCACGTTTCGTAACGTATCAGCATAAAACATCCTAAATATGAACGCCAGGGGTCTACTGAACACTTTGATGCCCAATATGCATAGATATTCCAAACTATGTGGCGCACAGAGACCCCCAAATGACAATAGTGTATATACATTTTCATGGCTGACGCGCTGGCTGCTGCAATATAAGCACCTGGTGTGTGTATTATGCGATATTAGACCCCCCTAACAGTACAGAGACCCCAGAAAACCATATATTTTCAGAAAGTACACATTCTGACGAATCCAATATGGGTAAATAAGTGTTTCTACTACAAACTGCCAAACTGCAAAGCAATGCTGAACATAACGGTTTTTATCAAATTTCGGAAAATCGTCACAAAGCTTGAATTTTACCCCATTATATGCTCCACGTTTCGTAACGTATCAGCATAAAACATCCTAAATATGAACGCCAGAGGTCTACTGAACACTTTGATGCTCAATATGCATAGATATACCAAACTATGTGGCGCACAGAGACCACCAAATGACAATAGTGTATATACATTTTCACGGCTGACGCGCTGGCTGCTGCAATATAAGCGCCTGGTGTGTGTATTATGCAACATTAGACCCCCTAACAGTACAGAGACCCCAGAAAACCATATATTTTCAGAAAGTACACATTCTGACGAATCCAATATGGGTAAATAAGTGTTTCTACTACAAACTGCCAAACTGCAAAGCAATGCTGAACATAACGGTTTTTTATCAAATTTCTGAAAATCGTCAGAAAGCTTGAATTTTACCCCATTATATGCCCCACATTTCGTAACGTATCAGCATAAAGCATCCTAAATATGAACGCCAGGGGTCTACTGAACACTTTGATGCTCAATATGCATAGATATACCAAACTATGTGGCGCACAGAGACCACCAAATGACAATAGTGTATATACATTTTTCACAGCTGACGCGCTGGCTGCTGCAATATAAGCACCTGGTGTGTGTATTATGCGACATTAGACCCCCCTAACAGTACAGAGACCCCAGAAAACCATATATTTTCAGAAAGTACACATTCTGACGAATCCAATATGGGTAAATAAGTGTTTCTACTACAAACTGCCAAACTGCAAAGCAATGCTGAACATAACGGTTTTTATCAAATTTCTGAAAATCGTCACAAAGCTTGAATTTTACCCCATTATATGCCCCACATTTCGTAACGTATCAGCATAAAACATCCTAAATATGAACGCCAGGGGTCTACTGAACACTTTGATGCCCAATATGCATAGATATACCAAACTATGTGGCGCACAGAGACCCCCAAATGACAATAGTGTATATACATTTTCATGGCTGACGCGCTGGCTGCTGCAATATAAGCACCTGGTGTGTGTATTATGCGATATTAGACCCCCCTAACAGTACAGAGACCCCAGAAAACCATATATTTTCAGAAAGTACACATTCTGACGAATCCAATATGGGTAAATAAGTGTTTCTACTACAAACTGCCAAACTGCAAAGCAATGCTGAACATAACGGTTTTTATCAAATTTCGGAAAATCGTCACAAAGCTTGAATTTTACCCCATTATATGCTCCACGTTTCGTAACGTATCAGCATAAAACATCCTAAATATGAACGCCAGAGGTCTACTGAACACTTTGATGCTCAATATGCATAGATATACCAAACTATGTGGCGCACAGAGACCACCAAATGACAATAGTGTATATACATTTTCACAGCTGACGCGCTGGCTGCTGCAATATAAGCACCTGGTGTGTGTATTATGCGACATTAGACCCCCCTAACAGTACAGAGACCCCAGAAAACCATATATTTTCAGAAAGTACACATTCTGACGAATCCAATATGGGTAAATAAGTGTTTCTACTACAAACTGCCAAACTGCAAAGCAATGCTGAACATAACGGTTTTTATCAAATTTCTGAAAATCGTCACAAAGCTTGAATTTTACCCCATTATATGCCCCACATTTCGTAACGTATCAGCATAAAACATCCTAAATATGAACGCCAGGGGTCTACTGAACACTTTGATGCCCAATATGCATAGATATACCAAACTATGTGGCGCACAGAGACCCCCAAATGGATATATAGTAGATAAAATTTACAAGGCAAAACAAAATAAGGCAGTAAAGAGTGAAATTAAAAAAAATCCAATAAAACCACAAAAATCAATGTTTTTCAGAATAGTGTTATCGGCCGTCAGAATCACAGTTTGAATATTTTAGCTAGGCCAAACAGGTTATACGGCTAGAAACAAGTGAACACAACATATGCAGAGCTGAAAATGCAATAAAATGGCTAAAAATTCAATAAAATGGCTAAAAATGCACCAAAATACCCAAAATTGCAATATAATCACCGAAATAACATACAAAAGATATTGCACAGTACGGTTAGCGAATACGCTATTCGTAATGGCAATAAAACATTTTTTTCAGCCAAAAAAAGAGACGATGCGATAAGAAAAAAAAAGCCACAATGCCAGGTATGTGCGTGTGCGTGTGTACAAATGGTAAATTACATGTTATGTGCGCGTGTGTGCGTGTGCACATGTGTGTAAGTGCAGTGAGTGTAAGTGACCCCCCCAATCCCCAAAAATGTATGTGTAAGTGTGTGTAAGTGTGAATCTAAGTGTGTATTACTGTGATAAGTGTGTGTTGGTGTGTTTGTGTGTGTAATTGTTGCACTAACCTGAAAAAGTCGCTGAAGACTGTTGCACACGATGTGGAGGGGTCCCAGGAAGACATCTGCGACGATCTGCGTGTTCCTGTGCTGTGGGGGCGGAGATCAACGGCGCAGTGCAGGCTGCAGCAGCAGGACACGTAAGTAACACGTGCCTGCTGCTGCTTTTGGGCCCCTGGGCGATCGCGCCCCAGGGGCCACTCGATCCCCTGCTCTGCTCGTTGCCTAGGGGCAGGGGATCGAAGCGGAACGGAGCGAGCGGCTCTAACAGCCGCTCCTCCGCTCCACAACCCGGAAGTGCTGCAGAACGTAGAATCTACGTTCTGTGGCATTTCAAGTTACTTTTCCACAGAACGTAGATTCTACGTTCTGTGGCACTTAAAGGGTTAATGCAACACTGTTTGCCAACACAAACCGGAGTCTTGTTTAGTATATTTGGCATACTTAGCCTGTGGCTTACAATAAGTGAACACATCCATTTTACTTGCTGCATAAAGAAAAGCAAAATCCCCATGCAAATACTTTAGGAAAAAAGGGTATTGTCAATAAATTCATGAAGGTTGAGCAATTCTACTGGTGTTAAGTATGTTAATGGTTTGACAAAATAATAGGATAAAAAGACATGGGGTGATTGACTGCCAATGTAAGCAAGCTTAAAACAGCAGCAGTGATAACTGGACTTTAACTCAGAAACTCTCTACTGCCATATAGGTAGTGAATTTCCAATAGCTCTTTATAGTAAGTGGTGACAGGACCCTGATTACAGCATTCGGCAAAACATCTTATAAGCAATATAGCCCAAAGGGGTAGATTTATCAAAGGTCGAAGTGAATTTTCGAATGAAAAAACTTCGAATTTCAAAGTAATTTGTGGGTACTATAACAAACAAAGGAAAGTTGTGCTCACCACTATTTTTTAAAACCATTTGGCGGGGGTGCAATGAGGCTGTGACCACAAAATACATATAGTCAAACACAAGAGTCCTCTGCACTCAACCCATTATCAATATATTTAAGACAGCGACATTTTGTGCATACTGCTACTAAAAAATCCCTTACCCTTTAAACAAAACAGGGATTGTTTGTCCATATATTGCAATATATTTAAGCTGGCCAACTACGTCAAAGTCATCCCATATCTGGCCAGTCCTACGCTTAATTTTCATCTGATTCATTAAGAATTCTATTGCTTCATTATACATTTTACAAAGGGACTAGGTTTTACCTGCAACTTACTAGCTGCTTTCAAAGTAAACCTCCATACTTGGCTGCCCTTTTATTAGACACCAGTGGGATCACCTGACTATAGCTGGGAAGGGTGGGAGCTACAACATTGAGCTGGTCACTGCTCCTGTATAAACTATAACAAACAAAGGAAAGTTGTGCTCACCACTATTTTTTAAAACCATTTGGCGGGGGTGCAATGAGGCTGTGACCACAAAATACATATAGTCAAACACAAGAGTCCTCTGCACTCAACCCATTATCAATATATTTAAGACAGCGACATTTTTTAGTAGCAGTATGCACAAAATGTCGCTGTCTTAAATATATTGATAATGGGTTGAGTGCAGAGGACTCTTGTATTTGTCTATATGTATTTTGTGGTCATAGCCTCATTGCACCCCCGCCAAATGGTTTTAAAAAATAGTGGTGAGCACAACTTTCCTTTGTTTGTTATAGTTTATACAGGAGCAGTGACCAGCTCCATATTCTAGCTCCCACCCTTCCCAGCTATAGTCAGGTGATCCCACTGGTGTCTAATAAAAGGGCAGCCAAGTATGGAGGTTTACTTTGAAAGCAGCTAGTAAGTTGCAGGTAAAACCTAGTCCCTTTGTAAAATGTATAATGAAGCAATAGAATTCTTAATGAATCAGATGAAAATTAAGCATAGGACTGGCCAGATATGGGATGACTTTGACGTAGTTGGCCAGCTTAAATATATTGCAATATATGGACAAACAATCCCTGTTTTGTTTAAAGGGTAAGGCATTTTTTAGTAGCAGTATGCACAAAATGTCGCTGTCTTAAATATATTGATAATGGGTTGAGTGCAGAGGACTCTTGTGTTTGACTATATGTAATTTGTGGGTACTTCGACCATTGAATAGGCCAAATTCGACTTCGACTTCAATTCGAATTGAAAATACTTTGAATATTCAACCATTCGAAAATCGAAGTACTGTCTCTTTAAAAAACTTCAACTCCGACACTTCGCCACCTTAAACCTGCCAAATTGCTATGTTAGCCTATGGGGACCTCCTAAAACCTATAGCCAATATTTGGCTAAGTTTTTAAAAGTCGAAGTATTTTTTTTTTGAAAATCAATTGATCGATCGATTAAATCATTCGACGATTTCTACCATTGTAATTAGATCGCAAACAGCTAAATTTAAACAAAAAAAACTTTGACTATTGAATTTTTTAATTCAATGGTCAAATTTTGAAGTTTTAGCACTTCGAAATTCGACCCTTGATAAATCTGCCCCTAAATGTCCTTTACGTATGTGAAGTGAATGAAGACCATAAAGGATATATAACAGCAAGCATGACTGGTTATAGCACATAAAGGACCTTTGCCCAGAAAATGTCCTTGGTAATAGAACAAAGAATGAAAAAATGATTTAAAACAATTGGGCATAGCAAACAAAAAGTCAGCTTTTGTCCCATTTTACTTGCAGTGACCTGTTTTTCACATTAACCAAGCTATTTTAATTTCTCCAAACTACTACATGCAATTTCAGAATTTAATAATCCTTGAATATGTATTGTGTTCAAAATGGGAATCTTATCTTCTTGCATTGCCCAGGGCCCCTAATGTCTAATCCTATGCCAAAAGCAAGTTGGTTCTTTCATTTGTTGCTGGCTTTGAAGGGACCAGTACATAGCTCTTAATAGAATATAAAGATTTTCGAATAAAAAATGTAATCTTGAGGGAGAAAAGACCAAATTGCAAGGCAGATGGGCTAGGCTTGTATCGTCTACTGTAAAAATTCCAGTTCTTCATTATTATCTTCTATTCTGACTGTTTAATAAGTGGCCACTTTTTTAGTGCTTAATCAGTGACTGACACTGAGAGGAGTAAAATCTTTGCATGTGTATGGTTAACAGGATGGAGGTGCAGGAAGCCTGCCCTTGTGCCATAAAGTTGCCAAGACAAAAAAGACAAGACAGCACAAGTAAAAATGGTCATTGCCTTTAATGAATTTGGAGTGAAAAAAAGTTGCATGCTTAAAAAAGGGTTGCGCATGAAAACCTTTCTGTTGCCTACTGACTTCAATGTGTATCGCAAAATTTTTGGTGAAGCGAAACAATATAAACAATACAATATAAATACAATATAAAAATACAGTATAAATGTCACAGTGCAAGGCTGATTTGTTATTCAGAATTGCATGGCAGCTAGAAAGCAGTGCATTTAACACCAGAATTGATTATTAATCAGCACATTAGCAATAACTTTACTTTCTGTTAATGTTCTGAGGACTTCCAACAACCCCTAAGCTAAGCTTCTCAACAGCCACCCAAAACACTGTGCAGTGTCACTGACAATGAAAATATGGCATAACAAAAAGGGTTCTGCTTTGAAAAACGTAGGGCTTTTTAAATGCTCTGCTGGTGCTGTTAGTCTACTATATTAAGTAAAAGAATTTTGAGTGGGTTTTCTTTTTCAGCCTTTGGTTCTTCTGAAGTGTCAAAGACAACATTTCTCAGAGTAACAGGCAGTGACCATGGTTTAGTCCTCATAACTGAGAGAAGAAAACTATGGGCACTCAAATGGGACACATTTACTAAAGAGCGAATTATGTTTTTCTGATGAATAATCACTAAAAAGACAATTCTCAGCCTATTTACTAAAAGTCCAGTAGCACACTTAGCTAGTGAAATACCTTGTCGCTGGAGAACTTTCACTGCGATTCACCATGCGAAATTTCTCTCAGGTGAATGATCGTAAATACACTTATTTACCAAAGTGGGAAAATTTCATCAAAATCTATTTCACCAGGTTCTCACTGGGGAAATAATACAATGAAGCTACAACCTTAACATCATTATGTCAGTGACATCATATCCTATATTCCAAAAAAGGCATAAGAAAAAGTGGGATTATGTTTACAAGTTGTAACTGTTAAAAATATCTTATTTACACTTTTTTTAACATTTGAAGCTCATGCCATATTTGTTTTAGGGTGGGCTCATGGCCTAGGACAATAGAAGATCTCTATCTTCATTGTGCTTCCTTGGACACTTTTAATAAAAAGTGGGCACTTCCAGCAATTTCACCAACATCCCTAATAAATACATACATATGATCTTCATATACCCACTGAATTGAGGTAAGTGTAAGTTAACGAAGTATCGCTAGAGAAAATTTGTTATGAAATTTTCGTGCCAACCAATCATTGATGACAAAAGTACACCAGCGTTCTCTTGCCAATACATAATTGAGCATTTTAAAGAAAATGAGTATTCGTCACAAAATAACATCTGACATAATTGTGCGAAGTCTGGTGGAGAGTTCTGAAGCAAAAATTTGCACTTAAAAGTAAATGTGTCCCAATGAATTGAATATCTTGGACTATGTAATAGAAAAAACAGTTTTATTATTGCAGGCCTGTGCTAGCAAAAAATGTATATGAGACAATGTATATGAGTGCCACCTCTGAGACAGTAGGGGTCATTTACTTTCCCTGTGCAAGAGTGCAACCCTTATTGCTCATCCACAAAGCACTTCTGCTTGGAGGAAAGGTTACTCGTTCACCTCATGCTGGATCAAAAATCTTGTGTGAGGTGCACCAGGGGACGCATGTCTTACCACCTGCCTTCCTTATTTTAAATGCCTGCTAGTGTCTTGGCTTCTTTAAAAACTGAAAATGATTTACTGGTAACAACTGGATAATTCCAGATTTATTTCTTTTTGTTTCAAGTCTTTTTATAAATATATAAAAGGCTCGCCTTTATACTATGTTCGGTCATGGCCCCTGCTTAAGAAATGACCGGTTACAGTCTGATACCTTGCTAAATGTTACAAGTACACTTATATTGGAATAACATAAATTTTTAGTATCTCTTGTTTTTATTGACTGCCATTCTAATTACTTCCTAAACAACTTCTGAATGGAACATTCTTAATAATTAATGTACTGTTGCATTCCTGTTTCCAGTTGAACTTTAATTTTAGCTCACATTTGCATAGCCCTTTTCTAACATATCAGGTTGTTCTCAAAGGCTCGGCTCATCTTACTTGCATTCCATCTTGAGCACAAAACCTACTGTGTTTAGCCTGAAAGGGAGTAAAAAATACGGCTCTAAAAGGTCAGCTTAGATTGCTCTTTACTGGGACAGAAGGGTCAGTAGGAGAAAAAGGATTGAGTCTATATACAGAAAACAATTATACATATACTATATATATATATATATATATATATATATATATATATATATATATATATATATATATATATATATATATATATATATATATATATATATATATCTATATTATATATATATATATATATATATATATATATATACACACACTATATGATCATAACTTTGTAACTAAAAACACCTGTTTTTGGAATACACGCACTTGTATAGACACTAAGGGGCCGATTCACTAACTTCGAGTGAAGGATTCGAAGTAAAAAACTTCGAATTTCGAAGTATTTTTTGGGCTACTTCGACCATCGAATGGGCTACTTCGACCTTCGACTACGACCATTCGATAGTCGAAGTACTGTCTCTTTAAAAAAAACTTCGACCCCCTAGTTCGCCATCTAAAAGCTACCGAAGTCAATGTTAGCCTATGGGGAAGATCCCCATAGGCTTGGCTAACTTTTTTTGATCGAAGGATATTCCTTCGATCGTTGGATTTAAATCCTTCGAATCGTTCGATTCGAAGGATTTAATCGTTCGATCGAAGGAATAATCCTTCGATCGTACGATCGCACTATTTGCGCTAAATCCTTCGACTTCGATATTCGAAGTCGAAGGATTTCAATTCCCAGTTGAATATCGAGGGTTAATTAACCCTCGATATTCGACCCTTAGTGAATCAGCCCCTAAATGACTAGTGATAGAGGGGACCAGGGAATGTGCATTAATCTAATGTCCCTGTCTTTTAAATGTTTGTAGCTAACTTGGCCAGATCAATCACACTTCAATTGTACTTGTGTATTATTTTTGCAGGAAAACCTAAGTATTGAAGTGGGTCACCTGGGCTGGAACCATTGTTAGGTTCCCTGTTCCCCTCCCCAATATAAGAATCACAAATCAATTAAGGTAATGCTGGAATGGGCTGCACAATTATATATTATGCTTGATTGCTTTCAAATCCAAGTGGTAACAGAGACTAAATTTATCACTTATACTAGAATACATTATGTTTAGGTTGTTGAAGCGAATAATGTAGGTCCTAGGAGATTCCTACTTGAACAGGGTTTCTTCATTGGGCACCATGTAGTACTTGTGTTCCGGCAAGGATGATCTGTACTGCAGTGCTATTAAAGCAGTCAGACACCCCATTATATAGCTATTGTGGTTGATCAAATTGAGAGTTTAGTTATTTCTGGGAGACATTTAATTCAAAAGTTATTATAGTTAAAGTAGAACTAAAGGTGAACAAAGAAGTAGACTACAAAAGCTGGACATTCTTCTACACACCACATTAGCCACATGTAGTTAATGCTAGAAACCAGTATTAGCTGGAAGAACAGGTAAGAGTTGTTGGAGGGTGCAACGTGTAGTTTTCTAGGTTTTAAAACAAACATCTCAGATGAGACATGATTGCTTTCATAGACACAACAGGACGTTTTATTTTTCATTTTATTTAATTTAATTCCACCTTCTTGATTCTTCAGAGCAATTGTTGGAAACATAAACCCCCATGTATACTGAACATCCTAATAAGTGAGCGAATCTGTCCTGTTTTGCTTCCCTGAAAAATTTGCAAAACTGTGGGAAAATTTGTTAATGACAACATTTGTGAAACGCATGAAGTCATTGTGAGTTTTTTCCCTTCGACTTTTTTCGCACAAAATACGTTGAAGTCATTGGTGGGTTTTTTTTGTGTTAACTTTTCTGTGCAAAATTATTTTGGAGTCAATGGGTGTTTTTTGCAGGAATTTCTTATTATGCAAAACACATTGGGGGTTATGTAATAAAAGGCAATAAGTTTGCACGTGTGCAACCAATCAGCAGATAGCATTTACTGGTACCTGTTTAAAATCAAACATCTTATTGGTTGCTATGGGGTTACTGTTCCTGGGCAAATGTAGTGCCTTTTATGACATATGGGTAGGGTTGCCATCTGGCCTATATTTTACCGGCCTGGCCGGTAAAAATGATGGCTGGTCCCAATGTTATTAATAGGGGGAAAAATATATATAGGAAGGCTGGTATTTTTTCCAGAAAAGGTGGCAACCCTACATATGGGGGATTGGGGTCACATTTTCGTGATGAAAAAAATGAGCAAGGTAGCAAGGCTCAAAATAAAGCCAAAAAACTATACATTTTTCAAATTAAAATAATGTATAAACCATATTTATAAGACATGTTTATTTGGATGCCATAGGCATTTTTTGCAACCCCCATTCAAATGCTGGAAGGTGGCAGAAGAATGCAAATAAATAAAGATTTTTCCATTCTATAATATACTAACCAAAGTTAACTACACCTTTAACAACATTACATATTGAATGTTTTTGCTATTCTGTATGATAAATAATTGTTATGGATAAGAAAATTATTTTTCTGTAATTAGCAGATACTATGAAAAGTTACAGATTGTACTATATGGACAAATTACAGTACTTCCTGGTCAATTCAAATACGCTGTCTAGTCTTGTATCCGCTGTGAAATTCCTCTTACTTTTTTCACTGGGCACAATACCAGGTCTGCATCAGCAAATTAGCCTATCTACGTAAAACATTTCACTTTCAATGACCATGCTGTAGTTATTGAGTTCACCTGTGTCTCTGAATAAGTGATCCATTGCCCAGTGATCTGAAATGTCACATTTTTTTAAAGCCACATTTAATAAATGTCACCGTTTTTACACACTCTTAATGGCCTGCACATTTGTTATGCTCAATCCATTCAAGGTTATATTCTGTCTAATTTAAATCCTAGGGCTGAGCATAGGTGGACATTGTGGCATTGCATAGGAATATGCAATACTCCATTTTTTGTATTTTTTTGTTTTGCATTTCTCATCTACAAACAACTATCCCATGTAGAAAATGCAACAAACTGCATAAAAATGAATACAGAACAATAGTTATTTTTGTGCATCTTGTCAGATGACTATTAGCATAGTTTCTAGGCTCTCACATTGTGCAAATGAAACATAGATATGAAAGCAAACATTCCAGAAATCTGACACAGGTTCAGACATTCACACCTCACGCCCTTACTTGTTATCAGTATACCTACTTACGCCATGAACAGACAACCACCCTCTGTGCATTGTCCATTCCCACGCAATCTATAGGAAACCAGTGAAATTTAAGATAGCAACTAAAAGTGCTTTGCAAACATTGTATGCATTTAGAATCTGTTGCTTGCCTTTTATTAAAGGGACACTAATGATCAATGCTCCAAACTGATGTTGGCTGATAACTGTGTTGATTTTTTGGGGCTCTTTTTAGAAAGATCATACAATTTCTACTAAATATTACAATTGTCATCAGTCTGGCTTGGAAGCACTCATTAAATCTAATTTGGTGATATGCATTATGTTATGCCTTGTGTTGGTATACAAAACATTTTTACACTAATGAAAAAATGTGTTTAAACAATATTAAACTGCTCAGGTGGATAACAGTCAACAGGCTAGCTAGATATATACTGTAACATTTGGTCATTCACATATATGGCCAAGCTGCATCAATCCACTCATGGGCAAGCAGATCTCAAGGGAAACAGGAGGAATATATGATCAATGGGCCTATGCTATATCCACTGTCTACACCTCTGTCTACACTACAAATAACATATTAATGAATAGAACCTGGGTACGTTTTTATTTATTAAGCTGTAAACTCACATTTGTCCCTTAGGGTACAGACCAACTATTTTTCAATGGCATTGCAGGGTGTTATCTGCATCTGAATTTTAAGTGTCCAAAATGCAACAATATTTAGAAAAAACCCTGAAATGCCATGCATCTCAACAATAAATGACTGGAGTTCCAAACTCCATGCTGACATATTGTTGCAGATGCATACCTGTCATTTTGTCACTGTAATATGTTGCTGCTTCCCTGCTTTATGTGAAAAGGTAACATATAGATCATTGACAAAAATTGGAAATAGAGTATAACTATATAATTTGTCTATTCTTTAAAGAGTATATTAAATTGGATGAGGCTGATTAAATGAGGTGCCATTTTAAATATTATTTGGTTTGAGACTAACTACGTGGACTGAGCATGGACTAGAATATTTTTTTCTTATAATTTTAATTCTGGACTGAAACCCTAAAACCAATGTCACAAGGGAATTTTCAGATGTTTGCGTCCTTTCTGGGAAATCGTTATTCCTGATTGATAATCACTTAATGGAAATCAATTTTTCCATACAGAAATGTAATTCACACTCTCAAATATATTCAATACCAATTTTTTTACACCATTCATCTGCAAACTTAAACCCCAGGTATACCAAGTCCAGGACATGGGTATGCATAGTAAGGGTGTGCCTTCCCAATGCACATCTCCTGCTGGGCACTTCCTAGTTTGCCCAGGCTATGCAAAGTATCATTAAATTCTAGAGTTCACCCATTTGTATCTTGTACTCATCTGTTGCATAAGCATCACAATTTCAGTGGAAATGCCTAGACAAAATGAAAAAATAACACCCTTGTTCTGCATACCCAAGTCCTTTTCCAAAATACTGCCCCATGAGCAAGTGCAGGCGACTAGCATGATAGTGAATGGGGGACATTTAAAAGTGTTTGGTGTGTAGCCCATATAACTAATAATTTTTTGGGGAACAATATGCTTGTTATCGTCCCATGTGCCATTGCTCTTAAAGTAAAGATTCAAGCTGTTGTTTTCAGTCATGATATAAAAGAAAGTAGAAAGTAGAAAGTAATTTGATTAGATCTTCTATGCTTGCTACATATAGAGGGTTATGACCTGAAATCCCAATTTATCCTATTATTTAACTAAAAAAATCATGACCACACTATCATACCCAATTTTACCTTATTTATTATTAAAAAAGCTAGATTTAATCGGTTCGGGTAAAAACTCGATAAAATCGTGCGAAAACCAGAATCGTATGTTTTTTTCTGAGTTTTTTCACTAATTGCTTGTTTTTTCAGGCTTTATCCCAAAAAAACATCTGCTATTGACTTATAAACAACCTCAGCAGGACTGAGATGACGAATTTTTAGATTCTGGCTTTTTTCTGCTTCAGGCTTTAAATAAATCTCTAAAAAATCGAGTTTTAAAAAAAAACGAGTTTTGCCCCAAAAAGCCCGACCGGAGTTTAGTAAATAACCCCCATAGTCTATAAAAGTTTTATTGCTGTAGTGCTAACTTTGTTGGCTAAGAGACTTTGTTTGCCATGATTTTTAAAGAGTTTAACAGGACCACATCAGGAACTAGGAACATTTTCTGGTCTCTCTTCTGGTGCAACAAAGCAGTTAAATTAAAAAGACCTCTAACAAACATTATCGTATGGATTAATTTTAGCTGCAGATAAAGTTCTGCTGGCTATATTCTGCAATCAAGTAGATTTCTATGTTTCCATTTGTATATTGATCAGGAAACCCTGCACAGATAGTCAGAGCATACCCATAAAACAGCATGCTGGAAATTCTCCCATAGTTGCATTTTATGGCTGAGTCATAACATTAACAGATACAGCATTGATTGATTTTTCCATTTGTCAGACTTTACAGGCCCATAAGAAATATTTTGCTTGAGAGATTCCAAAAAAATATTGGATTCTTATGTGCAAATATTGTTTCTAGATTTCGTAAACATAATGAAAGAAAACCTCAGCAGATTTTCCTGTCCAAAAAAAGGCTAGATACATGCTGCATGAAATTGACTTTTCTCAAGGTTTGGGATTCAAATAGATCAGGGCTGTCCAACTGGTGCCCCCCCCGCCCCTTATGTGGCCCTCCACATCAAAGTCTGCCTGCTGTGTCTGTTTACCATTTGTAAGATTTAAAATGTATCACTACAGAGATTAACTGGCCCCTGCATAGTTTAAACCTCAAATTCACACTGTAATCACCTGTATTGTTCACACATGTAATCCCCCTGCATTATTCACACTTGTGACACCTCTATTGTTCACATCCTAAAGGCCTCTACTGTTCACACCTGAGACCCAGACTGAAACTGCCCACATTGTTCACCTGTTCACACTATATACAAAATGCTAATGGGGCACCAGCACTGTGTCACTGTATGTAGTACATTTTAGAGTAGTCCTGATTTTCCTGTCTCCTGCTCTGTTCTGTCTTCCCTATGCTCCCTGTATGTGTCATAATGTGCCTGCTCTTTGCACCCTGTGTTTGCCATACTCTGCCTGACCTATGATCCCTATGAAACATAAGCCTGGTATTTGTTCTGGGGGTTTGTTAGCATTTGAAAATTATTGTTAGGGGCCCCTAAGGTGTTTAATCATATGCTGGGGTACTGTATTATACACAGGGGATGAGGCATATGGATTTAAGGGTATGTCTAAATATACCATGATTACTGAAACAAATTAATAAATAAACGCTTGAAAAAAATGAAAAAATAAAAACCCCATTAAAAGTGCATCCCTCAATGATGGCATCCTAGACAGCCGCCTACTCTGCCTACCCCTAGTTCTGGCCCTGATCCCTGCAGTGAGCACCAACCATCTGTTTTTTTGGTGTGCTATTAATGTGGACATGGTCTTGCGGTAACATGGGTGTGGCTTAAAGTGGGTGTGGTCTAACAACAGGGAGTGGCTAACACTGGCTTCCATTATCGGCCCTCCACTCCTCCACGGAGTAAAATTGGACAGCACTGAAATAGATGAACAGACTTTATGAGTCTAAATTTCTCCCAAGTTAGTGAAACTCCTTGAAGTGTCCTGTATTACAAAACTGAGAACCCCCCCCAAAAAAAGTAATATAAAACATTGCACACCCCAAACATGATTTATGTTTCCTTAATTCCACCTTTCAGTCATGTCATATAAAACTGACATCATACAGACCGACATGTGTCAACTATTTCCCACTCTGTGCCTAATATCCCACTAAGCTTCATTCAATTGAAATACCGCACAGTCTATTAATATCTCACAATACACCCTCTGCTCTTAAATTTAGTCCCTGCTATAGTGCCCTTATATAGTTCTGTTAATTGACTCCCGATAAAATTGACCCTAGTGTGCATACGTAGTGTGTTAGGGAATGCAATGGTAAGATGCCCTGGGGTGAGTGATATGAATTATGAACAATATCTTTAAAGGACTGTGAAGCATCTCTGAGCTATACAGTATAAATAAAGGAGACTAAAAGTGTCAGTAATATGTTTTAAACACACAACACACACACACACATCATTTACTTCGTGAAACATTCAGAATAGCTTGCTTTCTTCCCAAGTATTTTGTTGATATGGGACTCCTAAAATGCCAGTTAACTCGATTTGTGACAATGGTGCTGTCACTAATTTACAACAGTTTCTGTCAAAATTAAAATTTTAAATGGCCCTTGGTCAATATTACATACACTAAAATTCCAGAGGCAAATACATACATTTAGGCCTGCTTGCATGCCAAAAATATTTAACTATCTAAGTGGAAACAGTCCAGAGCCACTGAGGATTATAATATTGTTAAACAGACAAATTCCTTCTCTTCTAGCAAGGTTTTACAAAGAATACATGATCATTGTCCAAATTTTTCCCTCCCATTGGTCTAGAAAATAAGTTGATGATGTGATGGTTAAAAGCAAAATATTAATTGCATAGTTTACTTTGCGGAAACTTGTAGCAGATCATTGAATTCGTTACATTTCTTAGGCATAAGCAATATTTAATATATAGCTGAAATAAGCAGACTACAGCATACAATATGAGGACATGCAGGCATGACATTTATCTGAAAACTTACCTGAACCATCTGACAGCCAACAATAATACATTTTAAGTAGGTTTTGCATCAAGTGTTTTGTGGCACTTTGGAAAGTGTGGAAAATGCCAGTAGACTTCTTCCATTCACTTCTACATGACATTTGCTTATCTCTTGAAAACATGCAGCAGATATTGTAGACCATTTCCATTTAGCGATTCTGGCAGTGGCATAACTAGATATTACTGGGCCCAACAGCAAATTATTTTTCATGCCCCCAAAATCATTGGAGGTTGGCTTGTTTTACAAACATTTATTGATGCTGTATATGAATTAGGGCCTTGTGGGGCCCCTATACCTCCTGGGCCCCCCTAGATTCAGGGGTTATTTTGTAAAAGCTGTGTCCCACTCTAAAAAGAGCCTGTGTACAATCACCATAAGAAGCATATTTATAAAAAAAATTAGCTGAAATCATGGGGCCCCATATGACAAAAGTGTCTAGGGCCCATGAGCCACGCTCACCACTACAGGCCCCGTCACACAAACATGGGTGCTAAAAACCCATTGGTTGTCAGGGGCCAGGCTCCCCTTACAAGTAGTGATGGGCGAGTTTATTCGCCAGGCGCAAATTCACTGCAAATTCCCGCGATTCGCCACCGACTGCGAAAAAGTAGTGAAAAACGAGACGCCAGCGTAGTTTCGCAAATTTTTCACCCCAAAAAAACGCCCCAAATTCGCCCATCACTACTTACAAGTTAAAAATAAAATTGGTGGTCAGGGGCCCAATAAAAGATTAAAAAAACCATTGGTGGCCAGAAACCTTCCCCCTCCCCTGTACAAGTTAAAAAAAAACATTGGTGGTCAGGGTGCCCATAGAATATTTTTAAAAAATTTGGTGACCAGGGGCCTATAGAGTATTAAAATAATACATTGGTGGCCAGGTGCTTAATAACAATTTTTAAAAAACACACATTGGTGTTCAGTGGAACTTACCTTAAGGTTATTTTTCCTTGTCCTTGGCAATGGCAGTTTCTTAATTTTTCTTCATCTCCTTTTGTTGCTTCGGGTCTTTTTGCGGTTTCTTGCTTCAGCTTTGGTTTCTTCTGTGGCTTTGGGTCTTTTTGCGGCTTTGGGTCTTCAGCGCTTCAGGTCTTTTATTTCTTTCAGATCTACAGTATTTCAGGTCTTCGGGACCTTGGGTCTTTGCGATTTGGAACTTTTGCACTTTGGGATTCAACACTTTGGGTTCAGCTCTCATGCTGTTAAGGGGGCCCGGTTAATTCAGAAAGTGCAGCACAGACAGACCCCCCCTTTAGGTCCCGGCCCGGTACGACTGTACTCCCCTGATGGTGGCCCTGCTTAGCACTGTGCAGCCAATCATCAGCTAGGCGACCTAACAGGGAACCGCATCTTATCTTTCAGTGTGGGAAAACAGGGCTTTATAAAAAATTAAATATGACCCCTTAACTACAGGACTGTGTAGAGCTAAGCTCTTTGGTTCCCTTCATGTGCTATTTTCTCAAATACACATATTAAAGCAATATTATTGCTGGGTATCACAAACTGTTGCTTAGAGTTGGTGCATCTTAGCTTTTTGAAAATACTGTGCATGCCTTTGAGATGGTGAAGACAAACAAATTTAAAAGATATGCAAATATTCACACACAGAAGGGATGTAAGTTACTATACTGAAAAGCAGTCTGATCCCATAGGGCTTAGTAACACATAATTACCTCCTTAATAAATGGCCTTTAAAAACATTGACCCTTTCATATCCACATATACACTAAAAAATAAATAGCTAAATCCCCAAGTAAAAAGTGTTATGGTCCAACACCCCTCTCACAAGAAAAGTGGTACAGTCCAACACCCCCTCAAGAAAAGTGGTATCGTCTGAAACTCCTCTCAAGAAAAGTGGTACAGTCTGACACCTCCCCAAGAAAAAGTGGTATGGTTTGAACACCCCTTCAAGAAGAGTGGCAAGTATGACAGCCCCCTTAAGTAAAATGGCACTATCTCACATCTCCCTCAAGAAAAGAGGTATGGTCTGACACACCCCCAAGGAAAACAATTGTACAGTTAAAAAAAACTCCCTATAAAGAGTGGTACAGTTTGACACCCCCTCACGATAAGTGGTATGATTCAAACCACCCCAAGTAAAAAGTTTTATGGTCTGACAGCACTTTCAAGAAAATTGGTACAGTCCGATAACCCCATCCAGAAAAGTGGTACAGTCCAAAAACCCCATCAAGAAAAGTGGTATCATCCAACAACCCCCCCATTAAAAAAAAAAAGTGGTACAGTCCAACACTCCCTATAGAAAAGTGGTACAGTCTGACACCCCCTCACGATAAGTGGTATCATTCAAACCCCCCCAGGTAAAAAGTGTTATGGTCCGACAACCCTCTCAAGAAAATTGGTACGGTCCGATACCCCCATCCAGAAAAGTGGTACAGTCCAAAAAAAACCTCAAGAAAAGTGGTATCATCCAACAACACCCCCCCCCCACATACCACTTACCACTTTTCTTGAGGGGGTGTTAAAAAAATCATTGTGGTCAG
This sequence comes from Xenopus laevis, assembly GCF_017654675.1. Classification (NCBI taxonomy): domain Eukaryota; kingdom Metazoa; phylum Chordata; class Amphibia; order Anura; family Pipidae; genus Xenopus; species Xenopus laevis. The sequence goes on along the minus strand of NC_054379.1, from coordinate 74,095,956 downwards.
GCCCCCCTCGTCAGTTAAAAAAAATTGGTGACCACGGCCCCCCCATACAAGTTAAAAAAAACATTGGTGGCCAACTCCCCCCACCACCACCACAAGTTAAAAAAAAATTGGTGGCAAGGGTTCCCCCATACGTTACTTACTTTATCAGTCCCCAGTGCTGTCAGGGAAATGCAGACTTCAGAAGGGAGGGCAAGAGCTAAGGTGCCTCTTTCTGTCCTGACAATTGGTCACTGAAGTCCCGGTACAATTGCAGAAGGATAGGATGGGTAAAGTTTGAACATCCCCTCCAGCCTATCCAATCCCCAGGCAGCTTTCCCGGAACTTAGCCTTCAGTAACCAATCAGCAGTTAAGAAAAGCTGCTAGCATGAAAATGATGCCGACGTGTAAGCGCCTGCCCTCCCGTCTGAAGTCTGCAGCTCTCTGACAGCAGGTATTATATATTTTACCGGCCTGGTCTGTAAAAATGATGCTTGATGCCAATGTTATTAATTAATGGCAAGAATATAGGAAGGCCGGTATTTTTTTTACCAGAAAAGGTGGCAACCCTAACAGCAGGGGGGCCTGGCTGAACAAGTAAGTGCAGCACGGCTGGGCCCCCCTAAGTCACAAAAACCCACAGGACCCGGAACAACTGTCCCCCTGTACCCCCCCTGATGGCAGCCCTGCATTAAGTACAGGTATGGGATCCCTTATCCGGAAACCCGTTATCCAGAAAGCTCCAAATTATGGAATGGCTGTCTCCCATAGAATCCTTTTTATTGAAATAATCCAACATTTTTAAAATGATTTTCTTTTTTCTCTGTAATAATAAAACAGTACCTTTAATTGATCCAAACTAAGATATAATTAATCCTTATTGGAGGCATAACCATCCTATTGGGTTTATTTAACATTTAAATGATTTTCTAGTAGACTAAAGGCATGAAGATCCAAATTATGGAAAGATTTGTTATCCGGGAAACCCCAGGTCCCGAGCATTCTGGATAACAGGTCCCGTACCTGTATTTCATTAATTACTTCATTAAAGGGGACCCGTCACCCAAAAAAAAATATTCAAAATCCTATTTTATCACATTAGTCAAGCAAAATGAACTTTAAAGGGATACTGTCATGGGAAAAAAAACATTTCAAAATGAATCAGTTAATAGTGCTGCTCCAGCAGAATTCTGCACTGAAATCCATTTCTCAAAAGAGCAAACAGATTTTTTTATATTCAATTTTGAAATCTGACATGGGGCTAGACATTTTGTCAATTTCCCAGCTGCCCCTGGTCATGTGACTTATGCCTGCACTAGGAGAGAAATGCTTTCTGTCAGGCTGCTGTTTTTCCTTCTCAATGTAACTGAATGTGTCTCAGTGAGACATGGGTTTTTACTATTGAGTGTTGTTCTTAGATCTACCAGGCAGCTGTTATCTTGTGTTAGGGAGCTGTTATCTGGTTTCCTTCCCATTGTTCTTTTGTTTGGCTGCTGGGGGGAAAAGGGAGGGGGGTGATATCACTCCAACTTGCAGTACAGCAGTAAAGAGTGATTGAAGTTTATCAGAGCACAAGTCACATGACTTGGGGCAGCTGGGAAATTGACAATATGTCTAGCCCTATGTCAGATTTCAAAATTGAATATAAAAAAATCTGTTTGTTCTTTTGAGAAATGGATTTCAGTGCAGAAATCTGCTGGAGCAGCACTATTAACTGATTCATTTTGAAAAAACATTTTTTCCCATGACAGTATCCCTTTAATTACATTATATAAATTATTTGAATCTTGTTTCCTTCAGTCTGGGAATTCAAAATGATAGCAGGCAGGCAGCAGCCATTTTGTGGACACTGTCATTAAGGCAAGTCTTGCATCATCTCAGAATCTTGTTTGTGCACCAGAATGGGGAACTGATGTCCATCCCCATGCCCTGGCTACACAATTAAATGATGAAGAGAATGGGGGAATGTTTGGAGAGCAGTGACATCTAGCAAGTGCTGAATGGAAAGTGAAAGTAATTGTCTGCCCCGCCTTTATGCCCATGGCATAGAGGAGGGGCAGACAATATTTGATTGACAGCTGAAATTTTTAAATGAGTTTACAACAGCTATGAATGCTTTAATAAAAAAAAGAAATTGGATTTCATGTTTAATTTGAAAAGGACTTTTATTATACAGATTTTTGTGTCTGGGTGACAGGTCCACTTTAAGTACGCCAATGTTCATTTCCTGAGACTAAGTTTTGTATTTGAAGAATTGACATATTGGTCCTGAAATAACGTCTGACATAGTTGCTCAAAGTATGGCGGAGACAACCAAATCGAAAACTCGCAGGTAAGTAAATGTACCCCTCAGAATTGCTTCACAGCTACAAAAAGACACATTACTAATGGTAAAGTTGGCCATGCAGTGGCCAATTGTCTATGATATCTGTTCAACTGTCCCATAACCTGAACAGACAATTTAAGTGTAAAATTAGAGCTCAGCACAGTACTTTCTATTCATTCTTAGAGAATTTCTAGAGGTGTATAAGATAAAGTTCACATTAGATAAATATGCCTCTAAAAACCCCATAGGAATTAATAGAAAATGGTGGAAATTTATTGTAGTGAGCTCTAATTTTGCAATTTGATTAATCTGCCCCTTACCTTCCCCTCATTCTGTTGATTCAGCCAGAGAATCCAAATGATCGAAACTGCAGGAAGTAAAGAGAAGCTTTCCAACCAATGTCAGTCAGTAATCCACATTCACTGGCTTTAAAGCTTTATACAAAATATATGTAGACAGTATAGAAATAATAGCAGCTCCTTATAACAATTCATCTGGGGACAAATAAGCATTTTGATGCTAAACATACTAGTATCACCACAGCAAATGGATGGGATGGGCAACTGAAGCCCCTATTACTGTTCAGGTTCAACAAAAGCTAAGTCATCTATCAACGTGTTTTAAAAACTGTGGTAGCAAACACACAAAACTCCACTCAGATAGTGTTCTGCCACTATCACATAAACCCAGTGTTGTGTGTTAGAAACACTAACCAGTGTGCCACGATATTATTGCAAAAAAACAGCACACCATAGAGCAGACTAAACCCCTTCTATTTTAAAGAGAAAGATGGCTAATGTAAAAAAACACTGTGCCATTCCTGACCCTTGAACTCATGCCACAGTGCAATTGTTTCCTGACTTCACTTCAAAAGAGAAAGTCTGCCAAAATTACATAGCTTGATAAATGTGTGCCATAGGTGTAATTATACAAAGCTATGTCAGAGACAAAATTCAAAAAGTAAAAGCATAAATGTAACTGCATGACAGCCCTTAATTGTATTTCCACTTCTAGAATCTTAAATATGAACTAAAGGTAATTATATAAAAGAATGTTAGTGTAGGAAAGAGTTAATAAACAACACCAATATTTCCAAAACACAAAAATGAATGATCAGCCCTTATTCTTGGAAACCTAAGCAATTACTGTGTTATGGCAGCACACCAAATGACCAGACTGCATCTTTTTCTGTTAGAACACTCTATATGACGTAAATATGACTGTACAATGTCCTATGAGATATATTGATTTGCCATAAAATCATAATAATTAACTTTGATAAGTTCAAAGATTACTGTACGTGGAAAAATTTGCAAAACGTGGCAAGCTTTTTTTTTTCCAGAAAAGAACAGAGCTTTAGATGGATGAACGAGGGAGAAAGGGTTACCTTGAGCTTAGTTGACTAAATAGAAAGTGTCATTAGGGTTCTTTTGTTAACCCTAAATTAATATGAACCAGTGCATTAACTATAGCAACCAATCAGCAATCAGCTTTTATCAGCATATAGGAAGAATAATGAAATTGAAGCTGGGTACTTACAAGCAGATGAACAGTTTCCCCAAGTTAATAAATCCATATGGCTCCCCCGTCTTATCTGCATATGTATCTATATGATTGGTGACCAGGCAGTTAACAGACTCAACCACCAGATAAATATGTTGAACTGCTGCCTAATGACCGAATCATGACTTGTACAGTGCAATTAGGCTCATAATTTCATTAGCCAAAGTGGCCAATGATTCTACTGTGGGATGGATTAGGGTCCATAAAGTATTTTTAATATAATACTGTTCTTTTCTGGTTCTCTCCTGCATTTTCAGTGATTGAATGCATGAAAGATCCACAGCAAAGGAACACATGCTTGTATGCAAGAGGCCTTACATTTGTATTCAGTTTTTATAGTGTGCGTGCCTCCATGTTAATTTAGTATGCATGCATTCCTTTGCATGTCAAATTAAATCAATTAGTCACAGTCCAGCTAGTGTAATCAAACTCACCTGCAAATTGTAGATGTGCCTTTGCCATCCATTAACTCCTTTTAAGAGACATTACATAATTTCAATACATACCTTAAAAATAATATTTGTATTGCCGTGTTAGCACATTAGCACACTTGTAGAAACGTAAACATTTTGTTTTAAAATTAATATTGTGGAATAGGGAACAGTGTGAGAAGAGATTGCAGTTCATGAGGCAATTCTAGCAGAAACCAAAAGATTTTAATGTGTGCTTTTACTCTGTAAAAAATACAAACAATACCCTCCTACTGTTTTTTGAAAGGCAAATAAATGGATGTTAACCATGCCTATAAATAGGGTATAATCACATGCACCAAAACATGTGTTTGCAATAATATGTTATAAACAGAGAACATCTGTGCATACATTTTACATAATGTATTGGATTAAAGAATTCCCTTAAAGATTTAGAATACCGAGAGTTATATTTATCTGATAAAATGACTCATTATTCCATGTATGGCTTAAGGCAGCTACAAACAGCAGATGGACTGGGAAAGAAAAAATATGAAAAAAAACAGAGGATTTCAGTGATATCATTAGTGAGTCTTGGCTTTCATGCTTAATGGCATTGTCATGTGTCCCCCTATTACTAATTTTAGTGCAGATCTGTTATCAAAATGTTCTAGTTATCTGGATTAACAACAAAACATCTCCATACCATGGAAATCAGAAAATCATGACAATGTAAGCTGAGTCTTGCATTTGAGAGACTGGATGTGGGAGATACTGATATTTAAGATTTGGAATCCAAGCAGTCTTTTTGGATTAAGAGATAACATTTTATTTCAGGTTCCGTAACTACATTTTAATGCAAAAAAGTACCCAAACTCTGCTCAAGAAGTTGGCTAGGCATTTGCTGCATCTTTATACAAACTGGCTGCCTCCATATTTTTCCTTAGCAATACATGGGTAAGTACATTAACGTTCTTTTCAAACATTTTATTGTTCATTTACGTTTGGGTCAGCCACACACCTCTGATCAACTACACAATTTGGCCACAGACGGATACACACACTAATCTGCTGTCCCAAGTCTTCTACAGATTTTATACACACACCAAGGGTAGGAATCATTTAGGCATGTTTGCTTTTGCCTAGTCTACTGTGGTGGGAATGTACCAATGTGTTCAACCAAACATTCTGTGGGGTAAACTGATTATCACATACAGTAGCTCTAAAAAAAAAAAATCAATTAATGCATGACAAATCAGTCCATATAAAGTCAGTTTAGTGCTCATACTAATTGTAAAACAAGTTAGCAAATTCACACTGAACAGTTGTGATTGTATGTTCCATTTTTCCACAAGAAAACTATATACAATATACAGTAGATATATTGTGGAAAAATACAATGGCTTATGATAACAACGGTGTTCCAATGAATTCATTAGAAATCTAATGTTTTACTAAAATCAATGGAAGTTGCATAATTGCTAGTTGGTGCTTTAGGCTAAGGGCACACTAGGCAATAGCGCCGCGATTTGACTCGCGGCGACTTTTCGCCGCGACTTTTAATCCGCAATCCCTGGGGAAACTTTGGCGCTGGCGTCTATGGGGAATCGCGAGCGTAAAAACACACGCGGCGATCTTTTTTCTATTGTCGCTCCAAATCGCCTCGCTAGGCGATTTCGAGCGACAATAGAAAAAAGATCGCCGCGTGTGTTTTTACGCTGGCGATTTGTCGCGATTCCCCATAGACGCCAGCGCCAAAGTTTCCCCAGCGATTGCGGATTAAAAGTCGCGGCGAAAAGTCGCCGCGAGTCAAATCGCGGCGCTATCGCCTAGTGTGCCCTTAGCCTTAGCTATGTTGATAGGATTAAAGAAACAGACACCAGATAGCACATCAGTAGTTCCTAGACGGTATTACCACTTACTGATTCATCTGTCCTCCAAGCTTTGTCTTCCGTTCGTCTTCCTTTGTAAACAAGAACTTGTTTCACTTGTTCTATGTCAGGGCGTGCTTGGATAATAACAATGGACTGATAATCCATAAAGCTGCTTGATCATGGAAACAGAATGCATAAATCACTTTATTTACTGAATTGTTAAATAAAATTACATTATTCTGGTGAAACTCTGTCTGTTTGATAGGGATTACTTCAGAGGCTAGAAATACACTTTACTATGGATACTAGGGGGCAGATTTACTAAAGGGCGAAGTGAGTAACGATGTGGACGATTCGCCAGCGTTACCGCTTTCAGGCACTTCGCCAATTTACTAACGGGCGCAGGTGTAACTTCGCTAGAGAAAGAGACAGACAATAGCGTTCATTCGCACTCTATTGCCAAGTGAATTTTCGATCTGGTGAATGGACGTTAACTCTGCAAATTCACTAAGATGCGGATTTTACTGAATGTTACCTCTTTTTCCAGACTTGCCTTCGCCACCTCAGACCAGGCGAAATGCAAGGAGTTCATATATCTTCCTCAATCTTATGTTACTTACATCATATTTTTAGTGGAAAAAGTCAGAAAAAACACTGGCGTCTTTTCCTTTTTTCAGAGTGATAGCCTGCAAAAGTCCTTAAAAATGTTTTTGGGTAACCGGGTTCCCCCATATATTTTCTAACATATGAAACATAAACTATACAGTGGGCTCATGTGTAGGGCATTATAACAACTCTATTTTCTTTATTAAGGTTCCCTAGACTTGTGAAATGTAATGTATTTGCTGCAACATATACGTCCATTCAACTTTATAATTTCCCTCCGTATGCAAATTAGCCTGAGTAAAGACCGCTAACGAAGTTGAGCTAGGCATAATTGAACGGTAGCGCATCTTCGCTTTGATTGCCGAAGTAACGCTTGCGAAATTCGGCAGTGTCCAGCGACCTGGATGCAACTTCGCATTTTAGTAAATTAGCGCTGTCTGAGCGAATTTTCGTCTGGCGAAGTGTTGCAATGACTTCGAAGCCGTCACTGCTGAATTTTCGCCGCTTAGTAAATTTACCCCTAGGCTCTACATGTGGTTGTTAAAACACATAAACAACATGAGTGATCAGTTAGCAAATACTGCATCTAATGAGCACATTAGAGATGCCCAACCTGATGCATCTTACAACCTAGATTGCATGTGAATCAATATCGTGCCCACCAAAAGGACAGGGATTTGACCAAATTTACATAACAAATCCTGATTTTGTGGATTCCTGCACATATTGAATTGCACACGAAAGTCATTTCCGGCATTGCTGTGCCAGAATGACACAATTTGCATTACTATTGATGCCAAAAATACATAACTTGAACATGATTTACCCTTGTGCACGCTAGTTTAGCAAACTTTTACAGCAACACATAGAGGGTCAATTATAAACTCTGCACAGTGAATATATGGTTGTTTTGCAATTGTATTCCCCAAAGCTTAAATATCGCACTGCTGTGCCCACCTTTTCTCTTTTTGCAAATCATGGTGAGATGCAAACAAATATTCACAAATGAGATACGTTTATGTGTGAGTGTGACCACTGTGCGTGGTCATTGTATGTGAATATAGTGTTTACAGTAATCTTGCAAAATATATATTTGCAAGTTGTGGTGTAATTTGAACACAGAGTGTGCACATAAATATTTGCAATGTGTGATTGTGTCATATTTAAAAAAATCAGCACAGTTAAAAATGTGCAACATTAAATACACCAATCTTGTCCAGCTTTTTAAATCATAAATATGCACAGGATAAATATGTTCACTGTGCAAATCATTCTGCACAAGTTTATTAATGAGGCCCATAGTGTTTATTGCATATCTGTGAAAAAAAAAGCACAATGCTGTCACTCTAGCCGTCTTTCTCAAATGCATTTGAAAAATGGGTCATACTTCACATTTTTTTCTGCAGTGTCCTTCACTAAACCTCTAGGTGATATTGCCAAATAAATATAGCGCTTAAATCACAAGGTCAGGCAAGCTTGTCCACACCCAGTACAATTCTACTGCATGTGATGAAACTGGCAACTTGTTTCCACCAGTCTATGGATTAATATTTTCACTATTGTACCACTTTACCGAATTCACTAATTTTAGTGGTGCAACATATAATCATGTATAGCATAGGAAACACAACTTAAAGCACACTTGGGTACATCCGTCGTTTTCCTTATTAGGGATCATGCTATATTTTCTTGCATTAAATTCATCTTTACAGAAAAAAACAGCATTTGACACTAAACTGCCATCACTCCTCTTTTTTGAGCTGAGGTGCTGGGGAGATGCTGGGAGTTGCAGCACTTGATTTATATGTAGTAGTCAGAGCTGGGCAAACATGACAGGTTCTGGCCCCCTAGGCAAAGGTGTAATCCAGTACATGCCACCACCTGTAGTACGACCATACCATTACCCGCTGTAAGGCATAATAAGTGGTATACACAGACTAACGAACACAGGAATAAAGAAGGAACAAGGAGTAGTTACTCATAGTTCATTAAATTTGGAAATAAAACTTCAGCAAACTGCAATAAACATTTAGGGGCATATTTATTATGCTCTGTAAAAGGAAATTCGCCGAAAAAAAATGGTGTAAAAATCTGTGTAAAATAAATGGCGAATTTATCAAGGTGTGTGTAATTTTATGCCATGCGAACGCCAGATTTGCCACCGTTATTTTAAATTGCTTCCAGGGGTAATGTCACTGTAAGAAAAAACACATAAAAATGTTATGCTGTTTTTTTACATGGTGAAGCCTGGGGATGTGTGGTGTATTATCCTGCTGTTTTTTACACAGTATTATAAATATGTCCCTTAGTGTCACCCCCTTTTCCAAAATGATTACACATTAGGCAGATTCCTTCCCCTAGACTGGTGCATAATTTAGTAGGTTATTATATCTGTTGCCCCCAAACACCCATGCCCCAAATAAACCCCATTTTATATGCAGCTACAGTTTCTTTCCTATTTGTGGTGAAAGAATTCTTTGTACCCATGGAGCATCCTTGGGTCCTGGACCCTGGTGTGGTTGCAACCGCTGCTCTCCTTATTGTTAGGCAGCACCACTGCTTAACAATCAGTGGTACCAGTTGCAGCCCTGCCAAATTTTGCACCCTGAGCTAAGGTATAGACTAAACCATATGGCAAGACTATCACAGATCTTTATGAACCAGTGTTTAAATTCTTTAGATATAGATGTCCTTTAAACATGTTTTTGTCCCTTTGGTTTTCAGTTTCTTTATACAGTGATCTTGCTGTCCTTGTACATGAAATATACTTCTGGATAAGTATCGTGGCAGTTGTCATTCATATAATGCATACATGCATTGTAGACAGAAAAGGGATGAGACAATTTATTGTATATCTAAGGCCAATCAGGTATTATTACCCTATCAGGCAATGAACTTATTCAACTTAAATGAGAAGGAAAACTACGGAGGCATTTTATTGCCAATAGATAAGCTGCAAAAGTTAGAATGCTATATTTATTCTGTACAATGCTTTGCCATACCTGAGTAAAAAGCTCTAGAAGCTCTGTGTTTATTTAGGATATCAGCTGCAGTATTAGCTTGGTGTGACACCACTTCCTGCCTGAGTCTCCCCCTGCTCAGTTATAGCTCTGGGCTCAGATTACAGCAGGGACAGGGGAAGAGGAGCAAACTGAGCATGCTCAAGCCCAGGGCAAGGATGTTTAAGCTGAAGGCAGTAAGTCTGATACAGAAGCCCAAGTGTACACAATAGAAGGAAAGAAATGCAGTGTTTATTTTGACAGAGGACTCAGAGCAGCACTACTTTGAGGGTTTACTGGTATATTTAGGTGGACCTTTCTGATAAGGCTTACTTAGTTTTAGCCTTTCCTTCTGCTTTAAAGGGATTCTGTCACGGGAAAAATATTTATTTCAAAAAGCATCAGTGCTGTTCCAGCAGGCTTTTGCACTGAAATCGTTTTTTTTTCAAAAGAGCAAATACATTTTTTTAATATTTAATTTTGCAATCTGATTTGGGGGCTAGACAATTTGTCATTTTCCCAGGTCACCTCAGTCATGTGACTTGTGCTCTGATAAACTTCAGTCACTCTTTACTGCTGCGCTTCAAGAGCAAATACATTTGCATTTTTTTAATTTTGCAATCTGACATAAGGATAGACATGTTGTCATTTTCCCATGTGATCTCAGTCCTGTGACTTGTGCTCTGATAAACTTCAGTCGCTCTTTACTGCTGCACTGCAAGTTGGAGTGAAGGTACCCCCCCAGCAGCCCTTCAGCAAAACAATGGGAAGGTAACTAGATAATAGCTTCCTGGTAGATATGAGAATAGCACTCAGTAGTAAAAATCTAGGTCCCACTATGACCCTATTCAGTTACATTAAGTAGAAGATACAATACCCTGTCAGAAAGCAGTTCCATCACGAAGTGCTGGCTATTTCTGAAAGTACATGACCAGGCAAAATGACCTGAGATGGCTGCCTACACACCAATATTACAACTAAAAAAATACACTTGTTTGTTCCGGAAAAAAAGTTTATATGGCAGAGTGAATTATTTGCAGTGTAAACAGGGTAATTTAGAAATAAAAAACTGCACCTTACAAGTAAGTGAAAAGTAAAGTCTAATGCTGTCCTGACATTAGAGGTTAATGTTTATACAGAAACATTATGCAAGCTACTATGGTGACCTAAAGTTCCATAACCCATCGCAGTAAGAAAGAGAATTGCTACATTACATTTATTTAATCATGAGCAGAAAGTCATGTTAGATACTGCAAAAAATAGAGGGTGGGCTGGTATGTTCTTAGGGTTGCATACTAATGCCCAGTATGCACAGTTAATAAAAAAGCCTGTATGGGAAATAATTTATGTGCAGCATCTGAGAAAACTGTTAAATTGATTCCGTAATCTCTAACATTATTTGGTGAGCTCAAAATAACTGTTAAGCGATACAGGTGACAGAGTAACTGCCTATAAATTAGTTAAACGCTATTTTAATTTTCTTACTGGGGGTGTGTGTATTGGCGATAAGATTACCAAGTAATCTTTGCACAATAATCAGCCTTTTCAGGATGCTGCATAACTAAGGATTACTGCAACAATATGTGCTTGAAGAGTTTACCATTTACAAAAAAAAAAAAATACAGTATGCACATAATGTTTCAGACAAAGCTGGGATTATTGTAGCTCTTAATCTTTGATTGATCTTTCATTTTCCCTACACTTTGCTTCACTGTGGCCATAGAACAATATGTAAATATTGATTCCAAAGCTCCTCATCTGAGCACAAATGCACTCAAAAAGATATAGAGATATCAACTAATGTAATCAGAAAGATACAAGTCTCTTTTTTTTCAAAGCCACTTATTGTTCTTTAGTATTTAGCATTAAGTTCAATAGGGTGTCAAAAATATCAGAGCCAGATCATTATCTTCCTGATGACAGGGATTCAGCTGACGCCTCTGAGGATGTCTGTATGTTAATGACAGAGGGCACAGGTCTGACTAGGTGTCATTAGCATTCCTTTTTTTCTTCTACAAGCTGTGATATAGAGACCAAGGGTTGAAAACTGCACCTTTGTACAAGTGCAAGGTTCACTGGATAAAAATAGATAATGAAGCAGAATAATCTTGATTTTAATACTGTAGAAAAATGTGAAAGCACACACTTGGCAGGCCTTTAGAGATAAAGGAGTGGTTTACCTTTACTTTAACTTTTAGTATGTTATAGAATGCCAAACGCTAAGCAATTTTTCAATTGGTCTTCATTTTTTATTTTTTATAGTTAATTATTTGCCTTCTTCTTCTGACTCTTTCCAGCTTTCAAATGGGGGTCACTGAAACTATCTTGAAAAACAAATTCTCTGTAAGGCTACACGTGTTAGCCTTATCATTCATTTTTCTATTCAGGCTCTCTCCTATTCATATTCCAGTCTCTTTTTCAAATCAGTGCATGGTTGCTAAGACAATTTGGATCCTAGCAACCAGATTGCTCTAAATTGCAAATTGGAGTGCTGCTAAATAAAAGTTAAATAACTCAAGAAATAAAAAAAAATTAAAACTCATTGCAAATTGTCTCAGAATATTGCTCTCTGCGTCATACTAAAAGTTACAGTAATTGATGGTGAACAATCCCTTTAACATTTATAATGGGAGAGGCAGTGAAAGCTCAATAATACCATCAAAAGAATAAATGAATAAATAATGGTCAAGGAATTGATCCCTGTTCCCGTGCTTACATCCTAACCCATCTATTTAAAGTGATGTACAAATATTACTTAGACCACGGTAGATTAGCATGGTTATGTAATAATAGGTGCAATGCTTGTTGAATGATTGCCATTAGATATAATAACTGGAGCAAAGTTTCCACCTCTTCGTATCAGCTTTTTACACAGTAGAGGCACAATGCACTTTACACTACTGAAAGCACAAAAAAACCCCAGAAAAATACATTTCAATAGAGGCCTGTTTGCCTACTATATATATCTACCATACAGCCTGAATTGCATTGCATTTTGTCCATAGTCTATTGATATTAATGGAAGGTAATCCCCACAGATAAATGTTCACACTTAAGTATAGAATACAATTAGTACCAATCAAAGTACACAGTGTTACCTTGCCTTTAGTAGGTCATAAGACAGTGGTAGCCTAATGTGCAGTGGACACAATTGCGCTGTTTGAAATATGGTCCAGAAGAGTGACACTGATATGGTTAAGCATGGCCTACTTGGAACTGTGGCCCTAGCCTGGATATTTTGGTATGGGTTGTTCAGCATCTCTCCACTTTGGCATATAAACTTGCTTGCTGGAGGACAATCAAGCCTAGCAATAAGGCAGTGGTTTCAGAGCAAGGATGGAAGATGATTAGGATATGGCCTATAAGAAAGACAAGACATAGAGAACATAATAACAAAAATCTACCTTCTTAGTTAGTCTGTATTTTTTTGGCGGAATCAGAATCTTAAATTCTAGTCTATATTACATTACTAGATTCTATTATCTCTTTTTTGTTTTTAAAAGAGAAAATCATAATGAGGGCCCCCCACCAGAAACATTTTTGGAGGGCCTGGCACGTATATGCGCTTCTCCTCACGTATGCCCGCAACCCTACCCCAGCAGTGTGACCTGGGGTCCATGCTGCCCTTTTAACCAGGCCCCCTTGCAGGGTCTGCTTCTTCTATAGTTACGCCACTAGCCGTTTTTAAAGTTTATTCAATTATAGAGTATAACAAAAGCCAAAAAGGTTACTTCATCATGAACAGTTATATGCTTAGGCAGTGCTTCCCAAATAGTGGGGCTACCCCCACCCCACTGGGGGGTGCATAGAACAGTGACAGTGAGTGGGTCAACCTGAAGACCAGCAATGAAGTTATGTGAAGAGAATGTATATTTGCTCTCCTAGATACTGCATAAAGCCCATCTTCAAGGTCAATTAGGGTGGGATTTAGAGCGAAAAAAACATATTTGCTGGCCTAGATATTCCTGGAACCAGCAAGTTAAGGTGGACCCTGATCAATAAATGGACCTTCAGGGCAATAATGCATAGGGCAATTCCAATTTTGAAAAGTTTTTTCACTGATATAACAAAACAATATATTGTACTTGATCCCAACTGAGACAGAATTAATCCTTATTATGAGGTTAATTTGTGTTTAAATAGTTTTTTAGTAGACTTCAAGGAGAATTGAGAATTGAACCCCTTAAGAAAAAACCCCGTACCCCACCCCACGGAGAACCCCCTCTCCCCAGTCTAACTGCTCCCCTGGGGAAATGCTGCATACTTTATACTTACCCCTCGGCGCAGATTCAGCCATCTTCCGGGTCTTCGGTAAGCTGAGTGATAGATTGGCATGTTGGCGCATGCGCAGTTGGGGCAATTTGCCAGTATGCGACAACTGCACATGCGCCGAAATTTACGAAGATTGCTGAAGCGCCGGAAGACCCCAGAAGATGGCTGCGTGGAACTCCGAGACCAGAATCTGCACCGAGGGGTAAGTATAAAGTATGGGGCATTTCCCGGGGGGGGGGCAGTTAGGTTGGGGGGGAGGGAGGGGGGTCTACGTGGGGTGGGGAGTATGGGTTTTTTCTTAAAGGGTTCAATTCTGAGATCCAAACTACAGAAAGACCCCTTATCAGGATAACCACAGCTCCCAAGCATTCTGGATAACATGTCTCATACTCCTATATCTATCTCATGCTTATATTCTGTAATAGCACATTCCTGTATGGAGCGCTATCATTTGCTGGGGGAAATATTCCTAACTATGGAGATTTTTTTTATAAAACTCTTTGCCTTTACTGTAACTGTACCAGTTGGTTACAGAATGACATTTCACTGACAGGAAGAAAAGAAAAATGACTCGAAAAAAAAAGTGCATTTTTCCTGTTAGGAAATGCTTAGTAGGTGGCAGAGTTGAACAGGGGGCGCCTGCTCCACCCATTGGGTATCCGGCTGAGAGGAAAAACCAGTCTCAACAACTTGACTCTGAAACTGATGACACAAGTCACTGTGAATGTCTCGGGCAGGCGCCACAGCAGCACATCTGTCTCCTGAACAAATAAAAGCCTGGAAGACAAAAGGCCCCCTCAATTCTTCCTTTTTCCGCTCAAGCACAGAGTCCCTCAGCTAGCTTTTTCCTGTGGAGACCAGGAAACGCCCCCCCTCCCTCCCATCCCAAGAACTCAGCAGCCAGGGATCAGCTTTAGTCTGGTGCTTGGATCTGAACTTGTATGACTTTGGCATCCCATAATTGCTGTCATTTGAACTGTGATGCAGCAGTGGGCAGAGCCAGACAGCCAATCTTTAACTGTTGACTTATCTGCTCTATGCTAATCAGTGCTGCTGTGGGTTAATAAGCTAGCTGGCAGCTCCATACAGGCTCCTTTTCCCCACAGAGAGGATCACATTCAGCCCTTTGTGGGGGAGGAGGACTGACTGGCACTTTGTGGATAACATTACTGGCCACTTAATAGCTGCAACGCCAAGATGAGAAATAAAAACGAAAAATCTCCTCTGAAAGGTAAGTTGGAATGTTTGCTTGGCCCTGTATAATGCACATGGGGCTGTTAGCGCTGAAATCTGATAATGACAATAGGCAGTCTTTGGTTTATTAGCAGGACAATTAGCATGAGACTTGATTGATGGCCCCGATTGTACCAAGTGTGATGACATGCGGGGGCCGGGCAGTACTGCTTTTAGTTCTCTCGGAAGCGGCAGAGAAGATTTAATTCTATTGTTGCCCCAGGGGATCGTATTGTTGTGCCCGTTGGAGAGTAAATAAGTGAAAGTGCCCTATTGTCTCTGTACAGACCACTGATCGGTAACACGGGGACTGACCCCCCCACATTCCTGCGCTCTTTCATGTGTTTATTGGTTTAGTATTGTCTCGGAATCTGTGATCTTGTTTGTAGAGACCAATTAAATGAATATACCCCAGGGCAAATGCGCGCTCTTATGTAGTTACATGTATCTTTTATTTACTGAAACTTGACGTTGTGCAAATCAGCGGTGAATGGGAAGCTGTTCAATTTCTTTCAGCAGATACACATTACTGCGCTCCAGTGTATGTAGTGTACGGGCTGACTGTTCTTATTTGTATTTAATACACATTTGGTGCAAAGACATTTGAACAAATCTGATTTCAGGACCTGTGCCGTGAACTTTATGTCCCTGTATACATTTAACTTGTTTAACTCCTCAGCGCCCCCTGTCTGCTCGAGATGGTAGTGACCAATGTGAAACTTGTTCAAACACCAAGAAGTCACCATTGAAATGGGGCGGGGGAGTTATATCATAAATGTATTTGTGCCCATCAATTCCGGCAGGAGGGTTACTTTAGTGTATGAATTTTATTCTTACATATCCTAGTTTGAGCTCGGGGTTTCGGATGAGAAATACTCGGACAAATGTGTCATTTGATACTTATAGAAAGGATGGCAGCCTGTGACCTATAGTACATTATTAGTACTAATTATATGGCGCTTTCCTTCCTGACGTCAAAGGGTTGAGCCGACTGTCTAAACTCGCTCCTTTTGCAAAAGGAATCCCCAATCAAACAACATTCATTCCAACCGGTAAAACTAGATCAAGGCTTTATGCTAAACGTATTAAAGGGCCAGTGTTGATGGCGCTTAGTGTCCTTCTTATACCAGGGGCGAGATGAGGTAGATATGTAATGAGCGTGTGTGCCCCAGGCATAGAACCATACAGGAGGGAACTGGGTCTGGCCACCCGGCTTGTTCCTGTTTTTGCCACATTGTCTTAACCATTTCAGCACACCCCTCGCCGTGGCTATTGGTTCAGTGTCACAGAACACCCTGACGTGTTCCAGTGTGTGCAAAACAAATACATAGACATTTGGTGCGAGCGGAGCTGGGTAGATGAAGTGGGAAGCGTCATTCGTGTGTTTGAGGGGGGGGGTTGATGCACTGGGCAACTTTGCCTCCTACCCATGCGTTGGTGTTGCACATGTGCTCACTAACGAAAAGGCCACTGGAAAGCATGATGCGACAGTCAGCTCTTGTCGGGGGCGAGATTGTGTAGGTGCGCAGGCAGAGTGTATGTAGGCGTGCAAGCAGTTGTACCCAGGCATTCTGGGATGTTTAACACGAGAGTCCTACTTCATGCTCAATACTATTAGCTCATCATCTGGCTCTTTGCTATCTGATACATCCTCATAAGCACGACCCTGCCGAAAAGAACGAAGCTAGCATTTAACTGTACAGTATTTTGTAAATGCTTATTGGCCTTGTGTATATGGCTAGAAGGCCCGGGTCAAGTAGTTTCATGAATACACTAGCTTTTGTCTGTGTCACCTTGTTACACCCTGCTGCCCCTGTATAACTCCCCGGCTCCCTGTGCATATGAAAGGCACACTGCTGACTAATACTCATTTCACAGGGCTCAGGGCATAATGTAGCAAAGCGGACATGGTGACATTTGTTTGAAGACAATATCAGTAATTGCCGTGTTTATTTTCCAAAGCGGGAACAGGCCACCGCTACCATAGTTACCAATGCCCTTATGGTAATGCGAGCTTCCTTTCCCTCTACTAGTTGTGCCCCCGTGGCCATTACATTTTGTGTGAAAAGTCACCGTCCCGAGAGGTTTGGTGCCCAGGCCGCGCCTCTCTTGGCACAGGCCGAAGCCCCATACTGTACAAAGAGTTCCTGTCCGCACCATAGATAGAACATAATGAGACAGTAGCACTCCGCCTCGGCCCTACTGACGTCTAAGAACAAATAGAGGCGGAGCGTGTGCTTAAGGCGCCAGCTGACTGACTGACCCCAGCTAGATCTGGGCGCTCTGAGCTTGAGCCTGTTCTTCCTTATTGTCTAACGTAGCCACGCCCACCTCTCCCTGTTATATAAACCACCGCAGCCGTCTGAGCGTCAGAAAGACTGGTGCTCTCAAAGTGTTTGTTCCTCTTGGATTATACACGGCGCCCGATTTTCTCACACACCCAACCATGACTGTAAAGACAGAAACGGCGGCGGGTGCAAGCACACTGACTTATTCTAAGATGAGGGGAATGGTGGCTTTGCTTATCGGTGAGTCCGGAGGATGGAATCTTTGCTTTGCATAGGAGTTATTAACCCTGGACTGCAACTTATACTGTGCACTGGGGGATCATTACTTGGGGATGATGCATTCTGAGACCCTCTTCTCTTTTATATCTTGCAGCTTTTATGAAACAACGAAGAATGGGACTGAATGATTTCATCCAGAAAATTGCAACCAACTCTTCCTATGCCTGCAAACCGTAAGTTTCATTTATTCTTCATTTATCCTTTCAAGCAGGGGGTCAAATATGGGCATCCTTCTGTACAGATCCAACTCCCCCCTAGCCATAAAGTCATCTCATCTGGGGAAAATGATAATCTGTTACTGCCCTGGTGCAGCTGCCATGCAACAAAGTTTTCTTTTTCTAGTGCAGCCATTTGATGCCCCATACATACCTCAAAAATAATAATACTGCTCATTCTACACTGCCGTTGCTGTCCATTATTCCAGTATAGAATTATGCTTTCTAGCAAATATCACAGTTCTTATTTTTGTTCTTATTCTTGGATTGTTTAGTCCCTGTCCATTTGAAGTTTACAGTGTAAGGTTCCTATCAAATACGATGGTCAAGTGTATTCGAAACCAGTTGACCTGCCTGTACAACCCATGGAACATCATTTTCTAAATTGCAGCTATTGCAAAACTGTCATTATAAAAGTAGCTGGAAGTGCCACAACTCTCTGATTGGTAATTTAAGAGGTTTCAGTTAACGTAAAATAATGAAGCTGTAACCAGTTCACTGTGTCTTTAACCAGTTGCCGTAACTTGTTGAATGACACGTCTCTGCCCTCTGATGGTCACAGTGGTGCTGTGCCTTGTATTTATTTTATCCCTTTTCCTCTTGCAGCTCTGAAGTGCAGTCAATCCTGAATATCTCACCCCCCCAAGAACCAGAATTACTGAATGAAAATTCCTCGCCTCCCGTAAGTACTTTTTTCAGAACAATATCTATGTATTTGCATTTGTTTTCATCTGGATGAAATGGAAGCTAGCTAGGAATTATTTGAAGGAAGGAGTATATTTAATACATACTGAAATTTTGTAACCACACACTCTGTGTGTGTGTTACTGAGATTACATTCTGGAAAATCTCAAGACATTCAGTATCTTCATGTTTGTTTTTCCTATGCTGACTCAATAGCAGTGTACCAATGTTCAGATCCGGCATTTCAGTCATGTGTATTAACATGTATTTTCCTTTCTCTTACAGCCTAGCCCTTCTCAACAGATCAACCTTGGTCCTTCATCCAACCCTCATGCAAAACCATCCGACTTCCAGTTTCTGAAAATCATTGGCAAGGGTAGTTTTGGAAAAGTTCTCCTGGCAAGACACCAAGCAGATGAGAAATTCTATGCAGTGAAAGTGCTTCAGAAAAAAGCCATTCTCAAAAAGAAAGAGGTAAATAGTTCTACTTCTCCTTTTTTTTGCCTCACATGTGTGTGAATCTGTCACTGAACACATACATTTATATGTTTATTTGCCTAATCTTCTCATTTTTGTTTTTCCTCTCAATTTTAGGAGAAACACATAATGTCAGAGCGCAATGTACTGTTAAAAAATGTGAAACACCCTTTCCTGGTTGGGCTCCACTTCTCTTTCCAGACAACGAGCAGATTGTATTTTATTCTGGACTACATCAATGGCGGAGAGGTAGGCATAAGCAAAATGCATAAGTGACTGCCAATTGTGTTGTAGCATCCTTGTATTATGGGAAAGTAGAGGCAGAGCTTTGGAAAGTTACTTGATTTAGCATTTCCCTATGGGCTGCCAAGCTTCAGCCTAGTAGATAATAAACCCTTGATTTCCAGCCATTGTTTTCGCAGCAATATACACATACTAATTATTTGTGGTGCAGATGATGCTTGCCTTTTTTTGTTTTCAGGGTTATTTATATATATTTTTTTTTTCTCCAATAGTTGTTCTACCATCTCCAGAGAGAAAGATGCTTCTTGGAACCCAGAGCTCGTTTTTATGCTGCTGAAATAGCCAGTGCGCTAGGATACTTGCATTCTCTCAACATTGTTTATCGGTATGTATCTCTGTGCTTAGCCAGTACTGTGTATATTTCATATGGTGAAACATTAGTCTGAACCATAGTTGGCACTACCAATCAACATGATGATGAATTTGTAAATGAACTGGTGCTTTTTAATGTCTTCTAAAGAATACACAAAGGCAGCTTTTTGTTAATTATGCCCTAGAAACTCTCTTGTAGCAGTCAACCCAAACTGTTTCTAACCACTCTGTTCCTTTGTTGTAGTGACTTGAAGCCAGAAAACATTTTGTTGGACTCCCAGGGCCACATTGTTCTGACAGATTTTGGTCTTTGCAAGGAGAACATAGAGCCCAATGGCACTACATCTACCTTCTGCGGCACTCCTGAGGTAAGTTAATTACGCTTATGTAAAACTTGGAAAATCTCTCCTGTGTGTTTATTTGTGTCTGATCTAATAGACTGCTGTTTTCTTTTACACAGTATCTTGCTCCAGAAGTTCTACACAAACAGCCTTATGACAGGACAGTTGATTGGTGGTGCCTGGGAGCAGTGTTGTATGAGATGTTGTATGGCCTGGTAAGTAAGAAAGGTCCTTCTGTACAGTATGTTCTTCATTCTGTTCAATAGTGCTCTGTCTGGCATTCGGGATCCCTGTCCTAATCCATGTCATCTGTCATAAAATCATTTAATCCAGTCCACAGTTTAAATATTTGTTTCCCTGAGTCCTCATTTAAAAATGGGTCTCTAAGACATAATTCAGTAACAACCCCCTTCTGAATATGTTAAATGGAACATTTTAATCAGGGCTGTGTTTGTTTTTTTTTAAACATCTGACATGGAGTTAGGAGGTCATACAAAGTTGCCAAACTTTCCACAGTTTACAATGTACACTAGTTACAAGTATTTTCATATTTTAATTATACTGTTGTCCCTTATGTGCCAATACATTCTAAAATTAGACAAGCAAATGTGCTATTGTGTGATTTATGCTAATTTGCATTTGTTTTTTTTTCTATTTCCACAGCCTCCTTTCTACAGTAGAAATACTGCTGAAATGTATGACAATATCTTGAACAAGCCACTGCAGCTAAAACCAAACATAACCAACTCAGCCAGGAACCTCCTGGAGGGTCTTCTGCAGAAGGACCGGACAAAAAGGATTGGTGCCAAGAATGACTTTGTAAGTAGTTTCTAAATATAACCATGTGATGTTCCACCAAGGCAAACACGTGTCTAATTACTTTTGATTGGTCTAATCCTATTTCTCTTTCTCTGACAGATGGAGATTAAGAACCACATCTTTTTCTCTCCAATTAACTGGGATGATCTGATTAATAAGAAGATAACACCTCCCTTCAACCCAAATGTGGTAAGTTGTCACCGACTTCCTGAAGTAATAACTATAGAAACGTTTTTGAAAGAAAACACATACTACTTTAGGAGGGTATTCCCAAGCTTCAAAGCTGCTATAGTCAAATGCATTCCAGCAAGCATCCTGTAATGTTTTCTTGAGAACTTGCCTATTAGGGATATTATTGTCTTGGATTCCACTTCAATGTAGTTTCCACAAGAAAACACAATATTGTAGATAAATAAAATAGCACTCTTCCGTATGTATTTACTAAACACTTGTAGCCCAGCTATTGCACATTAGTACTGAAATCTAAACATGAAATTGTAGATTTTGAATAGATGACACACATTTCATACCCACACCCAACCATCTAAAGTGTTAGGGGTAAAAATGTTGCCACTAGTGTTCTAACTGATCATTATTCTGTTTCAGAGTGGCCCAAGTGACCTGCAACACTTCGATCCAGAATTCACAGAAGAGCCTGTCCCCAATTCTATTGGCCAGTCTCCGGATAGCATCCTAATAACTGCCAGCATTAAAGAAGCTGCAGAAGCATTCATGGGCTTTTCTTATGCACCACCTATGGAATCCTATCTTTGAGAGATCCTCCCTTCTTGTCTAGTAGTCATTTCCAATCAAATCACTTTGATTTTTCATTTCCTTTTGAAGAAATTTGCACATCGTTCACAACAGCATCACAGCCTTAATTTCAACATCCTGGTATTGCTGGAGTAGTGAATAAGTGGAGCTAAGAAAAGGATAGAAAAAAAAGTGACTTTGGACAATATCCTCTGTTGTTGGGAGAAATATGAACGATCTGCTGAATTTGCAGCACACAACCCTTCTATTATCTTACAGAGGGATACATGAGGGTTTGTTAAGCTGGAAGAGGGCATCTAAGCATGTCTTATAGTATGGGGCTTTTGCAACGTGCCTTTCTCTTTTGAGAGATCTTGTCTAGTTTAAGAACCATCCACATGACCTGGAGGTCCTTTGGTTTTGACAGTGGTTTTACAAGTGAACAATGGTATGAGTGTGAAGCTTATCACAGTAAGACTGTGGTTTTGCACACGTTAATGTGACATGTGTTGATCACTAATTTTGGGGCATTGTACATTTCTTCCATATGTGGAAGCTAAATTTAATGTAGATAGAAATGTAGTTATTTTTTCCTGTAGATAGTACTAATTAAACATATTGAAATGTGCTCACAATGACCTTTGTTAAAAATGCTTTAAGAAAAGCATTGCTGCTATTGAGATTTCTATTTTTAGAAATGTTTTTGTTTTTTCTTGACCAAAATGCCCCACATTTAGTGGTTCAAGTCTGTAAAGCCTAGTTTAACAAACATTTTTATTTATGTTATATTTTTGACATTCCAGACCATTATTGTGCATATTGTATATAATCAAGAGTTGTATATTTAAACTGACAAATATAAGTGTTGAACATGTACTGTAATTAATAAGATAAAATGTATCTTTTTGTGACCAAACCTGTGGGTTTGCAATAAAACTTTAAAATACAATGTAATTTGTTTATATGTTTGTAAACAAGTGGATGTGCAGGTTGATGGCAGATAGGGTAGTACAGAGCATTCAGTAAATATAGCATTCCCTTTGTTTATTCTGTTAATGGCTCCTATAATTAAAGGAAAACTGTACCCCCCCCAACAATGTAGGTCTCTATGAAAAGATATTACATAAAACAGCTCATATGTAAAACCCTGCTTCATGTAAAGAAACAACTTTCATAATAATATACTTTTTTAGTAGTATGGGCTATTGGGTAATCCTAAATATGGGCGGTCCCCTGGGATTGTAGGATTCATGGTGCACAAAAACAAACCATACATGTTAGGTCATATGAGCTAATTTAAAGACAAGAGTTCTATCTTTTGCTTCCACACTTCTTCCTGTTACAGTTAGATTTGTAGTGTTTCTGGTCAGGTGATCTCTGAGGCAGCACACAGACAATCATGAAATAGTGGTTCAAGGCAAGAGATGAGAAAGGGCAATATTTACTTAAAAAACATATATATACACCAGTTTGGTAAGATTTTTTTAATATGTACCTTAATCTGATATAAACTGTTGCTTAAATATTTATTTTGGTGATAAAGTTTTCCTTTAACTACATTTTCCACTGACACATCCACATGTTTCTTATAAAACTGGATGAAAAGCAAAGCAACAGTTTAGGGTTAAAGGGATACTGTCATGGGAAAACATGTATATTTTTCAAAACACAGTTAATAGTGCTGCTCCAGCAGAATTCTGCACTGAAATCCATTTTTAAAAAGAGCAAACAGATTTTGTTATATTCAGTTTTGAAACCTGACAAGGGGCTAGACATATTGTCAATTTTACAGCTGCACCCAGTCATGTGACTTGCGCTCTGATAAACTTCAATCACTCTTTACTGCTGTACTGCAAGTTGGAGTAATTTCACCCCCTCCCTTCCCCCCCCCCCCCCAGCAGCCTAACAACAGAACAATGGGAAGGTAAGGAGATAGAAGTTCCCTAACATAAGAAAACAGCTCGCTGGAAGATCTAAGAACTTAATAGTAAAAGCCAAGTCCCACTGAGACTGATTCAGTTTCATTAAGTAGGAGAAATAACAGCCTGCCAGAAAGTAGTTCCATCCTAAAATGCAGACACGTGACAGGGGCAGCTGGGAAACTGACAAATTGTCTAGCCCCATATCAGATTTCAAAATTGAATATAAAAAAATCTGTTTGCTCTTTTGAGAAATGGATTTCAGTGCAGAAGTCTGCTGGAGCAGCACTATTAACTGATGTGTTTTGGAAAAAAAACATATTTTTCCATGACAGTATACCCTTAAGCAGAGGGGCAATGCAGCAATGAAAATGCTCACTACTTACTAAATGTGACTTCCCATTGACATCAAAGAGATCAGAATTGACTGAGCCATAAATTACTACTGCAGTTACTGCCATTGATATCAATGGGAAGTGATTTGCAGCAAACAATGAAAGCAAATGATAGAATGCCACATGCTGTGCCACTTTAGATGGGTCTCTAGTGGTGCTGGATGCAAATTAGGAAGTCTGCATGCATGCTTTAATTTCAGACAATGTAGCTGAATGCATTAAAAATCAAGTCTAGGCTTAGAGGGATAGCTGGGTAAGGTTTGTTGTTTTTTTAAATCACCCTGGGAACTTTGCAGCCTTACTTTTAATTTAGTTTTCCTCCCTATTAACTGTGTCATGAAGCATAATTTTTACCAGCCAGGTGGAAACCCTATACAAGACTGATGCTTGTTTGTCACTAGGGAAATGCTAAGCTCATTGTCTGGAATTGCAGTGCTACAGATGGGCCAAGTGCATAAATATACCTGGCATTCTAAAGTAAGTTTTCCCATCAGAAATTCCAGAGAGCTACAGTATAGGCTGGTGACACAGGCTTTTAATATTTCCTTCTATTATATAGCACCAATAAATTAACATAGGGAGAATATGCAAACAACTTGCAGGTTGTGCTCTGGATAGATTAAACTTCAGACTGCAGAGCTGGAAGGCAGTAGTGCTATCCATGGAGCCACCATGCTTTTTGTAGCTGTTTAAAGAAGGCAAATTTGAGGGCGGACTCCTTTGATATTTGTAGCTGGTCAGTGTCGGACTGGGACACCAGGGGCCCACCCAAAAACCTTTGACTAGGGGCCCACCAATTAATCTTAGACCAGGGGCCCACTCTTAGTACTATTATTCTTCCTTTCCTCACTCATCTATTCTCCTTTTCTTTACACACTATAATCTATTATTCCATCTATTTAGCCACTTTGTTCTCATAGAAATAGGGAATGGCCATGAAATAGGCCAAATGTCTAGCAGCATGAGGGCCCACTGACACCTTGGCCCACCGGGACTTTTCCTGGTATCCCTGTGGGCCAGTTCGACACTATAGCTGGTAGCCTGCCACTTAACAGAGAAGTACCAGTACAAAGGTGCCTGCAGCTTGGTTTGGGAGGCTGTCTTTTAAATGTCTGGCCCCAGAAAGATCTGTTGGTAACATGGTTAAATGTACTATAGTAACTAGTGAGTAAGCCCTCATCATAGTTCATTCCACTCTTACATTCAGTAACGTAATGAAGACAGGTCGGGCCGGGTGCAGGTCATGCAGCCCCCCGAGGGGGTGCGGGCCCAGGTGCAATCGCACTCCCACTCTAAATTAATAAGCCCCAACAAGGACTAGTACTGATTTGGTTCTTTTTAGCAGAAACAAACTGGGACATTAAACAAGATAGGTCATATTATATTCATAGAGCCATTACATAACATGCAGCTGACGTTTAGTTCTTACTGGGCTTTCTTGCTACATACCTTGGCTGTTTTTGCCAAAAGAGAAAAACACTTAACAAAGCAGTTGTTTCCAGTTCTATGCCATATTATTATGTCTGCCTGACCTATACATACAGTTGTCTGTCATTCAATGACTGTCATTTATTCAATTGTTAGAATGTTTTTGTTGATTGCATGCACAGATATATTATGACTTACATTGCTGAACTGAATTTGCATTCTCAAAAGCTATGAATGTTTGTATTGCCCATTAAACAAATGTTAGGTATGGAATGATATAGAAATGTAAAAAAAAGCACATGATGTCAGAAATACATATATTACATAACATAGCGTATATTATAGAAAGAAATAAACTAAGGGTGTTTTTTCTTAAAGGAGTGGTCTACCTTTAAGTTAACGTTTAGCATGGTATTGAATGCTCAATTCTAAGCAATTTTTTAATTGCAGAGCTGCTGAAAAAAGTTAAATAATTTAAAAAACTACAAATAATAGAAAATGATTGTCTCAGAATATCACTATATACATCATACTAAAAGTTAACTGAAAGGTGAACAACCCCTTTAATTCAGATAGCACAGTGGAATAGAGGGTAACATTGCAACAGTATTCTCAATAACAGATACCAGGATGCAATTTGTTTCAGCTTTGCATGTTCTCTCCTTTTCCTCTAACACTTAAGAAACACATTATTACTGTTAAAACAACCATAGAGAGCCTATGACACAAAACACTGTTTATTTTCTGTGTAGTATAGTAAAAATTGGGGGTCTGGTAAGCATAAACTCTAAATCTGCATTTTACCTCATTTTTTATAATATTAGATTATGGTCTTTTGTAGTAGAAATTTGTTATGCCATGGTTTGAATGCCTCAATTTTTAAATCTCATTCATGTTAGTATGTATTGTTGTATTTATATGCTAAAAGATGAGGTGCCATTAAACTATTTTCCAGTTGATTATGCAGTAAAGATGGACATCCTATGGTAAAGTCTGGTACTGCAAGCATTTTAGCTAGGAGAATTCACAAAACTCCAACTCTGGCAATATTTTACAAAGATGATGACTAGATATCATTGCTGCAATGCATTTGTGTTTAATCTTTATATTAAAAGCACTTTACTCTGTTGGTACAGTATAAATAAAAGACATTGAACAATTTTGCAGCTGATTGTATTTCAGGGTAATGATTGTGATATGAAATGTAACAAAAAGTGGCATGAAGGTGAAGATTTATTGATTAACTAAGGCAGGGATCCCCAACCTTTTGAACCTGTGAGCAACATTCAGAAGTAAAAGGAGTTGGGGAGCAACACTAGAATAAAAATGTTCTTGGGGTGCTAAATAAGTGCTATGATTGGCCATTTGGTAGCCCATCCTAAATTGAGGCTCTGTTTGGCAGTACACCTGGTTTTTATATAACTAAAACTTGCCTCCAAGTCTGGAATTTGAAATAAGCAGCTGCTTTGAGGCCACTGTGAGCAACTTCCAAGGAGTTGGAGAGCAAGATTTTGCTCACAAGCTACTGGTTGGGGATCACTGAACTAAGGTGACATTTCCCCTTCAGACTTCAGTTTTCAAGTAGCTGGTTGTGGAAAGACAGACATCATGTGGTAAAACATAGGTACTGCAAATGTTTTTTTATGTCATTCTGAAAATTGTACTGCAATTATTTCTGATGACTAAAACATGTTCGCTACAGAGCAGATGTGTTTGTTATATCTGTATGCAAAAAGAACAGCATATACTCTATTGGCCCTGTGTAAATAAAAACAGTTTGAAATTTTGTGCAGTTGATTGGGTAATAAAGAGGCCAAGGCATGGCGAAAGGTAGTTGTTTTAGCCAACAAACACACACATAGATCAAGCTAAAGTGGCAAATGTTAAAGAAACAAGAGAAATTAGGTCCCTGCCCCACAGATCTTACCGTTTAGGTGAGTCTCCCTTAAGCCTTTGCCCTTAGAAGAGAGAAGGAGAGAATTCTACTATATGTGGAAGTTAGGGATGCAGTAGCAAGTTGCAGTAGTCTAGTAAAGGTTACAAATGAGTTTCTTACTGTAACTCTTAGCACTTTCACAGGCTTTCATAACTGTTGAAAAGGATGGATGTGCAAAGCTTGTATATACTATGTATCCCACATGAAGGGGGTGTAGAATCTGTGCAGAGCTTGATTACGAATAATGAGCAGTATAAGGGGCCCCCAGGAGAATTTATTTTGTCCTTATTGCGATTTATTCTATATAGGGACTACTTTGAGTTTGAAAAGCAATACTTTATGCAGTGCAGAGGGACCGCTATGGGATCGAAAGTAGCCCCAGCATATGCTAATGCTTACATGCAGGCTCGAACTGGCAATCTGTGGGTTCTGGCAAATGCCAGAGAGGCTGCTGTAAGATGCCATAAACACTCACTATTTAGTGGACTGGTGGGGGCTGTGTGGGCCTCTGTGTGGCTTGTTGGGTCCTTTGATACCTGAAATGCCAGGGCCTATTTTGATTCTCAGTCCAGACCTACTTACATGTACGCTTATGAGAATGAATGCATTTTGAATCATGCACTGTTCAGGAGATATGGTGCCTTCTACAGGCGCTATATTGATGATATTTTCTTTATTTGGTCACGCACCATTACAGTTGGAGGGGTTAGTGGATCAACTGAATAATATGGCCAGCCCTATTAAATTGACATTAAACTATGATGTGAATTGCATAGAGTTCTTAGACGATTGTACACTATGTATGTACTGTATGTATGTATAACTTTATTTGTAAAGCGCTGTTAAGGAGCCGCAGCACTGTACAGTGCATAAAAGTACAGTATATATATAAAAGTATACATGGGGGAGACAAATCACATAAGCAAAGAGCTTAAGTGCTATGTGGTAAGAGACATTGTGGGAAGGAGGTCCCTGCCCCGTAGGGCTTACTACCAGAGTAACTACCCTAGGCATCTGTTGGATTCACTACTGAAGTCTAAAATACTTAAAGGAAAACTATACTTTAATATCCCACATAATTTGATATAAACTATATGTTGCTCAAGTATTCATTTTGGGGGTATAGTTTTCATTTTGGGGGTATAGCGACTAAACAAGGGCTGCCCCCCGGTGTCGTATGATTCATGGTGCACACAAACATACCAAAAAACCATACTTGTTAAGTCACATGAGCCAATTAACAGACAGAGTTCTGTCTTTTGCTTCTACACTTCTTCCTGTTACAGTTAGAGTTGTACTTCTGGTCATGTGATCTCTAAAGCAGCACAGAGACCATCACAAAATGGTGTTCAAGGCAAAAGATGTAAAAGGTCAATATTTACTTAAATATGTATTCCAATTTAATAAGATTCTTTAATATGCCACTTAATTTGATATAAACTATATGTTGCTCAAGTATTCATTTTGGGGGTATAGTTTTCATTTTGGGGGTATAGCGATGAGTGCAAAAGGTGGAATTACCAAAACCAATTAGGACCGCTCCGAACTCACCACCCTTTGGCTGCTCCTCCTGATACCTCGGGTGCTCAGTCCGCAGCGTCCCCATTGCCACCATTTACTAAACGAACAGAAGGACGGCACTCCGGGTAAAAGCAGGTATTTATTGCAAGGTTCTGCAGAGGTACGTGGCGTTACACATTTCGGGAGTACACTCCCTTAATCATAGGCTTACAAAATGAATCCTATATGTGGATTATATACCATTGGTCTATAGCGACCCCTATTGGTCATCATCATTACTACTGCTAAAACATTCTTTATTTGTTCCAATAAAAGTAGAAATTCACTGTTAAAATGAAAACATAAAAACATATAAACATACGGAGGGGGTATGTGCCTTGGATATTCTGTATAGATAATTAATGAAGTATTGACTTCAATATTATTTCAAATACTTTATATTATATTTTTTATTTCCTATTTGTTATTCTCAGTGTATGGATCTCGTCTCATTGTTATTACTACCATGTATAAAATAACCTCGTTCCAGGGGATAGTAGTATTTTCTATGTAAGATCTCACTTAAACGTGGATGGATAGACCCTGTATAAATATGTCAAATCACAGAATATGTGTGGATACGCTCAAGCATCCGGATGAACTATCCTATGCTCATTTTTATATCTAATCCTTGTATGTTAAAATTATATAGCGCACATTTGACATTTATCAATATAAGTATGCAATATAATATCTTGTATTAAGGCCCTTTGGTGTTCTCGTTTCAAGCTTCAGGATCCAAAATGCCTCTCTTAAATTTATCGAATGTAGTGGGTCACCTCCTCTAAGGGCTGTCTTGACCTGTTCGATAACTTTGAAGGCCAGATCTTGGGTACCCTTCAAAGAACATAGGGCAAAGTGTTTGCCCACAGGGGACCCCTCGTCTTTTTTATCAATTGCCCTAATGTGCTCTCTAACTCTTTCTTTAAGGCAACGTGTTGTGCGTCCCACATATTGTTTTCCACAACATTTGCATTCCAATAAATAAATTACTCTATTGGTATTGCAATTGTAAAAGCCATAGTTTTGGAATGTTCTACCCGTAGCATTGGACTTTAAATCAGGCCCTGTGGAAATAACCGTGCACGTCTTGCACAGTATTATCCCACATCTATAAGTTCCTTTGATCGAAAGCCAGGTGCCACTAGGATTACTTCTGCCTTTAGTAACTAGGCTAGGTGCTAGAATCCTTCCTAACGTAGGGGCCTTTTTTGAGACGCATCTGATGTCTGTTAGCTTCAGTGTCTCAGCTAGCCTAACGTCATTATATAGGACTGGGAGGTGTTTCCTAATACTACAGATCCTACTATATTCTTAATTATACTCAGTTGTAAAATGGATTTGATTTCTTTCCTTAGCAACCAATGCCTCCCCCTTAGAGTCAAGGAGTGGGCCAATACTATTTCTCTTGGGCAGTTTTCGTGCTTTATCATAAAATGTCCTTATGATCTCCTTGGAGTAGCCCCGCCTACGTAATCTTTCGCTCAATAATCTCGATTCTGACTACAGTTCCTTCTATATCAAACAAACTGACTGTAAGGGATGCTCCTTATGGTATGCTTAGGATGGCAACTACTGGCCTTTAATATGGTGTTACCTGCTGTTGGTTTCCTAAAAATGTTGGAGTCAATACTCCCCATCTGGCAATTGCCTCTTAAATTGAGATCCAAGAAATTGATCTCCAAGTGATTGTGCTCCAGTGAAAAAATTAAATTGTGCGTGTTTTTGTTTAAATAGTTATGAAATTCTTCAATCAACTCCTGTGGGCCTCCCCATATAAACAGGAGGTCATCTATATAGCGGCCATACCATGCTATGTAATGACAAAAGGGGTTCTCACTTCCATAGACACTGGACCACTCCCACCACCCAATGTAGAGGTTGGCGTAGGAAGGGGCAAAGGATGCCCCCATAGCAGTCCCCCGTCTCTGGAGGTAGAACCCCCATCAAAATAGAAAAAATTATGTGTTAACAAATATTCTAAAACTAAAATTGTGAAGTGAATGAAATCTCCTGTGTATTGTTGTGTATCTGTCAGAATTTCAGTGATGGCTGTTATGCCCAATTTGTGGGGTATCATAGAATACAATGACTTTACATCCATTGTGACCCTATATAGGTGTCCAACCATTTTACAGTGGATAATCTATCTAACAAATGACCTGAATCTCTAATGAAGGAATCCAATTGAGGTACCAATCTGAAAGGCCCTCATTAACAGACCTTATGCTGGCCACAATGGGCCTACCCTCGAGGATGATAGTGATTTATGTATTTTGGGGAGGTAGTGGAAGATCGGGACAATTGGCTGTGTTCTCACCAAATATTCTTTATCCCGAGGATCCACCACCCCCAACGACACCCCATAGGAGACCAATTGTTCAATAATCACCATATACTCACTTTGCGGATTAGATGGCCATTTTCAGTAGGTGTCGGGGTCATTAAATTGTCTTTCTGCTTCAGATGTATAATCTGTAGTGTTCATGACCACAACGCACCCTCCCTTATCCGCCTGTCTAATTGTAATGGCTGCATTGTCTCTCAGGGATTTTATGGCTATTCTTTCCTCACTGGAAATATTTTCTAAGGTTCTCTTGGGCCTATTCTGGCTCAACCTAGTTAAATCCCCTTCAACGAGGTCCTGAAAAGTGTCCATAGCGGGGTGCCAGGATTGCAGAGGGTAGAAGCTAGATGGCATTTTTTTGGACAACACAATATGACCTATAGTTTCACTTTGATTATGGGGCTCTGCTGTACTTTCCATTTGTAAATGACTTAGGTCTATTAGACAGCAATGTTCCTGAAAGGAATTAAGTGACCCCTCATGGTCCACCCCTGCAGGAACTCTGTAGTCCTCCCTTTGTTGGCTGTACTCACTGTCTGTCCCTATTCCACATGGCCCATAATGCCTACGTAGGGTTAATGTTCGTACAAACTTGTTAACATCTAATAGGGTGTTAAACAGGCTAAAGTGGTGTGTGGGTGCAAATGACAAACCATTGCTCAGGACTCTCACTTGGGATGGAGTTAGAGCCACTGAAGATATATTCACCACACTTAATGAGTCCTGTTCTTCTTTTTTGGATTTGTCCTCAACCGATAATGTCCCCCTCCGAAATCGTCCTCCTCCTCTTCTTCTTGTCTTCTTTCCGCCTGGTGATTTTTTCTGGACCATTCCTTCTTGTTCATTTTTTTGCGTTTCAGAAAAGTGTCCTGGCCATAGTAGTTTTTTGTCTTCCTTGATGTCTCCGATGTATCGAAATCTCCCAGATCGGCTTCAGTTGGATTAATCCTGGTGGTGCATAGGGAAATAGGTTCTGCGTCCTCAATACAAAAGGAAGTTTCCTCCCCTGAATCGCTAAAAGCGCTTGAAAAGGACACAGATTTGTTATGATTATATTTATTCTGCTTATTTCTCAAGATAGACTTAGGTTTATTCCACATATACATATCATTGTCATAGTCCCTTTTATCCCTTTTCAGTTTACGTTTCTTACGGGTACTAACTGTGGATTCCAGTTTTGATAGATGTTCCTGCAGTTTCATATCCAATCTAACAAAATCTGGAGATTTCTCTAGGGCTGTTAGGTGTGTTTGTGATTCTTTAATCCCTTCTCTGATATTAGAGAGTTCTTGTCGTTTATAATCAATTATAAGACCCATCAAATCCATGGAGCACTTCGACAATATATCATTCCATTTACTGGCAAAATCCTGATTCCCCCTAGCAAATATAGGGTATTTTTTCAATCTGTGTCCCCTTGGTACCCATTTTAGGGAAATATATTTCTCAAGGGTTAAAATATCCCAGCATGTTAATAGCTCATATGACATCTGTTTCTCCAGGGTTTTAAACAGATTAGACACCATATTAGTCCCTTCATCATCCACCTCCATGTCCCCTAACATGATTTCACATCTATTAAATCTATGCTCACGATCCTCCAATGTTTACAAAGCACATAGTCCAACAAATTCCCCAGAATCCGCAGTCCTGCATCCTGCCATTCTTGGGTTAAAGAGTCTGCTAAGTTTATTATGCAGGGAAACAATTGTATTTTAACCTGTACTCAGGGAGCAGCTATTCAAATTAATGGCTTGTTACAATGTATATGGAGCTTAATTATGTAGTACAATGTTGCCTGGATGTTACATTTGAACTTGTTGCTAAAGGGCTGTCAATGAAAGTCCTACATTCTCCAGGACAGGCAAATAATATGTTGTATAAGGTAGCAGGATATGTATAAAGTCCTGCTGATTAACTTATAAAATGCACCAAAATTTAAACAATAGAAATGGCACATTACCGGATTTGCTGAGTGAGATCTCTGTCTGTCAGACTCCAGGCCCTTGCAGCGTGTGCCTGTGGAAGTCCACGTGTATCAGGTCTGTGCGGCATTTAAAAACCCGGCTCACTGTTGGGGCTAAGTGCCGTGCTGCGGTTTCAGTGCTGCGGCCTCAGTAATTTGCAAAATAGCCGTGTGTCACATGCAGCAAGCGGTCGGCGATAGAAGGCCTCCCTCCACTCCATACACTGCTCTCCCTACAGACAAAACACGGATCCGTCGACCAGCACGCCGGCACTAGATCCCCGACCCCAATGCGACCGCCAACCATGTCGGATCTGTCAACACAGCTTCTCCACTTCCAGGATAGCAGCGGCTGCAGGTAATCAGCTGTATGTAGTTATATACTGAACTCCTGAAATAAAGAATGTTTTAGCAGTAGTAATGATGATGACCAATAAGGGTCGCTATAAACCAATGGTATATAATCCACATGTAGGATTCATTTTGTAAGCCTATGATTAAGGGAGTGTACTCCCGAAATGCATAAGGCCATGTACCTCTGCAGAACCTTGCAATAAATACCTGCTTTTACCCGGAGTGCCGTCCTTCTGTTCATTTAGCAAAAAGGGTGGAAGACTTGGAAATAATATACATAGTAAGTAAGGTTGAAAAAAGACACATGTCCATCGAGTTCAACCTTTTTTTTTCTTCTTTTTTTTATTAACTACCTATCTGCCAGTTGATCCAGAGGAAGGCAAAAAAAACCCATCTGAAGCCTCTCCAATTTGCCTTAGAGGGGGAAAAATTCCTTCCTGACTCCAAAATGGCAATCGGACTAGTCCCTGGATCAACTTGGACTATGAGCTATTTCCCATAACCCTGTATTCCCTTACTTGCTAAAAAGCCATCCAACCCCTTCTTAAAGCTATTTAATGTATCAGCCTGTACAACTGATTCAGGGAGAGAATTCCACATCTTCCGAATATTTCGGCGGAACCTCTTTTCTTCTAATCGGAATGGGTGACCTCGTGTCAGCTGGAAAGACCTACTGGTAAATAAAGCATTAGAGAGATTATTATATGATCCCCTTATATATTTATACATAGTCATCATATCACCCCTTAAGCGCCTCTTCTCCAGCGTGAACATCCCCAATTTGGCCAGTCTTTCCTCATAGCTAAGATTTTCAATACCTTTTACCAGCTTAGTTGCCCTTCTCTGTACCCTCTCTAATACAATAATGTCCTGTTTGAGTGATGGAGACCAAAACTGTACGGCATATTCTAGATGGGGCCTTACAAGTGCTCTATACAGTGGAAGAATGACCCCCTCCTCCCTTGACTCTATGCCCCTTTTAATACAGCTCAAGACCTTATTTGCCCTTGATGCTGCCGACTGGCATTGCTTGCTACAGCCAAGTTTATCATCTACAAGGACTCCAAGGTCCTTTTCCATAATGGATTTGCCTAGTGCAGTCCCATTAAGGGTATAAGTGGCTTGGATATTTTTACATCCCAGGTGCATGACTTTACATTTATCAACATTGAATCTCATTTGCCACTTAGCTGCCCAGATTGCCAGTTTGTCAAGATCATGTTGCAAGGATGCCGCATCCTGGATGGAATTAATTGGGCTGGATAATTTTGTGTCATCTGCAAACACTGATACATTACTTACAACACCCTCCCCTAAGTCATTAATGAACAAGTTAAATAAAAGTGGACCCAATACTGAGCCTGGGGAACCCCACTAAGAACCTTACTCCAAGTAGAGAATGTCCCATTAACAACCACCCTCTGTACCCGATCCTGTAGCCAGTTTCCTATCCACGTGCAAACCACTTCATTAAGCCCAACAGACCTTAGTTTAGAAAGCAGTCGTTTCTGGGGCACAGTATCAAACGCTTTGGCAAAATCCAAATAGATCACATCTACTGCCCCCCCACTATCCAGAATCTTACTTACCACATCATAAAATGCAATCAAATTCGTCTGACATGACTTATCCTTCATAACGCCATGCTGATTGTTACTCATAATGCCATTCATTAGGACAAAATTTTGAATGCGATCCCTTAACAAGCCTTCAAATAATTTGCCCACCACAGATGTCAAGCTTACTGGTCTATAATTGCCAGGCTGAGATCGTAATCCCTACATCAGCTTTTCTCCAATCCATAGGCACCATACCAGATGACAGTGAATCTGAGAAAATCAGAAATAAGGGCTGGTCTAAAACTGAACTAAGCTCTCTTAGAACCCAGGGGTGTATGCCATCAGGCCCTGGAGCCTTGTTTACATTAATTTGTATTAAAGCTTTTTGAATCATATCCTGAGTCAGCCACTGACTAGATTGAGCTGAACCATTCGTGCAGTTATAAAGTGAGCCTGTTAACCCAGACTCCTCTATTGTATACACTGAAGAAAAGAACTGATTTAACACATTTGCCTTATCTGTATCTGTTACAACCATACTGGTACCATTATGTAATGGAGCAACACTCTCAACCTGCATCTTTAACTATGCAAATAGTTAAAAAGGCTATCCTCACTAATTAATTAATAATACCAAGAAATAAGCCTTGGATCTTAGTCGGTAGGAAATCCTATTAGAGTCAAAAACAGAAGGTGTAAGTCCCAACAAAAGAAAAGAAAGTAAAAACGATATGTACTATGTGAG
Source organism: Xenopus laevis (assembly GCF_017654675.1). Classification (NCBI taxonomy): domain Eukaryota; kingdom Metazoa; phylum Chordata; class Amphibia; order Anura; family Pipidae; genus Xenopus; species Xenopus laevis. The sequence goes on along the minus strand of NC_054379.1, from coordinate 74,060,016 downwards.
CCAATACGGAGCTCTGGATATATGTGGAAATGTGTGTTAAAACATTGGCCACTCTTCGCAAGTGATGATAGTATATACAAAAAATTACCAGTTAAACCCACAGGGAGCACACACAGGGAGCAAGGGGCAGACAGAGTATGGCACACGCAGGCAGAGTAGGACAGGCAGCGTATGGCACACACAGGGAGCATAGAGCAGGCAGAGTAAGGCACATACAGGGAGCATAGAGCAGACAGAGTAAGGCACATACCGGGAGCATAGAGCAGGCAGAGTTAGGCACATACAGGGAGCATAGAGCAGACAGAGTATGGCACATACACAGGGAGCATAGAGCAGGCAGAGTAAGGCACATACGGGGAGCATAGAGCAGGCAGAGTATGGCACACACACAGGGAGCATATGGCAGGCAGAACAGAGCAGGAGACAGGGAAACCTATCAGGACCACTCTAAGATGTTCTACATACAGTGACACAGTGCTGGTGCCCCTTCAGCAGTTTTTATGAGGTGTGAACAGGTGAACAACGTTAGCAGTTTCAGTCTGGGACTGAGGTATGAACAGTACAGGGCTTTAAACAATAGAGGTGTACAAGTGTGTGTGTGAACAATTCAGGGGTGATTACATGTGTTAACAATCCAGGGGATTACAGTCTGCATTTAAAGTGTAAACAATGCAGGGGCGTTTAGATGTATTCCCATAGAGCATGTACCCGTTAGAACAAGAGGGGGAGATATTGATAAGGCCCTTCTTAGGAGAGAGGCATACTGGATCCATGAGCTGGATTGCATGGCACCAAAAGGGTTAAATGGACAGTTGGTTCTAAACTGCTTTTTAACCCGAACCATGATTATGTGCAGAGACAGATTAAACAACCCTCAATGTTTTGAAACATAGAAGTTATAAATAGCAAATTAAGTTGCTGCTTGTTAACGATGAGATGTATATCTTTCATTATGGAAACTAAGTATCTGATCTGTATAAACTTGCTGGTTTGAAAGGGCCCTTACACACGGGCGGTTTTACCTGCGCTCCCCTGCATTGCACTTTCTTCCGTTCAGTCGCAGGGAAGTGAGGAGTAGACGCACTCAATTCTTGTCAAGGGAGCTGTACCCACACAGATGTATGTAAGCGCCAATCGCAGGTGGGACGCAGTTTGAGTACAGCCTCCTTCACAATAATTGCGTGCGTCTACTCCTGCACTTCCCTGCTGCTGAACAGAAGAAAGCACAACGCAGGGGAGGTAAACCACCCACGTGTAAGGGCCCTAAGAATGGACTTTTTTTGAATGGACACTTTTGTTTCACCAAAGTTGGATATGCTATTCACTTGCACAACAGCGACACCCTGTGGTGAGAAATATATTCTGCCTTTACGTTTATACAAAAGAAAAAAATACTGTTTGTTGTAAAGTTTTTTACTGCTTATGACATCATGTTTGGCGCCAATTCTAGGGGTAGTTACATATGCACTTATTCACTTGCAATTTGTCCTTGAGCAAGGCCCTAATGTGGGCCAAAACGTTGGATATGCATTAAAATAAAACACATTTAATTCACGATAAGATGGAGTGCGGGTCCTTCTATTAGATTGTATAATGAAACTTTGACCCTTGCACACGGAATCATCTTCAACCTGGTAAGAGTGCAGACACTGAACATAAAGTATATATATATATGTATGTATAAAACAAAGGAGAGTTGTGCTCACTACTAATTTTTAAACACATTAAGCAGGGGTGCAATGAGGTTGTGACCACAAAATTCATAGACAAATACAAGAAGTCCTCTGCACTCAACCCATTAACAATACCTTTAAAGCGATACTGACACATTCCTATAAAAATCATAGGAACGTGTCAGTATGAAATAAATGCTTCACACGGAATAATTCCCCGCAAAGCCCCCTGCAAAGCCGCCCCCAACCCGGTGAACCTGTGTGCAGCAGACCGGCTAACACTACTAATTGATCTTCCGATTTCCTGTAGTGACGTAGGGTTGGGAGCAGAGCGATTGATTCATAATTAGCCTATGGATGGATCGCACCACCCCCAGCCCAGTGTCACTGAAATGGCTCAGAAGATCATTTAGCAGTGTCGGAGGGTCGGTGAGTGCAGGTTTGCGGGGGCTGGGGGGGCTTTGAGGGGAAATATCCTGGATGCAGCATTTACTTTATATTGACACATTCCTATGATTTTTATAGGAATGTGTCATTATCGCTTTAAAGGAATTGTTCAGTGTAAAAATAAAAACTGGGTAAATAGATAGGCTGTGCAAAATAAAAAAATGTTTCTAATATAGTTAGTTTGCCAAAAATGTAATGTATAAAGGCTGGAGTGATTTGAGGTATAACATGTCAGTCAGAACACTACTTTTCAGGTTTACACTGACTGGTTACCAGGCAGTAACCAATCAGAGACTTGGGGGGGCACATGGGTCATATCTGTTGCTTTTGAATCTGAGCTGAACGCTGAGGATCAATTGCAAACTCACTGAACAGAAATGTACCGCGTGACTTTTGGCGCATGCGCAGTAGATCCGTACCGGCGAAATGGTCCTACTGCGCATGCGCCAAAATGCCGTTCAAAGCAGGAAGAAGATTGCGTGGAAGAAGATGTCGTCAGTGAACTCCCTGGACTGGACCTGCGCAGAAGGGTAAGTAACAAGTTAGGGGCATTTGCCCAGCGGGATGGGTAGGCCAGGGGGGGAGGAGGGAGGGTGGGCAACAAATGGGAGGGGGGGTGGGGGGGTTTGCTCCAACTAGGTTTCCTTCCCCTTTAAGCTACCAAAACCAGGGCTTGTTTGTCCATATATTGCAATATATTTAAGATAGCCAACTACATCAAAGTCATCCCTGGTATGGCCAGTCCTACACTCAACTTTAATCGGATTCATTAAGAATTCTATTAAGAATTGACAAAATTATTATTGTACTGCATGTATAACCGACATGATGTTTAGGTTCACACAAGAGAGAAAGGTCTGAATGGAGACCGAAACGGCACGTTAGATATACAAACAATAATCATTTTCCCGGGGTTGCTGGTCTCTTTTTGTATGTGTATATATACACAAATGCAAGGATTGACAGCACTCCAAGGAAAAACAGCAATGCAGTAGTTCAAAGGAAAGTGGAGATTTATTGGTGATCCAACGTTTCGGCTCCACACAGGGGCCTTCGTCAGGGAAACCTATCAGGACCACTCTAAAATGTACTACATACAGTGACACAGTGCTGGTGCCCCTTCAGCAGTTTGTATGAGGTGTGAAGAGCTGAACAACGTGGGCAGTTTCAGTCTGGGACTGAGGTATGAACAGTACAGGGCTTTGAACAAAAGAGGTGTTACACGTGTGTGAACAATTCAGGGGGGATAACATGTGTGAACAATACAGGGGATTACAGTCTGAATTTGAGGTGTAAACAATGCAGGGGCCAGTTAGTCTCAGTATTGATACCTTTTAAAGTTTATACATGGTAAGAGGACACAGCAGGCAGACTGCTGTTGGGTGTCACACAAGGAGGGGTCAGCCCACGGGCCGCAAATTGGACAGCCCTGATTTAGGGCGTTGTGTTGTCCATAGACAAGTATCTAGTAAAAATCCCACGCCAGGGCAAAGCAGTGAAATCAATGGTAGTGGCAAAAATTATCACAAAATTACTGTGGCCCCAGACTATATTGTACCTAAGTGTCAAAAGGAAAGAAGAAGAGAGGGAACAGCAAAATAGAAAATAGGTAGAGGTAGAAAACAAAAACAAAACCAGACAATCCGAAACAAAGACACCAGAACAAAGCAAGTTATGGCAAACAATCACCTAATGTGTAAAAGAGTTATTATAGATTGCCACTCCGATGTTCCCAAGGCTAAAAATATATAGTTTGTGCAGTGGACAGAAGTTGCCTCAAAACCTATATATATCCTGCTGGATACTGGGTGTGGTTCCCCACTGGAATGAGGGGGGGGGGCACGAGAGAATATCAGTGTATAATGTGAAGGGTAGCAGACATAACACCCATCTAAGTCTGTGTTTTTATATGTCTTAGCGAATTAAGGCACTTGCATATGTGTCGTAAGAATAGTGTGAACACAGGGCTGTCCATAATAGAGGAAGTCCATAAACTGTATGTGTTTCATTAAACACACTTTTTTTTTGTATAAGACAGGCTTGTCCAAAGTGCGGCCCGGAGGCCAATTGCGGCCCGTTTTCAAATTTACACCAGCCCTCAGCCTCCATCATGAAATTAATAATAATGAGGCCCCCCAGCAGAGTACAATCAGGAATCCCATAGCAGAAATATTAAGGCACTGTACTGCTGCCTATGTGCTGAAGGTGTTCGCAATAGACATGAACTGGCATGTAGAGACGCAATGTTTTCGCATACTTCTTTAGGGCTGAAGGTGTGAATAGACGTACTGATGTACCAGTACAGTAAACTAAAGAAGTATGGCATCACTGCGTGCCGTTACATGTCTATTTCTAACACCTTCAGCATACAGGCAGCAGTATAGACCAAGTGGCAGATCATTTCACTAATGTGCCCAAATATGACTGCTACGGTTACTCGATTCTTGTAATTTAATACTAATGGTTCAAAGAATGCCGGGCTGAATGGTTGGCCCCCACACATTTTCACCTCACCAAATCTGGCCCTCATTGCAAAAAGTTTGGGCACCCCTGGTATAAGACCTGCGGGTACAAACTCATTCCTACATCCATTTACTTTTGTGATACTGCATAGGCATTCCACCCAGGCATTCTTTACACTGCCATATGTGAGTGCCGGTATTTTATGGTTGTGTATATATATATATATATATATATATATATATATATATATATATATATATATAGTTATTTGCCAATATAAAAAATTTTGGTTGTCATTTTAGTAAGAGGATTTGCACAGCAAACATGTTTCTGCTTGTGGCCATAGTGATAGGCTTAACATCACCATGGTTAAATCAAATCATGCAGGCTCATGTTCACACTAAATTGGCACTCCCGGACACCACTAGTTGAGACATTGCTTTCTATTACTTTGTGTTGATAATTACATTGTTAATATATATATACAGCCAAGTGAAGCAGTTGTACATGTGATAAATATGTACAGTGGCTATGCATGCTCATCAATTGCTTCTTAAAAGTTTTGCTGCTTTCTGCTTCTCTTCAGATTGACCATGCAACCTGCTCCAACTTTTTTCTGTAAATCAGACATATTTAGCACTAGCCAAGTTATGAAGGTAATGGTTTTATAAATTGAGAGGTGTCCATACGTTAGCCATTTAAATGACCAAAGCAGGCAGATGCCATAGGTCTCATTTCAAAACTGGAAAGCAGTATGCACAAAACAAGTAGAATCCACCATTTTTTGGCACTTTGCATACTGCATTTCTGCTTAAAATAATTGCTGCAGGTCTTGAAGACTTGTGGCCGCCCACATAAATACAGCACTGTCTGCAATCAGAAGTACTCAGAGAGGCGGGGCAGGCATGTAGGCATCCTCCCTGCTGCCCCTACCCCTTACTTACAGGGATGATGTGCAAAGCACAGTGACAGAAGTGTCTTGTACATTAGTACTAACAGGGGGTGCTTTTTCTGCCCCTTCTGTGCTCATGAGACAAACAATGAACAATGCACTTACTGACATCAATAGCTTTTTAAACTTGACAGCTTTATCTGTAATCCTATTGGCTTGGCACAGTATGGTTGGTCAGTATGATCAATTTTGGCCAAACTGTCCAAATTAGGGTATCTATGGTCAACAATATTCCAAGACTCCTGCATGGACTAATGAACGATTCTATTAACTTGACACAGTGAGGAAAAAATACCAAGGTAAAGACAGTTGTAGAATGCTGTAAGCAAATAACATGCTGGTTGCTGCAGGTTACTGCACTGATGTAGTTTTGCCCAGTGTTGGTAAATGTGCCCATCTAGAGAGTTAAGGAATAACCCCTCCCTGCCAAGACTAGCCAAAGTCTTAAGAGTACAGGAGAATTAGCAAAATCACAACACTAGCAAGTACCAACTACTTTTAATTTCTGAACTATTCCAAGAATGTTAGAAAAGCCAGAGAATGATAATCTGCTTTGAGCAGCTGGATGTAAACATACTTAATATAGTGATGTTTGGCAAATTGTTTCCTCATTTCCTACATAAATTTAGCTAACAGTGACCAGAGAAACCCAGATTAACAGGATTTACCCTGTTTGAGCAAGTTATTTTATTCTACTTTACTGTATCCTGGTTCTTTGTGTGATCAGCCACCTGATGTGAAAATGATACATTCTCCCAGGCAGTTGAAAGCCAGAACACATCTCTGGATTTCTGGAAATGTAAACCTTAAAAAATGGCTCTTTTGTAATTTCCTTTTTTTTTTCATTTCAAAACTATAACGCTGTTTTTAAGCTACTAATATAATGAATTGCGTAACAACAGTGCCACCTGCTAGTCAGAACATGTCCAGAAGGCAGAAAGAGCTAATGGGGCAAATTCACTAACCGTTGAAAATTCCCAGCGCTGGCTTCGCGCACATCGCAACACTTCACCAGGCGTAAATTCGCCTGGACAACACTAATTCACGAAGATCCGAAGTTGCACACAGGGTAACAATCGCTGGCAAAATTACGCCAGCGAAATTACGATCAGCAGTTCGAAGTTAAGCTAGCGATGGCTAATTAGCATACGGCGTGCAGTTAAAGTACAATGGCCGTATATGCTGCAGCAAATACATTACACTACACAAGGCCAGGGAACCTTAATAAAATTATATAAAGTTGTTATAATGCCCTACACATGTGCCCACAGTATAGTTTAGGTGCCATATGTTAGCAAATATAGGGGGAAAGGAGGGTACCCCCAAAAAAAATTTACGATCTTTTTCACCCTTTAAATAGGAAAAAACATCAGCGTTTTTTGGGACTTAGAAAATCTTCAACTTTTTTTTGAGGAAGTCCTATCTACTCTATTGCACTTCGCCTGGTCTGAGGTGGCGAAGGCAAGTCTGGCGATAGAGGTAACGTTCATTAATATCAAAAACTTGAATTTGCGTAGTAACACTACTGAAAATTTGCCTGGCGTTAGAGGGCGAAGTTGCGCCAGAGTTTATCTCCTTGGCGAAATTATGCCAGCGAATTTATGCCAGCTACCATTAGTAAATTGGCGAAGTGCCGAAATTACGTCACACCGGCGAATTTTAGCCAAAGTTAGCCACTTCGCCCGTTTAGTAAATTTCCCCCAATGTTGCTTTGCTAGGTAGACAAAACTAACCAGCAGGTGGTGCTTTTGTTACAAAGTTCTTTAGATTCAGTCTAAAACAGCTTAATGAAACAGAAAACACAATAAACTAACAAAGTGCTTAGAAAGGCACTCTGAGCAATTTTACACAGATTTTTTTTACAAGGTTTACATTTCCTTTAATTAACGTTGTTTGATATAAGACTTTCCTGTTATATTTTAAGGAGAGTTGAGAAAGGATCCCAGTGGGGTCCGAAACTTTGCCTGCCTAACATTTTAGAGGGGTATATAAATTCTTCACCTTTGATGCAACCGCTAGTGTGCCGCTTAGGTTTTTCCTGTTATATTTTAAGGAAACCGAAAAAAATGGTGCCATTTATCTGCCTGGTTGAGCAAACTTGGTAATATCTAACACAGTGTCTTCATTCAGCATCTAACCTCTGCCCGCCTGTGTTGCCGCTAATATTTTTTAGATTACTGTATATGCAGAGACAAATCTCTTGTGTGTGCTTTTTAAAAGCTATGCAGTGAAGTGAGTGGGTCTGGGCAAGTAGTAAATCATGTGCACTCCAAATTGGTTTATGGGTACTCTTCTTTTAACTCCAGATCACAGCTTAGGGTGAACACACCGCCCATTATTTATTGATGGATTTTGCCCAGTGTGTTGCCCAATTAAAAAATGAGTGAGATGCAGAACAAGGATGCTGTTATGCCTGACAGGACGTTTGGCAATCTATGTCCCTTTTGGAGAGTATGAAAGTATAGTGGTGATTAGCAACAGTACCCTATCCTCTGTAAAACTATTTTTAGCTCTACAAAATCACTGTATTTATTTGTTTATAAAAGGGACCTATCATTAAAACAAAAATATTATATAAGCTTCATAACAGGGAAATACAAAACTTTCTATATATAATCTGTTACAAATTGTGTAACATTTTTAAAATACTCTCATGTAAAGTTGTACTGTGTTAGCCAGTAAAAATGTTACAGGGCAACCCTTTTGAAAAAAAAATAACAAAGTGGTATAAAGGTGATACCTTTATTGGCTAACTAATATAATCATAGCAAGCTTTCAGAACATTTTAGTCCCCTTTTCAAGTTGATTACAATGAAGCTGTGGTGTTCTCTGGTATATATCTGTATCCAAAATTCAGCTCATAGGCAAAATGACCAACAAAAGGAATATCAATCTGTGTATAAGGTGTCAAAGTAATTTACGAGGGGATCTGCAAGAGACAAGCAGATAAGGTGCAAGATAGTGTGGGTCAAAGAGGCTGAATATAAATAAGGGCTAAATTAATGAAGTTTGGAATAAAAGGAATTCAATATGACCTCTCAGTGCAGATCCACACATACAATCCACAACTAAGGACCCTCAGAAAAATCTACAGGGTACACGTCATAAGGACAAGAGGATCAAAAGCATATTGCCAGAACCACCACTCCCAGCCTCCCAACCTAAAAACACTAATAACAAGAAGTGCCTTATTGCACCCCACTAAAAATGGTACATACCCCTGTGGAAAACCTGCACACACAACCTGACTTCAGACAAAATTCCGGACACATAAGAGGAGTACAGCATCCATGGCCACTAGAACTGTTCTTCTTCTAATGTAGTGTACTTGATACAATGCACTAAATGCATAACAGGGGGACTGTATATAGAAGAGACTGTGCAAAGTCTGAGAAAGAGAAATACACAAAGGAGTACAAACTAATGGAATCTTTCAGTTCTTTGGAGAAGGGTCTAAACCTGGGCCTTGAATTTATGGCTAATTATGTGGACTTATGTGGAAAGGACTGGGCCAGGTCAGAAATACCAACATGCGTGGATCTGGACTGAGAGATCATATGGAATTCCTTTTATTCAACACACTCCATTAATTCAGGCCTAATTTATATTCAGCCTCTTTGACCGATCCTATCTTGTACCTTATCTGCTTGTCTCTTGCAGATCCCCTCATAAATGACTTTGACACCTTACACACAGATTGATATTCTGTTTGTTGGTCATTTGTCCTGTGAGCTGAATGTAGGATATATACAGTATACCAGAGAACACCTCAGATTCATTGTAATCAGTTTGAAAAAGGAACTAAAATGTTCTGAAAGCTTGCTATGATTATATTATTTAGCCAATAATGGTATCACCTTTGTTATTTTTTATTTCAAAAGGGTTGCCCTGTAAAGTAATCTCATTACTTGTTATTCCCCTCTCAGCAATATTTTTCTATACATGCAGGCTTTGGCTAATCACACCCAGGGTGGATTCTTTATTTGTGTTTTTCTGCCAGCGGGGAACCCCCAGGACTGCCTTACAAAGCTCCCACTGACTTTAATAGGAGCCACGAGGAAGGGACGGTGTAAACAGTGTATAAAGTACTCACACTTTCACTTTCACATGCTTTCCATTGAAGTCAGTTTGAGCTGCAAAATGCTGTTACGGACGCTTCTCCACAAAGTGTCAAATTAGACTATGTGTTGAAGTTGCTTCTTTATATTGGGCTGTTAGCTCAAATACAAATACAATCAAGGTAGTTGTATTTTGATGACAGGGTTCTTTTGAGCAATATGCTTTCCTAGCATATCACACAACAGTATCTCTGAGATAAGTGCATATCTAATGCATGGAGCTAACATTTAGGGTAAGGACACATTGGACGATTTGTCGCCAACGTTTTAAAAAAGTAAATCGCGTCGACAAGACGATCATCTTTTTTGAACAGACGATTCACAGCGACTATTGGCACAGAGCGATTTGTATCCCATTACTCTGTGCGGTACGTGCTCCACCCAAACCGGAAACGGTTTGTGCTTCCCGCTGTAACCTGGTGTCTTTACGTTCTTGCGTTCTTGCGTCATTGCGTTCGCATTGTAATTTGAATACAATTGCTGCTACTTATCTGTATGTGTGTGCGTGTCTAGGAGATTTCAGTGCTTTTCTAAGTACATGCTATTTCTGATAAATCGCTCGGAAAAGGGTCTCAGTGCGTTTTGGAGCTACAGGCGATTCACAAACGCGCTGTGGGCACAGGAGCTGGCGTCTTTCATTTGGTTTTGTTCAGAGACAAAACGAGCGATATGTCTCCGCGATTTGCTTTTTAAAAACGTTGGCGACAAATCGTCCAGTGTGTCCTTACCCTTAGGCAAGTACACTTATCAAAAAGAAAGACTTACACTCGCACACCCTGGCCGTCCAGACTTCAGCGACTCCCAGGTGCTCGATGCTAGAGGGAATGGGCAACCTCAGAAACAACGTAGGAACAAGACACACCGGCACAGCATGGGTGAGTTCAGCAGGTTAAACCTTGCTCGTTTATTGCGGATGCAACGAGTACACTTATCAGACAGACTATTTACTAGTACAATAAAATGATAAGCAGAAGCAAAGATACGTTTACATTGTCTAATTTGCTCACCATACAAAAAAAACACTGAAACATGAGACACTTGCAAAATAGAAATGTCCTAACTGGACTGACCATTCCGAAACCTATTTACTGCTGAATATCTGCATAAAAAACATTATCTCCTGAAGTGTCTTGTTGTGCACCAGCATAACATTTGATTAATAATTGGTTAAAATTCTTTTCTAATTTGATGTGCAATTTTACTCACTTCTATCTGTCATTTGGGGGCTGATTTATTATCAGTTTATAGGTTAAAAATACAAAAAATGTGAATTCTTTATCTTGCACGTTTACATGTTTTTATTTTTACGTTGGTAAGCAAGGCCAGGTCAACAGAGCGTGAGAGGCAACTACCTTCTGTTAAAATATCTAATGATCTTTGCCAAGGTATTCCCAGGTGTTAAGCCCCAGCACACTTAAATAAAGCTAACTACTGGAGGCTGTGCTGAGTTTACCTATTCTGATGATTACCTTCATGAGAGACCAAGGTGCTATGGTAAATTACCGTGTCACACGTGCACCCACTTCACTCTATCCTCTTGTAATCAAACTCTAAAAAAAGGGATTGGCCATGTCCTAACACTGCTTTCCCATGGAATGTTGGTTCTTTAACCCAGGTTCCAAAAAAAAAACTTTAGAAAAACACTGCCAAAGTAGACCATAGGACACATATCCCCTAACCCTCTTTCATCAACAGGTACATCAAGCCTGCTTCTGCACAGCATCTGTAAAAGCATAAACAAAATAGCAGATACAGAAGGGCAGAGACCAGAACAGCCTTGATAAGTCTCACTCTTTCCACTGAGCAAAATTTCCAGTTCTTCCAGCTCTGAATGTTTTGCATCAACAGCATCCAACTTTCCTTTCCAATTAAGCCCAGTGCTGTCTTTACTCCCAAACTGCACTCCAAAGTCCAACCAAAGCTTAAAGGTATTCTGTCATAATTTTTATGATGTAGTTTTTATTTCCAAATTACACTGTTTACATTGCAAATAATTCAATCTACCATGTAAAATTTAATTCCTGAACCAGAAAGTGTATTTTTTTTAGTTGTAATATTGGTGTGTAGGCAGCCCTGCAGCCACATCCCGATCACTGGACCAGTGAGGTCCAGTGATCGGGATGTGGGCTCAGAGATGTTGATTCATAGTGTTTGTAGAGATTCCCGAGATCAAGATGAAACATGCAGATGGGAGTGGCGCCATTGAAATTTATTGACTCTCTACTATGTTTGAGCGATGAAATGCGAAGGCAGCTGACGTCATTCCCAAGCGTCCCGAAAGTGTAACATTGTGTGTGGAAGCAACGTGGGTCAGATCCAAGCCGCAATACCAATTCTAAATTTGGAAGTAGCATGGACATTCGAGGAAGAGAGGGGATTTGATGCGCCTGTTTTAAAACGTCACAAATGTGAGTGTGATCTGTGAAATTTTATATATGTGTAAGAAAAGGTTTTACACTATATATCTGCGCTCTACATCTCGAATAGTATGAAGCAACATCTAACAGTAGGTAAATCTAAAAACTACTGGACTTGCTGAGTAATCAATGAAGACGTTTCACTACTCATCCGAGCAGCTTCTTCAGTTCAACTGACTGGTGTGGGAAGTTCTTGGCATATAAACTCTTCCACCAATCCAATCACAATGGCACATTGTAACTCTTCAAAGAGGTGATATCTGAAGAAATTCACAGAGGTGTAAATTCTGTGTAGTTACTGTGATAGGATTATTCAATGTGTCATGCAACTCCTAGAAAGAGGTGTTACTTGTGAGAGTTGCATGAATGGGTGTGAAGTGTTCCGAAACCGCCGGGGTACAGATGTTAGAACAGCATTGTATGTTTTTTTCAAACCTAGCAACACACTGAGACAAAAACTGGTACACCCAAAGGATCCAAACCCTAAAGAAAAACAAAGCAATGTGGTATACGGAGTCCAGTGTAGCGAGGAGTGCACAGATCTATACATTGGGGAGACAAAACAACTGCTCACCAAGTGAATGGCTCAGCATAGGAGGGCGAACTCTACAGGGCAAGACTCAGCTGTCTTTCTACACCTAAAAGACAAGGGACACTCCTTTGAAGATAGCAAGGTCCAAATATTGGATAAAGAAGACCGCTGGTTTGAATTAGGCGTGAAAGAGGCGATTCATGTCAAGGTGGAGAAACCATCCCTGAACAGAGGCCGGGGCCTTTGACACCACCTGTATGCTACATATAATGCTGTTCTAACATCTGTACCCTGGCGGTTTCGGAACACTTCACACATCTATTCATGCAACTCTCACAAGTAACACCTCTTTCTAGGAGTTGCATGACACATTGGATAATCCTATCACAGTAACTACACAGAATCTACACCTCTGTGAATTTCTTCAAATAGCACCTCTTTGAAGAGTTACAATGTGCCATTGTGATTGGATTAGTGGAAGAGTTTATATGACGAGAACTTCCCACACCAGTCAGTTGAACTGAAGAAGCTGCTCGGATGAGTAGTGAAATGTCTTCATTGATTACTCAGCAAGTCCAGTTGTTTTTAGATTTACCTATACTAGATATACCATGAACTGGATGAATGAAAATCTTCATAGTCATACTAACAGTCCCATCTTGCTCTTTTTGATGAGTGCATTTTAAAGTTAAACGTTTATAAGTACCTACCTTAAAGCACACACGTGGTGAATGTAAGGAGTAACCCTATAGTAAGATTGATATCGAACAATCGATAATCTACTACACTTAGATTTCCCTTTATACTGCATTCTTGTTCCCCAAGCTTTTTTAGCGCTGACTCACATGGACTTTGATATTGCGAATTTCTACCTGAGGAGAAACGGGAATATTGAGTCTGAACAAAAGGGGAACCCCAGAAACTGTGGTTGTCAGTTTCCCTGGTGTCCCCAGTCATGTGACTTGTGCTCTGATAAAGTCACTCTTTACTGCTGTACTGCACCCCCTCTACCCCCCCCCCCAGCAGCCTAACAACAGAACAATGGAAGGTAACCAGATAGTAGCTCCCTAACACAAGATAACAGCTCCCTGGTAGATCTAAGAACAGAACTTAATATTAAAATCCATGTCCCACTGCAACACATTCAGTTACACTGAGTAGGAGAAACAACAGCCTGTCAGAAAGCAGTTCCATCCTAAAGCGCTGGCTCATTCTGAAAGCACATGACCAGGCAAAATGATTTGAGATGGCTGCCTTAAAGCACACACGTGAATGTAAGGAGTAACCTGACACCCTATAGTAAGATTGGGAAATTGTGGAACAACAACAATCGATAATCTACTACACTTAAATGTCCCTTTATGCTGCATTCTTGTTCCCAGTGCTTTTTTAGTGTTGACTCATATGGAGTGTGATATTGTGAATATGTCTAGCCCAAAAATTAATTAAATGAATTCAAAATTAAATATAAAAAAAATCTGCTGTTTTGAGAAACGGATTTCAAGCAGAATTCTGCTGGAGCAGCACTTTTTACTGATTCATTTTGAAAAATATTTTTTCCCATGACAGTATCCCTTTAAGAGTCAAGTGGGAAAGGAGCATATTTTCTGTAGAAAAGAAAATAGAAAAGAAAAACCTGCCTAGACTCATCCCCTTTGTTGCTCTTATATGTGGCCTGGGAAGAAACCAGGAGGATTGGGTGAACGCCAATCCAGTGCAGAACTCCAATGCTGAAAATACCAACAGAAAAGGAAAAAGTTCACACCCCTTCACATGAGTGTCTTCTGTGGTACAATAATCAGCCTTTAATTAAGGGTTCTATATTCAAAACTCACTAGGTTTTTGTACCACAACAGACACCCATGTTTTAACAAAAAAATAAAGGACTGCTTTGCATGGTTCAAAAATCTCCTGTACAATAGCTGCTCCACCCATTTGTTGTGCAAAATTGTTTACAAGACAATAAAGTGCCTGAGCAAAGGATTTATCGAAAATAGCACTTTTGTGAGTTAGTTTCCTATTCGTGCTCAAGAAGGCAGTCAGCCTTCAGCTCTGGACATGCTTGGGATCTGTCCCTTCGACAGCAACACCAAGGAGGACATTCTCATTTGCATCTTAAAGGATATTCTTGCATCAGAAAGTGTTGGAGCCCCTTCTGCTGGACCCAGTTTTCTCTAAAAACTATTTAAATACAAGTAATGCAAAGCTTCTCTAATGACCAGCTAAATAGGATTTGCTTCCCATTCTTGGAATATTAATTTTTTTTAGTTAAGAAGGTAATAATTAAACATTGTAAGGCTTATATTTTATCACAGATGGCTCTGCTGTGTGACTGCAGTGAGTGTTATTGGGTGTTGAACATACTTAAAGGGACCCTAATGATACTGAAATTGTACATAATTTACAGAATGCACAGGCAATGGCACATGGGGAGATTTCTGGTGCTTAAACATGGCAATTTTACGTCGGACAAGCTTCTTTGGCACCTGCTTGAAATGCAAGTGCCATTTGTAAATGTGCATTCCCATGCAACCTTCTAACAAGAGCTTTCAAAACCATAGCTGGCAGTGGTGTGTGGAGGATTTGGGATGCTTTGCCCTGGTTTCCTGAGCTGCTTAAAATTGTGAGCTTCAGAACTCCTTAAATTGTCTGGTCTTCCCTTGCCCTTAGGGTGAAAACCGACAACAGCTCGCTGAACCTGTGTTTAACACTATATACGATTCCTCCAATACAAGTATTATTAGTCAAACAAGTCAGTGTAATTATTTCATATATATATGTCACTAAACAAGTTAGTAATTGTATGTCTAAGTTTTATGTTTACTCCCTTTGCCCCATGTATGCATGATATTATCGACCGACCCGTTAGTGAAAACCTTCCCCATTCCAATTAGACCATCCATATGTTTAAGGATTGCAATAATAGATTATGTGAGGTACCATGGCACAATAACTTTGTCACCGTTTAAAAGTTTTAAGACTTTTCTATGAAGATTTTTCTTCATCCAGGTCATGATATACAGTATCTAGTAGAATTAAGCAACGCGACTTGACTTTCTGAGTTTTCTAAACATTTTCACCACCCAATGCTTTAGTCTTAGAGAAGTTACTTTACACTTTAATTTCACTAGATACTTTATTAGGCCGTATAATAAAAGATACAAAGCTCCCTAACAGAGTGAAACATGCAAATAATATTTATCAAAGTGGATCGACGAGCTAGTAATACTAATTTACTTATGCATGTGCAGAGTGCAAAGTGCAATTTTGAATGCAAGTAACCTTGTTACCCACAAGGTAACATTTCCCCCATAATTCCAAGATAATTATGCAGAGTGCTAACTGTAATAGTACCCAATGCTGCAAAACAAACACATTTATATGTGAGTGTGGTAGCAAATGCTTCTGACTTCAGATTTTCAGAGTGGGATTGTGTCACTTTCAGGTCAATAGATGCAGCAAACGTATGCCAAAAGAATACACACTAAAGTCATGTTAACACACAGTGCTGCCACACACATGCTCAACTGCGTTGGGAGAAACTCTTCGCAGGGCAGCAATTACACTTGGATTATGGGAAAACATACTGCGTTGTGGGTTACAAACATTGAACATTGCAAATTGCTCTTATGTAAGCAAATGAGCCTTAAAGCTACCCCCCTCCCTGGGGGTTGCTCCCTTGTGAGTATTTTAGCAGCCTGATAAGTAAAAATTATACTTTTAAAAATGATACATGATGCTAAAGTTATTAATAGGGGAGATAGAGAATACTGTATGTGAAGGCCACTCTCCCCCCCCCCCCATGCTTTGTTAACTGATTGAACTCAGAATACCCAACCAGACAGTATGCAAAAACATCTTTTTTTGCCTATATTTTATATTACATAGTGAACTAAATTAAGTGAGTAATTGTTTTTTTTTTACTTGAAGATAATTTGTAATATAACGTGTTTTAATAAACATAGTCTTTTTAATTATTAATAAAACATTTAGCTGTTTTTTATGTAAAAAAAACATTATTTTCGAACCATGACAGACACTTTAATGCTGTGCTTTCGCAGCCAATTCCTTGTTATCATTAGAGAACTTCTGCTGGGCTGAGCATACCAAAGCAGCCAATGAAAAAGCCTTATACAAAACAGGCACGTTATGGAAAAATAACCAGTGCATTTTTACTGGCTACAGCCTGTGGGGAAAAATTTATATTTCCATCTTCCCATTAACAATTTAGAGTATGGACAATCCTGAGAAAATAAAGATGATGGTTAATTTTTTGTATTAACTCAACACTTTATAAGTGTCAACAGTGCAACGTTTATACTTTTTATTTTGATCTGGCCTAACTGCACTGACCTGTTTACTAACACCCTAAAGCAAAAAGTCTGTTTAGGAGTCGTATCAGCTTTCCTCAGTGTTTTTCAGATTTGGGCAGGTGCACATCACCAAAAAAGTGTGGCTTTTGTCGCAAAAGAATGTGTAAGAGAAAGCGATTGAAATGCCTAATGTTACAGGCTGTTGTGACGACAAAAAAAAAATCCTTTTAGAACATGCCCCTCCCCTGTCAGTGCTGATAGGTTGCTATGAATAGTTAGCTGCAGACTGTCACTGAAGGGCAAAGTATTTGGAAATGGAAACAAAGTTGTTCACACTAGCACTTAACTGGCTGTAGCCCTGTAACAAACAATGCTGGAGGGATCCACTCCCTGACTGTCTCAGTAAAGAATAGTGCATCTTTCCCATAGACATACAGCTGTTTCCTTCTAGCCACCGGCACTGCTATCAAGGAGAATGCTTGCACACAGCACTGCACAGGACCTCATTCTGCAGCAGAGAAGCAGTGATGACCATCCCCAGACAAATCCAAGGCAAACAGGTAAAAGAAGGTGTGCTTTTTCACTCTGGGGTGGCAAGAGGTGCAAATGAAAGAGAGAGAATGAGCTGATAAATGATGGACATGGCATTTATTATTTGAAAACCTATTATCTAGAAAGCTCTAGAATACCAATTGCCATTTGCTATAGATTTCTGTAATAATTAGAAATTGCATTGCACTAAACACTTTCCATTTTACCTTTCACCTGTCTTTTGTTATGTTATAGAATGTGCCATTCTCTGCAACTTCATTCAATCACCTTTGTTTGTTTGACCCCAGCTGCTAAAACCTTTTGCTCTGTGAGGTACTTCTTATTACTTATCGTTCAATTCAGGCCTTCTGATTGTCTCTCAGTCAAACTGCTGCATGGTTGCTAGGGTAAATTGGACAACCAAATAACTTCTAACCAGAGCACTGCTAAAACACACACACACAAAAACATTTCTGTGTAATGTGCAATGCTGATGGAGCAAATACACTATACAGGTATGGGATCTGTTATCCAGAATGCTCGGGACCTGGGGTTTTCCTGGATAATAGATCTTTCCATAATTAAATAATAGATGCAAATAATTGAAACATTAAATAAACCCAATAGACTTGTTTTGCCTCCAATTATGATTAATTATATTTCAGTTTGGATCAATAACAAGGTACTGTTGTATTATTAGAGAAAAATGGAGTCTATGTTGGAGCTTTCTGGCTAATGGGTTTCCAGATAATGCATCATATACCTGTATTCCACTTAAGAGTCTAGAAAAAAAACCTGTATATTCAACATTGTATTGTTTATAGTGTGGCTTCTAAATGTATAATTGTTTCATAAAATGGGACAAAATAATTCATACGTTGCTGTGTTGAGTGTTGGTTATCATCAAACAGATAAAATTCATCCCAAAAAGCATTGGGAGAAGTGTGTTTATATTTTTAGTTTTGATAGCATTTGTTCAGGGCAAGGAAAAAGATCCTATGTGCCAAATGTTTTCACTCAAATTAGTCTGCCACAGACGCACAAAAAAGACACAGCGTAACTTCACATTCTTTGTTTTTATAAAATATTGGTCTATTGACCCCACTCCACCCTGCATGTGAGTCAGAATGCTCATGGGTGGAGTAGAATAGGTTTGTGGCAAAGGGCTCAAAGAATTAAGGATATCCTATAACCACTCCGTTTTTGACTTTTCGGTAGTTCAGCAAAAAAAAGTTGCTTAGAAAATCATTATTAAAATGCAGAAATACACATATAATGCAACATCTGTGCAAATATTGATTGGACTAGCAAATGTTTACTGAAATGGTTAGTTAAGGCACACTTTGAAGACTCCCATAGATGCACCAATAATATTGTATGAAACAAATTTTCATACGATATTCGGTATGTGTAGAAGACTTGGATATCGGTTGGCTCGTCAATCGGACTGGCCAGAAAATTTTAATTGGGCGCCTTTGAAGGTACCCGAACATCAACCACTGTTAGTGCTGAATCTTCAGATACAGTTTAAATTCTACTGTGTCTATCTGTTTATCTGATGATTCAGCTCTAACACATCTGTAATGAAAACAAACAATGGTCACACAGGAAAGATTGTAATTGTTACACCTATGGCCACCTTAAGGCTTTAAGTATATTTGCAAATTGCACAACTAGATTGAGTTGCTGTTTGTTCCTTCTAAACAGGAGCTCAGATGTATGTAACTATCTTAGGAAAAGATGTGTGTAAATTTACCAAGCTAGCTTAAACTCACATTAAAAATTCTAATCTGCATGAGGTCTAAAGCCTTTATTGCAACATCTAATCAAACTAAATGTAGGCCATCAAGAAAAATTGTATTTATTTTTATTTAGGCTAAAATATGGTTTTTAACATGCAAAAGATTCAATATGGACTTGTGCTGGAATGGAATCCATTGTGAATCAGTTATACTTGTGTTCCATCTCAACATGAAGGACAATCTGAATTCAGACCAATAGATGTCTATTTTTATTGCCTTTTTTACAGATTGATTGGTGAAAGAAGATTCTTAAATCTTTT
Source organism: Xenopus laevis (assembly GCF_017654675.1). NCBI lineage: Eukaryota > Metazoa > Chordata > Amphibia > Anura > Pipidae > Xenopus > Xenopus laevis. The sequence continues at coordinate 74,040,508 of NC_054379.1, read as the reverse complement.
TTAACATACTGTGGGGGGAATGTAATAAAAGTTGGTAACAGAAAAATATTCGCAATTTTGAAAAGTTATGCCTCTTTGCGAACAAATTTGCTTTTGTGCGAATTTAATATAGCTTTAGCGACCTCTTCCGACAGTGGAAGAAGGTTTGCGAATTTTATAGTTAGCGCCAGTGCGCAGTGAATGTAATAAAACTTCTTCCTGAAAAAGTTGTTACGTTTGCTCAAAAAGATTACAACACCTTAAAGGTGTGTAATTAAATGTGCTATTAAAATTTGCAACGTAATAACAGTTTAAGGAAGAGTATCACATTGCAAAATGAGACTTTTGTTCTTATTTGTGCTAATTGTTTTGCTCTTTGCGACTTTTATTACATTCCCCCATGTATGTCCAAACATTTAATAACAAATGGGAATGTAGGGAAGGAGAGCAAACAGTAGGGATGAGGGGTAGTTATAAATCTTATTTCAATTTCCAAATTAGATATATATATTGGGTTTTTATATAATTATTGGCAACAAATCATAGACTCTAATGCCAACGACGACAACCTACTGAACTTGTCAAGCTTGTCATTCATGTCCCCACTAAGTATTTGTGTGGTATACAGACACCTGTTAGACAATCTAGTAGACCACATTTACCATTTTAGTTTTTCAATGACTTTAATAAATAATAATGGAGGCATATGTGTTATGCACTTTTTACCCTGCCCCACTATCAACAAATGAACCCTCTGACCTGACCGGTTACGGGTCAAGCTAAAGTATGTGAATGTGTGACGAGTGATTGCAATAGGGTCAACAATGTGTACAGTAAAATGTAACACAGACAAAAGGCAGAATGATTGGTTTACACACAGCTTGATCAGTTTGAGATTGATATGCAGTGGAAATTAATTTTATTTCTTCTTCTCGTGTTGTGCAATGGCATGTACCATCCCCAAAGCATATGTAGTACATTAGTAGTACATTAGTATGAGAAATTCCTAGAATTTCCCTTAATACAGCAACAAATCTACATCCTGCAGCAATGGGGCCTTGCTTGAAATTTAGAATTAAAGGTTCAAATGTAAAATTAGTTCAAAAGAGCACTGTCCAGATCATACAGCTTATATTCACTCTTACCATATTAAATAGGCACAGTAGAAAGTCATACTCATATACTATATGCAACAGAAAAGCTAGTATTGTGTTAAATGAATTCAGGCCCGGATTTGTTGAAAGGCCACCTAGGCCCGGGCCTAGGGGCGGCAGGATTTTAGGGGGGCGGCATGCTGCCCAACCACACCCACATTGGTTCAAACACACTGGGAATGTGCTGGAGATACAATAATTTTTTAAATTCCCATTGATGAAAATTTCCCCTCGAATAAAGGGGAGGGGACAGGGGGCGATGAACGGCAGTGGGCCTAGGGGCACCCATTATGTAAATCCGGCCCTGAATGAATTGTGTATTTCTTGATTAAACTACGACAGAGAATTTTCTTTCCCCTGTCAAACCCTGAAAAACTCTCATATGATTGCAATAAACATGCAGGAAGTTTTGGCTGACATAACAGTAATGTTGCAATGTTCCAATGTTATGTTGCTTGCACAGACATGATCTGAATAGAAGACTCATAAGGAGGAAGCCTTGGCAGTGCTTTAGAACAAGTTGGCACTTCATAAATACACATTGATAATAAAAATACCTGCAACCTCATCACAAACTTCTTTCAAATACTGCAAGGGTTTTAGGAAAACAAGTGCTATGGACTGGTGTAGTCAAAATTTAACTCTTTGGCCACAAACAAAAAAGGGTTGTTTGGATCAAAAAAAGTAGCAGCAAATCTGATTAAAAAACACCTTGCCAACTGTTACAGATTGATTATGCTTTGGGGTTGTGTGGCAGACAGTGGCACAGAAAACATTGTACGTGTAGCCAACCAAGAAGCTGACGTTGAAAAGGGCATGACAATGATCCTAAATATACCTTAAAACCACTATGAGTCACTTGTTCTCACAGTTCCCAGACTTAAATATAATAGACCACTGCTGTCCAACTATGCTCCATGTGTGAGCCACCCTATGCTGCCTGTGTGTGACATACTCTTCCTTGCCAATGCTCATTGTATGTGCCATACTCTGCTACCCTATGCTGCCTGTGTGTGACATACTTTGCCTGCCCTACTCTGCCTGTGGGTGGGGAATCTAGTGGGGGTTTGTTAGCATTGGGAAATACTTGTTAGGGGTCAAGGTGTATAATCATGTGCTGGGGGTTGCTGTGTTATCCACAGGTGAGGATAAGGCATATGGATTTAAAGGAGAAGGAATAGTTAAAACGAAGTAAGCCTTATCAGAAAGGCCCACTTAATATACCAGAAAAACCCCTCAAAGTAGTGCTGCTCTGAGTCCTCTGTCAAAAAGAAACACAGCATTTCTTTCCTTCTATTGTGTACACATGGGCTTCTGTATCAGACTTCCTGCCTTCAGCTCCTCCTTGCCCCGGGCGTGAGCATGCTCAATTTGCTCATCTCCATCCCCCTCACCTCCCTGCTGTAGTCTGAGCCAGAGCTATGAGTGAGCAGGGAGCGACTCAGACAGGAAATGATGTCACACCAAGCTATTACTGCAGCTGCTATCCTAAAAAAAAGAAAGCTTCTTGAGATTTTTCTCAGGTATGGAAAACATTCTACAGAATAAATATAGCATTCTAGCTTACACTATTGCAGCCAATCTATTGGCAATAAAATGCCTCTGTAGCTTTCCTTCTCGTTTAAGGGTATGTCTCAGTGGGTAGATCTGAAACATGCAAGATGGCCCAAGAAGACCTTAGAAGTAGAAATTATGTGCAGAGAGGAGTGGACAAAGTCCCTAAAGCAAGAATTAAATGAGTGGATACAAAAGGTGTTTACAAGCTGTGATCAGTGCCAGAGGAGGTTTTACAAAACAATGGCCTTCAAGGTGTTGGCAGCTCCATGATTCACCTGCATAAATAAACACATTGCACATGATTCATCTGAACACACTGACAGGGCACAATGGTTCTTCTCACCAAAACTTGCAAATACGAGTGGCTTTAGACATAAGTATCTTTAATGAATCGCACATAATGACTACAAAAGGCACATGACCACAACAGTGGTTGCACTTATTAAATGAGACCATGTACTTTTTTCAAAGGAGGAGGCAGCAGCACCAATGTATCACAAGCCTCACTGAAACTTTTTTATTACAATAAGTAATGTACCCCGTTGTAAAATATGACAATATATGGAGTCACCTTAGATGTTCCATAATCTGTATAAAAATATGGTTTTGGAACTCCTCAGTGACTTATAATGTGCTTATACTTTACAATAGGGGGTACATTGTTCACAATATAATATAAACAAGACTGAGGTGTACAGGGACCACTTAGGGCTGCCCCTTAAGGTCCCACCTTCCCACCTGTGGAAGCCACCACTCCCTCTGTGTGCCACCCCACCACATACCCCTGCAAGTGAAAACTTGTGCTGCAAACCATTCCTCTCATGCTTGGTGGGCCTAGGCTACTTGTTTCTACAGTTGCTCCTTGCACTTACGCATTTTGGTGTAAAGTACCAATGTGCCCCACCATTCTGTTCTGATGAATCTCTTACAGTGTGTCTATTGAAGTAGGAGAGCCCTTGAATTACCACCGCCGGCACACCAAGCAAATCATCATCTTTCCTCAGCCTACATTTTATATACAGGTAGAGGAAAGCAGATCTGCTGTCATCCACTCCTCCCATTGATAGCAATTGCCTAGTCTGAATGGAGCTACACTAACTGGATTCCAGAGTGGAAAATGTGAACGTTTGCATTTTCACTCTAAAATCTGCTCAGTTTAGCCATGGCTGTCAATACATTTGTTTACAAATTGTAGCACTGGAATGTCAAACATTTAGGATTGCACTAAAGTGAAGAGGTTACAAATGCATGCTGACTAGCAGGTTCCCTAAAAAAAGTTTTTCCTAACCTGGTCTTTAGGACATCACAGTTCTACCTGTATTTATTATAAATCCTTCGCCTAACCTGGTGTGAAGATAATCTGCTCTGTTCCACTCCAGGGGTATTTCTAAAGGGCCAATATATTCCACAGATCTGCTGAACAGATCTGGAAAGTTGACTGTGGATGCCAGTAATAATAAAGAACTGCAATGCTATTGCTTAACTATCACACGCTCACAGCATGCTGTAAAGGGCCTGGATTTTAGAACAGGATGAACCCTGTTAGAAACAAGGATATTGTAATCAGGTGTTTTTTTTTCTGGCAAGGACTTTTAGAACTTTCTTGTTTGGGAATACTTCCAAAAATAAATAATTCAAATAAGAGTTTTAGATGTGGAAGACACATCTATTTTGTGTTACAAGTGACATGTAAATTCCTGAAGGAAGGTGTTATAGCAGTTTATACTAAAATTGTGATTTTAATAGTAAATTGGCAACTCCATGCCTTCCTTAAACATCCCACGCCAAGTGTTAAATTTATCAACATTTTGAGAAGGCTTTTTTTCCACAAAAACGCAATTGAGAATATATTTGGGTTTGATTTTTTCAAACTTGAATCTTTAAAATTTATCAAATGAATAAATCATGAAAATTTGTATTAGAAACCTTTCCACTTAAAACCTTTTGAGATCCGATATAAGTTAAAAGCAAATGTATCTGAAGGATTCAGACAAAATTGTAGAACATCATTTAAATACATTGGTTGTGTGTTTAACCCAATTTTTTTCTTAAATATACTAGCAAAAAAATAAATCAATAAAAGAGCATTTCATTACAGAAAAGAAGTCACACGTCTTGTTGCAATTTTTTTCAGCTGCAAAGCGCAAACTGGAAAGTTGATAGATGGGCCTCTAAGATTGAGGCAGAATGTATAATATGAGGTTTAAGAGGTGTATTGTTCAAAAGCAATACTGAGAACTAGTTTCCACTTCACTGCCGGGTGTTAAAGAGGGTGTAAAACCAAAATAAACTATAATCTAGACATTTTCCAATGTACATTAATTTGAGAGTTCCAGTTATTTTATTATTATTTGGAGATGGAATTGATAATGAAAGCAGTATCTGTATGTTGGTTGCTGTTCTCTATACTCACTGCTGGTTCAGAGTATTGAAACAATGTAGCAGAAGCCAGCTCTTGCCCACAATGTCTTCTATGCTTCTTCATAGGTCTGGCTTCGAAGCTGGTTTCTACTAACAGACAGAATCATAAGTGCAGAGTACAGCAAGGAAAACTGCTTTAAATTGCAATTTCATTTACAATTAATGTGACTGAAAATGTATGACAAAGGTATTTTGAAAAAAAAAATCAAAAATATCAAAATTCCTCAATTTTAATTTTTTTTAAATTGAAGTTCTCATATTTTAGTATTCTCACAATACTCCTATATGCCACATGGGATAAAATATATTATCTTACTAGTACCACGCCAAGCAACCTCCTACTATTTGTACCTTGGATTCTGTAAGCCCAATTTAAACTTTTCATATTGCTAGACAATACCTGTAAGTAGTGGGGATAATAGATCTTCTGTTTACACTTCTTTGTCTCTAACAGATTAGAGTATAACCTATTTTTATATTGCAACATTTGTCCAAATGTACAATGTTGTTACGGGACACAACTCTTAAAGGGATACTGTTAAGGGAAAACATGTTTTTTTCAAAATGCATCAATCAGTTAATAGCAAACGTCTGCACTGAAATCCATTGTTCAAAAGAGTAAACTATTTTTTTATATTTCATTTTGAAATCTGACATTGTTATTATTATTATTATTAACATGTATTTATATAGCGCCAACATATTGCGTAGCACTGTAAAGTAAATGTGATTATACAACTACATCACATGAATTACATATATAGAATATATGGAGTAACAAACATCACAATCAATACAGGTACAAAGAGGTGAGGAAGGCCCTATGCATAGGCATAAAGTCTAAAGGGAAGGGAGTAATACACAAGGTGTGGGAGTGGGCAAGATCGAAGTAAGTGGGTGAGAAATGTGGTGTTGTATGTGGTGTTGCGTTTGGTAGTTAAGCAGAGTGAGGGTAGGCTTCTCGAAAGAAGTGCGTTTTCAGAGATTTTTTGAAAGCAGAAAGGTTGGGAGAAAGTCGGACAGACCGTGGGAGAGCGTTCGAGAGGAGGGGTGCAGCCCTTGCAAAGTCTTGAATGCGAGCATGTGAGGAGGTAATGAGAGAAGAGTTGAGTAGCAGGTCAGTAGAGGAGCGTAGTAAGCGAGTGGGTGAGTAAATAGAGATGAGTTCAGAGATGTAGGGTGGAGCAGAGTTGTGAAGTGATTTGAAAGTCAGTGTCATTAATTTGAATTTGATTCTGAAAGGTAACGGAAGCCAGTGCAGGGATTGACAGAATGGCGAGGCAGAGGAGGAGCGGTTGCTGAGGTGTATGAGCCTCGCAGCAATGTTTATTATGGACTGGAGAGGTGACAGTCTCTGGAGGGGGAGGCCAATTAAAAGAGAGTTACAGTAGTCTAGACGCGATATGATGAGAGAGTGAATAAGAATTTTGCCAGCGTCTTGGGTGATAAATGATCGTATTTTGGATATGTTCCTTAGGTGGAAGTGACATGATTTAATAAGTGACTGGATATGAGGAGTGAAAGACAGGGCAGAATCTAGGATAACCCCAAGGCACCGGGCCTGGGGAGAGGGGGCGATAGTGGAATTGTTAACTATGATGGATACTTCGGGGATGCTACTGGTGTTAGTTGGAGGAAAGAGAACCATTTCAGTTTTAGAGAGGTTTAATTTAAGGTAGCGTTGCGACATCCAGGTAGAGATAGCGGACAGGCAGGAGGAGACGTGAGTTAGGAGTTCTGGGTTGAGATCAGGAGATGAGAGATAGATCTGAGTATCGTCAGCATAGAGGTGGTAGTGGAAACCATACGAATTCATTAATTTGCCAAGGGAGGAAGTATAGAGGGAGAATAGTAATGGTCCCAGGACAGAGCCTTGAGGAACTCCAACAGAAAGAGGTAGGAGAGAAGATGATACTCCATTGTAGGAGACACTGAAGGAACGATTGGTGATGTAAGAAGAGAACCAGGACAGGGCTGTGTCACGAAGGCCAAACGACTGGAGGGACTGGAGGAGGAGAGGGTGATCTACAGTGTCAAATGCGGCTGAGAGATCAAGCATTATTAGTAGTGAGACATGGGGCTAGACATAGTTTCCAGTTTCCAAGGAACCCTCAGTCATGTGCCTTGTGCTCTGATAAACTTCAGTCACTCTTTACTGCTGTACTGCAAATTTGAGTGATATCATCCCATCCCTGTTACCCATTCCAGCAGCCTAACAACAGAACAATGGGAAGGTAACCACCCTAACACAAGATAACAGCTCCCTGGTAGAAATAAGAACAGCACTCAGTAGTAAACATCCAGGTCCCACTGTGACACCTTCACTTATATCGAGTAGGAGAAACAGCTGTTAGAAAGCAGTTCCATTGTGCAGCACTGGCTCTTTCTGAAAGCAAACTGAACAAATTGTTTAACCTGTATGTGCTACGTTTAGAAGCGTTTTATATGAGCTTACCGCTGAAAACGTTGGGCCCGGGTGCACACGCCCCAGACCTTCAGCAAGGGGAGTCAAACACCATAAACGTCAAAAGAGGCTGGCACAAGCCTGGACCCACGAAAAAGTAAAGCCAGAGTCAGGTTCTAAAAAAGTTAAAAAAGCTTACAATTATTTTCCATAATAAAGAACCAGGCCTGACACGTTTCGTGTCTGCCAAAGAAACTTACTCATAGGCTGAACATTGAACAATACATATACAGTATTTAAAAGAGAAATGGCCAATGGGAAATGAGTAGGCAGTGCTACCCTATGTGTCACTCAAAGAAGATATACAAATCCTAGGATGCAATGGAATGGACACACCTCCCAGTCCAGAACACTACATGGGTTATCTTAATTACAGAATACAGAGTATTAATTATATAATGTGAAATACAAAGTAAATTAATAAAAGGGAAAAGAGGAATGACTGCTATACATAGCAGGAAACATCAAAATCAAAGTTTAAACCAAGGGGCTGCCTTGTACCTAAGTGAAAGGTCCATTTGGTCTCAATTTTTAATAACTCTCAATATGTATATTCCCACCCCTTATATTTGAAACTGCTCTATCTATACCAGTAACTCTCAAAAAGGAGGATGTCCTATTATTACATTCATCAAAGTGTCTAGCCACTGGTGTTTGTGATTCCTTATTGTTAAGAATGTGTTCTTTAATTCTATCTTTTAAATGTCGACTTGTTTGGCCCACATATTGTTTCTAATAACAATTTCACTGTCATTTTCTAAGCTTTTTAGGGCCTGTTTTTCTTTATAGTTTAAATGATGTTTGTGTGTGTTTTTTCCTTGAGATTCTAAATTAGTATGTAATGCTATTACCGTATATACTCGAGTATAAGCCGACCCGAGTATAAGCCGAGGTACCTAATTTTACCTACGAAAACTGGGAAAACTTATTGATTCGAGTATAAGCCTAGACACAACTACAGCCCTGTCTCCCAGCAGCGCACATTCCGCCAAAGAGGACCCCCCAGCGATCAACCGGACTTCTTTGCAAAGTTGATGGTGACAGAGAATTGCCAAATGCATTACTGTGTGCATTGTCCCACTGTCCCACTACCTTGTGCAGAGGGCGCTGTGTGATATTCCAGTCACTGTTATTCTTTCATATAACCAACAGAGCGCGCTGTGTGATATTGCAGTCACTGTTATTCTCTCATATAACCAACAGAGGGCGCTGTGTGATATTGCAGTCACTGTTAATCTTTCATATAACCAACAGAGGGCGCACTGTTTTTCTTTCATATAACCAACAGAGGGTGCTGTGTGATATTGCAGTCACTGTTAATCTTTCATATAACCAACAGAGGGCGCACTGTTATTCTTTCATATAACCAACATATGGCGCTGTGTGATATTGCAGTCACTGTTATTCTTTTATATAACCAACAGAGGGCGCACTGTTATTCTTTCATATAACCAACAGAGGGTGCTGTGTGATATTTCTGTCACTGTTATTTTTTCATATAACCAACAGAGGGCGCACTGTTATTCTTTCATATAACCAACAGAGGGCGCTGTGTGATATTGCAGTCTCTCCCCAAGCGAACTGTTGGTATAGGAATGATTAAAAGTTACTGCAATCTCAGCTACTGCCCGCTGACTCGAGTATAAGCCGAGGTAGACTTTTTCAGCAAATTTTGGATGCTGAAAAACTCGGCTTATACTCGAGTTTCGACACTTTTTTGAAAAAGATTAACTACATGATGTGATTTGGATCTAAACCCCGTATTAGTTAATATGGCTCCAACCTTATTAAGTTCAGAGTTACTTTCTGAAAGCAAAATTACCAGGCAAAATGACTTGTGATGGCTGTCTACACTCCAATATTACAACTAAAAAAACACTTATTAGTTCAGGAATGAAATTTTATATGGTAGAGTGAAGTACTTCCAGTGAAAAGTGCAATTTAGAAATAAAAACTACGCCATAAAAAGCATGACAGAATCACTTTAAAGTAATCATACCCAAAATATAAATTATCTATATCTGAGAGACACAGGGGATGGGCATATTCTTCTTTCTCGGCATTTAAAGAAAAAAAATATATATATATAATATATATATATATATATATATATATAATTGTATGTGCATCTGTGTGCAAGCAGAAAAATGTCTATAGCTTTTAAAAATCAATTACATACAGTTCTTTCCTGTTGTATTCAAGGCATAAATAAAATCATCTCTTTAATTGACCCCAAAGATAATAATCAAAATATTTATATGCTGTATGTGTTAAGCACAAAGGAAATAACAAGGAATATGTTTACTAAGCAGTAGGTGAATGTTTTGTTGCATTTATCTGAGGTACAGGACCCCCAACAGAGAATTCTTGAGAGATCTCCTTCTATAAGCTTAGATATACAATTAGCACAAATGCATCTGTTAGAAAGACTGTGCCTTGACAACTGCTTCACCTGTTCCCACATGGTGGAATTTGTTAAATGTGCCATGCTGGGCGGTTATCTTGAGACCTGTTGAGCACCTGGTTTTTTAAATCAAACCACAGAAATCTGGTGCTTAAATTCCCTATTTATTTTCCATGCAGATATGCACTTGACTGTTCATGCCACAACCTGCACAGCTTGCGTTTGGTAAAATTCTTTTCAAATGTCAAAAATTAATGTCCCTGACTTACTACATTCAAAACTAAATATATACATATAATTACTATCCATATACAAAAGGAACCTCTAAACTACAAAGGGTTTATGTGTTAAAGGAGAACAAAAATGTTAATCAATGCGCAATACCAATTAGTTGGGCATCCCCAGTGATTATAATAGTTTACTTAAGGCCCAAGGGCCAGTGCAACGCCTCACTAATTACTATTCTAGTGAGCGTTTTCATCTTTCACAAGGATCCCCTGTGGCTGGTAAGGGCTATGTTCCTGCACAGTACAATCATAACTAGAATCAAAAGGCCCATATTCTGCTCTAGTGGATGTGCTCACAGCCCAGGGCCACAGTAAAGATCCCAGGCATTGGAAGAACATGGCCAAACCAGGGTCTCCTTTGAATATTTATATTGTCTGTTGGATTGTGGGAAACTCCACAGCAACTGTAAATATGTAAATATATAACAGTGGATTGCTGAGAAAATAGTGTGAGTCACAATACACAGAAAGATCTCCACCTCCAAATGATGGACAGGCAGAGTGTACGAATGATTAGAACTAGAGCTGTGCGTATACTGTATGGCCAGCTGTAGTGTATGAGGTCTTAATGTAATTAGAAACCACTTATCTGTTGATGCAAGGCTTAGCACAAGAACAACAAAACCAGATTGTCAAGGACTTTTAATATCTAAGTACAGGACTACTGATAAGGTTAATTGGTTTCTTACTCTGCTTAAATTACATATCCTATTGCTATTAGGTGAGCCAAGTAACTTTGTGAGGAGATATGATTTGCAAAGATCTTTAATTTCTGCAGATGTGGGATTTCAGCCAACACTATGGGGGTTATTTACTAAAACTTGAGTTTATCTCGACCAAACTCCCATCCACAAATTTAACTCATTTATCAATACTTCTTCTCGAAAAACTCAATTCAAAAATGGCACAACAAAATCGAGCGTCAATGCGAAACGTATGATTGCTGCTGCAAAAACTCGACTCGAGTCGAGATTTTTTATCAGATTTTTGGACAAAAACCCTGACTTTATTGGATTATCCAGCATAGATCCTGATGTCAAGAAACAACCTGAGAGACATCTACCATTGACTTCTATATTACCTAGACAGGTTTGCGATGGAGTATTTTCGGATTTAGCAAAAATGTAGTTTTCTTTTCCTGAAAAAAAATTAGTTTTCCCCTATAAAACGCTGACCAGATAAATTTGACATTTAATAAATGGGCCCCAAAGTACAAGTATAGGATCCTTTATCTGGAAACCACTTATCCAGATAGCTCCAAATTATGGAAAGGCCTTCTCACATATACTCCATCTTATCCATATAATCCAACTGTAATAATAATACAGTACTGTGTACTTGATCCAAACTAAGATATAATTAATCCTCATTGGAAGCAAAACCAGCCTATTGGGTTATTTTAATGCATACATGATTTTCTAGTAGAAATAAGGTATCAAGATCCAAATTACCAAAAGATCTGTTCTGTGTTTGATATAGTTGAATGCTCAGTGATAAACAGCTTTTCTGTTTGTCCCTTGTGCCAGCCCAGCATAAATACTCATGGTTTATTTAGCAGCCAGACTTACATAACTACTTTTCAGCTGACAATAGTGTTTCTCCAATGAATTACCATTGTGAATTTATAATTTGATGTGTACTCTCCAGACATGTCAGGTGTGAGAGTTTGATTTATATTTCCAGAAAAACCTGCGTTTTATATGACATGTACATGTCACTGTACACTTCACCTCACTCATTCGGTTTTGATTTGTGGTTACTGCAGATGTTCCCTCCCACAAGTCTAATTGTTTGTACTGAAACAGTGGTTCCTTAGCTACTTGGATATTGGAAAATGTGGTTATTGTATAATGATGAAAATAAGGGTAGCATAATTATCATATGATTTAAAAAACATATTTTGGCTACATAAATGGCACACTGCGCATATTTTGAGGAACAAAGCTATTTTATATAATCCACAACAAAATATATAGCTGTACCACGCTTTACCATGTTCCATATGTTCAGCACCGACTGTAGAGTAGAATTGCTGGTAGGGAATTTAAAAGAACAGTAACACCAAAAAATTAAAGTGTTTTAATGGAATTGCAATATAATGTACTGTTGTGCTGCACTAGTAAAAGCTGTGTGTTTTCTTCAGAGACACACCTGTAGTTTATATAAACAAGTTGCTGTGTGGTCATGGGGGCAGCCATTCAAGCACAGGACACACAGTACATCTGCTGTGTATCCTGTGCCTTTTCTCCTTTTCAACTTTGAATAGTTGCCCCCATGGCTACACAGCAGTTTGATTACATAAAGTATTTTAGAGTTTCTGAAGCAAACACACACGTTTTACCAGTGCAGCACAACAGTACATTATATTTTCATTACTTTAATACACTTTAATTTTTTGGTGTTACTGTTCCTTTAAGTCACTGTTGCTAGAGAAGCACACCATTCTTGGATCACCAGTGTATGTCTGAGTTTTTGAGAATTTACAATTTTGAAATGGTCACAGGGTATAATTCTAATAACTGTGACAGGACACAATGAAAGTAGGTCATGTTAAAAGTATCTTAAATTGAGTTTTTTAGCATGGCTAAAAGGGTGGTGGTCAAACGAGTGGGATGATCACTAGGGCTTCATTTGCATTTAAGGCATGCTGTATAGAAAACAACCATGCAGTAGATGTGCCCCAAACTCCTCTCTGTCCCAAATCCCAGTGTTTATGCCAGATAGAGAAAATTATTATGCATACAGTGTTCTAAAAAATCTAGCCACAACCGCTCTGTTAGACTCTGAAGTCACGAAAGGTCACGATGTGCCAGCCGAAATACAGGGAGCCTGAATTCATTCCATTGTGAAAATGAAAACAGCAAATATAATATTACTGGTATAGCTTTAAAGGTGTGGTTCACTTTCAAGTTAACTTTTAGTATATCATAGAGTGGTCAATTCTAAGCAATTTTCTTCATTATTTATTCTAATTGTTTGCCTTCTTCTTCTAACTCTTTTATGCTTTCAAATGAGGGTCACTGACCCCATCTAAGAAACCAAATGCTCTGTTAAGGCTACACATTTATTGTTATTGTTACTTTTTCTTACTTGTCTTTCTATTCAGGCCCTGTCCTATTCATATTTAAATCAATGCATGGTTGCTAGGGTTATTTGAACTCTAGCAACCAGATTACTGAAATTGCAAACTGTAGAGCTGCTGAATAAAAAGCTAAATAACTCAAGAACTACAAATAATAAAAAAAATGAAAACCAATTGCAAATTGTCTCAGAATATCATGTTTTACATTATTCTAAAAGTTAGTTTGAAGGTGAACAACCCCTTTTAATGTCTGGATAGAGCAGGCTTTCAGGGACATTTTCTAATAGCTATATTTTGTGCAGTTTCTGCTATAGAGATATTTGGTTTTCCTATCATCTTAAAGCTACTGTGCTTTTCTATTTTGATGGCTTCCTTTTTTTTGATAACACAATATTCGAGGGTTCTAAGGACAACATTATACATTTTGTCTATGAAACTGTTCTGGGTTATTTCTTATTATACACCTGAAGCCCAAGACTGAAGGCCAGTTAAGGTGATATGTGGGGTGAATATGTATTTGCTGCCACATATATTCTTGTAACTATGACTGAAAGACGTTTCAATATTTTCTTATATTTCATATATGTACCATTTTTTAAGGGCGACCCTTAAAAGGGCTCAAATTGAAAAGGTTTGACAACCACTGCCCTAAAAGCTAAGCAATAGATTTTATTTAAGGGTTGTGACCAGTGTCATAACAACTGAAAGAACCACATAAGAAAATGAAACTCATGGCTCATCCTTTTTGGTCTCCACCTAGTATAAAGCTTTGAACCCTAACTGGGGAGTAGAGAACATGCAAAAAAGGTAGAGTATAGTAACTTTTGTCACAGCACTCACAGTAGATTAGACAAGCCAGCATAGTGAGAGCAGCTTTTATTTCACTTAGGATAAGTAGTGTGGGGTAAAAACTCCCCAGGTGACACCTAAGTGTAGAAACCACAGTCTGGGTATCTTCTCCCCCGAGAGGCTTTCAATGGGGGGATCCATTTCACTGATGAGACTTTTCCTTCACAATATCTATCTCTTGTCGCTAATGGTGTATGATTCTTTGTAAAACTGCTTAACCCTCAGGTTACTGTGGGTTAATAAACCATCTGTTTGATTAAGAATGACTGGCGCCAAATTCTTTCATCATATCTGTTGAAGGTTACAGTTCAGTAGAATTAAACCTTTCCTCCAGCTCCTTGCAAGGTCCCAAATGATATCAAGGGGTGCAGTGTAACAGTGGTAACAGTGTTCTACTGATTAGCAGCTGCTGAAAAAGAAGGGAGATCATTTAAACTCCCTTTACATAGTGATCCTCTAAACACAGTTAATTTCCAATTTGCCTAGTCAATTAGCATTATAAATGTACATTAAAACCAGAACTAGTCTGCAGAATTGCTGATTTTCTAAAGTCTGTATTTTTAAGGGCTTTGTCACATATGTCTGCCTGCTAGCACCCCATGTGTAAGGTATCCACCTGACACTGTAAACATGGGGCAGATTTTTGGCCAGAAAATTCAGTCCATATTGGTATTTCTCTGCTGTTGAAGAAAATATTATGTCAAATAGCCTTTATAGAGAATGATCTTCTGTGGCGGCTAACAGAAACAGATTAGGTCTAAACCAAAATTACCTGCTAACAAGTGTGTAGGGGGTGTTTGTTAATAATTTATGGTAGAAATGCATAGAAAATTCAAGTTAAAGAACCTCCTTGCTTTTTCTGACTTCGTTTTATCCAAATTCTAGGATCCAATGATCATAAATGATCCCCTAAAATCAGGTATGCTCTGGACAACTGAATGCAACAAATTACGTTCAGAGATGATGCAACTTTTTTTTTTCTTTATCTCGATTTCGAATATGCAAAGAACTCACAATCCTGAAAATTAAAGGGCCAGATAAGTGATAAGTGTGCATGAAGAACAGAAAAGATGATGTGGTATCTGAAGGATACCGACTGTGGACTATATGAAATGCTGATATGTTGGGTGTTACCTGTTTTATTAAAACCTAAAAATACCAAACAATTCAGTAACTGCATGTACTCCTTGTACGCCAAAAGCAAACACCCTAACAACAACATCTACTTTCTCAGTGTAATTAAAAGTGTACCATGTGCACCAAGAGCATAATTAAAGGGTTTGTTCACTTTCCAAACACTTTGCATTTTTGCATTGCATCTTTACATTCTTCCTGTTTTTGCAAAATGTAATTTTAAAGATTAATAATGTACTTGTCTCTGTCAGTTTAGTAATCCAGGTGCAGATTCTGAATGGTTACAATTTGCTTCATTTAGGGGGTTGTTTATTAAGGTCTGAGTTGTGTTTTCCAAGAAAATTCAAGTTTTCTTTGGGTTAAAAAATGCTTACATTTACTTAGATTATGGAGCCCAACCTGCATTAAGGTTCTTACCATGTCAAGTCTATCCTCAAAATAAATATAAAAGCAAACAGCTAAAGTAGATATGGCTGGTTTATAGTAATCTAATATAGTAAACAACCTGTCTCAGCAAGTGAGAAAAACATTTCCTGGCTTGCACATTAACCATTTTACCATTTTTATTAAATACAAACTGTGTCTAATTCTCCAAATCCTCAGCCACATGATGTGAATTTTAGCTTAGAAGATGCAGGCCAGATTCTGGCTATTTGGACTTTTAGCCCTCCATATGCTATTGTGTGTTTTAAAGGCTTCTTTCCAGCATATTCACATTTAAGTGAGCTGTTATATTGCATGTATTGATTTTCTTCCTAGAAACACACACACATATATATATATATATATATACAGTATATATATATATATATATATATACACACATACATCCATCCAAAGAAGATTGCTGGTTATATATATCCTGAAGACGGCTCAAGCTATGGAGCCGAAACGTTGATAATAAATTTTGATATTTGATTTTTCACACTAAGTCCTGGTTGATGCGGTTTTTTGTCAGTGAACTATGTGATTGTTGTAAACCAGCACACGGGCATTGGATCGTTTGCCGTGTGCACCAGCTACACAGTATATATATATATATATATATATATATACTTAAAAACATGGAGGAACACACCCCAACTTGCCCGGGTGCTGGTAAATAAGGTATATAAAGTAACATAGTACCGCACTCAAAGTATATATATATATATGTTATATTATATATATATATATATATATATATAGCAAGTGAGGGACCTTTAACCTGTTTATAAGAATAAACGTATGATCTATGCACACAATAGACCTTACCCATATACTCTGACATTAAACTAAATATATTTATAAATGTATTTTATTTTATTTTTTTCAGGATGGGGGGCTTTTATTATTCTTTCATCAGTCATTGCTGCCATAAGTGGACTGCTTGTAGGCTATGAGCTGGGAATCATTTCCGGCGCCCTTCTTCAGCTCCAGAGTTTATTAGAACTGACCTGTCAACAGCAAGAAATAGTTGTGAGCGCATTATTGATTGGAGCACTTGTAGCATCCCTTGTTGGGGGATGCCTTATAGACTTGTATGGCCGGAGAACAACAATCATATTCACTTCCATTTTACTTGTCTTTGCAAATCTTCTCCCGGTTGTGGTTGTTTCCTATGGAAGCCTCATTGCTGGACGCATTTTCATTGGAGTCTCCATTTCTTTATCTGCCATTGCAACCTGTGTTTATATTGCAGAGCTTTCCCCCCAGGATAAAAGAGGTATGCTAGTGTCTTTAAATGAACTCATGATTGTTGTCGGCATCCTTTTAGCTTATATTTGCAATTATTTATTTGCATCTGTTAACAATGGCTGGAAATATATGTTTGGCCTGATAACTCCATTAGCAGCATTGCAAGCAGTTGCAATGTTTTTTCTCCCACGGAGCCCTCGATTTCTAATCATGAAAGGATATGACGATGCTGCTGGAAAAGTGCTTCAAAAATTAAGGGCAACTACAGACATAAACGAAGAACTAACTGCCATCAAGTCTTCCATAAAAGCTGAGTACCAGTACAAATTTTTGGACCTATTTTGTTCCAGAGACAATATGAGAGCTCGTCTGTTAATAGGCTTAACGCTAAGTTTTTTTGTCCAAATTACAGGGCAGCCAAACATTTTATTTTATGCATCTACTGTACTAAAATCAGTGGGATTTCAAAGCACAGAGGCTGCCAGCTTGGCATCCACTGGCATTGGTGTTGTCAAGGTTGTCAGCACAATACCAGCAATATTTTTGGTGGATAAAATTGGAAGCAAAACTTTTCTCTGTATTGGATCTGCAGTAATGGCTGTGTCATTAGTATCAGTTGGCTTAGTAAGCCTACAATTAGATGTGAACTATAACAATATTTGTAAAGTCCACACAGTGCAAAATCATTCACTTCAGGATTCCTTTATTTATGGGCCAGTGGCTTTAGGTAAACATAACGAGTCTCTGTTTGAAGAAACAGGCACATGGTTGGAATCAACCAAAGCATCTTACCTTAGCACATCACAAAATGGGACCAAGCTGTTGCATGTTTCTGCTCCGGAGGATAGTTCATTTGGATTCACGGTTAAAGAACCCAAGGTCAAGTCACAGTCTGATGAGATTCCTGAATATATGAAGTGGTTGTGCTTGTCAAGTCTACTTGCCTTTGTAGCTGCATTTTCTATAGGTCTTGGACCAAGTAAGTATTCTGTGCTTAGTCAAAATGTATAGCTCAATAATCTTAATCTTTTAATTTGTTTGCAGTAGGGATAAAATTGAAGCCATAATTATTTGGATTCAACCAAATAACTAATCCTCCACAATGGATTAAGACAAATCCCAAAAGATATCTGAACCCTAATTTGCATATTTAAATCTAAAAAAAAGAAAATTCATAAATGATCAAAAAATGAATTTGCGTAAAAGTAATTTGACTTTAGAGGTTTGGATTCAGTTTGTATGCTTGTCCTAAATAATAGTACGGACAGAGGAATACAGTCCAGTATAAAATTGTAAAATATGTCTGTTCACTCAGTAAGACATTACAGAGATAGAACTATTTATTTTTCATACTGGAACAATTTGTTTCAGCATTAAAAATATCCTTTCTCTTCCCATGTGATGTGCATCAGGAGCAAGGATATAAATGGGTCATAGTGTGGTGGCCCTTAAGTACCAGGACTGGGCTAGAATAGATAATGTTATATAATGTGCTACAAAATGTAGAATGGAGTAAATCAGGCAAGGAACAGTTAGACAGAAAGTTTTTGGATAAGAGATATCAGTGGGTATGGATGGTGGCTCTGAGGGAGGTGGGAGTCTGGGACACAGACACCGGTTAATAGGAGCTTGCTATAGGCTCTATGGGATAGAATAAGGGTATGGAATAATGTTTTAGCAGTTACTTGTAAAAGTAAGAGTTATATCTTGGCAATATTGCAAAGGAAAAGGCAGATTTGGCAGTGGCCTTGTAATTTCATAATTATGCAAAGCATTTGAGAGAAAGCAATAGCAATAAAACAGTAAGGTGTGATTAAAAGTGGAGAAGTAATTATTCCTGTGCTAGGTTACTACTTATTTTTAAAAATAAATTATGTCAACAATTATTATTTGATAGGTTTCCCTCACACCCATGAAGCATTAGTCTTGCACCACATTTGCTCCACCTTTCAACATTGTTTTTCTTACATACAGCTGGCCATTAGAAAAAACCTGAGGGTCAGGGGCAAGGGTACTTGGGAAAATTCAGATGAGTTCAATTCACATGTACATAGGTGTCTAGTCTAGAATGTTTTTATGTTACAGGTAAACTTTCTGTACAAAATGGATTTACAGTATGGATGTACAGTATTTTATGGAGCAATGGAAAGCCTTGGTATATAAATGCTCATAAAAGTTGAGGCATGGAAAGAGTCAAAGTTAGCTGTTTCTTGCCCTGTGGCACTCAGCATATCTGAATACATGATATCTTAAGTATTGGTCCCTTCTTGTAGTGTGCTAGCATGCATCAGAGCCTAATGTGCAGAAAAAGTGAAGAAACTGAGCAGCATATCAAACTACTAAAATCTATAGGGATTTACTTTACCTTTCTTTGTGGTTCTTGTTGCATGTAACATTGACAACTCTCAGCAAGTCTCACTAATGCAAGGAGTATTTATGGGCACAAGTACCTTTTATGAATGGCATGTGCATGCAAAGTTTTGACATTTTTCAGTTGCATTTGTTAATGAGTCCTTATCGCTTTTATATATATATTTGTCAGGTTAATAGATATAGGTATGGGAACTGTTATCCAGAATGCTTGAGAGCTGGTGTTTTCTGCATAACAGATTTCACATGACATAACAAATCTGTAATTTGCATCTTCATACTTTGTCTACTATAAAATCAGGTAAACATTAAATAAATCCAATAGGCTGGTTTTCCTTCCAGTGAGGGTTAACTATAGCTTGGATCAAGTACAAAGTACTGTTTTATTATTACAGACAAAGGGAATTGTTTTAAAAAATGTGGATTATTTGGATAAAATGGAGTCTATAGCAGAATTTGGAGATTTCTGGAAAACATGTTTCTGGATAATGGATCCTATACTGTACTAAAAAGTGCCATACAACTGATGCAAAATAACCTACTTGCAACAGTGTAATAGACTGGGCTAATGATTATGATAACATAAGTATATAATTATTAAAGACAACACTTTTCTGTGTCCCGACTTCTTGGTAGTACATGAATATTAATGTAAAGAATAGTGATAATTTGAAAAAAAAAACTAGCTTAAGTTTCATTAAGCATATAAATATAAATAAAATAATGGCTATATATTTAAAATATTATGAGAACATTGTGCTTTCAACATTGATTTGAGAACTGGAGCAGGGTGGCCAGTTATGAACCATTTTCTTTGTTTCCTACAGTGGCTTGGCTGGTGCAAAGTGAAATCTTCCCGGCAGGAATCAAAGGTCGAGCCTTTGCAATAACAAGCAGCATGAACTGGGGCATGAATCTTCTCATTTCCCTAACTTTTCTCACACTAACTGGTAAGGGCTCTCATTTTCCATACTTAAAAAGAACATTGTGTGATTTCTGCTCAGTTGTAAAAAACCAATTGTATGGTTCTAATTACGTGTTCCATTACTATGAAATATTGATGGTCTTAATGGACTTCTTTATTGTTTACTAAATAAAGTGCTGAAATCTATGAGCACTAATAAATATTGCATTGCTGCAATGCCCTATGTTATGCAATGAAGGCATTTTAATAGAAATTAACCCGTGGTGCCATTTCAATCTGCCTTCATATTGTATAACGATGGTAAGTGACCATTGGAGAACGTGCACTGTCAAAAGAAGACAATTAATTGTCGTGCGGACTACTTGCTTTCAAATCATGGCTTTATTACCAGATACGCTGGTTAGGGTTACTTACAATCATAGTGTGCGTGAAGAAAATAATATCTTAATACTCTTAGCAGGAATGCACAATGATTGTAGTTTTTAAATCAAACAACATGTGGGGCTAAAGCCCAAGGCTTATCTTACACTTGTTAGCTTTGGGAATCACTGCAAGAAGCACAGAGGCAAATATAAATGTTGCTCTTGGCCAGTAAAAATAAATTTGCCATTTTCATAGAGATTCTCCTAAGACAGGTTTTATGTAGTTTTAGTTTAAGTTTGAGGTCCAATATTTGTTCAACTTCCTCTTACCTGAAATGAATGATTCAGGTATGAAAATGCTTCTGTAATAATTAAGTATGGCAAATAAGATCTAATTTGCTTACTGAGTACACAAGGATTTCCTGTTAGGCGGGTTTGTATTATAAGGATACACACATTTTTAATAAATTCATCTGTGTTTTCTCAGGACCCAATATCCTTTTCCTTAAAAGAATAGATATTTGTACTATTTGTATTTTGTAGTAAAGTCTTTTCAACACCACGACCATTCACTAGAAGAATTTTGTAAACTAAAAACTTCCCTTTCTAGGTGTTAGGGAGGACACTAGCATAATTATTGAAAACATGTCCATCATACACCTATATGGTAATTATGTAATTATACATGAGTAGAAGTTGCTTTATTGCTTGTATCTGAAAAGCTCCTTAAACTTTAATGACAAAAACAAAACATTGATGTTCACTGGGTACTATTGTTGTGTAGGTATGATCGCCTTAATGCATATCATATCATTTGTATAACGGTTATGGAGAGAACAACACAGGCTGGCTAACTTACACAGTATATTTAAGGTTAGCAACTTCCAGTGGGCAAAGGTAAAGTTCAGCTCTTTGTACAAAGTTCTTTCCAAGAGGTATTGTTAATCCATATGTAGTTCTTACTTTTACAAATGGCCTGCTTCCACATAACTTGTCCCCATAGAATCCACATACAGGTGCCACATGCTTTAAATTTTGTCAGAATCCTCTCAATTGTGGCATCCACAGGGTGAATCTCATAGTAAGTAACATAGTAACATAGTAAGTAAGGTTGAAAAAAGACACACGTCCATCAAGTTCAACCTTCAATTTTTTTTAATCTGTCTTACTGCTAGTTGATCCAGAGGAAGGCAAAAAAAAAAACCATCTGAAGCCTCTACAATTTACCTCAAAAAAATTTCTTCCTGACTCCAAAATGACAATCGGACTAATCCCTGGATCAACTTGTACTATGAGCTATCTCCCATAACCCTGTATTCCCTCACTTGCTAAAAAGCCATCCAACTCTTTCTTAAAGCTATCTAATGTATCAGCCTGTACAAATGATTCAGGGAGAGAATTCCACATCTTCACAGCTCTCACTGTAAAAAACCCCTTCCGAATATTTAGGCGGAAACTCTTTTCTTCTAATCGGAATGGGTGATCTCATGTCAGCTGGAAAGACCTACTGGTAAATAAAGCATTAGAGAGATTATTATATGATCCCCTTATATATTTATACATAGTTATCATATCTCCCCTTAAGCGCCTCTTCTCCAGCGTGAACATTCCCAATTTGGCCAGTCTTTCCTCATAGCTAAGATTTTCCATACCTTTTACCTGCTTAGTTGCCCTTCTCTGTACCCTCTCTAATACAATAATGTCCTGTTTGAGTGACGGAGACCAAAACTGTACGGCATATTCTAGATCGGGCCTTACAAGTGCTCTATACAGTGGAAGAATGACCCCCTCCTCCAGTGACTCTATGCCCCGTTTAATACAGCTCAAGACCTTATTTGCCCTTGATGCTGCTGACTGGCATTGCTTGCTACAGCCAAATTTATCATCTATCAATTTCCATAATGGATTTGCCTAGTGCAGTCCCATTAAGGATATAAGTGGCTTGGATATTTTTACATCCCAGTTGCATGACTTTACATTTATCAACATTGAATCTTTTTTGCCACTTAGCTGCCCAGATTGCCAGTTTGTCAAGATCGTGCTGCATGGATGCCACATCTTGGATGGAATTAATTGGGCTGGAATGAACAAGTTAAATAAAAGTGGACCCAATACCGAGCCCTGAGGGACCCCACTAAATACCTTACTCCAAGTAGAGAATGTACCATTAACAACCACCCTCTATACCCGAGCCAGTTTCCTATCCATGTGCAAACGACTTCATTAAGCCCAACAGACCTTAGTTTAGAAAGCAGTTTGTGGGGCACAGTATCAAACACTTTGGCAAAATGCAAATAGATCACATCTACTGCCCCCCACTGTCCAGAATCTTACTTACCTCATCATAAAAAGCAATCAAATTTGTCTGACATGACCTATCCTTCATAAAGCCATGCTGATTGCTGCTCATAATGCCATTCACTAGGACACAATTTTGAATGTGATCCCTTAACAAGCCTTCAAATAATTTGCCCGCCACAGATGTCAAACTTACTGGCCTATAATTGCCAGGCTGAGATTTGTAATCCCTTTTTAAATATTGGAATAACTTCAACTTTTCTCCAATCCATAGGCACCATACCAGATGAAATTGAATCAGACTTAGGGCTGGTCTAAAACTGAACTAAGCTCTCTTAGAACCCAGGGGGTGTATGCCATCAGGCACTGGAGCCTTGTTTACATAATTTTTTATTAAAGATTTATGAATCATATCCTGAGTCAGCCACTGACTAGATTGAGCTGAGCCATTAGAGTAGCTATGAAGTGAGCCTGGGAACTCAGACTCCTCTATTGTATACACTAAAGAAAAGAACTGATGACATTTGCCTTTTCTGTATCTGTTACAACCATACTGGTACCATTATTTAATGGAGCAACACTCTCACGCTGCATCTTTTTACTATTAATATATTTAAAAAAAAATTTAGGGTTAGTTTTCACCTCCACCGCAATTATCTCTTCATTTCCTTTGCCTTCTGGATTGCTGATTTACAACATTTATTACAGTAAAGGCAGCTTTGAGATGTGGAACCAATGCATTGGTCACCTCCTTGCATCTTGCAGCCTGGCAGCATATCCACCATTCTGCTTTGTGTTGGAGCTCCATGCCTTTCTTTTTGGCCAAGTTTAGCACAGGCAATTTCCTCCCCTTTAAAAAATGTCTAGCCTTCTCCTGCTTCCTAGGCCACTTTATAAACTCTCAGGCTTAAATCTCAAGGCCCCCCCAAGTCCTACTCTTCTCCTATTTATCCTCTGCAGCTCCCAGCAACTCAGAATCATTTCTAACCCCAGTTATTTTCTAATGATATCACTGATGGGTTAGAGCACCAAGCAGGGCTAAGTAGCAGTAGGAGATGGCATAACCAGTGCATAGTTAAAGGGTAAATACTTTCTGCCCCTAAATAGGCATGGCTAATTTGTTGCAGAATGTTATTGTAAAGGAATTTTGGCAGCAACATGTTTGTAAGGTTTATTGCTAGGAGGAGCAAGGAAGCTGGGCTATTTATACGGCTTTTGTGCCAGCAACACGAGGAAGTAATTATTTCAAGTCTGTATTCAGAACTATTAATTGTGATATAATATATAATAAACTACAAAATGTTTCAATATTTCATGTTATAAAATCAAACACATTCTAAGCATAGTGTATCAAAATAACTTTGGAATTTAATCTCTAGCTACCAATTTGCATTATATATTGTATATTATATGAGAGTAATAAGGAATAAGCAATAAGTCTTCATAAAACTGCTTAAGAAGTGCCTACAGTGTTTTCTCAAGGTCTTCGTGCAAGTAGAATATTATCATGTACTGACATTGTAATAATGTTTGCTTTGTAAACAGAGATGATTGGGCTGCCTTGGATGCTTTTTGGCTACGCGTTGATGAGTATTGCATCACTGGTGTTTGTTATAATGTTTGTTCCAAACACTAAGGGACGCCCTCTAGAAGAAATATCAAAGGAATTAGCAAATAGGTAGGTCCTTTTTTTTTAATGAACACTATCACATAAATTAATTCAATGTAATGCATTGTTTCTACAATGTTAATCAATATTTTGTTGTTATGTGCACTAATAAAAGCAGTATAAAATGTGATTTAAGGTATTGTCCTTGTTGCCATGCTCTCAGTAACCACTAGTTTCTCAGTGCTACTGTCTTTATCCACCCTTCTTTCCACCCTCTATCCACCCTTTCTTTCAACCCCTGTATTTGGTTTTATGCATTGACCTGAATGTTTAAATATTGTAATGTATGAAAGATTTATAACAAACGAAGAGGATATGAAAACCGCTCAGACTCGCCGCAGATTAGGTAAATTCAAAAGCCGGCAATATAATATGTACGTCCGGGTGCAGGAACTTCGGCGTCCCACGCCATATACAAACAGGAATATGGAAGAAGGTAGATTCCGCACACCAGATCATCAGTAAAAAATCACCATCTTTATTCAACCATGTTAAAACACACGCTGCTTGACGCGTTTCGGGCTCAGCTGCCCTTAATCATAAGCATAAGAAAAGGTAGCAAGGGTAACAGTTTAAATAGCTAATCGCTATAGTGACCTCCAATGGTCAGGAACAGGTATTAGGTTACAAAAATTTCATTGGTTACAAAAATTTAAAATGTATCTATCGTAATATATAAAGATACAAGTCAATTACAATTAAGACCAAAAAAATATATTATATATAAAGTTGTCACAAATCAATTTAGACAATTGGTACATTATGAATAGCTACTTAGTTCATTCAAATGAAATGTGAAATATCAAATCTAGTGTTTAACCCATCTGGATTGCGTGTGTGTAGAGTTAGAATCCAAAAAGCTTCACGATTATTTAAAGAAAGGAGTGGATCACCTCCCCTTATGGGGGTAAATACTTTTTCAATTATTTTAACTCCTAAATCCTGAACGCCATGTTTGCTACAGGATTTGAAATGCTTGCCAATAGGGGATTTAATATCACCCTTTTCTATTGCAAGTAAATGTTCTCTTATTCTATCTTTAAGGGGACGAATTGTACGTCCAACATACTGTTTCATACAGCGTTTACATTCAAGTAGGTACACAACCCTGCTACTACAGCAATTATTATATGTACGGTTGTTGTATATTTTTCCTGTAACATTTGATTTAAAATCTGTACTAATCGAAATAACAGAACATGTTTTGCAGGGAAATTTCCCACATTTGTAAGTGCCCTTTGTCGCCAGCCAAGTGTTAGATGGAAAAGAACTTCGACTGGAAACCATGCTCGGCGAAAGTTTGGTTCCCAAAGTAGGAGACCGTCTTGAAATTGTTTTTAGTTCACTATCTTGCAAAATTTTTTTCATTATTGGATCATTATATAGAACTGGGATATGTTTACGTACTATTTTACAAATATCATTAAACTCCATACTATATTGTGTACTAAAATAGATAGTGGTCTTATCATTATTATTAGATGGCGTGGTATTTCTACCATCATGCCTTCTTTCTTTATTTTTATGTAAAAGATTGTGTCTCTCCCTAGTTCTAGCTCGTTGATAAGCCGATTCCACCAAATCCGGAGAGTAACCTCTGTCTATAAGTTTATTTTTTAAAGTGACAGATTGTTCATCATAAAACTCCAATGAAGAGCAGTTTCGTCTGAAACGCAAAAATTGACTAAATGGAATGCTTGTCTTAGTATGATGAGGGTGACAACTATCCGCCCTCAGAAGGGTATTACCCGCTGTAGGTTTGATGTAAACTTTAGAATCAATTTTGCCTGTATCAGGTGAGCCAATTAACAAAGTATCCAGAAATTCAATGTCAGTGGGATTTTTGTTCAAAGTAAATGTCAAATTAAAGGAATTGGTATTCAGATAGTCCAAAAACATTATAAGTTCGGTAGGGGTTCCACGCCAAATAAATATTAGATCGTCTATATAGCGACCGTACCATACAATACAGTCGCTAAAAGGGTTACTATCTCCAAAGACGTTAATTTTTTCCCACCAACCCATGTAAAGATTAGCATAGGAAGGTGAGAAAGCAGCACCCATTGCTGCTCCACGTCTTTGGAGGTAGTATGATCCATCAAAGTAGAAATAATTATGAGTTAAGAGAAATTCTAAAACCAAATTCAAAAAAGTAATGCAATCCTGAGAATATAATTCCGAATTAATAAGCATATAATTGATGCATTCTAAATTCATTATTGGATCATTATATAGAACTGGGATATGTTTACGTACTATTTTACAAATATCATTAAACTCCATACTATATTGTGTACTAAAATAGATAGTGGTCTTATCATTATTATTAGATGGCGTGGTATTTCTACCATCATGCCTTCTTTCTTTATTTTTATGTAAAAGATTGTGTCTCTCCCTAGTTCTAGCTCGTTGATAAGCCGATTCCACCAAATCCGGAGAGTAACCTCTGTCTATAAGTTTATTTTTTAAAGTGACAGATTGTTCATCATAAAACTCCAATGAAGAGCAGTTTCGTCTGAAACGCAAAAATTGACTAAATGGAATGCTTGTCTTAGTATGATGAGGGTGACAACTATCCGCCCTCAGAAGGGTATTACCCGCTGTAGGTTTGATGTAAACTTTTTTTTACTGATGATCTGGTGTGCGGAATCTACCTTCTTCCATATTCCTATGAAAGATTTAGACTGAAGTTTCCTAAATTGTCAGGCTGGCCACACAAGGAGACCTAAGATAGAGTATGGAGGACCCAGTCTGAAAGTCAGTAACACTAACATTTGGCGATAAAAATATTTGTTGTTGGAAATTACTGGGAATATATATATATAGATAGATATTACCCGCTGTAGGTTTGATGTAAACTATTTTTTACTGATGATCTGGTGTGCGGAATCTACCTTCTTCCATATTCCTATGAAAGATTTAGACTGAAGTTTCCTAAATTTTCAGGCTGGCCACACAAGGAGACCTAAGATAGAGTATGGAGGACCCAGTCTGAAAGTCAGTAACACTAACATTTGGCGATAAAAATATTTGTTGTTGGAAATTACTGGGAATATATATATATAGATAGATAGATAGATAGATAGATAGATAGATGTAAAGGAGGGTTTAAACCATGGGAGAGCTGCCAACTTTTGACTTAAGGAGCAAAGAAAAGTAAGTACTCCTCAAGCAGTTGTGCTGGACAAATGCATTACCCATTCCTAAATATTTTTTTTAAAAATGTCATCTGGGCAATGGTCTGCTACTGCACAGACAGTTTAGCAGCTCAGGGGTGCTTCGCCAATGAGGCAAGTTGAGGCTGTCGCTGCTGCTTCTGGTACTTTAAGAGCGAATTTCCAGGAGAGGTGAGGCAGCAGCAACTGCAGCGGAGGGTCCTGGATCGCCCCTGTAGCATCTCACAAACTGGCTACATATTGGTTGAAGTTCCACCTAGCTGACAATTGGTAACATGAACAAAAACAGGTGATAGGTGACACTTTAAAGTAGCATGCCCAAACTGTAACATTATACTAATTAAATGATGTAAGGGTCAAGGGTTACAAACAAAATGCCTTTCCTGTGCTCTCTCTTGCCTTTTCATTTTTAAGAGACAAGCCAACATTTTGAATTATGGCATGGTAACATTTGCACAAGGATCCTATAATTCCCCAGTTACAGGACCAAAATTTGAAAAATGAGCTGGTGATAGTTTGTGAGAGGGAGATATAATGCCCCCCCCCCATTCACTTGTATAGGATTTTAGGTAATTTCTATAATAATATCAAAACACAGTGACCTTTATTTCACTGTGTTCTAAAAATCCCAATAGGCACATAAGCTGACACATTTGTTGGTGGTGAACTGTATTTTCTTTTTGATACCTATACCACCATGCATCTGTTCTGGAAAACCCTCAGTATCCTCATCAATATGTTCAAGGAGTCAAAAATTAACATTCTGCCTATTGAGCAGGCTGGCCCTAGTCAGAAAACTTGCAGCACAGCTTTGAAAAATCAGATCAGCATCACTGCACTAGATTAATTTCAACATTGCATCTATTGTATATGACGGGAGTTGAAGGCTGAGTCATTGCTAGATATGCTTTGGGAATTTGTTTGACTTGTAGAATGGAGGCATTGCAAACTGATATTTTTTAGATTATAGTGTACTCTGTGATGATACAGAATAAATCCTAAGGGACAAACTGTACCCAAAGGGTATAGTACTAACAACTTATAGAACTAATGGGGTTAGCCATAGCTTAAAAATTACTGTAGGTACCAGTGAAATGTTTAGTACATCAATTTACAGTATGTATATCTTCATCCATACATTTTACCTCATTTTCTACTATAGTTGAATTTTTAATTTAAACCAATAGTGTACTGGTTGGGATAATATGAGGTACAGTTTTGGCTGGCATCCCCACCTCTTGTACCTGCACCTCTGCTTGAGGCCAGCTAGGTTCTGTATGTCATGTAATGTCAAATCTAAGTGGGGAAAGGACAAAGTCTAAGAGTACCTTATTGAACAAAAAGCCAGATGGAAAGAATATGATATTCCTTTTCTAGCATCTATAAAAACTGTAAATGTGTAAAAATGGCTAATATCTCGAATGATAGAGGAGCAATTTTTTTTAAAGCTTACAAAGGTGTAAGTAAAGAGGTGGCAATGCAATAACCGGGCGATGTTGTTGAATGTGCTCTAGCCAAAAGTGGCATAAAATTTGCTCCTCTATAGGATGCAAATATGATCTAGAATGGGCAAAAATCATGCTGTAAGTGCAGAAAAGATAAAAAGGTACATCAAGGACAAATAGTTTAGTGTGCCTTTAAGGAGAATTCATGAACACTATATAATGAGCTCCAACAATCTACATAGTGGTATTGTGTCTCAGGCAGGTCGACTAAGGGCAATGGCACACTGGACAATTTGGGCATTCTGCCAGCCATAGAATTGATGTATGTACCATTGCCTTAATAAAGATTTGTCACTTGTAACTTGCACTCAAGAACCAAAGACAAGGGAGTATATAAGTTAGTCATTCTTCTGTTGCACATTTCTTTATATTTTTATTTACAGTAGGCACTTATTTTTGTCACAAAAAATTGTATTGATGGATGCCCTAGCCCAGTGTAATACACTTATTATTTTTGTCAATTTTGCTACTTAAAAATTCACAAAGGCAAAGCTGGAATCCCTATTAACACTTTTTGGTCATTTGAGGAAGCATTTAAATGTCACATTCTCTTGTAATGGGTGATATGACCTAAAGTACCAGTAGCCTGCCAAAGAGCATCAGGAAAGATGTGACACAAACTCAGAAAACAGGTGGACTTTTGTATATCAAATTAGATTAGAGCAGGGGTCCCCAACCTTTTTTACCCATGAGCCACATTCAAATGTAAAAAGAGTCTTGGATCACCACCAGCATGAAAAAAAAATCATCCCAGGGGGTGCCAAATAAGGGTTGTAATTGCCTATGTGGTAGCCCCTATGTGGACAGGCAGCCGGCAGGAGGCTCTACTTGACAGTATACTTAGTTTTTATGCAATTAAAACTTGCCTACAAGCCTGGCATTCAAAAATATGCACCTGCTCTGAGGCCACTGAGAGCAACAGCCAAGATGTTGGTGAGCAACATGTTGCTCGTGAGCCACTGGTAGGGGATCAATTGATTAGAGGATCACTATACTTATGGCGTGAATTTAAATATATATAAAGACACCACTTTCCTATTCACATTGCCCAACGTATGTCTATGTTTAATAGTTCCTGGGTTTGCTCTGTGTCTGATCTTGTGTTCCTGAACTTTGCTTGTCTTCTGACCATTCCTGTTTTGCTGCCTGTACCGACCGCTGCCTAATTATTGACCATTCTTTTGGATCCTGTTTGTGTACTACACTAGTGTTTGTTTTGACCCTGGCCTCTGTCCCTGACTATGCCCTGACTCTTGAATTAGTTTTGCTCTGTCTGATTGGTATCCACCCGTCCCTCTGTTATAGTCCTGAGGATTGCCTAACGTAGTTTTAATGGTTCCTGTGTGTGCTCTGTGTCTGATCTTGTTCCTGACCCCTGCCTGTCTTCTGACCATTCCTATTTTGCTGGCTGTACCAACCTCTGCCTGTTTATTGACCATTCTTTGGGGATTCTGTATCTGAACTGCGCTACTGATAGTTTTGACCCAGGCCTGTGACCGAGACTACGTCCCTGAAATAGTTCTGCTCTGATTGATCGACCCGGCCTGTCCCTCGACCACATTTCTTGTTCCTCATTCTTGTTGAACATGATTGGTTCGCTTGTCTGCCCAGAACTCTCTCCTTGGTCCTCTCACTATAAGACTTGGTGACATCCGAGTAGTGGAGGGCTCTTCCAAAAGCAAAAGGCGGTTGTTATAGAGCGGAGACAGGGACCTTGGGGTTTGTTCTGGGCTTGGGATACCTTACATAACAATCACTTTCAATAGGCATGAGTAGTAAATTTCTCAGATCTCTAGACATAACATTTCAGACCAGGATTCCAGCCCTTTCCTGGTTGCTTCAGCACTGTTTGACCCCCCCTCCCCCATTTCTTTCTCGCTCTCTCGGTGAACATGTGCCAGGCAAGTATGTATTACAGTTTACTCCCTGTCATATGTGGAAACGTAAATATACAGAAAAGAAATGTTCTATGCACTAAGCTGAACTTAATTTAGTGTTTTGGGAAAATAAATACAAGAGAAATACACTGTAACACTGGAAGATTATATTGTCTAGATTCTTTTCAAAATTACTCATAAAGAAGAGTCTTACTGATGTTTTTTTTTATTGGTGTGCAGGAGTTAGTAAATTACTTTTTGTTCTTTAATATTGTAGTTCCAGTTAATATGCCATGGAGGCTTGGACTTCAGGCAGTAGTTAAAATTTCTGTACAGCATCAACAGGCCCTAACACCATGGGCCTATGTCAGGTGCTTTAGGTTATACAGCGGCATGTTTACTAACATTGGATATAATCTGGAGAGATTTCTGGAGACGTTGCCTATAGCAACCAATCAGATCTTTGCTTTTGTTTTCTAACGTGTAGGTGACTGTTTAAAACTTATTGGTTGCCATGGGCAACATCTCCAGGAATCTCTCCAGATATTTATATCCAATGTTAGTAAACATGCCCCACAGTATCTTCAAGTTACAATTGCATACAGTACATATAGTTTAGACAGAGACATCTCATGAACACCAAAGCAAGTGTTTCACACCTATCACTGGCAGCATTTCCCCTTCTTTTCAGTGAGAAGCAGCTGCAAGAGAGTACGGGTGGCTGTGTAACAGAACCCTAAAGCAAAGTAAACTGTGTCATGTTAGAAAAATGTATCATTTCATCCACATTGACTTTCCCATTGCTATTTTTGTTTTTGTTTTCTGAATTTTTCTTCACAGTATAAAAATAATTTTGTGACAAATACAATAACACTGGAAGAATATAACTCATAAATTATTACACAAATGATTGCACTGAGCAGATGCCGCCCTTTGCCGGATGCATGTTCCTGTGCCTGAGGAACAAAATATGACCTCACTAATTTATATCACTGAACCTCAGACAAGTCTAGTTTAAAAAAATAAAAGGTGCTGTTTTTCTTGAAAGAGAGGTTTTTACATGGTCCATTGCTTAATATTGCAAGGTAAAGTACACATTAATGCGGCCTAATCACCTGCAAACTAATCTTACTTATCAGCCTCTCAAGTGCATAGTGTGCTGAAAAGTCAGTAGACAGACACATTGTCATGCTTCATAATACATGTTGGTGTAACTAACAACTGCATCTTTTGTTCTGCATTGTCTTGAATAAAAAATGAAATATTAGCTCCACATTATTTGTATTCACAATACAAAGAGAGAGGATTACCTGGTCTTGTATTTAAGCCATAAGGATGGCAAGGATAAAATATAGTGGGGCAGAGATTGGGATTAAGGGGGAGGGGAGTTTGACAATTGGCCCCTACACTATAAAGAGTAAATTGTGATCATTTATTTGGTTCAAACTTTTTTTATCCATTATTGCAGGCTGTATTAGGGGATGGATACATTATTATTTATATTTTAAGTCCAGACAAATTAACCACCTCAGTCTGTCGTCTTGTTAGAAACAGGCTTACTATGCCATGTGGTGACCTATGGAGTACGGAGGATGAGGTACTCTGCCCATTGCCCAGTTAGTAATAA
Source organism: Xenopus laevis (assembly GCF_017654675.1). Lineage (NCBI taxonomy): Eukaryota > Metazoa > Chordata > Amphibia > Anura > Pipidae > Xenopus > Xenopus laevis. Next base: position 74,007,691 of record NC_054379.1, on the reverse strand, counting down.
TAATATAATAATAAGTCTGTTTAATATCCAGGTGTCCCATATTCCAATGGATAGCTCTATCTGGTTACCCAACTCAATCAAATACATTTTTCCTTGAGGAAGAGACAGCACTTGGTAACTTTAGGCTGACTTTTTACTTTCTTCCTGAAATTCAGCTCTTTAAGTGTAAAAAGCAAAACTTTGCCTTCTACATTAGCTATCCCACTTCCACCTTGCTCAGTCCAAGATCAGGAGAGGAAATCATAGGTGAGTTGGGTCGGCGTCACTTGTGCCTTTAGTATCAGAAAATCAAGCATGCACAATGTTTCATAAAGGAGTTTTTGCGATGAAGAGGTAACTTGCAGTTGGTGTTCTTTGTCTCTATCTTTGACATCTGTTGTGTGAAATCAGCCACTGACATATTTATTATAGGTATGGGACCTGTTATCCAGAATGCTGGGGACCTGGGGCTTTCCAGATGAGGTTTTTTTAATGACTTAAAAGTCATTTAAATATTAAACCCAATAGGATTGTTTTGCTTCCAATAAGGATTAATTAATCTAAGCTTGGATCAAGTGCAAGGGTACTGTTTTATTATTACAGAGAAAAAGGAAAAATGTTTGCAAATTTCAAATCATTTGCTAAAAATGGAGCAAATGGGAGATGGCCTTCCCATAATTCAGAGCTTTACGGATAACGGATCTCATGCCTGCCTGGGGTTATTAGGCCAGGACAGAAAAGGCACTTGCTCTGGGCCCATAGAGGGTTTATTTAGTGGCAGGGGTATAACAATAAGGAGAGCAGAAGCGACACAGGTGTGGAAGGCCTACTCGTGTTCCCAAATGATGTGCAATTTAAAAACTATGTTGGTATAACAGAAAACAAGTTTGCTTTTTAAGGTTTAATAGGCCCCAAAATACTTCTATCTATGCCGTGTATAAGTTGTCTCCGTAAGGAAAAAGCAGTGAAACTAAGCAGCAACCACGTACTTTGTGCCTCTAAGGAAAAGATGTTTACAAACCTGTTTTTTTGTTTTGACATATGAACAGTGATTCTGAAAAGCAGTACAGTTAACGCCCAGTGGTAACGCCCAACTGATAAAGAGAGGCAATCATGTCATGCCTTTGTCATGCCTAATATCCCCAGGCAGCAGATAAAATCTCATCAGAGTAAACTGTGCACTTAAAACAAATTCAGTCAGATGTTATGTTACAGTTTAAATGTGATCGGATCCTAGTGACATAGACATAAACATGCATGCGTCTTGCACCTTCTGAATCAGGATTCTGCTGCAAAGTATAAACAGATCCCTACATCTACAAAGAGTAAAAAGAAAATTGACTCTTGATGAGACAGACAAGCTGGCTTTATCCAACCAAACTGCCTGAAAATCCGAGGTGTGAACAAAGTATGTAGTTGCTGAAGTGATAATGATATAATAGGGCTACCCTCAGAATTCAAGAAACATGACTCTATTACACCCAAACCTCATCCGTCAGCAAGCCCAACCCATTTTCTGGCAGTTTGAGCCCACAACTGGACTGGGCCACTGACAGATGAATGTTTTGCTAGAGTGAAATATAACCATAAGTATGTACTGCACATAGAAGTTGGAGTTAGCTTAGAGCACTATTTCTAATACTTTTGAGGTCTGCTTAAAAGTAATAGTTATTTCAAATTCCAGGACCCTATTGACTCAGAGAATCATGGCCCAATCCTGTTGGCTACCTCCAAACCCTTCCTCTGATGTTCATTGCGTCTGAAGGAGGATCTGAGGATAATATTTTTCTTGCTGTATAATGCTTCTGAATATGCACCACTTTTGTTAAATTCTACTGCTGTTTTTTTTTTACAGGAGCTACATGTGTAATGCTGTTTGCCACAGACGTCGTAGTAAAAAGAAACTGACACCGGTGGCGCTGATACAGAGCCCTGCCTAGTTCTTTTTCAGAAATCTTCTACCTTGAGAACTTCAAAGGGCTTTAATAGATTTAAAAGCCATATGCTGTTTGCTTCCTACCAAGTATTGGTAATAAAAAGTTATACGTGTAGTTCCAGACCTGAAATGCTGCTAGTTTATCAATGGGGCACTAACGCAGAAAATTCTATATGTATTAATGTTTTAAATGATCATCTTGAATGTATATCCTTCCAGCCTAGAAACTGATGCGTATTTCCTTTGGCTTTATTGGTTGTCAGAAAACCTAGAAACTCTTCTAGTAAGAAAAATATATTCACAAGAGCAGCATGCATGCATTTGTGTCTTAACCAGCTGAATAACCTACCTCATTGTATTTACTGTATGTACAAGAAATACATAAAGAATGTATAGATCTGCAATAACTATTAAACTGCATAAGGTCAGTCAATTGGAGATCTCTAGCACAGCTTTGATTTAAGGGATTATAGAAGTGGTTGTGTGGTTGTGTGGTTGTGTGTGTGTGTGTGTGTGTAAGTTTGGGAACCTCTCTTAATTCTTTGGAGTTTTGTTTATCATTGGCTGAGCTTTCAAAGTAGTAACTTCCTTTTAATATAAACCATGCCTTATGGAAATAGTAGTATTTCAGCAGTGACATAAAGTTTATTGGATTAACAGAAAATATGCATGATAACAAAATTAGAAAGCGCTTTTGTTAAGACCAAATAACTAAATTTTTGTCATCAGTCCAAAGCATGTTGTTCCAAAATGACTGTGGCTTTTCTAAATGAGCTTTTGCATACAACAAGCGACTCTGTTTGTGGCGTTAGTTCAGAAAATGCTTCTTTCTCCTCACCCTGTCATACAGATGTTCTTTGTGCAAAATTGTGCTGAATTGTAGAACGAGGTACAGATACACCATCTGCAGCAAGATGTTCTTGCAGGTCTTTGGAGGTGATCTTTGGGTTGTCTGTAACCATTCTCACAATCCTCCATATATGCCGCTCCTATATTTTTTCTTGGCCTGCTAGACCTGGGTTTTACAGCAACTGTGCCTATGGCCTTCCATTATCTGATGACATTCCTTACAGTTGAAACTGATCTGAGATAGCTTTTTGTAGCCTTCCCCTAAAACATGATACTGAACAATCTTTGTTTTTAGATCTTTTGAAAGTTGCTTTGAGGATCCCATGCTGTCACTCTTCAGAGTCAAACAGAAGCACAACTTGCAATTAGCCATCTTAAATACCCTTTCTCAAGATTGGACACAACTGTTCGAAGTTTTACGAGCTAATCCAACCAATTTGGCGTTGCCAGTAATCAGTGTTGAGCAGTTACATGCATTCAAATTAGCAAATTTACAAGGGTACCCAAATTTTTGTACAGCCAGTTTTTCACATTTGATTTAATTTTATACAACTGAATACTGCTTCACTAAACATCTTTGTTCAGAAAACACCCCAATACTCAGATGTTCCTGGGAAATGAAAGACATACCACTGTTATCTTTTTTTGTTGAAAGTGGAGTAAATTATTATGCAGGCTGAAAGGGGTTCCCAAACTTTTTCATATAACTGTATGTATATATATATATATTTTTTTTTTTTTACTTCTCATCAAGGCATGCTTTAAAAGACATTAGGGATGCACTGGATGATTCGGAAAATATAATGATTTTTGCAGCTGAACTAAATGCATCCTAACCCTTAGGGGCATATTTATCAAGGGTCGAATTTCTAAATGAAAAAACTTTGAAATTCGAATTCAAAAAGACCAACCGAAATTAAGTCAAAGTTTTTTTTTGGTCGAAGAGGTCCGTTTTCGATGAAATAGGTTCATATTCGGCCACATTCGAAACGTATGAGTCGAAGGAATAGCGCATTCGATCAAATTCAATTTGAAGTTTTTCCCAAAAAATTTACTCCAAATAGGTTCTAGGAGGTCCCCCATAGGCTAAAACAACAATTCGGCAGGTTTTAGATGGCAAAAGGTCGAAGTCGAATTTTTAAAGAGACAGTACATTAAATTTGGATATGCTCATTTTTTTCAAATTCAAATCAAATTTGGACTATTCCATAGTCGAAGTACAATCGAATTTTTTTAATTCGAAAATTCACCTCGACCTTTGATAATTCTGCCCCTTAAAGTCATGTGACTTTAGTGCTCAGGAACACTAAATACAACACATTTTTGTTCAGTTTATGCATGTTAAATGTGTTCTTTTTTCAAATTGCCAAATAGGCTTTGGATTCAGTTTGGTAGTCCAATGAATATTTTGTGGAGGATTCATTACTTGGGTGCATCCCTAAATTACATATATGCATGCCTGGATATTTGCATACATATTCCATTTATTGCACCTTATTGAACCTAACGTTATATGTCTCTGTTTGCTGCCCTTTGGTGAGATCAATTATTGAACTTGGTCAAACTACATGATATTACTCCTTCTTATAAACATCCCTCTCTAAAGGGCACATTTGGGAAAAGGGTTCCGAGATTTTATAACAAAGGTATGGTTTGAGACATGAATAATTTTATTAGATCTCTATAAGGCAACTATTTTAATCTGTGGTTTCTTTTAATTATTTCTATTTCTATTATAAAATTGTGGGTGTATGTAGTTCACTGATTTTTCTTTTGAATAAATTCCAACTGATTCTTTTTGGTTTTCTTGGCTCATTCTTGCCTCTCTAGAAATGGAACTCACCAGTACCACCATCTGGTACAGAACTAATGAAGCAATCCAATGGACATGATTCTAAATGTGGTATAATATCATGTAAAGCAAGGCACTCACAGGACTTTAAAATGGATAAAGTTTATTTATTATTCCAATGTATCGGTCTTCCTTGAGACCTTTGTCAATATATGTATATATATGTATATATATATATATGTATATATATATATATATATATATATATATATATATTATATATATATATATATATATATATATATATATATATATATATATATATATATATATATGTACATAAGGTCTTAGGAGCCTTTTTATCTGGATATTTTTGATATGAGCAAAATTAGATGTACTGGTCCACAAACAGAAGCCAGTTAAATGTTATTTGTAGACTCGAGTGAAGCCCTTCCTTTATCTGATCACATTGTTGTGAATAGTTTTTCATACCAAACAATTAGCTAGAGTGGAACCCCACTTTTAAATCCCCTGAAATTTTGCTTTCCTGGATATGATGTTGTTTCTTTGCTTTCCGGCGCAGTGTTTATTTCTTCCTGGATTCTCCAAAATATTATACAATTTTTTTGACCCTGGGAAAACTTAAAAAAAAGAGTGGTTGCACTGTATTTTAGTTTGCATGAAAACCAGTATAATATGACGATTGCAGTTCATATCAGCAGAAGATATTTATTACAATAATTCTTTCTCTCTGAAACTGCAGCAATTTATGAACAGTATTTACACCATTTTAACTAAAAAAAAAACAGTGTAAAAAAGTTGCAAAGTTTAGTGTGTCTAGTATTAAGTTATAGCATCTAAACCAATGTTAGCTTTCAAGCAGATAACCATTGAGTACTACTTGCTGCTTTGGTTGCTATTGGGCAAATTTTACCTCCAGTTAGTTTTGCTAGTCAACTGCGTTGCAAGTGTCTGTCTCCCTGGAGTCAAGGCTGTAAGTGGAAAAAACATGCACAGTCTGTGTTTGATGCGATTTGTGCTCCATCCTGCTCTGCACTTCTATACCATTTTCCGTTCTCAAAAATGTTTCAGCACAGAGACCTGGGGTCGCCCATAAATACAGGGCTGCCTGCATTGGAACTACATTAACGAGGGGCAATCTGAGGCATGTAGGCATGTTTTCTACCTGTCCCTTAACTTTTGCTTGTAGTACAAGCTGATTTAGAGATTTGATAAGTAACATCATATATTGCAAAGACAGAACATAGGGATAACACACAAAAGGCCCTTTAAAACATTTATTTAGCTCTCTCACTGCTCCCTAGTGCTCATGCTACCAACTGCTAGTGGTTTACATGGCTTAATTGGACAATTTACTTTATTTCAAGTAGTACGCCACACAGAATGACTTTTTTTTCTACTTTTTACCATTTCAATTATATGTTTGAAATACAATTTGATACATTAATTGATACATTACATGGGAAAAAGTTTCAGTCCCCAAAAGTCCATAACGGAGGACATGTACCGCATTAGCTGCTGATTGGTGATGAGAGAAAGATTTTATTTCATTTTAGAAAAACAATACAAAAGTAAAAACTGAAAAGTCATTGTTTTATTTACTATTTGCAAATAAAGTTTTGTAATTTTGAGATGACCCCTTCAAAGCACCTATGGGTGTGCAGCCTAATGTCTTTCTGTACAGTATATTTACTTTTTTTATTTGTGCCTCTATATGCCTCTGTCATTTGAAAGAAGAAATGGCTTAGTTGTTAAAGGAGGGAAGGAGCTTGCTCAATTCCAGGACATATGCATAGTTTTTACCCTGGTTTCGGGTCTAAATACTACCCTATTACTTCAGGCATACTCTAAATCACAATGCTAATCAGGTCAAACATTCTGTTTCAAGAGCAGAAAGTTGTAGACTATGCCATTGGCTGATATCCAATGGTAATTTGCAATACAGATAAGATTAGAATTTCTTACCTGTAAATTGTTTTTTCTTCAGGTCTCCTCAGGCAGCACATACCAAGAGAGAGATGGCCCCTCCTCCTAGGAAAGGAAACAAGAACAAAACACACCCCCCCTTCGGGTAACCCCTGTGTTAGTTAACAAGAGACATAGGCTGCTTAGCACAAAAATTTATTCAAGGTGCTGCCTGAGGGGACCTGAAGAAAAATTTACAGGTATGAAATTCTAATCTTTCTTCAGGTCTCCTGGCAGCACCTACCAAGAGATTTTGAAAAGATCAAGGGGAGACAAGCTGCCTGCAACACTTTCTGACCAAAAGCAGCCTCTCTTAAAGAATAAACGTCCAGCTTGTAATGCTTGGAGAACATATGCATCAAAGTCCACATTGCAGCTTTACAAATTTGTTCTGCTGATGCAACTGCTCTAGTCAAATGTGGTTTAATCCTGGCAGGAGGAGACAGACTTCTAGATTCATAAGCCAAAACAATAGCCTGCTTAAGCCACCTTGAAATGATAGGTTTAGAAGTAGTTAATCCTTTAGATGGGCCTAAAAAATTAAGGAAGAGGCTATTCGATTTCCTGAACTGTACCGAACTAGACAGGTAGAACACCAAACATCGTCTGACATCTAGTTTATATGAAGCTTGCGTTCTTTATCCCCCACTGGATGTGGGTAAAAGGAAGGAAGAACAATCTCCTGGGAAGAATGAAAAGTCGAAGCCACTTTAGGAATAAAGGTAGATGGAAGTCTCATCACCACTCTATCTGGAAACATCTGAAGATAAGGTTCCTCAATAGAAAGACTCTGTATTTCACAGCCTTTAGCATCCGTAACTTAATATGAATAGAAGATAATGTTCAAAAGGATCTTCAGATAGAACCGACAAGAGAAGGTTCAAATCCCAAGGTGGACAAATATCTCTAACAGTTGGTTTCAATCTGCTTGTTGCTTTAATGAACTGCCTAACAAGATTATTTTCACCTAGTGAAATACCTTTCACTGCCCCTAGAGCTGCCAACTCTGAGAGTAGCTGGCTTCAGTCCCATATGAAATCCATCCGAAAGGAACTATAGAATTTGGTGAACCGAGGCCTTATTTGGATCAATAGAGTGATATCCGCACCAGAAAGAAAATCATCTCCAGATTCTAGAATAGATTTTATTAGTTCCTGCTTTTCTGCTGTGAATCATAACTGCAACAACTTGATAACTCCTGCTGAGTTAGCGACTGCCATTCAGGATCCATGCTGACAGAGCCAGTCTGCTGGGGTCCGGATGGTGCACTGGCCCCTGGTGAAGCAGAGTCTTGCTGGAGCCCAAGAGTAATTGATCCATCATGGCATCTACTGCTGCTGGACTGTATTGTAGAGACAGGGAATAAAATCTGTTCAGTCTGGCATTTTCCCTTGTAGCCATGAGATCTGTAGTCGGAAGACCCCACCACTGAATCAGAAGTTGAAACACTGACGTACTGAGAGACCATTCCTCCGGCATAACTGGTCTGTGAGTCTGCTCTGATATTGTCTGAGCCCTATATATATATTGTAGAAGCTGGGGGGCATATATTGTAGATGACCGATATATATCCCCATTCTTTAGGTTTTAAAATTACCTCTTTAAAAGATACCATGGGGTTAACCAGCCAGAGGTGGGCTGGACATCCAAGGGGTGTTTAATGGAGGTGAGCAGCAGGTGAAAGGTGTGGGAGTTTTTTCTCAGGTGTGGAAACTCACTGCTGTGTTAAACAGAAAAGTTTAGTTTTCATGTGTGGCTACTCACTGTGGAGTTGGAGAAAGTTCTTTTCTAAAAGACTAGGGAGTTCACTCCCGGCAGACTGGACACTGCAAGTTTTCTTGGCAAGTACATGGCTCTTTTGTTGGGACTTATTTTGTTGCTGAACTGAAGCTGTTTTGATTTTTATGCCACTACTTGTCTGTGAGAGATTTATTTGAACTGAAGAAAATAAAGTAAATGTTTCCCTTAACGTGGAGTGGCCTGCATGTTTGCTGAAAAAACCCCGTTGTGATCCCCCAAACATCACAACTGGTGCTCGGATGCGGGCAGGCACTACCGAAGGATAAAGGCATTTTTTTTTTCTCTGACTGACATTTAAAGAGCCAGTAACCCATTTTGCTAAGATGGAGGAACTGTTGCAGCAACTGGCTCGAGCTACAGTTCAGCTACAGCAGAGCATGGTCGCGCAGCAGCAGGCTACAGATGCTCAGCAAAAGAGTCTGGAGGCCCAGCTATCGGCCATGGTGTCTCAACAGCACTCCACAGATGCTCAGTTGCTTGCTTTGCGAGAGTCTGTCACTTTACAGGCCACCGCCTTACACAATGCTACCATTGCCCAAGCCAGGGCATTGGCTGAGGCTGTACAGGACGTGCTCCAGGACGGGAGACCGTTGCCGTGGCTCAGGGGAACCAGGTAACCACCCGGGCAACTAATTTTCTCCAAAAGTTGAGTCCCACGGATGATGTGGAGGCCTTTCTTACCACGTTTGAGAGGACTGCAGAGCGAGAAGGGTGGCCCCGAGATAAATGGGCTGGCCTAATAGCTCCATTTCTGTCTGGCGATCCACAGAAGGCGTATTATGATCTTAACCCAGATGACGCCATGAATTATGATCGGCTAAAGGCAGAGATCCTGGCCCGCCTAGGGGTAACCACTGCAGTCAGAGCCCAAAGGGTACACAGGTGGAAATATCAAACCAACCTACCACCTAGGTCACAGATGCATGACCTTATCCATTTGGCCACCAAGTGGCTGCAACCCGAGGATCTGAATGTGGAGCGAGTTGTGACAGATCGGTACCTCCCTGTTGACCTTCAGCGTTGGGTGAGTCATGGGGACCCCAAAACAGCGGATCAGCTGGTCGAGATGGTTGAGAGGTACATGGCTACCGAGGAACTACCTGCTCCCACCCGTCTGCGACTGTTCGCCGTTTCACGTCTGGAGAAATCTACACCGGCTAGGAAAAGTTCCCCGCAGAGTCCTAGGCTTAGTGTGAAAGAAAGTGGAGAAGTGCCATCACCGGCCCAACAAGGGGCACCCACAGATACCTCTTCACCCTGGAAAGGGGGGGGGTGCAGTGTTGGAAGTGCCAAGCCTGGGGGCACACTAGAGCACAGTGCCCATGGAAAGACGAGACCATGGAGTGTGGGGCTCTCACCCAGCTTTCTTGTTATGCACAGAAAGTTTACACTGCTGCCCCGACTTGTTTGAGGGGCAATTTGAGTGTGATGTTTACATCAATCAGGTTCCTGTCAAGGCTCTCCTAGATTCGGGGAGTATGGTAACCCTGGTACTAGACAGTGTTATTGGAGAATTCGAACCAGCAGCCACTCCGGGTAATTTGTATCCATGGGGATATCCGGTCCTACCTGCTAGTCCCAGTGACCATCACTATTGCCGGTGAATCCATTGTGCATGAAGTTGAGGTGGTGAGTAAACTGTTGCACCCCGCTATTTTGGGACGTGACTTTCCAAAGTTCTGGGACTTGTGGGAAAGTGTGGGGAAGGAAACCACTGACTTGAGGGTGGGATTGGGTCCCCAAAACCCAAGGGATGTGATAATTGATATACCCAGTGATATTGAAAATGATGTGATGTATGATTTTCAAAATGATGATGTGTCATTGCCCCAAACTCAGGAGAAAAGTAATAAGGCAATGGAGGATCCCAGTCAGAAGACCGAGCTGTCCTCTGAGGGGGGGGGGATTTCTCTCCATTACAGGTAATGCTAGGGTAGGATGATAAGAATGATTCATCAAATCCCGTATCTCCTGATCTGGATGTGTCAAGGGAAGCCTTTAGCATAGCCCAGATGCAGGATCCCACCTTAGTTAATGCTAGAGAACAGGTGGTGGTGTTAAATGGTGTTCCCCAAGAACCAGGTGCAGATAACCGATGGCCGCACTTTGCTGTAAATAGTGATCTGCTTTATAGAGTCACCAAGGTCCGTGAGGAGGTTGTTGAACAACGGTTAGTTCCCCGGCCATACAGATGAAATGGTACTTGACCTGGCACATAATGATGCCCTGGGTGGACACTTGGGGGCAGAGAAGACCGAAGCAAGAATCACAAACCGGTTTTACTGGCCAGGTTTAAAGTCCGAAATAAAAACCTACTGTGCGTCCTATCACACCTGCCAGTTAACAGCCCCGGCTTCTCATTTTCGTAGCCCCTTGGTGCCCTTACCCATTATCGAAGTACCATTTGAACGTATAGCCATGGACTTGGTAGGTCCCCATGTAAAATCTGCCCGAGGGCATCAGTATATCTTGGTAATCCTGGATTACGCCACCCGATACCCGGAAGCTATTCCCTTAAGGAATGCCACATCTAAAGCCATTGCCCGTGAGCTGTTCCTAATGTTTTCAAAGACAGGTTTCCCAAAGGAGATACTCACTGACCAGGGTACCCCATTCATGTCAAAGGTTATGGCCGGTGTGTGTAACTTGTTCCAGATAAAGCAGTTACATACATCTGTCTACCATCAGACAGATGGCTTGGTTGAATGTTTTAATAAGACCTTAAAAACAATGCTTAAGCGGGTGGTGCATAAACATGGTAAGGATTGGGATTGTTTATTACCTGCTCTTTTATTCGCAATTCGAGAGGTGCCTCAGGCGTCCACAGGTTTCTCCCCCTTTGAGTTGGTGTACGGGCGCAGGCCCCGGGGACTGCTTGATATTGTAAAGGAGGCTTGGGAGAGTGAAGCTACTCCCCACAAAAGTGTTTTGGAATATGTCTCTCAAATGAGGGAAAGAATTGCAGGAGTGATGCCCCTGGTTAAGGAACACATGCAAAGTGCCCAAGAGGCTCAGCGCCGGGTATACAACCGGTCCGCTAAAGTGAGGCAATTCCAGGTGGGAGATAGAGTAGCAGTGTTGATTCCCACTGTAGAGAGCAAATTCTTGGCCAGGTGGCAGGGCCCATTTGAAATTGTAGAAAAAGTGGGTGAGGTGAACTATAAGGTTCACCAACCTGGTAAGAGAAAGCCCTACCAAATCTATCACATAAATTTGTTAAAGCCTTGGAGGGATAGAGAACCAGTTTCGGCACTGGCTAGTGGGAAACTTGAGTCTCAGGTTGGTGCTGACAGTGTCCGTGTGGCAACAGCATTGTCAAAAGCTCAGACCCAGCAAGTCAGGGAGTTTCTGCAGAGAAACAAAGATATTTTTTCTGATTTGCCTGGGATCACTAATGTCATAGAGCATTACGTAATTACAGAGCCGGGAGTAAAAAAAGTAAAGCCTTACCGTATTCGAGAGGCTCGCCGGAAGGCTGTCTCAGAGGAGGTAAAAAAAATGTTGGAATTAGGAGTTATTGAGGAGTCACAGAGTGAATGGTCGAGTCCTATTGTGTTGGTACCAAAGCCCAACGGTACTCTGCGATTCTGCAAAAACTCAACGAAATTTCCAAATTTGATGCCTATCCCATGCCCGGGTAGACGAACTTATAGAGAGGTTGGGTCCTGCCCGGTATATCACCACTTTGGACCTCACGAAAGGGTATTGGCAAATACCCCTAACTAGTTGAGCGAGAATGCCTGGCCATCAAGTGGGCCTTGGACTCGCTCCGTTATTACCTTTTAGGTAGAAGGTTCAGGCTGGTTTCTGATCATGCCCCACTCACATGGATGAAGCAGAAAAAAGGGGCAAATGCCAGAGTAACACGGTGGTTCTTGGCACTCCAGGAGTTCAAGTTTAGGGTAGAGCACAGACCCGGAAAACAGCACCTGAATGCTGATGCTCTTTCCCGAGTCCATTGTTTGGGCTCTTCTGGTGCCTCCACCTCCCCTGGGTTGAGGCAGAGGGGGGGGGGAATATGTAGAAGCTGGGGGGATATATTGTAGATGACCGATATACAGTATATCCCCATTCTTCAGGTTTTAAAATTACCTCTTTAAAAGACACCATGGGTTTAACCAGGCAGAGGTGGGCTGGACATCCAAGGGGTGTTTAATGGAGGTGAGCAGCAGGTGAAAGGTGTGGGAGTTTTTTCTCAGGTGTGGAAACTCACTACTGTGTTAAACAGAAAAGTTTGGTTTTCATGTGTGGCTACTCACTGTGGAGTTGGAGAAAGTTCTTTTCTAAAAGACTAGGGAGTTCACCCCCCGGCAGACTGGACACTGCAAGTTATCTTGGCAAGTACACGGCTCTTTTGTTGGGACTTATTTTGTTGCTGAACTGAAGCTGTTTTGATTTTTATGCCACTGCTTGTCTGTGAGAGATTTATTTGAACTGAAGAAAATAAAGTAAATGTTTCCCTTGACGTGGAGTGGCCTGCATGTTTGGTGAAAAAACCCCGCTGTGATCCCCCAAACATCACTATATATATATATATATATATTTCTTTGATTGAAATTCTCAGGAATTGTTGATGTCCCTCCCAAAATGGAATATGAAGGTAAGGGTCCTGAAGATCAATCGTCCTCATGAAATCTCCTTCTTGCAAGATTGAAACTGCTGATCTGATACCCTCCATCCTGAAATGAATCTTCTTCATGAATGTATTTAGATAAACTAAATTGATTATCATCCGAAACTTGCCTGACCGTTTGGGGACCAAAAAAATTGAAGAACAAACTCCCTTTCCCTCTTCGACGAACAGGAACCAACACACGGGATTGCACACATTCCTGAAATCCCCTGAGCAGAAATTTTCTCCTCACAAACTCCCTGGGAACTCTTGTGCAAAGAAATCGAGGTCTTGGGCGAGAGGACAATTCGAGCCAGTACCCTTCCTGGATAATACTTAGAACCCAAGGATCGCTGGTGATCCTTGTGCATTCGTGAAAAAAACATTTATCTTGAGGCAATAATTTATTTCTCTCTCCTAGTTTAGAAACCAGCGCCTCCAACTCTTTACCGAAAGAAAGGGACCTTCAAAGGACATGGCACAAAGCTTGTTCTTTGATGTCAGGTCTGCCGCCCAATGTTTAAGCCATAGTGCACGCCTACCAGCTACAGCCAGGGCAGAAGACCTAGCTGCCATTCTAATGCTTTCTACTGAAGCATCACATAAGTAGTCTGCAGCTATCTTAATAATTTCCATGGAAGATTTCATATCTTCACGAGAGGCTCCATCTTCCATATCTTGATTCATCTGAGTAAGCCGAAGCCTAATAGACCGGATGACACAAGCTGTGGCCACTCCAGGCCTAAACCCTGCTGCAGAAAATTCAAAGAGTGTTTTGAAAGCAGCATCCACCTTCCGATCCATTTCATATTCATATTCCGGTCTCTTATTCAAATCAATATATGGTTGCTAGGGAAATTTATATCCCACCAACCAGATTGCTGAAATTGCAAACTGGAGAGCTGCTGCATAAAAAGCTAAATAACACAAAAGCCACAAATAATAAAAATTGTCTCAGAATATCACTCAGCACTAAAAGTGAATTCAAAGATGAACATGGTATTTATATTGTAAACACACTGTATTGTTATATATGTTTCCAACTAAACCACTTAAAAAGTCTAAAAAACGGCAAGTTTCGACCATGCAGTCACAAGCGGTCAGACGAAAGTTGTAGATCAAAGTCTGGGTTGACCTGTATTCTTACCTTGCATGCTAGTCTAAAAGTGCTGAAAAGCCCCAGAGAGCTGTAGTCAGATCATACAGACATCAATGACAATCATTACAACTTTATTTAGAATAAAACACAGAATAAGCCCACAGTCACTGGACTCTAAATTCTAAATAATAATAATTCTAAAAGCATTTTCATCGTCTCACTGCCACCTTGTGGCATAAAAACAGAACTGGAGTGTGCGGTGAGACGTACGATAAATGCAGAACGTGGTTCTTTCACATCACTTCCGGTTTCATGTGTACCCTGGGTCGGAAGGTTAGTTGGCCTATTGCAGGTTGGGTAGCAGGAACAAATTGCAGGTTGCGGGTTTCAAAAAGTGGACCCGCGCAGGACAACACTCCAGTTATTGTAGATAAAAAGTGAGTTTATTCCATAAATAACAGCCACACCAAATGTTTTGGCTTCTCTTTGGTATGGACAGGATTTTTTATTTATCTGTATCTATAAATGCAAATTATTGCCATATATTAATGCAATGTAACAGCCTGCAATAACCTGTTTAACTTTCTCATGTCAGCTACAACAAAGAAGGCACGGTATCAACGTTGGTTACTTCTAGCACTATACAAAGCTAAATTTGAAAATTGAGCTGAAGTCACAATCTACTTCCGGATCACAAAGATCAAAGTCAAACCAGCAGTCCATGAGAAGTCCTCTGTATAATGAGTTGCTCTTTATCTATAAGGCTAATGGCAGACATGGCTGATTCTTGGCCTGCAGATAAACTGCCCTGGTGCAGGCACACAAGCGATTTTCAATGATAAAATACATTCTCACGTGTTTTTATGCAACAATTCTGTGTGCCTGCACCCAGCCTCATACAATGGATCCTAGTGCAGGCACAGGGAACCAATGGCAGTTTAGGGGCTCATCAATTGGCGACATTTGACATTAACCTAAATAAAGCAGGCTGTAGTTGAGATAAGGGTGGACTTATTTATATAAGGGCTTCTCAATGGACTGTTTGTTTGACTTTGCTCTTTGGGATGAAAACGTAGAGCCGACTTAAAGTGGTGGTTCACGTTTAAGGTAACTGTTAGTATGTTATAGAATGATCAATTCTAAGCAACTTTTCAATTGGCCTTCATTATTTATTTGTAGTAGTTTTTGAATTATTTGCCTTCTTCTTCTGACTATTTCCAGCTTTCAAATGGGGGGGTCAGTGACCTAATCTTTTTATTACTCATCTTTCTATTCAGGCCTCTCCTATTCATATTCCAGTCTCTTATTCAAAGCAGTGCATGGTTACTAGGGTAATTGGGATCCCAGCAACCAGATTGCTACAATTGTAAACTGGAGAGCTGCTGAATAAACAGCTAAATAACCCAACAAATACAAATTGATAACCAATTGCAAATGTCTCATAATATCACTCTCTATATTATGCTAAGAGTTAATTTAAAGATGACTAAGAAATAACAAAAACCATAGATATTTCTGAATTTAAACAATAGGCAAAATGTATGTTCTGCACCAATGCTGAAAAGGTATGTTCACTGCACCAATGCTGAAAAGGGAGGTATATTGTGCCTTTAAATGCCAAAGCAAGTTTGAGCCATGCAGTCGCATGCTGGGAGATTGAGACTGTTGGTGTTATGGGTCTCAGTCTGACAACTGACCTTTTGACTGGAAGCTTCAAAAAATATATACAAAACTTAAAACTAAGTGACAAAGTGGGTTGTACTTCAGTCCATGTGCAGCTGTGAGTCTTTACAAGTACATAGTCCAGTTACTAGTTAAATGCTCCTTCTTCAGGTGTTCCAAAAACATTTGCTGCATCTTAGTGCCACCTTGTGGAAAAACATGATCAGTGATGAATAAAAAAAAAAAAGGAAATACAGATAAGGGGTCGCTTGGGACATAGGATGTTTGAGCCCCAGCATGGAATTATTGCTGTGCCACACAGGGTTTCATTAAATGCCCATGAAATCCAGAACAAAATTTGGTATAGAGACAGACCTCTCCATTTTACCCTCAAATACTATCTTCCTGTTTTGCCTGATGACAGTTAGGTATGGGACCTGTTATCAAGAATGCTTGGGACCTGGGATTTTCCAGATAAGGGAATCTTTCTGTAATTTATATTTTCATACCTCAATTCTGCTAAAAAAATAATTTAATCATTAAAGGGGTGGTTCAAGTTTACTTTTAGTATTAATAGTTATATAATGGCCAATTCTAAGTAACTTAAATTGGTCTTCCTTATTTATTTTATATTTTTTAAATCAATTGCCTTTTTCTTCTGACTCTCTACAGCTTTCAAATGGGGTCACTGACCCAATTTAAACAACAAATGCTCTGAAAGGCAACACATAATATTGTTACTGCTACTTTTTATTACTCATCTTTCTATTCAGACCCTCTCCTATTCATACTCCGGTCTCTCATTTAAATCAATGCATGGTTGCTAGGATTATTCAGCAACCAGCGGAAATTGCAAACTGGAGAGCTGCTCAATACAAAGCTAAATAAAAGAAAATACTCAAAAACCACAAATAGAAAATGAAAACCAGTTGCATATTGTCTCAGAATATAAATATCTATATCACACCAAAAGTTCAATTAAAGGTGAACAAACCCTTTAAATAAGCGCAATAGGATTATATTGCCACCAACATGGATTTATGCAGCTTAGTTAGTTTTATTATTACATAGAAAGAAGAAATCATTTTGTAAATTAATTATTTAATTAATTAAAATGGAGTCTATAGGAGATGGCCTTTCCATAATTCTGCGCATTTTGGATATCAGGTTTTCGGATAATGGATCCCATGCCTGTATCATCCCCTCTAATTTCTCTCCTAGGGTGATACATGGGGTATCCCTGCTGAGTTGATCCAGTCCAGATTGTTGGACCTTGAAAGGGATGGGTTTAGCCAGAACTGGTTAAATTGGGAGATGTCCAGACTTTACTGGTTGTGTCAGATCAGGGCAATTTAAATAGTGTTGATTATTATGTATTAATGTTTGGGCAGAGAGAAATTTAAATCGGCATCATTTTATTAAAAAATATTTACACGACCAAGAAAACAAAAGTAATTGTGGCATGACAACAGAACATTTATAAAAACACATTCAAGAGTGAGAAGAAATCTTGTACAGCCTCTTTGGTGCCCGTATTTAGCATTTAAAAAAAAAAAAAATTAAAGGTCACGGAGTATTTATAAATAAACCATAAGCTCAAACAGAGGAATCGAGTTAGTGCACATAATTACAGCTCTACGCAGGAGTCCGTAGGCATTCATTTACAAATAAATAGTATGTATGTTAAAAAGCAGCAAGTCCAAGGCTTGTAAACAGTCCTTTCTTGACAACACACGACTAAAAACCAGCATTTCTGGAAAGAAAAGTGCGGTCCCTTTATTGGTCCTGTTAAAATTTGTTCAAGTTGCAGTGTTTTATTTTTCCATTCAGCATCCACAAAGCTGCTTGGTATAAGTAATGCCTGATCCCCACCTGCTCATTCACAAAATAGTTTTTCTGCTTTCAAACACAAAAGGATAGATCTGCTCTATGGCACTGGCAACCGACTTCACATCTGGACCTGCAAGGTTACAAATAAAATATTTCACTATTAACATTTTTCAAGGAACTGATCCCTGTTCCCGTGCTTACATCCTGACCCATCTATTTAAAGTGATGTAAGAATATTACGTAGACAAGGATAGATTAGCATGGTAATGTTTAAATTATTGGATTCTGGGATATAAAGCAGAGGGACTTCAAGAAGGATCCATAACTGCAACATGAAACAAAGTTTAAATGATTCTGCTTCTTCCAGTCATCAGCAGTTCCGAGGCCATATGGAGTCGCTGAATAAACAAATAAATACAGTTACATTTTGAACTGCTAATCTAAGAACATACCTGTTACTGTAATACTGCCAGTCGAGAAGATCTGCAGAGTTGCCCTCAGAGACTTTATTCTATAGCAGACTGCAGGGTGAAGTTCCGGCTCATAACTGCATTCAAAATTGTATAGGAAATATTTAATCACAGGGTTTTTTTCATACCAGTTGGAAGGAAGAAAAGAAAAGATAAAATAGTGGCATTACCTTGCATGAGGGCGATTCTGCTTGGTAAATTCATTCAATCTTATTTCAAATGGCATGGTACACACGGCCAACACATTCACAACTTTAAACTCAGTGAATTTAACCTGCAAAAAGAAGAAGTTGAACTTTGATGTTAAGCAAATCTGCAGGACCATTCTGCCACACACATTACCCAACACAAAATCTGCAAATAGTAGCAGGGCTGTAGGTTGCCCAAGATTAATTTACAAATACCCAAAGTTTGACCTTGCGTCAGAAAATCTAATCTACTCCCCCCCTCCCCGCATTAAAAAGGAACAGAAGAAAAACATCTATTTCTGGGATACAGGGACCCTAATAAAAGGCAAAAGTCCAGGCTTAAGGCTCACTGAACTCTTGGGTTCTGTCTTGGTGAATTTTGTGGCAGCAATTAAATGCCAACATGCAACAAAGCCGTTTCGGCTGCTTTCTCCAGCAGGCTGGTTATAACCTCTCTCTTCACTTCTCATAGGCCACCTAAGAGCTAAAGGTCCCCTGACAACAAAAGTAATGGATTTACCTGGAAACCAAGTTTCTGCAAAGAACGGGCCAAGCGCCTTGCACCCACCTTGGCTTCTTCCTCACTGCAGGAGCAAAGTTAAATAAATATCACAGAAACCTCAGTATTCCATCACAAAAGTATCACAGCAGTAACAATTAAAATGCAAACACAAAGTAAATTTATAATATTTAAATATATATTATGCTTTACTCATCAGCCTGACGGTGAATTCTTCAAGAATAGATTCAGAAAGTGATACTTTCAATTATTTGAATACAATAAGAAAGAAATAAATAAGTCAGTTGAAGACCCGGCCATTAGAATGGGGCTCCAAAAACAGTGGGCAAGTATGAAATCTCTGTTACGCAGTAGTTTGCAGCAGCAATACATATGGCTGCAAGGAGGCCTCATGGACACATCCTTATTCTATGTGCATTAACTCCACTCTAGTGGAAGGAATACAGTATGTTGTATGAAAGAAGCATTTGTTATTCAGCACCATTACTGTGCACCTTAGTGTATCTTACCACCAGCTATCTCCCTCTATGTTTTCTAAGAGCAATTGATAAATCAGTACTGGTCTCCCCTGCTTTTCTTTTCTCTAAACGTATAATAAAAGAAGGAACACCATCTCAGTGTAAATAAAATAGATATGTGGTGGGAGACAGCTAGGATAGGTAAGAAAAAGAGCTGCGTAAATACTGGGGCATAACATCTTTTATGCTTTTCCCTGAATTATGGCTCATTTGTGGGATACAAATGCTTTGGCCAGTCATCTTTATCCATACCCACAGCCTGCTCTGCAGATAAAATGAAGAGCTGCTATCAATGGAAGAACAGAAATGGATGATGGGAAAGCATGCACTATAACGGTAGGGGGATAGTGTGTAAGACAGCAGGCAGAAGCAAAATATAGAAATGTTAAACAACCACAAACTGTCAACGTAGAAAGGTGGCATAGATGAGAATACACAACATAGATACATAGTTAAATCAGGTTGAAACAAGTCACAGTCCATCATGTTCAACCCCTCCAAATAAAAACCCAGCATCCATACACACACCTCTCCATACCCTCACATAAATTATATATACCCATATCTATACAAACTATAGAGTTTAGTATCACAATAGCCTTTGATATTATTATGTATGCAAAAGATCTAAAAATGGGATATGAGAGGGGTGTATTGTTTTGCAAGCAATTCTCAGAGGGTTCCAGTACTTGGCTAATTTAACAATAGAGTTCACAAAAGACTGTGCTGCCTTTAAAATTAAGCAACATTTTTTAATCTTCAATTATCTTTGTGGGTTACAAATATTTCCCTGTGTGAGGATGCTTTAAACTTGAAACTGTGGCTATGCAGAAAATATTAAGGACTTAGTTGCCTTTTAAGTGGTTTTAGAAAAGGATTTACTAGTGTTCACGACCACCTGTTGAGCATGCTCATTTTGCATTATATGGTAGGTCTATCACTGGACTGTGCTCTGCTGTTTATTATTATAAATGCTGCTGCACTGCTTGACCACACTTTACTCAGTTGTTGCTGGACTACAAATCCCAGAATAAGGGTACATATTACTAAGGTTAAGGCATTCTAGAAGATGCAGTCCAGCAACATCAGGATTGCAGTCATAGATAGGGTTCAAATAAAATCTCAATTGGCTCTGGCCACTTTATTCGATTGAATAGAATTATACCTGGTAGCTCCTGTGCAAATGATTTTTCCCGATGACCAAATTGTAGCCGTTATCCTAGGCTTTCTTAGTTTCATCAAAACTTTCTAAAAAGAAAATAAATATGTTAGGATACGAAACAGGGCTGTAGTGAGGGGTGGGGGTAATAAAATTAATTTCAAGAAACTAGGGAGGCAAGAGAAATAACTCTAACCCATTATCTTGCTTTTTGTCTCATCAATAAAACTCCCTCCTTTCTTGGCTGCATACAACCATAACACAAAACATAAATTGTCTGAAGAGAACAGTTACAGGTCACTTCCCATACATTCACTTTGACTTTGCTGGCATATGTCCTTGAAGATAGTTCTATGTATGCTAATGATTTTTAGAATATGCACAACCTTGTATGTTAAACAGAAATTATTTCATGGTATGGCTGTTCGTTCAGCAGAATACACTATACCTTCTACCGCAGTGTTACCTTCAGCACTGTTGTTTTACTGACAGCTGCATAACAATAGGTAGGTCTATCTTTCCTGACAATTTTTCTCATAGTTTTTTTTAAAGAGGAATCTATTCTGTTTATAAGCAGTGCTATATTGCCTTAAAGGAAACAGCTCACCTGAAAAATGTTTCCTCTACTAGAGGTGTGGACTAATAGAGCCTGGCAGTTGGGGGAATTCCCTCTGCCTGTGCTAGCGGTGCGAGCAGCCATGTTTAAAACGGACGCATCAACCTAAATAATTATCCCCAATCCTATTTTATCACATTAGTCAAGCAAAATGAACTTTAACTGCACTATATAAATAATTTGAATCTGGTTTCCTTTGGTCTGGGAATGGAAAGAGAAAGTAATTGTCTGCCTTGCCTCTATGCCGAAGGCATAGAGGAGGGGCAGGCAATACTTAATTGACAGCTGAGATTCTTAACTGAGTTTACAACAACTATGAATGCTTTAATAAAATAAATAATTTAGATTCCATGTTTAATTTGAAAAGGACTTTTATTATACACACTGTATGTTACATGTACAGTATGTATGTGACATCACACACAACTATCAAAAGCCGTGGCACTATTCTCAGTGGGACAACATGGTTTCCCTTAAAGTAGTTCCCTTCCTCTGTGGGTGCCTTAGCGCATGCAGGGGGGCATTTTTAAAAAATAAATAAAAAATAAATAAATAAAACTATTGTTTCCCCCTCGACTGAATTACAGGCTCTTTTAGCCCGCACTTCTAGTCTGGGAAACATTTTTTGGATGGCAGGTGCCCTTTTAGCATATTGATAAACTAAAGGACAAACAAAATTATGCTTAAGAGCTTTTATCTAAAGCTTCCTGTATATAACATAAAAATGAAAAATACACCACACTTATAAATAGGGTAATATTTTTCTGTTCTAAATTCCAGAACAATGATAATGTTGTAATAGAAAATGGTGAAAACAAGTGTTACCTAGAAGCCATAACACCAGGGTTATAAAGTTAGCACGACAATGATTGCTGATTTTTGAGACAAAGGAAGGAGACACAACCACATGAATAATAGACTATAATATACTACTTGCTTGGAGCATTACATTTAGTAACTATTACAGAATATTTCAGCCCTTTGGTCTGGAATTTTAGCAGCTATCCGGTTGCTAGCGTCCAATATATCAAGCAATGGTTTGAAAGAGACTGGGAGGTGAATAGGAGACTTGGCAAGAAAAATATGTAGTAAAAAGGAACAATAAAAATGTAGCCTTCTGGAGCAATAGATTTTTTTGGTGTCAGTGATTGGCTTTGGAAATCCAAAATTGGAAACCTACATGAAAAGTTGCATATTATATCACAATGTATAACATACTAAAAGATTAAAGGTGAAAAGGTAAAATAACCTTAAATTACTTAAAATAACATGTAGCTATTTTGATTTTAAATCATCTCCCAGAGCCACAAAACAGAAGTAAAAACAAAAAAAAAAAGACAGACTTACACTGACTTCACGCTTGTAAATGACGTTTAAACCTTCCAAAGCAATCTTTCGCAAATTTAAATGGCATCTTGTTCGAAACACGCAGACAACATTAGTGATTAAAATATCCAGTGCCACATCACTGTCAGCATCCATCGAGATGGCTTACCCGTTGCTTCTTATCCACCATGAGGCTTACAGCCTGGAAAAACAATTCAACAATTAAGGCATTTTCAGATTCTCTCATGCAGAGAATGCATACAGTTTAGAAACATCTTTGTTTGCACCTTTTTAATGAAGTGGTCAGTATCACGATATTATAACAAATACAAATCTATATCATTTTGGGTGCAACACCACAATCAAACTGCTGCAGTGCTTTTCCCGTCAGTTCTTCCAGGTCTGCAAGCTCATACATGGGATATCAAGGAGGAATCTTGGCATTTTTGTGAGCAGTTCAATCCATATTCATATTCAATCAAAATGTAAAAGTGTATAATAATTTTGTAAGGCACTACAATATCATCAACACTATCATCTAGAACTGTGGCACCTGTAATTTTATTTTCCTATTCTACATCATTAAGTGTGACTAATCAGACCCAAGGGTAGCCAATGGTTTTAGTCAATCAGGGTTTACATGCATAAACAGATGCCATCTATAGTTGATAGTCACCAGCACACCCTGGCCTTTTAAAGCTCTATAGCTCCTGGGGGATGGGCAGCCTCTTCTCACGATTAGTATGAATATGGAGACAGACATTGCAAGTGGGAGGACCCCCTTCATCAGATATACTAGAAAGTGAGGCAGTGCAATATTTAACGGGTGGTCACAATGACATCATGAGGTCAGTTTAAATATTAAATTGATAAAAAAATAAAATAAATAATTGATAAAAATTGTAGAGAAAATAATTTCAGCAATCCAAAATCCATATTCATTTGTGTACCTTGAATGGAAACAAAAGTATCAAACGACAACATAGTAACGTAAACATTTTTACAAAACAATGTAGCAGTTGCAACTTAGCAAACATTCAGGGTTTATCCCGCTTGCAATGTCTGTTGTGCCTATTTCCATATTTATACCAAGCATATTACTCTGTGTCAAAAGGTACAGCCTGCATGTACGACTGTAGTTACTGGTATAGCTTCTACAGATGCAATCAATTATTGTCATTTTGCAGAAGCCTCCCATCTTGTAACCCATGGATCTGCTAAGCCTGTCAGTCTGCTGCCCACACATGCTGCTAAACAATACTTGACCAGCTAAATTTCCGCTCTGTCAAAATGCAGTGAACAACTTGCCAAATGGGGATCATGAAGTCAGACTTAAAGCAAAGATCTGCACTGCTGCCCCACCAATAAACATTTTTTGGATCAGTGAAAAGTCAAAATGGGTTCTTGTGCTTTGTCCGACACAATTACTTTTTCTGTCCCGCTGACAGATTCATTTTAATGTGGAGCATGTTCTGCATTCAATGTCCCCCACACTTTTTCTATATAGCACTTACTGACTGATCCCTTTCTCACAAGCTGCTGCCCTTCACTATGACTGGAACTCATGCTTCTCAGAGGGGAATCACTAACAGTGCTCCTTAGAAAAAGCAAAATGATGATTGGACATGAACCCATTAGGAAGACAGGCAAGTTTGGGGCATGTGCATTGAATCTGATGTAGGAGATAGATGTCCCTTGATTCTACATGGCTGTGGTCCTAACTGTTCATTCTCAGAGCTGATGGGGAAAAAGGTAAGGTTATTTTTTCAACTTCTTAATCTTATGGCAAAAAAATGAAAGGCAAAAAAAAAAAAAAAAAGGTTTGTTTTAATGTATACTTTTATGTAAAGGAGTTGCTATTGAACAAGTGTATAAAATGTAGTTAGTTTTCATCATCACAGTTCTGGTCGCTTGTAAAGATGGACTCCTGTTATGGCTGTGCCCAACTACATGGTCACCATTGCAGGTTGGGTACAGCAAGGCCTGAAGTCCTGGACTACTTCATGTGCTTTTCATGTGCTTTTTGGCCTCTATCAGGCTGTGCATTGCAAGAAGGTGATAACATGCATACACTACCCCATAATATGCATTTACCATCCAGGACTTCAGGTCTTTGCTGTAACTGTCCAAATAGGAATTACAAAACACAGGGTTGTTGGATATAAAAATAGAACACCCAAAATAAAAAAGACACTAACTTGCAGGAATATCACAATACTACAAATACAGCTACACTATATTTTCATATATTGTATTTTCTTTTCAGGCTATTATTTGTATCCCATTTTACTAAAGATGATTAAAGGGGAACTATAACAAAAATGAAAATTTAATGTAAGCTTCTTACTGAAATAAACTTTGTAAATACAATCAATTAAATATATCTGCATCTTTTCTGAAATAATCAAGTTTATCTTCACTATTCATCTCTCTTAGGTGTCAGATGAATGAGCCAATATATCTTATGGGGGGGGCTCCATTTCCTAGCAGATGAATTAGAACTCACTCAAATAATTGATTCCAGTAGAAACACAATCTAACAAAATAGCTGCCTTCTGCGCAAACCCTGCATGTAGAGAGACATGATGTCTGGTGATTTTAATAGAATGAGCTCTAACACATCTCCTAGGCAAACGGAGCCCCTATGAAATATATTGTATTTAACTGTCAATGAATATCTGACACCCAACTCCTGCATGAAGACAGAATGAAGAGAAACAGATGCTGAGAGAGGAATAGTTAGAGGAAGATAAACTTGAATATTTGGGAAACAGTACAGAATTTTTAAATGATTGTATTTAAAAGGTTTCTTATTTCAGTATGCTAAAGATTACATTAAATTTTAATTTTCACGATAGTTCATCTTTTTTTTCATTTATTCTAAGCCTGAAGCCTAAATCATTTAAAAAAGCACAAAAACCTGAAGATCGGTTGCAAACTGTCTTAGTATTCTGCTATCTACAGAATACTAAAAGTGTATGTTAAAGGGTTTGTTGAAGTAGAAGTATGCAAAGTAGACTGAAGTTATAACAACAATGCAGCCACTCCAGCATTACAGGAAGAGCAAAATTCATAACTATGACATGAGATAAGCTATTATCTATAGTCTGAGGTTTTCCAGCATTTAGCGGTCTATGGCTTCCCTGAGATGCAGTTTAGTAACACCTAGAGTCTTAGCTATAACAATGACAGATTATAGGACAAGGAAACATGATGGGAGAGCCATTATGTTATCTAATCGAATACCAGTGTTTCTTCAGCAGGCTGGTGCTCCTATTAGAAATAAAATACACCGGCCCACTGCAAAAAAAAAAAAAAAAAGTAATTCAGAAGAGCCATACCATACTTAACACTCCCAGGCATCTCTAGCATAGACATTAACTTGCGCATGTGCAGTATAATAAAAGCCCAATACGTTACTCCTCGCACATAAATTAGTGGAGGGTCAACTGGAGAAAGTTAAAAAAAAAAAAAAAAACCTGGCCATACCCTTTAAATACCCCACAGTCATCCCTCCCTCAAGTAAAACAGATAATATATCAACTTATATAAAATAAAGTGCAATGTGCAAGCTATTATAATTCCTAATTAAATATAAAGAATTATAAAGTTATCATGTGACAACTATAACAGTGTATCATGATAACTAAATGAATACTGATATAACCATTTAAAAAACATTTTACATGTAATGCGTCAACTCATCATACAAAATCACTAAAAGACAATGTATCATAGGTTCAACTGAATGTGTATCAAAATAATCGAAGTGACATTGTGCAAATATTAGATCAATTCATCCTAAAAATATCAAAGTGAAATACCCAAAAATATAGTATTCACAAAGTGACCATTTGAGAAAAGATTTTTTTAAAATCTCAAAAAAAAAAAAATTATCAATATTTACCTTTTACATCATTTATTATTATTATTTTATTATTAACATGTATTTATATAGCGCCAACATATTGCGTAGCACTGTAAAGTAAATGTGATTATACAACTACATCACATGAATTACATATATATAGAATATAAGGAGTAACAAACATCACGATCAATACAGGTACAAAGAGGTGAGGAAGGCCCTATGCATAGGCATACAGTCTGTGTGGGAGTGGGCAAAATCGAAGTAAGTGGGTGAGAAATGTGGTACTGTATGTGGTGTTGCGTTTGGTAGTTAAGCAGAGTGAGGGTAGGCTTCTCGAAAGAAGTGCGTTTTCAGAGATTTTTTGAAAGCAGAAAGGTTGGGAGAAAGTCGAACAGACCGTGGGAGAGCGTTCCAGAGGAGGGGTGCAGCCCTTCCAAAGTCTTGAATGCGAGCATGTGAGGAGATAATGAGAGAAGAGTTGAGTAGCAGGTCAGTAGAGGAGCGTAGTAAGCGAGTGGGTGAGTATATAGAGATGAGTTCAGAGATGTAGGGTGGAGCAGAGTTGTGAAGTGCTTTGAAAGTCAGTGTCATTAATTTGAATTTAATTCTGAAAGGTAACGGAAGCCAGTGCAGGGATTGACAGAATGGCGAGGCAGAGCGGTTGCTGAGGTGTATGAGCCTCGCAGCAGTGTTCATTATGGACTGGAGAGGTGACAGTCTCTGGAGGGGGAGGCCAATTAAAAGAGAGTTGCACTAGTCTAGATGCGATATGATGAGAGAGTGAATAAGAATTTTGGCAGCGTCTTGGGTAATAAATGATCGTATTTTGGATATGTTCCTTAGGTGGAAGTGACATGATTTAATAAGTGACTGGATATGAGGAGTGAATGACAGGGCAGAATCTAGGATAACCCCAAGGCACCGGGCCTGGGGAGAGGGGGTGATAGTGGAATTGTTAACTATGACGGATACTTCAGGGATGCTACTGGTGTTAATTGGAGGAAAGAGAACCATTTCAGTTTTAGAGAGGTTTAATTTAAGATAGCGTTGCGACATCCAGGTAGAGATAGCGGACAGGCAGGAGGAGACGCGAGTTAGGAGTTCTGGGTTGAACTCCAACAGAAAGAGGTAGGGGAGAAGATGATACTCCATTGTAGGAGACACTGAAGGAACGATTGGTGATGTAAGAAGAGAACCAGGACAGGGCTGTGTCACGAAGGCCAAGCGACTGGAGGGACTGGAGGAGGAGAGGGTGATCTACAGTGTCAAATGCGGCTGAGAGGTCAAGCAGTATTAGTAGTGAGAAATGATTGTTGGCTTTAGCGGTTAAAAGGTCATTAGTTAGTCGAGTCAGGGCAGTTTCCGTGGAGTGTTGTGGCTTAAAACCAGATTGTAGGGGGTCCAGCAGGTTATTGTCAGAGAGGAATGAGGTAAGTCGGTTGTAGACTAGGCGCTCAAGTAGTTTAGAGATGAAAGGTAGCAGAGAGATAGGTCGGAGGTTGTCAAGATTGGAGGGATCAAGAGAGGGTTTTTTCAGAATGGGGGTGACAAGAGCATGTTTTAGTTGAGAAGGAAAAATTCCAGTTGAGAGCGAAAGATTAAATAGGTGAGTTAAGGCTTTGATTAGACAAGGATTGGTATTGCGGAGAAGTTTTGAGGGAATTGGATCAAGCGGGCAGGTGGTAAGGTGAGAAGAGGCCAGAAGCTTTGAGACTTCCTCATCAGTGACAGGGGTGAATGAGCACAGGAGAGACTGGGGAGTGTGGAGGGAGGGTGGTGGAAGTCTAGGGGGGTTGAGTAGTGTAATGTCCCTTCTGATAGTGTCAATTTTGTTTTTGAAGTGCTCAGCAATATCTTGAGCAGAGACAGATGTGCATGGAGGGGGTGGAGAAGGGGAAAGGAGAGTGTTAAAGGTGGAGAAAAGTTGTGCTGGTTTTTTAGAAAGGGAGTTAATGAGTGAAGTAAAGTATGTTTGTTTGGCTTGGAAGAGGCTGGTGTTAAAGGAGCGCAGGGCAGATTTGTAGCTCCAAAAGTCTGATTCTTGAACCACCATTTTGTGATGGTCTTTGTGCTCCCTAAGAAACCACCTGACAGGAAATAATGCAGCTCTAACTGTAACAGGAAAGTGTGTGAGCAAAAGACAGAGCTCCGTCCATTCGTTGTATTCTAGCATGTATATATGCTATTGGTTAGGGTGTAAACACAGTGAATTATAGGAGCCAGGGGGAAACAATTTTCTATTTAGGATTACCCAATGGCACATACTACTTGAAACTTATGTTTTTGGTTGATTTAGTTAAAGCTGTGTTTTACATATGGGCAGTGTTATGCAATATATTTTGTATAGAGACCTCCAACGTCCAAGGGTGTTGTTTCCCTTTAATGGTGGATTATTGTTTCTAAAAGGAGGACCAGTCGGGGAAACATTATCATGATTCACTGGGGAATAGGGAGGTGTATAAACCAACAAAGTACAAAGAGAGGGGTGTCCGGCACTCAGAAAGACTAAACAAGGGCCGCCAAAAACAAAGTTAAAAATGTAATGTTTATTGTACGCGTTTCATGCCCCCGAGCACTGGGGGGTATGAAATGCACAGGGCCAATGGAGATACTGTTTCTTTTTTAATAAATCTACAATAAACTTTACATTTTTAATTTTTCTTTTGGCTGCCCTTTTTGAGACCCCAACACCCCTCTTTTTGTACTTTGCTGGTTTATCCGCTCCCTAAAATGAGGTCGGGGTCTGGTGCACCTGTTCTATGGAGAATGATCAACATATTTTGTGTCCTGCGCCTCCTTTTTTTACAGTGGTTTAACATTATTAAATAGGGAAGAGTGCAGGACTGGACTGGGATTCAAACTAGGCCCTGTCATTCCTTCTACACAGAGGCCATTACAGCCCCCACCAGCCCACCAGTCACTTTCTATGGCATCTTACAGCAGCCCCTCTGGCATTTGAGGGAAGCCACAGATTGCCAGTCCGACCCTGGAAATGTGCCATAAACAGATCAGCTCTCCCCACGGATTCAGGTTCCCCTTTTGATTAAAGATGTGCACTGTAAGCAGACCAGTAAATCAATGCAGAGCAGCCATGGGTGCTGGGGGGCAGTCGTCTCGGCACCGTGGGTGTTTCTGGTATTAATGGGAGCCCATTGTGCTGCACTTACTTCGTTTACCGACCCCCCCTGCTTTCAACAAACTGCAGACTTCGAAATGAGGGAGGTGGTTGCTATGGCGCCAGCATCTCCCTTCCCCTACACGGCTAGCTTTATTACAGTCTCGGTAAAGCCGAACGGGGACTTGGTGGGTTCTAAACGTCACCCTCTAGTCCACGCCAATGCACAGTGCGCAACATTCCCGCTTTTCCTAACACAGCCCGCAGTCCCAGATCGCTACTTACACCTTCCGCAAAGCTGTTAACTGCAAGCTTCCTCCTTCTGTCTTTCACAAAATCCAGACGACGCGTCTCATCACGCGAGACTTGGCGTCACGACTACACGTAAGCGCGGTGACGCATCACGTAGTTGCATAAGACGAGCAGAGGTGGCGTAATTTAGTTGGAAGCAGCTAGAGATAGAATGCCACATTTGGTCCAATCACAAGCTGGGGTTATTCTCCTCGTATCTTCTACTTTTGTTAGAGAGAAAAAAAGACCTTTCATTCGTGTTAGTTGCCTGCTTAGCCTTTTGCAACCTCAGCTCCCAAATTTTTCTCATATTTCATTCGTAATGTCTGCTCAGAGCTTAGAATTGTATAGGGAAACCTGCCACAGTGAAAACTTCTCCCAATTTAATTAAAAATTTAATATTTTTGCGTAGACCAGGGATCCCCAACCAGTTGCTTGTGAGCAACATGTTGCTCTCCAACCCCTTGGATGTTGCTCTCAGTGTTCTCAAAGCAGATGCTTATTTTTCAATTCCAGGCTTGGATGCAAGTTTTGGTTGTATAAAAACCAGGTGTACTGCCAAACAGAGCCTCAATGTAGTTTGATTATCCACATAGGGGCTACTAAATGGCCAATCACAGCCCTTATTTGGCACCCCAGGAACATTTTTCATGCTAGTGTTGCTCCCCAACTCCTTTAACATCTGAATGTTGCTCAGGGGTTCAAAAGGTTGGGGATCCCTGGCGTAGACTATGACCAGCTGAAATAAATCATGTTTTTGTCATTTTGAGAGGGTCCTAGTATTTTTTGTGCGTATGAGGGGGTAGAACTAGGTTTACCGGCCTTCCTATATATTTATCTTTTTTCCCTATTAATAACATTGGGATCAACCATCATTTTTACCGGCCAGGACTGTAAAATACCTGCCAGATGGCAACCCTAGGTAGAACAGGTAATTTAGGAATTTACATTGGGGGCAATTAACCAAAAGTTATCTTTTATTCTTTGATCCAGACTTTGATGTATGCAGATAACTTGTCATTTCCGCAGCAGAATATGTTAACAATTTAGGCACTATGGTCTAATTTAGGAGAATATAATGGGTACCAACATTAAAGGTGATAAACAAGAAAGTGTCAGTGCATTGTACTCTTAAATATAGAAGAAAAGTCGTGTTTCATGCTGATTTATTGAACATTTCTTCAAAAACCCTACTAGTCCTGCCTGCCTGATCCACTTCCTGCTGCCTTCTTTCCCAGGCTGGCGGCACTTAGCACAATGAGGTGTATGATAGGAACCAGTTGGCAGTTAGGCTAACCTAATAAGGAAACTGAAGCCTGTCTTTGCTTGTGTAACTGCAGGGCTGTGATTGACTATCCCCATCCTTTTTTTCTGACGGACCGTTAGGACACTCCCACTCCTCATTTGATCTAGGACAGCACTGTAGCATATATATAGGGATCTCCAATAAAGGGGCCATTTTTAAAGATAATATTTATTATTAGCCTAGAGTAAAACCAGCACCACATATAATTCATTAATGCGTACAATTTTGGGGGAGGTGATTTCACTTATCTTATATATTTCCTTTAATCTTTAGTATTTAGGCTTTTTTTTATGGTGGCATTGGAGGTTCCCAGACATGCCACCATCAGAGCCTCTTTCTCAACTTGACCAAAAAGGAAAGAGTTTTTGTGCCAACTAGGACCAGGTGAAAGTTATCTTTTAGTTTTATTGTACTTCGAGGATACCAGTTTTTTGTGCAAACATGGGGCAGAACAAGGGCTAATGTAGGAGAAGATAGTGAGTCAAACTGGCCATAAGTACTCTTAATCTTCTTTTCCTTTGGACCTATCGCTGTGCAGCTACCCTATCAGTTCTGCAGCATAAAGTTCCAGGGTCCCAAATGTGCATTGGTGAAGACCAGTGTTGGCAGGGATTTCCTCTGTTTCATAGAGGAGGTAGACCACTGTTGCTGTCACCCACAGTTACGCAATATTTTTCACAATTTAAGTTCAACGTATGGGCTAATTTAGGAGAAGCTTAATACAGTGGTGTCGGAGGTTTTCAGAACATTAGTTCTAGTGCTCCAAAAGGTAAAATCTTGAAGAGATTGAGAGAGTTTTTCTTACAGAGGAATTCAGGGATGAACTTTGTAGAGGTAAAGAGCAGCAAAACTCAAATTTTTAAAGATCGTACCCCAAAGCTGCTAAAAATCTGAAAATTTTCTAAAAAATTCTTAGTATACATTGAAAACAATGTATACTAACAAATTTTTTTAAAAATGTTTTTTAAGGAAAACAAGAGAAGAAATGTAGTGAGGAGCAGAGCAGTGAAGAGCTTTTAATGTTAGCAGAAGTAGTTTGTATGCTATCCTTTGCTTAACAGGCAGCCATGCTAATGATTGTACCTGGGGCTGAACAGGTTCCCTCTTGGGAGAGAGGAGAAATATCCTAGCAGCAGAGTTTAAGATCATTTTCTAATTGGACCAGTGTTGTTAGTGGAGTACCGCAGGGCTCTGTACTAGGTCCCTTGCTTTTCAACTTGTTTATTAATGACCTGGAGGTGGGCATTGAAAGTACTGTTTCTATTTTTGCAGATGTTACTAAATTTTGCAGAACTATAGGTTCCATGCAGGATGCTGCCACTTTGCAGAGTGATTTGTCTAAACTGGAAAACTGGGCAGCAAACTGGAAAATGAGGTTCAATGTTGATAAATGCAAGGTTATGCACTTTGGCAAAAATAATATAAATGCAAGTTATACACTAAATGGCAGTGTGTTGGGAGTTTCCTTAAATGAGAAGGATCTAGGGGTCTTTGTAGATAACACGTTGTCTAATTCTGTTCAGTGTCATTCTGTGGCTACTAAAGCAAATAAAGTTCTGTCTTGCATAAAAAAGGGCATTAACTCAAGGGATGAAAACATAATTATGCCTCTTTATAGGTACCTGGTAAGGCCTCATCTGGAGTATGCAGTGCAGTTTTGGACTCCAGTCCTTAAGAGGGATATAAATGAGCTGGAGAGAGTGCAGAGACGTGCAACTAAATTGGTTAGAGGGACGGAAGACTTAAATTATGAGGGGAGACTGTCAAGGTTGGGGTTGTTTTCTCTGAAAAAAAGGCGCTTGCGAGGGGACATGATTACACTTTACAAGTACATTAGAGGACATTATAGACAAATAGCAGAGGACCTTTTTACCCATAAAGTGGATCACCGTACCAGAGGCCACCCCTTCAGACTAGAAGAAAAGAACTTTCATTTGAAGCAACGTAGGGGGTTCTTCACAGTCAAGACAGTGAGGTTGTGGAATGTACTGCCGGGTGATGTTGTGATGGCTGATTCAGTTAATGCCTTTAAGAATGGCTTGGATGATTTTTTGGACAGACATAATATCAAAGGCTATTGTGATACTAAGCTCTATAGTTAGTATAGGTATGGGTATATAGAATTTAATTAAAAGTAGGGAGGGGTGTATGTATGGATGCTGGGTTTTCATTTGGAGGGGTTGAACTTGATGGACTTTGTCTTTTTTCAACCCAATTTAACTAAGTAACTATGTATGCATAGGAGAGAGATAGGTGACTGGGGAGCCTGGTTAGTAGAATATTGCAGTAATCTAAACGGTATAAAATAAGGAAATGTATTAGTGTCCTAGCTGTTACTTGTGAAAGAAAGGGCCTATCATGGCAATATTAGGGAGGAAAAAAGAGCAGTTTCTTGAGTGGGGCGGGGTTCTCCCAAATCCGCTCTGTCAGTCTTTCTTGTAAGAATATTCACACTATAGACAAGTTTATGTATGTGGCCTTGATTTTATGGAGCTCAGTTTCAGAAGTATGTAAGGATCCTACTATGATTCTGCACCCAATGGGATGTCAGTTTACCACCAAGAGCACTTCTGTGTACTGATTTCTGTGTGTGACCTTATCCCATGTCATCATAATTTCTATCACCTGTATATCAAATACTGGCTTGTTTTTAATATTTGCTGTCTCTTGACATCTGCTTAATTTTTGCACAACAAAAACTTATCCTCAGGTTCAACAGCCAATACTTCTATAACTAACTACATACCTGTCTCTGTGTATCTCAGCACTTGGAATCCTTGTGAGGATTTTACAGAGTATTGTTAGAGTAATATGACCTAAACTATCCCAATTTTTTATATTTAAATATTGGGAGTTATAAAAAAACATTTTTCAGTTTTCTTGTGCAGATTTTGAGCGGTGATTTAAGTATTTTACATTCAATTCTGGGGATCAAACCTCTTATGTAATATTTTGACTATAGAATTGTTTAGTGTCACTGCCAAGACCAAAATTATTGCAAACAACACAGGTGATATGAGGGTGCCTTAAAATAACATGTTTTAAACAAGACATTTCTGTACATGTTTTATAAATGTTATTTTGACTGATCTAGCCAATTTGGCAAATTTCTATTTAGGTTTATCCAATGGTACATACTACAAGTATATTTTATGAAAATGGTTTATTTAGATAAAGCAGTGTTCTATGATACATTTGCAATATATATACAGTATTTATCATGCAATGTTCACATGTATAGTTTCCTTTTTCAATAAACTTTGTGTTTGACCTGCAATACTGTGCACTGAGCTCACTGCTTGTAATGGATCTGTGATTGTAATATATGCAAATATTTTTAACCCTCTGATAATATCTGGCTATGAAGATTTTTTTTTTAATTACTTACTGTATATTTGATATACCTCTGATAATATGTAGGCTGGATGAGGATACAAGTCCGGCAGTAGCTGGAGAGCCTAAGGTTATGCAATAAAATATAGAGTATTCCTTTTATTACACTGACCTTTATGGGAAATGCATGATATGACCTTATACAGTACGCAGTGACAGGAATAGCATCTGCCTGTCACTGCAAAACATGGGTGGATAAAATAGACACTTTTTGGCCAAAATCCATTCTTGTGCAATGTCCCAGGTGGATGCCATTCCTGCCAATGCCTACACACAATGGGAGTTTGCAGGCAATATCCAATGGCATGATACTGTGTGTCACATTAGCCTAAGGGATCTGTAAATTGCATTTTCTCCCATCCCATAAGCATGACAGCTAAATGCGTGATGCAAATTATTATACATTATAATATGTCTAAATACAGTAAACATTATATGTTAAACAAATAACTGTCATTATTACGGCCTTAACCAATGTTACTGGCTCTTTAAATATTACAACCAGAAACAATGCCAGACCACAAGTCATTTTGTTTCTTGGCCGAAATCCCTAATTCAGTGAATTAGTAATGGGTAGACAGATTCCCACTAATGTTCTTCTGGGTTATATTGACCTCTAATTACTTCCTGGCATTAAATATGTCCTGTTGCTACTTTGAAATTTGGGATGGAAAATTGCAGTCTGAAGCCTTGAAGTTTGGAACTCAGATATAAAAACTGAACTTACTCCCACCTCCTAAAATGAATGTTGTCTCGTAGGTCCACTGTTTCCCAGGCTGTGGTTCAGCAAAACAGTCACTTCAAAACATCAGTAATAATCACAAACACTCTACAGTTTATGACTCAATTTGCTAACCCACCTATCTTATCTGTCAGTAACAATATGCAACTCGTTAAAGCCCTGGGACACTGTATTCCAGGGCAAAGGAAATAAAAAAAACATAGAACTTAAAGGGGAAGTTAACCTCACAACAATTTAAAATATACGATAATTATACTTTATTTTTTTAAACATCTTAATACAGCTTCAGCTAAGCTTGCTTATCTCTTCCACTATACAGCTGCATTAGAAATAAAGGCTCTTTTCCAACCAGAAGTGCAGTGGCTCATTTCCAACCACCAAGTGCAATTTTGGATATATGTTTTTAGCCACATTAAAGTGCATTTGCAGCATCATTGTGTCTGAGCACAGCATCAGCTTCACTGTGGACAAATCTTGTAGTGGGAAAGGCGTCACATCCGCTAAATGGCATTAGCACAGAATATTGTGATGTGTCTATAGAGATCATTTTTATAAACGGCACAGTTGTGTGGATATTTGAGTGACTGCAATTGCAGCTGCATTTATAAATGAGTCCTATACTGTATAATTCTCTGAGCAGTGTTGTATATACGACTAAGTAAGCCTTTTTTTAATTACCAACTGATCATGGCAAGTGTCTTTTAAGATCATGGCAAGTGTCTTTTAAGATCATGGCAAGTGTCTTTTAAGATTTGGGGGATGATTTACTTTTACGTTTTTACTGAGTTTTTTTCCCTAAAAACCTCACCCGAAAAAAAGCGAGGGTTAATTAATGGGCACCATAGTTCTTAGTCTTTAATGTAACTGTACTTTGTATTTATTAATTTGTATTTATTATTGTATTGACTCCTGTTTGTATCAATGTTTTGTTCTTCTATTCAGTGCTGGATACATAAGTAGCGCTGTATTAATTAAAAATATACATACACATAGAGGCCTATTTATTGAAGGTCAAATTTTAGTGGTTTTAGAGGTTTTTGACCAAAAGCATCAGCGCAGCTCAAATGGTCTTCTATAAAAAAAACTTTAACCTGACAAAGTTTTGTATTAGAGGTTTCCATTTTTGAGATTCATGGGGAAAAAAAAGAAAAATTTCGATTGTTAGTTAATGGACCCCTTATTCTTATGCTAAGAGTAATGGCACACAGGCTGCTTTGACTATTCTGCCCTCTGGTGGAGAACAGCTTCTAATACTATTGACCTAGTATTGACTGGCCCCTGTTGTGTGTGTGGATGGGGGTGGGGGCAGTTTTAAATTAGGATTGGTGATAATAAGTCCGACAGGGTTTTTTTTATCTGCTGCTGTTTTCTGCCAAGTGGTAGCTATTAGCAAAACACTCCATGTACCAATATCTTATGCTGCAGATTTAGCAATGGTGGTTTTTGCCTGTTCTGCTTAAATTATAAATACCGCATTTACAACAGGCCAAATGTATTTCACATAAAAGTCACGAAAAGTCTGTTCAGTTCTTTAAACTTTCTTTTCAAATTTTCCATTAGAAAATGCTTATCTGTTCTACAGATTATTTATATGTTCTCATTGAACTATGTGCTTTGTAGGTGGCATTTTACTAATCAGTATGTGTTTTATAACTCCCAACATACCCCTTTCAGTTTCACACCAGGAGTAATGTATTTGTGTCCACCAATTAGTAAGGTCATCAGTAAGAATTCATATTACTATTACTCCATTCATATTACTATTACAAGTATGGGACCTGTTATCCAGAATGCTCGGGACCAAGGGTTTTTCCGGGATCTTTCCATAATTTGGATTTTCATACCTTCCAATAGAAAATTATGTAAACATTAAATAAACCCAATAGGCTGGTTTTGCTTCTTACGGGAGACAGTCATTCCATAAATCTGAGCTTTCTGGATAATGGGTTTCCAGATAACAGATCCCGTAACTGTATTACTCTTGTAGTGCAATGATGTTACACAGATCCTTCCATAGAACATTTCGGTTCATAATAGCATACCACTCAATGGTTCTGATATACAAATTGTGGTCCTCAAAAGGAAAGTAGATTGGCATAATTTGTCTATGGGGGCATGTGTGAGTGTAACTGGTGGGAATTATTCCACTTTTTCTGGATTAATTGTTATGAGGTATGTACCAGTATCTGCCCTTGTGAAGGTGATTTCCCTACCACAGCCACAGACACTTCAGTTTCATCGGTGGTTTACTAACCCACCAGCAAGTTTTTGTCAGAGAAAATAAAAGCAACAGGTGGAAACCCAAGGTTGAAAAAACATACCAGTCCACATACATAACCCTAGACAGAGTGCTGTGCTTCTACTGACTGTGACACCTTAATGCATAATACACATTTTTTTGAGATCTGCTTAAAGGTAACGTTTTTTTGGGGGCCAAAATATCAATTAGATAAGATAAGATACGTTTGTAATATATACTATAAACTGGTGCTACTGGTAGACAGAACCTGTATTAAATATGCACAAAGGAAAAGTTGTTTGAACAAATGAAAAATGTTTACTTTTTTGTTGAACTTTATTACTTTCTCTTTAGTGCATATACAGTATGCACATAATTCACTACAATATAGTTTTCATTGGATTTGTTATTCAAAACTAAAGATTAAGGGGGTTATTTATCAAAGATCGAGTTTGTGAGGTTTGTGTGGTTTTCTCTACCTCGAATGTTTGCTTATTTATGGAAAAACTTGAATGTAAAAAACTCAATTGAATGCAATCAGGAAAAAAACGTGAATACCTATTTAATATTATTTTAATATTTATCAAGTTTATAAGGTAAAAAACCTTGAATACCTCGAATTTATCGAGTTTTCGAGCTCAAACCACCATAGAAAACCCGCAAAATGGTAAAAGGGACCTCTGTCATTGACTTCTACATGACCTTGACAGGTTTTAGCTGGAGTATTTCTGGATTTGGGCTTTTAGTAGCTTCATAGCATAATAAATCTTTGAATTTGAGTTTTTTCCCTCCAAAAATTAAAATTGGGTTTTTCAGTGAAACTAGCCTTGACAAACTCAACTCGACCTTTAATAAATAACCCCTTAATTAGGTTGAAAATGAAATTGTAAATAGCAGAATCATTTATTTCTAATGCACACAGTATAATGTAGTATTAAATATGTCACCATCAAAATCCACTATCAAAATCATGACAATAACCCTTTAAAGTGGGGAAAAAGGTATTAGACCCATGAAAACAGAAGAAATTAGTTTATGTGCAGTATATCATGAGCTTGGTTCTTTAAACTGAATTATTTGTAATTGGTAAGTATTACCATCAGCAAATGATATGATAACCAGTATATTTTATACAGCAGCTGCATCTCTTAGGGTGCAACCAGAATTCTTTGGGTTAAACTGACATACACCGGCAGATTTTAAGTTGCCAATTTGGCCCCTTCAGACCGAGCTTATCTGCCTGTGTAACGGCATATCCCATAGATACCCATCTGACCCTGCCAAACGAGCGGATCTTACTGTGTGTGTGTGGCTGCTTAAGTTAAGAAAAAACAACTTGGAAAATGTTATTATTTCCCACAGAAAATCGAGATTCACTGAAGTGACGTGTCAGTGCTTTCAATATCCCAAAGTTAAAAATAATAAAATCACACCCAGAATGTTTGTACCAATGTGGATTTATTAATATACACTGAACATGTTATATTAGTCAGACAAGAGCTTTGTTTGGTATGGTGTGGGTTCACTCAAACCTTCAGGGATGTATAATGTTCTACCCATGGGAATGTTTACTTGGGAGGTCTTTATATTGACCTTAATACACTTGCATATAATCGAAAGAATGTGACATTTACTTAAGTGGTCTTTACGAAGAACTGTAATTTACATATACAATTCAGTGATTCATAGATTCTATTTTTGTAGACTAAACATGACATTTTTATCTTAGTCTTTCATAATGTATTTTTGATTTTTTTATTTCTGAAATAATTTTTTTTTTAAATTGTTTGATACCTCTTGTTAAAACCAATCACGCATTGGCCACTGTAGGTCTTTTTAGTGACCCTGTGATGGAGATGTAATTAATCATCAAAGTAATCAATATAGCAGCTCCTAATCATATCAATAATTACAATAATACAGTTAAATGTGTGCTCAGTGAAGAATAACCTGTCCTGATAGGGCACATCCATTCCATGTTCTGTATGCAGGATCACAGTGGGATCTGTAGCCCTGTATTTACCACCTGCTCAGGGCAGATACTAAGTTCATTGCTTCTTTGCACCACTGATATCTGCTTTCTTTTTAAGTCCAAAACAAGGTCATGGCCCCCCTCCCTTACTAATTAGTTGACAGTATTCTCCCCCCAGGGGTCTTGGGATATCATTCCACTTTTGCCCCATGGATAGTGGGCCCTGACAACTAAGTGGCAGATTTATTAAGAGTCGAATTGAAAATTCGAATTTTCTTTTATGGTCCCAACTCTCAAATTAGAATTGTGAGTTACCCAAACTCAATTCGAGTTTTAATTCACATTTAAATTTTTCGAGATTTATCATACGCTGGCCCTTTAAGAACTCAAATTAGACCATTTGCCACCTAAAACCAGCAGAGTTCATGTATAAGTCAATGGGAGACGTCCAGGGACCAATTGGGACATTCAATTTTTTTGGGAGAAAAAACTCAAATCGAGTTTCGTCAAATTCAATTTGAGTTTTTGAGTCTGTAAAATTTTTCAGAGTTTTAGATATTCGTTTTTTTTTTATAAATAACACCCCAGTCGAATTTCGAGTATATTCGAATTTAATATTTTTTTAAAAAAACTCACATGAATTCGAAATTCGACCTTTAATAAATGTGCCTTCCCGTGTATGGCCTTCCTATATAGCAGACTTAAACTCAGGCCTTCCTATATAGCAGACATAAACTCACCACTGATCCACCTAGACCAGGGCTGTCCAACAGGGCTCCATGTGGCCCCCCCACCTACCTGCTGTGTTTGCTTAACATGTGTAAACTTTAAAAGGTATCACTACAGAGATGAACTAGCCTCTGCATTGTTTAAACCTCAAATTCAGACTATTCACCTGTATTGTTCATAACTGTGATCCCCCTGCATTATTCACACTTCTGACATCTTTATTGTTCACATCCTAAAGCCCTGTACTGTTCACACCTGAGACCCAGACTGAAACTGCCCACATTGTTCACCTGTTCACATTTTATACAAAGTGCTAATGGAGCACCAGCACTGTGTCTATGTAGTGCATCTTAGAGTGTTCCTGATAGGTCTTTTGCTCTGTTCTGCCTTCCCTATGCTCCCTGTATGTGTCCTACTCTGCCTGTGTGTACCCTGCTCTGCCTGTGTGTGACATACTCTGCCTGTGTGTGATATACTGTGCCTGTGTGTGTCCTACTCTGCCTGTGGAACATAAGCCTGGTATTTGTTCGGGGAGTTTGTTAGCGTTTGAAAATAAATTATTGTTAGGGACCCCTAAGGTGTTTAATCATGTGCTGGGGGTGCTGTGTTATCCAAGGAGAAGAGGAGGTATATGGGTTTAAGGGTATGTCTTAATATAACAAAATTGAGTGATAGTGATATCCCTGCAGTGAGGACCAACATTTGCTTTTTTGGTGTGCTACCACAATAAATGTGGACATGGTCTTGTGGTAACATGGGTGTTGTTTAAAGTGGGTGTGGTTTAAAAAACGGGGAGTGGTCAACACTGACTTCCATTATCAGCCCTCCACTATGTAGGCCGGAAAATTTTCGGCCCTCTGGACCACAGAAGTTGGACAGCACTGACCTAGACTATGAAACATAACTGGCAAACACACCCAAACATTGTTTTTGTGACAGGTGGAAATATTCAAAAACATTTCTTACTAAGAGAAGGGGGTCCACAAAAGATCTGCATAATCATGCAATAGGTAATAGGGAGTTGGGTTGCATAATGTACAAGCAGTAGGCCTGACCGTTGAGGCAGCTGTGAAACTGAGAAAAAAGTCCCAAGGATACCGAGTCCAAGCAATTACATTGGTATAACTTTTTATATACCATCATTCTTCCCTATAAAACAGAGTAAAGATTTAGGAAAGCACATTTCATTAGAACTAATAAAATTGTACCTTGTGTGTATATTTTCTAGGGCTAAATGTATAAACTCTGGCTGACTAGCAGTTGCTGAATACTCAATGGGAATAAGACCCAGCTCAGTCAGGGCTTGTTTCTAGTTTAGGCCCAATGTTTCCTATAAGAGTGAGCATTTTGTGTTATTATTGGTTTAAAGCTATTTTATAATGGCAGGGTCACTTCTACAATGAGGTAATAGAATAGATGAACCCCTGCATCATGGTACACTGCACCAATAATTCCTGTTTACAACAATTCTCTGCCTTTAATACATTTTCTTAAAAAATATAACATGCCAATAAAAGGCAGTGCATGTAATTAGAGATTGTGTTTTAAAGGTGAATTTGCACACTATTTAAAAGGTGAGATTTTCATGATTTCTTATGCTTTTTGCACGAAAACGTAGAAAACTTTGAGGTATTGCACGAAACCCAGCGCACGTCAAAAAAACGTTGGTACTTCTCCATTTGACATATGCAACCTGGACAGGTCTAAGATGGCAGATTTTCTAATTCTAACTTTTTCCATCCTCTGTGTATAATAAATTCTGAAAAATTCTGGATTATTTAAAAGTTCGGTTTTTATATTAAAAATTGATTAT
Organism: Xenopus laevis; assembly: GCF_017654675.1. Classification (NCBI taxonomy): domain Eukaryota; kingdom Metazoa; phylum Chordata; class Amphibia; order Anura; family Pipidae; genus Xenopus; species Xenopus laevis. The sequence goes on along the minus strand of NC_054379.1, from coordinate 73,965,878 downwards.
TTTTTTTTCACAATATTTGCAATAAAACCCCCTAAGGGTTAGATAAATTAGATAAACTTGAGTTTTAGTAAATAACCCCCCTTAGAGTTTGTGAGTTTAGTTGTAGGGGGTTATTTATTAAAGTCCAAATGCCAAAAACCTGAAAATTCATGTTTTCTTTTACTATATAAATAGGCCTCCATGGTGCAGATTTATCAAAATGGGAGATTAGAGCTCACCACAAAAAACTCATCCACTCTTTATTTAGTCCTAAAAGGATTTTTAAATCTTATTAATGAAATGGTGAACACTTATTTTGGCCATTAATTAATACGTTTCTAAAAATTCCATAGGAATGAATAGAAAGTGGGTGAGTTTTTTGTGGTGGGCTCTAATGTAATTTTCAGGTTTTTAGCATTCAGACTTTAATAAGTAACCCCCTACAACTAAACTCACAAACTCTAAAACTCACAAACTCAAGTTTATCTATTTTTTTTTTTTTTTATTAAAACAAAGTTGATCTTCCCATCCATGAATTTAACTTATCAATAATTCTTCACAAAAAAGTCGAAGTGAAAAAACAATGCAACAAATACGAGTGTCAATTCGAATTCTGTAAAACTATTTTTTTTCCTTTTAAAAACCCGACCAGAACAATTCAAGGTTTAATAAATAGGCTCCTAAAACTATGAATGTCATGGAATTTTTTAAAAGATCCAAATAAAATGTTAAAAAAATACGAATACATATAAAACCTCTAAAAATTCAAGTTTTCTGACAATTCCTAGCAGAATAAAAATCGAAAAACCTCTGAAAAGTCTGAATTGTTTAAAAATGGTCCAATAAGAAGCGCAGCTCGCATTGACTTCTATAGAACTCGACAACTTTTATCTGGCGAAGTTTGTGTTAGTAGTTTATACAAAAGGGCAGATTTATTAAAATGTGAGTTCAGATTTTAATAAACAAAACTCACCCATTTTCTATTTGTTTGAAGCGCATTTATGAAATGGTGAGTTCTAACTTTCTAAAAATCCCATAGGAATGAATAGAACATGGGTTAGTTTTTATTTATTAAAATCTAAACTCGCATTTTGATAAATCTGCCCCTTAATAAATATTGAATTTTCAGAAAAAAGAAATAGGAAATCCTATTTTTAGGGGCAGATTTACTAAGGGTCGAATATCGAGGGTTAATTAACCCTCGATATTCGACTAGGAACTAAAATCGTTCGACTTCGAATATCGAAGTCGAACGATTTAGCGCTAATCGTACGATGGTACGATCGAAGGATTATTCGTTCGATCGAACGATTAAATCCTTCGAATCGAACGATTAAATTAAATCGTTGGATTAAAATCCTTTGAATCGTTCGATTCGAAGGATTTTAATCCAACGATCGAAGGAATATCGATCAAAAAAACACAGGCAAGCCTATGGGGACCTTCCCCATAGGCTAACATTGAGTTCGGTAGCTTTTAGCTGCCGAACTAGGGGGTCGAAGTTTTTCTTAAAGAGACAGTACTTCGATTATCGAATGGTCGAATAGTCGAACGATTTTTATTTCGAATCGTTCGATTCGTAGTCGAAGTCGTAGTCGAAGGTCGAAGTAGCCCATTCGATGGTCGAAGTAGCCAAAAAAATTCGAAGTTTTTTTAATTCGAATCCTTCACTCGAGCTTTGTAAATGTGCCCCTTAGAGATTTGGTGGAAAAAAGATTTTGTGGAAAAAAACTAAATTAGTAAATGAGCCCCTAAGGTCCCCATAGACGCAAAGATTTCTCTTGCCGAACGACTGATTTTAGGGAAGCCCGACCAATCCTTCAAAATAATCGTGTGGTTAGTGGGATTCGAACGATCGTACATCTTACGATTTTTCGGCCGACATCTGTCAGGGAATTGATCGGCCAGGTCAAAAAATCTTTGTTGGTCCCAGTGCAATCTATTCTATGTTTGCAGGGCCAAGCAGGCAGCTCCCCTTTGTTTTCCTGGCAAATTGGTCTTTTTAGTTGATGGTAAATTCGTACGATCGTTCTGAGAAGATCGTGGTCTCATGATCAGGAGCTGATCTTTTAAAAATCTCAACATCTATGGCCATCTTTAGTGTCCATTAATATAAATACAAATAAACACCATAAACATTGAGGACAAGCCCATTCTAGAACGTTTGTTTAGCAAGGTGAGAAAGATAAGATTAGCTAACATGATAATAAAACAAGAAAGAAAAAAATTGGAAATATCCCCACTTTTTTTAAACTTTTAAAATAGTTAATTTTAAAATTGTACATTTTTTTTTTTAAATCACCACATGGATGCTGGATGTGGCCTTTGTGATGATTTTCAGAATTTCATAAAAAGCAGAAAGTCTGGGCTTCCTTCTAATGGTGGGGGAATTTACATCAATCAGATATGTCCAACTTGCATTCTTCCAGCTCTTTTTTGTCTTTGGTAAGTGGGATGCTGCTTAACAGCTGGCATAGGACAATTTGGTGATGGGGCCTGCTACCCAAAATCTGTCCCTATCTTGACCATGAACTCCATAATATTTGTATAACATCAATTTTATATTATCATGGCTCATGTAAAGTAGTTCTGGGCAGTGATTTGCAAGTTGTGCCTAGTTTGCTACATGAGATACAAGGCAGAAATCTTAGGCTCAAAGTAGCCCTGTATTTAACACCTGCCTTCACTTAGGGTCAAATTCATCAAGGGTCGAATATCGAGGGTTAATTAACCCTCGATATTCGACTGGGAATGAAAATCCTTCGACTTTGAATATCGAAATCGAAGGATTTTGCGCAAATAGTTCTATCGAACGATCAAAGGAATAATCATTCGATCGAACGATTAAATCCTTCGAATCGATTGATTCGAAGGATTTTAATCCAACGATCGAAGGATTATCCTTCTACCAAAAAAACTTCGCCAAGCCTATGGGGACCTTCCCCATAGGCTAACATTGGATTCGGTAGCTTTTAGGTGGCGAACTAGGGGGTCGAAGTCTTTTCTTAAAGAGACAGTACTTCGACTATCGAATGGTCGAATAGTCGAATGATTTTTAGTTCGAATCCTTCGATTCGAAGTCGAAGGTCGAAGTAGCCCATTCGATGGTCGAAGTAGCCAAAAAAACACTTTGAAATTCGAAGTATTTTTTCTTCTATTCCTTCACTCGAAGTTAATGAATTGGCCCCTTGGTGTTGCATCAGCAAAATCACCCTTTATTGGGGTGGGCAGAATTACACTGAAATGCTGTGATGCTATGTTGTGATGGTATATTGTGTTAATTTACTATTATTCTCACAGGGCATAACTTTGGGGGCCCAGACCACCCTTTGAAAAAACTGTCTGGACGCCCTCTGTGATTTTGAAGGGGGGTCACCTCCAAGTTTGGATGGATCATGGGCAGGGTTTAGGCATAATTATGCATGAATGGGTCAGGGGCATGGCCATGCACGAACTGGCCTTTTTTCGGTGTGGGGACCCAATATTGAGGCCCCTAAGTGGGAAGCCCTGTAACTCAGTAATATGGGGCCCTGTGTGAAAGTGCAAAGAGCAGCTTTGGATGCAAGTACAAGAATGATATTTCTAACAGCCACTGTATACATTTGTGAGCTTCTGCACTTGTGGCTGTAAATGAGCCTTAAGCCTACTTTGGATTTAAAAGTTATACTTTTACTTTTTTTTTTAGTACAGGTATAGGATCCATTATCCAGAAACCCGGAATTACGTCTCCCATAGACTCCATTTTATCCAAATAATCCAAGTTTTTAAAAATTATTTCCTTTTTCTCTGTAATAATAAAATAGCAGCTTGTATTTGATCCCAATTAAGATATAATTAATCCTTATTGGAAGCAAAACCAGCCATTTGGGTTTATTTAATGTTTAAATTAATTTCTAGTAGGCATGAAGACCCAAATTACGGAAAGGTCCGTTATCCGGAAAACCCAAGGTCCCGAGCATTCTGGATAACAGGTCCCATACCTGTACCAATGAAGCTCCTGATTACACAGGGATCCAGTGTTGTCACCAGCCCTGCAGATATTTCCCCATAACAACAGAAGGTATCAACTCCTCTGTTTTAGTCTACCACTTGTTTCACCAGCATGAATGACAAGGTAGTTAGAGAGGAACCAATATATCCACTTAACATATTTAAAAGCATAAATGTGTCAGCTATGTAAATAACAGATAAATAAATAAATAATATGGTCTGATGTAGCATCTAATAACACCTAAGAATCTATACCAGTGCTCATGACAAGTGAACTGTGGCTAAAGAAAAGGTTCAATTAATCAAACTGTGCGAAAGGCTCTCCTGTTTGAATATATATCACTTTGTGCTGTGTTATTTTAGGGCACAGATTTATCAAAGTGTCTGAAATAAGTCTTGGTGTGATGAATCAGCTCCATAGAATAACAAAACATTAAGTGACATTACCTGGCAGGAGATAAAATATAACCCTTACAAAATCAAAGGGCATTTAGATGCAAGGGGACTTGTGCTAAGTGCTGAGTTGCCAGTTGTATTTCATTTCTGATTCTGAATCACGGAGTATGTAATTCACACTTGTTTGCTTCATTAAATTCTTTACTTATTTGGTTCCTCCTTATAAATGTAATAGAGCCATTTTTTTTTACCCTTTTTCTTAGGGAACCCACAAATCTAAACTGGTTTAGAACAGTGATGCATTTAATCTGAACTGTATTTTCTGTTTTACATTCTAGGAAGAAACTTCATACTACTAAAGTTGATCATAGTACCCAGTCTAAACAGCACAGGGACCATAAGGTTAAGAATCCATGGGATAAACCAAAACTCATCTTTATAACTTTATCACAGAGCATATCCTGTGATTCTAATTGCTTGTGGTTTTTCTAGTTAAATTGGGATGTTTCTGATTGGTGTCTCTCATAATACTGTGTCTCTTACCACATGGCACTTAATATCTGTATAGTTTAATTATTTATTACAATGGTTGTCCTCCCTGTATATAATTTCTTCCACTATAAAATTGTACAGCACTGTGTATCCAAGTAGTGCTATATAAATAATACATACATCTTGTTTTAATAGTTTTGATTTTGTTAAAGCATTGTGACATTATTGCTATTCTGTTTTATTTCTTTGGAGAATATATGCAAATAAAACATGGTGAATCTGTCTTACATATTTCATCCATGCCCACCATAGTCTTGTGTAATGTACAGTATGTATGCTATACATGTAATGTAGACAGCACCAGTAAGTAACTAGAGTATTTACACATTGCAAAGTGCGACCAGCCAAACAAGGGCCATGTCAGTTGATTAAGTAGCTACTCATGCAGGTGGCTATTCATGTGGGTGGCCAAATAGTCATGATGCACTAACCCAATCAGTAGTAGTGTGTGGGCCCCTGCTGTTCTAACCTGACTGGGGACTCTAAACATTTAGGTGAATTCAGTCATCAGTCCAATTGCAAAGGCAATACAATATCACTACCTAGCTGCACTACAAACTACTACAGAAAAGTAATTTCTCATCTAGCTGCTATCACTGAAGTATCCATCTGAAAATGCTGCAGTCTACACTGCTAATGTCTCCTGAGAAACCCCTTAACCTCAGTGTTATTGATATTGTAAACAGAAGATTTCGTTCAAAAGATTTACATTTAACAGGTCATGTAAGTACAGTTACTATTTCCCTGCAGTCATTTGCAGGTGACACCCTTGTCATTAAAGTTACTTGCGACAAAATGCAATTCTTGCAGCTCCGTGTAGAATCGCTACTCAGTCCTTTCTGTCTTCTGTTCCGAATACTGCTGCTGCATCCCTTGACACAGAGGAACCCTGGACCTACTGCCACCTCCAGACCAAGCGGAGTTCCGGGTTCCCTCTGTGACCTGCATCAATTGCAACACTTTAGTTGAACTGAAAAAATAGGGCACCCACATCACTTGTGCACCGAACAGTGAAAATTACACTATACATTCTATGAAAATATTCTGCGACAGCACAAGAGCATTGTCCCGTTGTGACATCAATGACGCGGGAATATTGGGAAAAACTGCTGCATTGTCGGAAAAATCATGGCGACTGCAGACTTCATTTGCACCTATAGTAACCTGCAGAATACGTCACATAAAAATCTCAGGTTAAGAGCAATATCACTCTGGGGAGCTATTGCTATCATAGCTGCTAAATTGCTCCAGTTCAGTTCAGCAACCAATGTGATTTTATTTAGGGGCCTATTCACTAACTTCGAGTGGAGGATTCAAAGTTTTTTTGGGCTACTTCGACCATCGAATGGGCTACTTCGAACTTCAACTACGACTATCGAAGGATTCGAAGTAAAAATCGTTCGACTATTCGACCATTCGATAGTCGAAGTACTGTCTCTTTAAAAAAAACTTTGACCCCCTAGTTCGCCATCTAAAAGCTACCGAAGTCAATGTTAGCCTATGGGGAAGGTCCCCATAGGCTTGGCTAACTTTTTTTGATCGAAGGATATTCCTTTGATCGTTGGATTTAAATCCTTCGAATCGTTCGATTCGAAGGATTTAATCGTTCGATCGAAGGAATTATCCTTCGGTTGTTCGATTGAACTATCTGCGCTAAATCCTTCGACTTCGATATTTGAAGTCGAAGGATTTTAATTCCTAGTCGAATATTGAGGGTTAATTAACCCTCGATATTCGACCCTTAGTGAATCGGCCCCTTAATGTTGTTTTTGTTCATCTTCTAGTAGACTGATCAAAACCAACAGCTAATTTTCTTGCCATTGGCATTGTTGCAATTTAGCACTTATTATATCAGCCTCCGAGTACACATTCCTGCCTTAATTTGAACTGTAGAATTTCAACATTCAGTGCAACTACACTACCACTAGGCTACAAAGTTTCTAATTTATAAACTGATCTGAATGTTCTTTTACATTCATTTAGCATCAGATGCTAGTTATTACCAATGACCTCAACTGATTTTCCTTATATACCCTGTATCTTCAATTCTAGTACTCGTCTCATAAATATTGTAGGTTAAGTCTTTCTACTGGTTATGTTTTGCCCTTAAAACTCAATGTTGCAGTTCCTGCACTTTTGTTTGTGTCTAATCTATTTCCGATCCCATTTTCTGATACCTGCCACTTCCAGGTTCCAGCCTGCTCCTTGTTTTCCTTAGTTTTATCTCACTCCTTGATGGGGCATCATATTGCCCATTGTATGTGCCTATCTGCTTCAAATACTTTTTAAAAAGACTGCTACCTTTCCCTTCAATTGTTTTTATGTGTTCATATCTTATATATTTATATGGTGCTATTTATATTTACAGGGTTATTTAGATTCAACTAAATAGCTTATAAACATAAATGGCATTCTGTGAAATGATACAATTTTGCCTGGTTTGCCGTTGTCGGTGAAGCACTGGGTCTTAATTTTCAGGAAAGATCTAGCGGGAATTAGAGTAGCATATGGGCTATATTCATTAGGGAGGTGAGGGATGACATCTATAATGCACTAATCTCTTCCCTTGAACCTTTAATGGATACACACATTAGGGGTCATGTATGTTACAGAACGAAGTGTTTAAACTGTACTAAAATACTGCAGCTTTGCTTGGTGTGCTAGTGCTTGTTAGATAAGCATTAAAAGGGATCTATCACAAAAATGAAAATGTAGTATAAGCTTCTCGCTGAAATAAGACATTTTCTAAATACAATAAATAAAAAAAATTCTGTGCTATTTAAGAAATAATCAAGTTAATCTTCAGTGTCTCATTCTCCACAACCTGTTACTTTTCATGTTGAAGTCTGGGTCATATTTTGATTGACAGGTAGGACTAATATGTCTTTTAGGGGGGCTCCCTTTCTTAGCAGAATAACTCAAATAACTACATGCTTTTGTGCCCTTTAGAACTCTAGTGCCCCTTTCATGTTATCTGTGTCCTAACAGCTGGCAGATCACATGTCCTAGACTGCTAATTTCCACTGATATGTACTGTATAGCTGGAAGCAAAGCCAATGGATGTTTTCACCCCAGCGAAATGCACCTAAAAATAACTAACTCTTCCTAAATATTTCCAGTGACTAAGGGGGTCAATTGCTATGACTCCAGATGTAAATACATAGCCCTTAGTGCTTATTTAAAGAGCACTGGGTCTGAGTTCTGCACCTTGCTCCTGTTTTTTGTACTTTGCACCCTGCCCTGTGTTTAGTAAATGCCCCATCACAGCATGTTATTAGGGAAAAAACAAGGAATAAATTTTTTTTAATTATTTGCTTAATGGACTCTGTGGAAGGAAGTAATAATGTGATTTGGAGCTTTCCAGATATTGGGTTTCCTGGATTACAGACCTCATACCTGTACTAATTGTTTAAAAACAAACTCACGCCTGTGTAGATCTACAGCCATGTTTTCCTTTTGAGTTAATTTAGTAAGAAGTCCTTTTGAGATATAGATTGTATAAACAAAGTCAGATCTGGAATTTTCAAACTCACTGCATTCGGTTCAAATTCAAAAGTTGGCATGCTCACCAAACCATTTTCTAAAGTGAAGGAAATTGTACAAAAAACAGAGGCTTTTCTATGTTTTTGCAAAGCATATGTTCAATAAAAGAGCCAACTCCATTTCCATTACTCTCCATACTTAACTCCTTACTTACTATGCTTGAGAGTACTTGCAGTACAGAGTGAGAGAGTGAGTGAGCCTCGAAACATTCCTCTTTACAATTTTGGGGACTGTACAATTCAATAGAAATGAATGGAGAGTGGTGGAATTTCACTCTAGAGGACTGTGGTGATATCATACTTCACTCTTTGATAAATATACCCCTAAGAGTTTATCTTATAACCCGGTTTATATATTCCTGAGCAGAAAGATGTGATGGCCTGCTGGAATGAAGGCATTTCAAGGGCAGATCACGAGGATACCAAGGTTTATAATATGAGAATCTTGGATGGTATAGGGTACTGTTAAAATGGGTAGAAAGCAGGCTATAAATATTACAGCCCAGTATGAAATGATCACACACTAGCAATAAATGTGTAAATTGAAATAAGTAAAATAATGAAAAGTTATTACTTTCTGCATTCATAATACTATAACACTAGATGACGTAAGCATTTAAACTGTAATTAACTGTCCTACTAAATAATGTTATGCTAATGCTATTTCTCTTGCCTACTTACTGTACACTCATGATTATTGCCTGCCTGTGCTGTTACTGACTGTATGTATTGCTGGCCTCATATTTATGTTCATTTCAGAAATAAACAGGATGAAGCTTTATCTGAGAAGTCCTACAGCATAAACTGAGAAGGGACATACTTGTAGCAAACAAGCAGCACCAGCATTCCAGATGTGATGAGCCAAGCTCAAATAACTGCGTTAATAATCCAATTGGCCTTTGTACACATTCCTTAATGGGGCTGCATTCACTATCTTGGGCAAAATTAGGCATTTTCACTCTTCTTTATGAGTTCTGTGTACTTTGCTGGCCTTCCCATTTCTAATCCCTGCTGACAGTAAAGGTGGCCATGCACATAGAGATATCTCCCGGATGTGCCCACATTGTGGGGGGCGATAACGGACTGATCCGATCGTGGGCCCCACACACAGGCCAATAAGCTGCCGACTTGGCTTTTATCGGCCCGAGAAATTCTACATATGTACAGTTTAAATTATCGCACTCTTATTTTTTTTTAAATCAATGTGGGGGGGGCTAAAATCTGATATTTCTTACTAGAAACCCAAGAAAATAGACACTGGTTTCATTAACAGACTCAAAGTTTAACCTAAATGTAATATACGTAATATATAAAAAATTATACAATGCTGCGCACACAGTCTGTGTGCTGTTTTGGTGGCCAAATCCAGATACTATATCCATCTTTACTTAAATGTCCTCTAAAAATAGGCTGAAAAAACAAGAGTCCATATTTCCACATACTGTTGTAAATCTTTCAGCTCAGCCATTCACAAATACTTCATTAAGCCAGCCCAGGCAAAATCCTTATTATTGCCTTTATATCTAATAGATAAAATAGCTGTATCTGTTTAGTGCATAGCAACAAGCTAAGTAATGTATTGTAGCTTTAGACCGAAGTACACTCCTTCTGAAGTTAAGCTTTATAATAAAACCAAGAGCTACCTGTGACCCACCAGCTGGAGTAGAACTACAATTCCCAGAATGCACCACAAACTCAGCTCCAAAGGTTTCTGTATTGCTGTTCTAAATAAACATTGGCATAGGAAGGGTTGATACAGACAGCTCTTTTTTAAGATATAACTAGGCTCCTGTCAAGATCTATAGAAAAACAGTAATTGCTGTGGTCACAAAAGACTTGATGATCATATGGGTCCTTATTAAAATGTGTGTTTTTAAGGGGGTTATTTAATAATGTTCGAGTTGTGTTTTTCCTGAAAAATCCACGTTTTCGCGAGTAGTTTTCAGTAAAATCTTGAATTTTCGGGGGAAAAAAACGTTTTTTTTGTCTTTTTTTTATGCCCTGAAGCAGGAAATAGTTGAATCTGAAAAAACTCCAGCTAAAACCTGTCGAGGTTGTGTAGAAGTCAGTGGCAGAGGTTGCCTTCATGATGTGATTTTTTTCAGTGGTTTTCATTCGAAAACTCTATTAATTCGAGCGATTCCAGTTTTGTTTTGGGCGTATACTCGATAAATTCTAGTATTCAAGTATTTCCCCCCCCCCCGATTACACTGATTTGAGCATTTTACATTAAAGTTTTTTCATAAATAAGAAAACATTTTTGTTGTGGGTTTATTCGAGGTCTAACAAACCCGAACTTTGATAAATAACCCCCTTAGTGTCTTTTTCAGAAGTTCTTATATTGTGTTACTTATATCAGTTACTGTAGTACTTCCTTACAATTCTTAATAGGAAGATAAATACATTTACAATATGGTCTGTTATTATACCCCTTTAAACAAAATGACAAATGAAGGGCATCTGTGCATAAAACTAAAATCTCCTTTTAACTAGTAAAAATAAATATATTAGGATGTAACGTTTGTAATATAATGTCCATTTATGAGAATTGTGTCAGGGCTATACATTTATATATTTATTCACGTAATACTTTATTCATTGTGCCTTTATCCAGCATGAAAAATGCGGTGTGAAATGTAGAGAAAAAATGTCAGGCAGGAATTAAATGATGCAAGAAAACAAATGTTTTCCAATTTTCTAGTGATCTAGTTTGCATATTGAATTAACATTTTTTAAAAGTATTTTAAGTTTCAAATTTTCCCTGAAACTTACATCTTTAAGGATGTGCCAATAAAAAAATATAAGGCAAGTTTCCTTGCATTGCGCAGCAGTGAAATAACATTTGCAATGCCACGTTGTATATTGTAATATCTGCTCAGAACAGATATACATGCTTTCTGCTATTGTGGGATTGTCTGTTGTGATTGTAATTATATTTTTTCCCTTTTTAAAAATACAGTTTCCAAAAGGAGGCAGGAAACAAATAGAGGTACACACATGATATAACATGATATCACTGGTCCCCACAAAAAGAAATTGTTATGGTGTTTAGGACCACCGATCTCCCAAATCTTGGGAAATATTATCTCTTTCACACAATTAGGCACCACTTCATCCTTTGTACTGTTGCCCTCCCCATAAGTATGTTCTGCTACATAACTCTTTGTATTTGAAAGCTAAATACTAATAAGTAAAGAATGCCACAAAAAATACTACAGCCCAACATTTTCAGCAGGACCAACCCCAAGAGACATGGATGCAGAGGAAAGAGTATCAAAAGGTCAGGAATTCAGGAGATCTTCAATGTCCAAATGGAGGCTGGTAAAAATAACAAATACTACATGCTGGTAACACTGGAAGAAAAATAAGGAAGGATTACAATTTTGAAATAAGGTTAATATAAAGTTCCAAGTGCTCGTTAGCCAAGCGGAGCTGTAAGCAACAGTGTCTTGTCCTAAGACGAAGAGTGTGCCCCCACCTAAAGAATGGGACATCTGATAGTTGCTGAAGTTTGAGAAGCAGGTATCAGAGGGTAAGAAAATAGTGAGAGAAGGAGTGAAGCGGAAATGTAAAGCTCTCTGCTAGTACAACAATATAAATAACTGAAGACATCTTGTAAACAGTCCGGTCATAACCCTGAAACATTAAACAGCTCTGATGGGATCTGCTGGCTGAACTGCTCTTGCACAGGCCTGGGCCCCGCTATCTCAATCTCTCTCTCCCAGTCTCCCTTGCTTTGTTTATCTGACAGTAATCTCCCCCTGATTTGCCCATCAGTGTGTTTAAAAGCCTGGAGAGTAAACCGGTGCCACTTGGTTCAGGTTTCTTGGGCTGTGCTGGACAGCAATAAAAATTAATTAATAAATCCAAATAACTTTGTGTGATTTGTGTAGTATTTCATGTATTCTGTGGTGTTCATTCCTGATAAACAAACAATGAACTAATGGTTTGAATTTTGGAAGCGAAAGTTAATTGTAGGAAAATGAAATGATAAAATGAGTGAACTGTGCTGATACTCAAACCACTGGTGCCTATAATCTGTAAAGAGCATATGAAAGTTTGATTTTTAATGTAAGAGTTCCTTCTGGATCGAATTAATGGGTGACAATGCTGCAGGGTGCTGTTTTAAATGTAAAGAGCAGAGACAAGCACATTGCCATGTACTACACATAAAGGTAATGAAGAGGGAACACTAAACTGTGCAGCCCACCCCTGTGCTGACACAAACACAGCTATCTGTTCAGGCATAGGTGATAAGGCATTAATCTCAATGGCCTATAAAAACAGGCACTGTTCCTATTAATCAGGTATGCAATCTGAGGGCAACCTATCCACAGGCTTCTAAAAATAAAGTGTCATTCTGCTAAAAGGAGATAAGACAAGGCGGTAGGTGGCCTAACAGAACCTCCCTCCAATCTAACAGCCCACGGCAGAAACACTCAGCTACTTTACGTAAAATACTTTGTATTTACCAAATGTCAAATGGTAATCATCTTGGGATAAAAATACAGTAAATGCTGTTTAGGATTAATTTATAGGAAATGATGAAACAAAAATTGTATTAAAGACACAAAGCAAGGTACCAACAGCAACATAATCAATGGAGGATTTCTTCTTATTTTGAGATTCTCTGTATGCATACACATACATACGTCCTATCATAACCTTTAAATAATGGGGATTATAAAAGATGACAAGCAAATAATAAGGGCAACAATATTTTAGCACCCAAATAAATCAGATCCAAATCCAAAATACATATACAGGTACAGAACAGTATACGTAACTAGATTTTGATAAATATCAGGACTGCTTGTAATTATTAGCAATAATAAAAGGTTGAAGAGATCAGTATCCTGACTGGTAGTGTGTTAAAAAATCTGTATCTGCCTCCTCACATTATAATTCATGCACCTATATGAAAAAGAATGATCTACCTCAAACCCCAAAGCATTCATGTTTCTGGAACTTTTAACAGAATTTTAAGTTGCTACTGAGTATATATATATATATATATATATATATATATATATATATATATATATATATATATATATATATATATATATATATATATATATATATAGTGCAGTTCATGTACACATCATACCACACTTCTTCCCTATATTTTGCCTGTTGCAAATTCCAGAATTCCAGTGACCCAACTACATATACACATAATACATTTCTGAATTAATTTCTGAATTTCTGCATTTAATTAAATTCAACGCACATATGATGGAGAGTGGGGGAAACGAAACCAGCTTTGCATTTCCGACCATATTCCAGTTAATATAAGGTACATTTAGAATTAATGTACTTTTCTTCGGAAGAAAAAAAGCACAATATGTAATTTGCTTTAAAAAATATTTCTGCTATCTGTCTGTATATCATATATCCTTTATATTTCAACAAGTGTTGCAGCACATTATTTTTTTCAAAGGACCACCACCAGTATATTTCTTGTATGTAAAGATTTATTCACAGAAATATCTAAACCTGTCTGAAAAAAAATAATATATATTTATAATTTTAATATAAATCTATATGTATATATATATATATATATGCAAGAATAGTTCTTCCAGGGCATGACTGTCAAAGCCCAGCTGCCTGTATCCCCCCATTTATTAACATACTGTACAAATTGCAGGAAAGCTCTTGGACCAGCAAGGCTCTTGGGAATGAAATGAAGGAAGGCAAAAAGATAAATAGAGAAAGTGGAATCTTTGCTTAGGATGAGTCTTATGTACATTTGGTCTTTTTTTCTGGCTGACTTATCCCAGTTTGTTCTGCAAAGCAGGGAGCTCCCACTGGCGAGAGTCTTTACATCCAGGGCCACTGGATGGGTCAAGATGCCGTGGGACCACACAATCGGCTAGTGCTCACCACTTCCTTGAGGTCGTTTTCTGGTTTTCCAGCCACCATAAAGGGCCAAGTCTGGCAAAAAGGAGAAAAAGAGAATCAGGTGCCGTTTTTGTGAGAGACAGTCTGTATGCAAGAAACAGCCAGTTTTATTTATTAATTCTGTGCCACTAACTGAAAGTTTCTGAGCTACTGTACCTGTTGGCATATATCTTAGTCTGTGCTGCCTGCAAGGTTGAACAGTACTAAGCAAACTAATACAGAAAAACTGTATGTGTGTGTGTTATATAGAGAGTTTCCCAGTATAGTACTTGCTGGTACAGTATTAGACAAACTATTTCAGAAAACTGGTGTGTGTGTGTGAGAGAGAGAGAGGCATGAAAAGAGGGAGATTGAAGAGGTTAAATGTGTGTGTGGGATGAGAGCGGACACTGCAAGGATTAATCATGTGGCTGCTTTCAGCTCTGGGATCCACTTACACATTTTATTCAAACTTGTCACTATGGGAATGAAATGAAAATGCAGCTATCTATATATCTATGTTCCAATCACTATCAGTCATCTGTTACTTTAAATCCCACTCTACCTATTGCACACAAATCTTTCCAGTTAGCGTGCAACAATCATTTGCCATTTTACTTTTAAATTGCCCTTTCTGTATACATATACTATTATATGCCCATCTGTGTATGTATGTATGTATCTATCATCTATCTATCAATCTATCTATAAATGACTGCGTGTTTTCTACACAAAAATTCCACTATGTCTCCTACTTACTTCCTGATTTATGTATGATCTTGATACATTTTAAATTATAACTGAGAGAATGAATTATTTTATTAGTTTCTTCTCTATTAACTGGGATGTAGTGTATCGGTAATGATATGTTATATTATTTGTTTAGGTTTAAAGTAAATAGTTAGTAAGCCTTATTATGTCATTGTTAAAAACATTTATCTGTTGAAATTACTGCATTTTAGGCAAAGAAACTAGATAAATAAAACTTAGTATTTTTAAGATCTGCATTTACACAGTCTGTTGCTAATATAAATTTGTAAACTATTTCTGAACAAAACGTTTTGTTCCTAATATTTGGAGAACGAATAAAAAGTTCAGAAAAATGAATTTTGTACTGACACGTCCATTGCAGTAGTAAAGAAAATGTAAAAAGCTAAGGTTCTCAAGAAAATGCTTTAGGGTATTGTATTTATTTCAGCATATTAATAAAGACATTATTTTGTATTATTATTATTGACAGATAAAGGATTTTGTGCACCCTGAATGATGTTATATTAACTAAGAAAAGTGTCTCCAAAATTCTTTAAAAAAATGACAAAAATGCTGCTTAATTTTTTTGTCCCCCTGCAAGAAACACAGGTATCTATTTGACTGCTGACACATGGAAAATGCCCTTGCAGGGCTTTATTTTGTTGCATAAAGTCTGATAGAAACATCATTGGCACTGCAATAACTATAAATAAAATACCTACCAGGTTAACTGGATGGATGTAGCCATTTTCATACTTGTCATTGGCTAGAATTTGACGCAGGTGAGCTATGTAACTAGATGCAAGCCGCAGAGTGTCCAGCTTGGAAAGTTTGGTGTCTGGAGGCACCCAAGGCAAAGTGGTCTTTAGCCTAGAAAAGGCTTTGCTTAGCACCCTCATCCTGGCTCTCTCCCTGGCATTGGCTGCATTCCTCTGGACCTGCTTGCCCTCCTGGTTGATGGTGCCCAGTGGACTTTTCTTGCTGGAGGCTTTTCTCCTCTTGCCCGAAGTCCCTCTACCTTTTTTGGGTGAACCGTTGTCGCAGGTTGAACTCTCCTCATTGCTGTCGTTGGATATGCCAAATTCTTTATTAGGATCCAGTTTGATGCCATCACATTCCAACATTTCCATGTCTTGGAAGTCCTCCACATCACTGAGAGAACCGGTGGACATGATCTGTTATGCTGCTCCTTCCCTTGTGGGATCAAGGTGTGACTGAATGCAATAGAAAGGGGATGTGTTTGATTAGCACCCACTAGAAGGGACACGCCTGTTGCCAGTGTTTTTCTAAGAAAGAGTACTCTGGAATTTGATGTGGACAGTAGTCGTTTATTTATTGGATGGAGGGGCGGTCTGGGGCGGTTCTAAATTTTAACAGGGCAGAGCCACTTGGATAGAAGCATTGTCTGCATATACTACTCTGCTGCTTACACTGCTGATCTATATACACTCTGATTAAATAGCAGCACCCCAGTTTCACAGTAAATATAGGAAGATCCTGTTGTGGAAGATTTGCTTTCCTTATGCTCCTGCATTATTTTATTATTAATTTTATCGCTCACTGTATCTATTGCCTTATTGCAATTAATAACAACCAGCTCTCTTTCTCTCTCTTTCTATACATAAATAACACATTTATAGCTAGAACGAATCATGCAAGCAAGCAGATCGCAGAGCATAAGTGGGATACGTCTAAAACAAATTTCCCCTTGATTTATTTTGTATAGAAAAACTGAATCCAGAACCCCCCCCAAGCGGCTTTAGCTGATATTCTGTATTATCTCCTACACAGGGGTAACGCAGATTGCTGTGGAGTAATTGTCACAACAGCAAGTCTCTTAAAGAAGAAATTACTTTTATTTTTGAGAGTAATAATTAAGGGGGCATGGTGGGATACAAGCACCTATTTTCCCCTGCTCAGCTTAAATCAGCAGTGTGATAGCAAAATACATCAGGTTTAGCAACCTTGGTTCTCATGTCAGGTAATAGCAAAGCACACACACACTCAAGCTCTCACGGGGGAATGTAATAAAAGTCGCAAACAGCAAAACTATTCATGCCAATAAAAAAAAATCCCATCTCGCAATGTAATATTGTTATTACATTGCAAATTTTAATTGCGCATTGCAAATTGTAATTGTGCCTTCTTGAGAAGTGCTTGAAGGTGTTGTAATCTTTGGAAACATAACGACTTTTTCAGTAAGACGTTTTATTACATTGAATGCGCATTGGCACAAATTATAAAATTCGCAAACAGTCTTCCACTGTCGGAAGTGGTCGCTAAACTGTTTCCGGCTTCGCAAAAGCTATATTAAATTCGCGCAAAGCAAAATTTGTTCACACAAAGGCATAACTTTTCGCATTGCGAATAGTTTTTCCCTTACCGACTTCTATCCGACTTTTATTACATTCCCCCATTAGTGTTTCTCATGCACCTCTCTCACATAGAGCGACTGACCAGCTAGGTTTTTAAACCCTCCTGATCAGGCAATCGAGGTTACTCAGTTCAGCTAGTCAGCTTGTGGCTTCTCACTCTATTACTGGGGGTCAGAGGGCAATGAACCTCATTACAGGCTGATTTAGTGCAAAATGCCAAGCGTCAAGCTATGACAAGGCTTATTCTGCCGATACAGGCAGATAGCTATTTTCTGTGTATTACTCATGCATGTGCTAATCCCTTGTTCATATGTTTTACAGTGTAAGGCTTTTATATACAGTCAGCAAATAAGCACATGGACACAAAACTGGTTTCGCTGCTAAATATACAACCAAATAGCTTTTTCTAATAGATTATAATATAACAATATTCTAACATACAAATGCAAAGTAACAGAAACATTGTAGATATATTGACTTTTCACTCTGAATTACTTTTTAATCGATAGGATAATATATTTAAATCTGTAATCCATGGAAATTTTAAAGCAATTTCATATTCAGAGTATATATTTACATAACGTATAGTTTATCCTATTTGAATATATGGTTAGTCACTTACCTCCCTATATGGCACATGATTTAAAAAAACAAATACGATTCCTTGATATTCAGTGTTTCGGTCTGCTTTGGGAGGGGAAGTGCTGCTCCTTATCTTGCCTTTCACATCTCTTCACAACATTGTGATTAGGCTATTTATCAGGAAGCCATTTATCCATCACATAAGGATAGGATAACGTCCGTGGTATACTTGAAGTTCAGTTATCAAGAAAAAAAGTTTTTTCCTGTAACATATTTTATCGATGGGCTACCAAAAATATTTTCTTGTTAATCTGCAATATTAGTAAAAATAATCTTATATTTTTATTCTGTAATTCACTTATTTCATCTAATAGGCAAAATGAAAGCTAAACAATGGTAAAAAAAATACCACAGGCCACAAATAAAAACAGAAGGAGCCATATATAATTTTCTTTGTAGGCACTGTAATATATTTTTACTTATTTGAATTTGGAAAGGGATGACATGCAAATGCGAACAGACACAATCAAGTGTAATCTAAACATGTCTATAGACAAATTCAATTGAGATGTCATTAAAAATTATAAGTACTCATTTGGCTACAGACAATATATTTATTATTAGAGAACTGAAACAGATATATAAGGGATACCCTATGTTGATGAGGACACTGGCCAGGGCTAAAATTATAGAGGTGTAAATTAGTCAGTCCCTCTGTGAGGAAGCAGATCAGGATGGAAGACAGTGGGAAATACAGTTATTATATGAGATCCATTATGGACACTGGAGCTTTACTCTTTGCAAACTGTAATGCTCGCCTTCCTGTGCAGACAATGCTGGGACGAATAGAGACTATTGGGAAAACAGAGCAGCCACACTTGTTTATGAAAGAATGAATGATTGTGCCTGCTTTGTAACAGCTGAATTTGTGCAGTTAATACACTGCATGTAATGTACTATATCCCTTTTATCAGTGCATTTTAATGGAAAACGGTCATTTATAAAAACAAAGAATAATCAAAAGATAAACGACTAAGCAAAAAATGGAAATATACACTAATATACACATTCTATGTATTATAAATGCTAATGGGCCTACTGCCCCATAAAGGATCTCCTGTCAGTTCTCCCCCAGGTAACTGAAGGTAATCAGATAATGCTCCCAAATAAATAGCCTATTTATAAGATTATTTTGGACTCAATAGAAATTTCCCTGTATAATGTACATAGCTAATTGATAAATTATTAAAATTTTTGTAAATTATAATTACATACAGTATATACAGTAGCTATCTATACAAACTGCTGCTGTTTATAAGCCCTGTCCAATTGCCCCTCTCCTCACCTCCCTTCTCTCACTGAGTGCCTTCCAGTGTTCCCAACATAACCCCCAATCTGTCCTGTTCCCATACACCCCCTAAAGCCCCCACACACTGCAAATTCACCTCCTTTGAATTAAATCTCCAAAGGGAAATGATACAGTTCACAAAGAATAAGGCTGCCTTCACCAGTCCTTAGAAACCATATTTCTTTCATTTCTTCCATCTGTCTTGTGGAAATGTCAGCGTTTGGAATGTGAAATGTATTGGCCTCATGGAAGGTGCTGTTATTTAAGGCAGAGGAGTGTGACATGAGCAACAGGTAATTGAGGCTAATGTACAGTATTGGGTCATCCAGATTCGTTTTAAAAAAAAATCAAATGTTGGTGTTTTTCCCTTTAAGAAAACATTGTGAATATTAGGAAACATAAGATCCCTGATTGCTTTGTGAATCAATCACTATCGGCATGCAATATATATGTTTGATGTGTACACCCTTTTGTTGTACAGTACAGTGGAATTTGTTAATACTTGTTAATAATAATTAAAAATAAAGGCAGTTCTTTTTTCCCTATCCCAGAAGATATGAATCCATATGTCACTTCAGTCCTCGTTCCATCTCCATCTTCAGCACATTTCACACCTTCTACCATCATAATTTGTCAGTCTGTTAGTTAGCTTTGTACAATAAACCATATTCACTAAAGGCCCTGATTAGCACATTCTTATGGTGGAATATTAATTTTTGTTAAAAAATGTGGAAACATGGACCAATTCAATAGGAAATTGTGGTTTGTATTGCCAGCACTCATAACTCATATTATAAGCGTTACTTGCCCTGGACATCAAAATATCAGGTGCATTACCTGCAAAGCAAAGTTAATAAAATGGCTAATAATAGTCACTGACCATTGCACAGAGTCACACAGAGCAGAGTGTGTGCTATTCTAGCTTGGATCCGTTTTAGTAAAATAATTTTTCCTGTTTTACACCGGAGGGCGCATTCACAACTTTCTGTGTGTAAACTGCAAAAAAACTCTGCAATCACCCTTTTTTTGCACTTTGCCCACCGTGGGAGGCATTGTGGGAATAACCACAGACCGGACTTGCAGAAGTTTGAATCCGAACTAGATTCAAAGTCTGAATTCAAAAGGGACTGAGAAAACAAGCCTAGCGTTAATTTTTAGTGTTAATATTACTTTAGGAGATAATTCGTAATACTCCAAGAGGCTAAGGGGCAAATTTACTAAATGGCAAAGTGACTAATGCTGGCAAAAAATTCGCCAGCGTGACGTCATTTCGGGACTTCGCCGATTTACTAACGGGCGTAAATTCGCTAGCGAAGGAGATGTAGCACTACTTCGCACTCTAACGCCAGGTGAATATTTGCTCTGGCAAATGGATGTAACTACACAAATTCACTAAGATGCAGATTTTAATGAATGTTACCTCTTGCGCCAGACTTGCCTTCTCCACCTCACACCAGGCGAAGTGCAATAGAGTAGATAGGAGTACCTCAAAAGTTTTTCAAGGTGATAGGCTGCAAAAGATCGTAAATTTATTTTAGGGTACCCGGCTTCCCCCCTACATTTGCTTACATATGGCACATAAACTATACACTGGGCACATGTGTAGGGCATTATAACAACTCTATTTTATTCTATTAAGGTTCCCTGGGCTTGCGTAGTGTAATGTATTTGCTGCAACATATGCGTCCATTGAAAATGAACTTCCTGCCATATGCAAATTAGCCAACGCTAGCGCAACTTCTCTTTGCTTGCCGAAGTGTGGTGATGTGAGCGAAGCCGTCGCTGGCGAATTTCCGCAAGTTAGTGAATTTGCCCCCAAGTGTATTGTGAGTTATTATACCAGATAATTCTAAGTGCTAAACAACCAAGAATCTGGGCCAGAACTGTGTTTCTGTGCAGCAAATTTTATTTTATGTAGTAACTTTGGTAATCCTGACAGGTAGTTAGTATATTAAAGGTGCAGTTTAGCCACTTGTTGAACATCAGTGCAATGATAAATCTATGTTTTTTTGTTATTCCTTTAGCTAAACAGGGCAGGCAGGGATACTGAAGCTACTCCATGTTTGATCCTTGCGAGGTAGGTCATGAGATTACCACTATTTAATTTCATCCTTTGCTGTTACTGTTTTGTGAGCGGGAGTCCATTATGGACTCCTGCTAACTAAACATCTGTGCACGTGCAATCTAAATATCTACAGCAAGGACCAAACATGGAGTTGCTTCAATTTATATTTCAATTGATGTTTAACCACCTTCGTGATCCGCCTTCTGGAACACCCAGGCCCCCATTGCATCTTGCATCCATTCAGTACCTGCAGGCACGTGGGTGTTGCTGCACCACATATTGGTCACATAATACAGGTATCAGGCCAGATAAACAGTGGGTAAAAGCTTATTACTGTGCAAAAAATCTCAAGAATCACCTGCAGAGAATTTGGGGGAGAATAGTTACTGCCAAACATGGGAGTTATTTGTGGAGTACAGGTGGTACAAATCTATGAGGATTTGTAAATTCCAGTTTGCTAATAACAGAACCAGATTGGTGGACGCCCCTAGGCCCACCACCGGTCATCGCCCCTGTCCCCTCCCCTTTATTCATGCAAATTTTCATCATCAGGACCGGAGAAATGGGTATTGGTGCATAGGAAATTTAAAAAATTATTGTATCGCCTGCACATCCACAGTGTTTTCTAACCAATGTGGGTGTGGTTGGCAGCATGCCACCCCCTAAAATCCTGCCGCCCTAGGCCTGGGCCTTGGTGGCCCTTCCACAAATCCTGGCTGAAAACCAAGTTCATTATGTCACAAGAGAACCCAGATCATCCCTTTGTATGTAGTGACCCCCAGAAGTAGGTTTCTGCTGGCAGCCCAGTTTCCATGCATCATGTTATCAGTAAACTTAAGCAGCACCAGAACTAGGGGTAGGCAGAAGAGGCACCTGGCTAGGACACAATGATGTGGGGGCTCTGGGCAGGTACCTATTAAATGGTCTTCTGCCTACCCCTAGTACCATTGTTGTGCTCCCTGTCGCTCTCCCTTCCCCTTTGCTGCTCTCCCCTCCCTTCCCTCTGATATGGCACATGCACAGGCACACTGGGAGGTAACATGGTGACTGGCCGGTTTGCATAGGGCGCCCAGTCAGCTTGGTCCTGCCCTGACCTTAAAAAGGGATATTGTTACTAAAAATAACACACCCGTCAGACCGGGTGTAATAAACTCAAAATAGATTTTATTAAAGGATGTAGCATTCCTTAGTTTTAGGTGATATTCACATTATCATCATCATCATCATTTATTTATACATTATAAATTAATGTCAGGTGAGACCCTGTTATATAAAGAATACATTTGTTTTATTACAAAGGAACCAAGCCATTTCACACACTCACACATGTATATACATATATAATCATATAGCTATATGTACCATGCAGTGGTGGTTGACTATTACTAAATGTTTACTAAACAAAGTATTTTTACAATATAACTTTTGGTACCCACAATACAGCACAGGTATAAATAATTTTAAGTTCCTCTGCTAATAATGTCCAAAATGTCCAAATGTACGGTAATGCAGATTTTTGGTGGTGTCATTATAAAGCCAAGGGTGATAGCACGTAAAAAATGTTATTGTCATATGCCATCATACTACAGGTATGGGATCCATTATCCAAAAACCCATTATCCAGAAAGCTCCTAATTACAGGAAGACCATCTCCCATATACTCTATTTTATTACAATATTTCAAATTATTTCATTTTTCTCTGTAATACTAAAACACTATCTTGTACTTGATCCCAACCAAGATATAATTAATCCTTATTGGAGGCAAAACAATCCTATTGGTTTAATTGAGGTTTATATGATTTTATTTTATTAGATTTAAGATATGGAGATCCAATTTACGGAAAACCCCAGGTCCCAAGCATTCCGGATAAAAATTGCTTATGATTCTGAGTGATTAAGACAGTATTTTTTTTATTTTTTTTAAGGAACTGTAAAAATATGCCTAAAAGTGGGCATTTTCCTTTAGTGGACTAAGCGGACTAAAAGTGTGATATGTTATGTTTATTTATTTTTGTTTGTTCGAATCAACAACTTGGTGACTTGTCTATGCAGTCATTACATCTTCCGTATATTCTGGGCTTCTCCAACTATTACTAATGATGTTTACATAATATATTGATATTTTATATATAATTTATTTAGTGACCAGTGCTGAAACTTTAGAAAGCAAAAAAAATCAACAAACGCTTTATACGGCTTCATTTTCATCCGTAACTATGAATAGAGGAAGTCAATATATACCAAATACATTTGTCAAAATCTCAATGACTTTTAGATTTTACAGCTTTGCATATTAACTCAGTTTATACAAGCAATGTCTGAGCTGTTAGTGAAGGTATAATTTAGATCTAGTATAAACACCATCAAACCCAAAACTTCTATTATCATCTGTCTTGATCTGTAACCATAAGCATTAATGGAAATACACAGAAATATTTCAGTATTACAGAGCACGAGAGGCTGAGTAGAAGCATGCATGTTTGGAAATTAAAGGAAATGAAGTGCTATGCTACATAAAGCCTTTTTCTTATTTTGCTTTCAAAAACAGGGAAGAACACATTATAGGCACAGAAAATGTCTACTTTTAATACTTGCAAATATGCATTTCAGGTGGAGCTGTCATATAGCTTGCTCCTACAGAAGCATCTGCTTCATTTGCAATGCTTATGCATCTTATGCCAGTTTAGATTTACTATTACCAAGCCAGACAGTATAGAAGGTCCCACTAACTGTAGAAATAATAAAATACGATTTTTTCTCTTTAAAGGGAAAAAATTTACAGTATATATATATATATATATATATATATATATATATATATATATATATATATATATATATATATATATATATATATATATATATATATATATATATATATATATATATATATAAAACAAACAAGGGAAAGTTGTGCTCACCACTAATTTTTAAAACCATTAGGCGCGGGTGCAATGAGGGTGTGACCACAAAATACATATAGACAAATACAAGATTCCTCTGCACTCAACCCATTATCAATATATTTAAGACAGAGACATTTTGTGCATACTGCTACTGAAAAATGCCTTACCCTTTAAACAAAACAGGGATTGTTTGTCCATATATTGCAATATATTTAAGCTGGCCAACTACGTCAAAGTCATCCCATTAATTTTCATCTGTTTCATTAAGAATTCTATTGCTTCATTATACATTTTCGAATTCTATTGCTTCATTATACATATATATATCCAAAGCTAGTAACAATCAATTCATATGCATGTCACCAATACATTTTATCACTAAGGTTGCTGGACATAGCATTGAAGTAAAATTGCTAGAAACGCTCAGCCCAAGTCTCCAGATATCTTTCCTTGCCCAGAATCCTCTGCACATGAATAAGCAAGTGTGTCTGGAAGTAAAGCAGGACAATGTAGAAGGTGGTATGGCATAGACATGAGCTGGGCAACTGGGGCAACAGTTCCAAAATAATGTTACTGCTTTACTTAAAGGGGACCCAAAACAATTTTTGTATTAAGGAAAAAAATGTAATTCAAAACAGCTTTCCTGGTACTGTCTTTAAAGGATAAGGAAAGTCCTTTTTACTTGGGGGTGCCACAAATTAGGCTTACCTGGCACCCTGGGCCGGTGCACCTAAAACTGCACCGACCCAGGATTCTTCCAGTGAGTACCACGGAGCAATTGTATTCCTGCTTCATCATTCTTCAAATTTCCTGGGGCAGATGCATGTGCAGTAGAACAAAATAGCCAACTTTTTCGTTAAAGTTCTGTGTTTCACTTTCCTGCACATGTGCAGCCATGAGAAGACAGAAGAACCAAAAGACGATCGATCCATGGTGCTCGCTGGAAGAATCCCAGGCCGGTGCAGTTTTCTCCTGATAGGTGCACCAGCCCGGTTGTCAGGTAAGTAAATGCGATCATTTAAGGGTGCTAAAAGTTAGAGGTCTTTCCTTTTTCTTTAAACTTTTAGTTTAGAAACAATTCACTAAAGGGCGAAGTGGTTAACGCTAGTGACTTTTTGCCACCCACAGGGACATCGCTAGCATTCATTCACACTCTATCCAGGTGACTTTTCGCTCTGGTGAACAATCGTTACTCCGCAAATTCTTTAAAGTGAACGTTATCTCTTTCGCCAGAGTTCACTTTGCCACCTCAGACCAGGCAAACTGCTAAAAAGAAGCTAGATCTTCCTCAATCTTCTGTTACTTACATCATATCCTGTGTGCCAAAATGCATTAAAGTTCAAAAAACGCTTGCGACTTTTGCTTTTTTTAAGCGGGATTGGCTACAAAAGTCTTAACTAACTTTTTTGGGTAACCGTTTTTCTCCACACATTTTATAACATATGAACATTAATTTTACAGTGGGCTCATGTGTAGGGCATTATATTAACGCTCTTGTCTTTATTAAGGTTACCTGGACATGTGTAATAAAAAGTGGTAACTTCAAGCATTTGCACCAACATTTATAATAAAGACTTCCATACCACTTTAAATTTCCTGCCCTATGCAAATTGACCTAAGCGCAAGATCACTAACAAATTTTCGATAGGCACAAATGAACGCTAGCGTCATAGCATCTTTGCTATGAAATGCTTGGGGAAAAAAAAGTCGCCAGCGTTCAATGCTTGGGACGAAACTTTGCATTTTAGTAAATTAGCGTATTTGTAGCGCATTTGCGCAAGTGGTGCAATGGGGGTGAAGCTGACGCTGGTGAAAAGTCGCCCGTTAGTAAATCTTCCCCTAAGAGTTGGGTTCAAGGATCATTTGGGGGATTACAAATTGGGTTTCTTGGTTTTCCGCACCTTCTAACCATCCATCACCATTGTTTAGAAGTCCTTTAATCGTAGACGTTGCCAACAGCTCTTAAAAATTAACATGAATTTGTACCAGAAAGAAAGGTACTGCAAAGAAGAGCTAACGAGGTTGCACAACCTTGTTAATAAATATAATTAGATTGTGTGTGTAACTTGGAAAACATAAAAGGAATAATAAATGCCTTAAAAAAAAGATTTTTTTGATGAGTGCAAATAAATTCATTTTGTCCACCCTTTGATGTGTTGTCATTATTATATCTTGTGATAAACAATTAGGAGTTAATAAAGTGCAATAATGTAAGGAGTGCTAATTACATAAGCAACAGTTCGCATTCCACTAGTCTGTAGAAGAAGGAATCACTCAATAAAATATAACATTTAATAGTTCATTTAAAATCAAAAGAGGGAAAATTTTGAAGGCATTAATTATTCCTTTTATGGTTTCCAAGTTACACACACAATCTAATTATATTTAATAACAAGGCTGTGCGACTTCGTTAGTTTTTTTTTGCAGTTCCTTTCTTTCTGGTACAAATTTATGATCATTTGGGGGATGTTTGAAAGTTTTCGAGTTTTTTTCGGAGAAATAAAACTCAAATCGAGTTTTTTAAATTCGATTCAAGGCTTTCTAATTCAAATCAAATTCGATTTGCGTTTTCGTCCGAGCTGAGAAAATTAGATTTTATTAATAAATTTAGATTGGTCCAATTTTTGGGAGTTAATTGGAATTTTAAAAAACTCACATGAATTTAAAATCGACCCTTGATAAATGTGTCTACCCATGTATAGTTATATCTACATGAGAATGAATTTCCTGAGCCTCTCAGGATTGTGATAATAGTGCTTTTCAGATGGCAAACTAAGTATTTTTAGACATACACTGTAGTGATGGACTTGACCTAACAACCGTCCAGTAAATAGTATGAACAAACAAGACCTGGTTTTGACTTTTTTTAGCTAAAAAAGTTCCCTGTGTGGCCATTCCTCTTCCCACCACTTAGAAAATGTCCTGGATGAAATATGCTATTTCTTTTTTTTTTTTGTTAATCCTGGTTTTGAGGATAATGCTTCTCTGCTCCCTACCCCCCCAGTTTATAGTCACCCAACGATTGCCAATAGTCGACCATTTATCTAAAGCTGTCACATATACCTTTTCACTAATTGCCTTTAAACGTGACTTGTTTAAAACAGAATCCAAATAACTGGAGACCTGTCACTGCAATCTAAACAAGCACATGCAGAACTGGAACGGTCCCATCAAAAGTAATAATATAGATTTTCTAAATTGCTTCTTGTAAATCCAGTGCCATATTAATGTTAAAACTAATGCTTTATAAAACTGTTGTACTGTGTTCATTATGGATGTTTTGGGAAAACATGGAACTGGTATGTTTAACTTTAATGCTGAACTGGTAATAAGTCAATAAGTGGTAATATATGGGATGAGTTTTAGATATATTATCAAATATTTATTTAGGGCAGGGGCAAAATTGGAAATATTGAATATATTTATTGTCAGCAGAGGATTTCTTGCAAAATAAACATGCTAAGCAACCCTCTGAACTCCATCTTGTCTGACCCTTAAAGCAGACTCCTCTGTGCTTGCATCAGTATAGGGCATACAGATGGCTGTTGTAAGGCTGGCATGTAACTCAGTAAATGCCCTTTATTCACAGCATCAATCACGTCATCTATTAGGGGGAAATGTATACTTTTGCTTTGAGAGATTTCAATAAGCCACTTCATCTCTGTTTACTGTATACTGGAATTCCTTGCTTCTTATTAGAAATGAGAGATACTTGGTGCCAGGGACAAATCAGTTCTTATGGTGTCAACAACGGTTCCCAGTGGATCCAAATGCGTCAATGTCCAAATTTGCTGTGATGCAGTAAAGCATTGTATTTGCTTCAATTAGACGTTTGCTGTGAATGCTTTCATTTATATATTATTATATATTATCATTTGGTTAGCACCCGGCCAATGCCACAAAGGAGAGGTGAGTGCCGGTATCAAGCACTTAATTATGGAAAGATCCCTTATATGGAAAACTTGTGTATTATAAAACATTATTATAACTAATAACTAAAACTTGTGTATTATAACTAATAACTTGGAGTTCCATGACCACTCAGCTTTCAGCCTCCTGCCTTTATATGCTCATGGAACACCTTATATGTTAAATTGGGGGTACATTATTCTCTCTCTAAAATGAATTGAATGATACCATGTACTGGCTGTGTTAATCATCTTTCCTATTTATGTTCAGTGAATATTTATATTTATTACTGCTAAATTACATTTAAAACAAATCTACACCCAAGGTTCATTGTCTAAATATTTCTTGTGAAGCAGATTGTATTTAAACCATTTAATTGTGCAAAAGACACACCTGGTAATAGTCAATGGGGCAGATTTACTAAAGGTGAAGTGGTCGTCACTAGTGAAAATTTACCAGAAATCCCATTCGCAGGGGCATTGGCAATTTACTAACAGGTAGAGGACAGTTCACTAGCGAAAGAGACCGTAAGAGACTGTTTCTTCCACCTTAGACCTGGCAAACTGGTAAGATGAAGCTACATGAAGCTACATCCTTCTCAAGCTTATGTCCTGTATCCTAAATGCAGAAAAGTCATAAAAGTTCTAAAAAACAATGGCGTTTTTTCATATTTTAAAGTGGGATTGCATTCAAAAGTTCTAACTATTTAAGATTTTTGTGTTAACATTTTTTTCCAACCATTTGAGGGGCATGCCAAATTTGTTTTAGGGTGGTCTCGTGTCTAGGGCATTAGAGGATCTCTTTTGTCTTTATTATGCTTCCTTGGACATTTGTTATAATAAGTGGCCACTTGTAATGACCTCAGCTTACCCTGGTGGTCTAGTGGTGTTTCCTCTTGCATACGGGGGCCCGCCATGCCTTCTGCAGGGACGCCCGCCGCATGCATCCTGTCTCTTGCAGTGCCGGTTCCTCTATGGCGCGTGGCCACACACTCCCTTAGTTATGCGCTGGCGTGATTACGTCATCATGCAATGTCGCGAAATATAAACTATTTAAAGGGACCTTTTTAAATTTTTCACTGCCCATTGTTAGGTTCAATTTGTAAAGTTCCTAGGTGCCTGTCCTCCTTGTATTCTATCTATTATTACTGGTTTTGACCCTTGCTTTGCCTGTGACTAATCTGATCTCTCCAATCCTGATCCTGCCTGCTTGTGACTACTCTGACCTCTCCAATCTGTCCTTTGCCTGTCCTCTGACTATTCTATGATCTCCAATCCTGATTCCGGCCTGTCTGACTATTCTCTGCTTGTGCTGACCCGGCCTGCCTGTTCTTGGTGGTGTTCTTCCTTCCAGTATCTTGGTGAGACGATCGTGACCCTTTGCTGGTCCAGAACCATTAGCCTAGCTCCTCTCTCAAATAAGACCTGGCGGCATCCGATTAGCCGAGGGCTCCTCCCGAGGTTATAGGCAGAAGTGAGAGCCGTGACCAGGGAACTTAGCTTGGGTTCTGGATATAGGGTGCCGAACGTGACACCACTTCAAGCATTTGCACCAACATTTCTAATAAAGACATATATAATACCTATATGTACGGCCCTATTCAAAGTGACATAAACGTAAGTGTACTAATGAAGTTTTGCTAGGCAGAAACAAACGTTAGCAAAAGTTCGCTATGAAGCTGACAAATTAATGATAGAGAAGCTTCTCCAGCTTTTGGCTACAGAGACGCAACTTCACGAATTGGCATAGTGGTAACGGATTTACGCCTGGAGAAGAGGCGAAGTGTGGCAGAGCCTTCACTGTTGTGCCCTTAAGTGAATTTGCCTCAATGTCTCTCTTTGTATTTATCAATTTTTCCTATGAAAATATTTATAGCACAAAGTGGTTAATAACAAGCTAAAGAAGCATCCTTTTCATTTTCCTTCTTGATTGGTCTTTTCCACTTCACTTACTGAACTATTCTGGAAGGAATTGTTTATACATCATTACTGAGCAAGCACTGAAAACAGTGTTTCTTCTCTGGCCTCCTACTCAGTCTTTCCTGGATCTTATTAAATTAAGTCAGTGCTAATTAGATACTAATTATAGGAAGGCTAGTGGCCTGTGTTAAAATGTTAATTCTGCAAAAACAAATACATATAATGCTATTGTTTGCTGTTGTTAAGAATTGTTTAGTAAATGCTTGCAATTTGCAAAAACTTAGTGCAATTCATGTTTGTTACCCACAATTTAAACTTATTTTGGCAGATTTGGAATATTAATTTGGCAGAATTCTGGCATATTAATTTACATTCTTGTTTACATATACTGTATGAAGATGCTACCACCACTTTGAGGATAGAGTTGCTTCCTTGATACCATTAGGGTAGAAAGGGCAGTTCTTCTTTGTAACATTACTTAATTACTTTTTCCTTATCCTCCATTTAGAACCCTCTAGGAAGAATAATAAAGAGTGATCTGGGGTTTCCTGTAATCCTTCCTCAGTGATGACACAGGATTCCCTGTGGAACACAATTGCTGTTAATTTGCTTTTGTAACATGGGAACTGTGATATTCTACCTGCTCATTGAAGTTTGTTGTTGTTTATTTAGTCCCACTGTCTATAATGTAATTTCATTCAGGCTTGTAATGCTCCATTACACAATAAAAAAGGCAGTTTAAAAATACAAAATATACATACATTCTTTTATATTAATATATTTTATCATGTGACAATTCCTGGCTGTGATGTTCCATACTGCTTTATATGTTAACATAATAATATATCCATGTAAGAAGAATAAAAAATAAAGTCATGATTGTTCTTAGCAGGGAAATTAGTTCAGTGAATATCGCATGCGCAGAACATCATTTTTTGCCTGTCGTTTTAATTAGGATATATACAGTATGTGTGTGTGTGTGTGTGTGTGTGTGTGTTTGGGGGGTATTTTTTGCTCTAAACAAGCCAAAATCTGAAACTGAAAGCCAAGATATATTCTTCTTTAGTTTTGTAAGTAAAATAAAAAAACTAAATTTTAAAAATTGTGGAGCTCATTTATGGAAAACTAAATGAAATCAACTAATGGGTACAAACTTCCTCCTATTAAAATCTTATTTACGCATGGTGTGAATAAGTGAAGTCTTTTTTGCCTGTATTACAGATGAATAATGAAAATAAGGTTTGGTATGAACCCAATATTTTTTCCCTGAACTGTTGCAATCATAGTAATGATATGCGATGATAAATAACTCAAAATACACATTCAGGATGTGATGTTGCTTGTGTTCACACAAGGGGTTTAAGCAATCATGGTCACAAACAATCTGTTTTACTCTGGGAGATACCCAAACATTTCTATGGGAATATAGTATGACCCAAATTGCTGGAAAAAAAACTTTTTTTTAGCCACACAGGCTTCTGAGAAGTAATGTATGTTGTAATCCAGGCAATTGCCTGTATTCTGTGCTTGTTGATAAAATGAACAACTTGTAGCCAGAAAACTGCTTTTTTTTTTTTTTTTTAAACTGAGGGGACAACCCCCCCATGTGCCTTCACCCTTACAGACATGTCACATCACTATATTCTTATATTATTATAGTCACTGTACTATTTTGCTTAATACTCAGTTAAACTCTGTGGAATGTTTATTCAACTGTTTTTAATTGTTGTCCTTTATTTTTATGTTTCCTTAATGTATTGCCTTTGGATAAAATGATAAATATATTTTATGGATATTTTGTTGGAAACTTAAATGGAATAATTAACACAAGTAACCTTTCTGTTGCACTGTAGTACAATGACCTTACTGCTTAGTGAAGCTGTTTTGAACAAGATGACCCTGTTTTGCTCAGTGTCAAAAGCATGAAAACAGTTAGGATAAAAGAAAATCGTTTTCTTTTATAAAAGATATGCAAGTATAATTTGAGTTGCTGTTTTTATTAATGCTGTAACATTTTTGGAATTAATTATACTTAAAAATAAAAACTGTAAATTGCCCATTTTTTTTCTTAAAAAGAAAGTGTACCAAACAGAACACACAAAACAAGAGACAACATTAAAACTAGCACATGCCACATTTTACAATACTCACAATACTGAGATGGCTAGAACTTTTTTCTGAAGGTCTATTTTGAATGAAAATCTATCCAGTTCTGTAATTGGATTTACAGTATATGAACAGTGTCAGGACCTTTTCCCTTCTTTATTGAATCAAAAGGAAGTACAGACTGACGTTTCAGGGTCACATAGTGCCCCTTTCTCCAAGTCAAACATAATTAAAGAACAAGATCCTAAGTGCCCTGGAATTTGCTGTGTTCAGTTTTTAATAACATTTGTCACCAAATGCTTATATACTTATAGCGTGAAGAGCAGATCCTTTCCCATTTAAACTATCATGACAAATTACAATTAGGGTTTCTTTTCTCTGCTGTTAAAAATATTAAGTAAAGTGCAAAAGCCTCCCTTGCACCCCACAATTATGCACATATTTTTTAATTATTTTACTTTGACCACAGGTGGAAGCACTCTGTGCACAGGTTTATTGCTTCTGTGGCAATGGTTAAAACCCCCCACAAATGTCATGATTTTGGCTGTATTAGCTCAACAGCATTACTCACCTATGTGAGAAATAGTCTGCTTGGAATTCATTATTGTGCAGTGCATTGCATTAGTTGTGTAACTAGACTGCTTACTATACTGCAAATCTTTAGCTTTTGCTCAGTAGCCAATCACCATCAGGCCTACCCCCCAATGAAATCTTAGGAGGGGGCCGATGCGCATGCTCAAGCCTATCCCCTATTCGGGCACAACTGCTAACTCACTTGCAACCCATTTCAAATCAGCAAATTTAATACTTCACATGGGGCTAGGAAGGTGGAACAACCATATACTGTAGCAGACTTGGTGGTTTGTGCAAGCGCCAGAGGCCTCCCTTCTTCCCTCCCCTCAGTACCACCTTACCTAACTGATTACACCATGATACCCAGAATGTGCCAGGTGCATTTGCCCCCTACACGTAGCTATGCTTTAGATAGACTAAGGCACACAATGGAAGGATTTTAAAAAATAATCATGCCACCTTTAAATGAGTTTTGAAATGCATGCTTTTTTAAGTGATTTCCTTTGTCATTTAATTTCTCTGGGAAGGTTATCCTGTGCAAACAAAAACCTAAGCAAATCATTTCTCCAGTATCAACCCAGCACAACCTAATATTTGTGCCACTGTTTGCACCATAGCTAGTAAGTAGTATATACTGTACATACAGCATGGCACCAAAGTTGATCAAAGAAATTGAAAAAAAAAAAAACCAGGTTTAGCACATAAAGGTTCATTAGATATTCACCCACACTTCCATCTAAATATATGACCACCTGACCATCGGCCTGATCTGTTAGATCCATTTAATTCATATCTGAGTAATCATTCCATATGACGATTGCTCAGATATCCGCTAACTTAAGACAGTGTGTGGCCAGACCTGTAGAATATGATATGAAGAAACACAGATGTAAAGGAGTTGGGGTATTACAACAGATGGCAAGTTTTCATTTTTGTTTCTATTCATTTTCAGTCCTGTGGCCGTGACTGATTACACTGTTACACTGTGATGATTCATCCACTGGAACAGGGGTCCTCCCAGATATGGGAAGGTGGAGGGGAGGACTGATAAAGAGTGAATGCAAGTAAATCAAATTTACTAGTTACATGCAGACACAGGGGGCAATCAGCCTAACTGATTGCACCAGCGTAAGTGTTATATGATTCTTTACCTTCAGCCAGGCCAAGACTGGCAATCTGTGGGTTCTGGCAAATGCCAGAGGGGCTGCTATAAGGTCCCATAGAAAGTCAATATTAAGTGGGCTGGTGGGAGCTGTTTGGGCCTCTATGTGGGCTTATTGGGCCTCTGTATACCTGAAATGCCAGGGCCTATTTTAATGCTCAGTCCGGACCTGCCTTCAGCTCCTCAGAATCACAAGTAATTGTGTTTTGCATTATGTCAGTGAGACTCAGTTAACCCATGAAACTGGAAATACATACAAAATAAATACATATTCTGGTCCAAACACTGAAAATATAGCATTTGTGGATGTGATCTTGTATTATGCTTGTTCCACGCCAGATTTATTCTCCCTCCTACCCAATCAGCACATGTGCCGGAAAGCATCCCTTCTTGGGGGGAGGGGGATAAAAAATTTGATTTTATTTTTCTATATAGAAGATATGGTGCTGCATCCAACTGTCACAGCCTAAAGCTGCAAAGCTTTTGATCTAATTGGTAAGTACTGCCGATAACACAAAGGGGGTTATTTATCAAAGGTCAAATTTAAGAGTTTTTAATACCTCCAATGATGTTTAGCGCCTGGCGAATACATTCGCCCATCACTATTCAAGGGACCTCTGCCATTGACTTGGCAGGTTTTAGATGGTGTATATTCGGATTCAAGCTACAGCATTTTCAAGGTCGGGTATAATAAATATTGAAAACATGGAGTTTTTTTAAAAAATAACTCTGAAAATGCAAGTTTTTTTTAACCCAAAAAATTTATTTTTGACTCAAAAATAACCTTGAAAACTCAAAATTTTCTTCACCGTCAAATTCTTCTAATGTCACTTCTCAGTGTTTATTTGTAACATTGGTAGGTATGGAAAGAAGACCACAGCTCCTCTGATTTAATCATTTTGGCTTTTATCCCAATTACCTTTTTATTTGACCCATTGCTTGATCAGTAGTATAAATGCTTAGTTGACCAATGTATTTTGAATAACAATTTTATGTTATCACCTTTGCAAGACATTTTTCCATGGAGGTGGTGAGCTATTACAGTAATCAAACACCCTCTGTGACATTTCCATTTCACTCTGCAGACAGAGATCTAATTGTAATTATGCTGAATTTTTTTTAATGTAAGGGCAATGAGAAACATAGAGCACGTAAGTGTTTTATATGTGGCAATTCCCATTTTTATAGACTAAAAAGAATTTTTAGATGTAGCCCATGGGAATGTCAATCTTCTGCAGGCGAAAAAGCACTACCTCAATCTATCAGCCTTATCCATCATGCCCCATTCCACTCCATAACAATAAGGATAACACTATGAACTATTGGGTCACAAAACAGTTCTAGCATGTTTCCTAATGTAAACAGACCAATTCAACTTACCTGACACAATGTAACAGGAGCCAAAACTATGCAAAGAGCATGGCAAGGCTTATTGACTAGGAGGATGTTTCTGCTACATACTGCTTTCATTACCTATTATATTTAAAAATAACTTTATCAGTTACAAAGTATATTTTATGTATGCCAGCAGCTTAGAATTTTCTTTTATTGGACAAATATTTACTTATTTATGTACACACCCTGTAACAGCAAAAGCTTGTAGCAGCCCAAGGCAATATCTTTCAGCTTTGCAGAACATAAAGGTACCAACCTAAGGCCACCAGATGTTGACCCCCCCCAAAATAAAGCAGGCTTCTCTGGGTCAGAGTTCAGGGTCACTGTGCCTATAGCCTGTGTTACATAAAGCAGCCAGGCCAGCTGTAGGAAAGGTTCCATGCAAGGATGTCCGTGGTTGAGGAAAACCCAGCATGTATGTGGGGGAAGTGATAAATTAGTAAATTGCTGGGATTGTTTTCCTCCCAATCCAAAGCAGATGCCACCTTATCTTCCACTCTGTGCTGGCAAGCTAGATATGCAGCCGTGCAATACCAGGCTCAGATAAGTGTACCACAACAATTCCAGCACAGTTTGACTTTGTCAGTGAATAAATAAACAAGGTTTGTAGAATGTTAAATTTATATTAGATAAGAATACACAATGGAATAGTGTTGCAAAAGAATGGAAGAGCTCTATGGACATATACTGTATATGTGTATTTTTTATTTTTGTTTCTCATTTGGTCATGTACTAGATAGAAGTATGTCAGAATTAAATTTAGAAGTGCTGATATTTAACATTTCAGTTCTCAGAAGGTCTGATACTTTGGTAGAACCTAAAAATTGTGGAAAGCCAGCTTGAAGTTGGTGCTGCTGCAGGTTGCAGCTTGCAGGAATGGATAATATTGGTAACAAGTAACATACAAAGAGGTATATAGTACAGTAATCCACAAAAATTGCAGGTTATGGGAGCATTTTAAATATAAAAGTACAATGGAAGTGCAACTGATCTGGCCAAATTAGTTACAAGCGTACAATAGAGAGGGGGGTTTATCAATAAATATTCACTAGTCCCCTGTTTTACTAGTAATTTAGTATATGTTATAGGTATATAAATGGAGGTAAATAGTTATAGCCACTATATGGGGTTTACCATAACATGCTATGGTGGCTTGTCAATGATGATTTTATAACTAAAAACCCCTGCATTATGATAGTATATGCACTTACACCAATAGTAAATTACAAATGAAACGGGTCCAGGGAATGTGCATTGATCAATTCCGCCTTTCTTTTGTATGCTTGTGCATAGTACAGTACCTAAGACATACAAATGACACAACTGATTTAACATGAATTTAAATAAATGGCACTCAAATGCAAGTTTTCTGATTGAAAATTGTGTATTTATGAAAACAGGCTTGAAAAATAAGGAGCAGATTATAAGAACAAAGATAATATATCATGAATATAAATGCTACTGCCTAAAATAAGTTCGCTGGACTCAGGGGTTACTTTCTCAGTAATTTGATCAATACAAATTGATATAAAGTATTCATACTTTTGTGGACATGCAACCTGAGTTGCAATTATACATCATAAGATTATTGACAGGATTTTGTGTCTCCACATTGCCCTGATTTAACTTACCTTCAAATTAAAGGGCAATGTGATGTGCTATAGAGCTGCTTTATCTGAGGGAGGAAAAAACTGTTGCTATGTGCCCTCCCTGCAATTTGTCAGAAGTGCAGGACAATTAAAAAGCTGCTCTAGGGTCCTTTCTTCTCCCAGAGGCAAGTAAATCACTTCCATTTTCACAGCAGGAGAGGTGGTAGCCCTGACTGGCCTAGAACTTTATTGGGATGCAAGTGGAAGTGGACTGGGAAACAGATCCACACAATAGTTTTGTTGGGCTTATTTTTATATTTACACATATAGATATGTATACATATATAAATCGGACCAACCTACAGCTGCTGAGAACGAAGTTTGGATGGAAGGCCGCACAGTCATGTGCATTTAGTAGTCCCCATATGCTCAGTCTCTCATGCTGGATCATGGTGATAGCTGTCCACAGACGTTTTATGTTGTTGAAACCTTCGTCTAATCAGTGAAGGTCTTTGCAAGAGGTGCAAACAGCTTATTAGAGTGTTTTGCTTAGTAACCTTGATCCTCTAAAGTTTTAGATGAAAATTGTTCCCTTTGGGACACATCAGAAAGCAGTAAAATACCTGCTGGCGCCATAGAGGATCTCTTTGTAACAAACACCAATCTGAGTAAGAAGTGTTGTGCCTGTTACTATCATTCCACTTCTCCTGCATTACCAACCTGCTTGTGGCCAAGCCAAAACATCAGAAATCATTAAAAAAGCCTAAGTGCCAGACACAGGAGATGTGAGGGGAATGTAATGGTCTTGCTGATTGCTATCTTGCACATTTCCCCTGCCTGCTGAAATAACTGCACTTCTTCAAGTGATCTGAAAGCAAAGGGAGATGGACAGAGCTCAGTAGGAGTTCCAAATCAGGGGGGAGGACCTGTCAATCTAATTACCATGTACACTTGTTTACTTACAATTTGATGAAATGCCTGTCTTTGTGCTGCTATTCAACACATACTTGAAAATGTAACCGCATCTAACTTGTATGTTTGTGTTGATGATAATGCAAGTGTTAGAAAAATGTACAGTATTTGTCCCATATAAAATTTAAAAATATCTTAAGTTAATTAAAGCATTTCCCTCAAATAGCACATGTTCACTAAAGGGAAATATATATTTAGAAGTAGGATTAATGTTTATTTTGGCCTCATGCTCAGTTGTAGAAACATACAGGGTCCCTGTGTTGGGATCTGTAGTCTAAGAAGCTGTAGTAATACGGTTCAGTCAAGGTATTCCTTCCCCAAAAGCTCTTATTACTATTTAGATGTGCTACCTTTGCCAAAGAAGCTATCCTTTGCTGAATGGCAGCTGTTTTTACTTAGAAGACAGAATACCTGTCTTTTTTTTAATGGAAACTCATATACATATGGTACATCATATAGATGCTATATTCCTATAACTACCCATATCAGCATAACCTATGAATGCAGCCTTCCTTCGTTTCTTTCCCTGGCATGCAAGTTAGTGATGCACAACTGCACATTCAGGGCTGCTCCTGTCATGAGACAAGGTAAGAATCTTGCCTCAGGTGGCAGTGAGCAGTCAGTTACAAGGGGTGGCATAGGAGTATTGTGTATGAGAAGCCTGGTGCATTGGTAGTAATTAAAATATGTGTTTCCTATAGATACACTTTAATCTTTGTTACAGTTGGGTAATTGCATGTACTTCTGATGTTTAGTTTGGAGTGCCAGGCATCATCTCCTGGCTGAGCTCTGCAGGCAATCCTTTTTTGGCTGCTTACTTGCCTTATGTTAGCTTCCAGCGTACTACCAGCTAGGGAGACTCAGGGACAGCTAGAGGACTAGCATCTGCACCAGATGGTGAGTACCTTCTGCCAGCCTACAGTTCTTTGGGACTCCAAATTACACTTCAACTTCGGTAGAAAACTAGTAGCTTGTAAGATTGTATTAAGTCCAACAAACTGGCTGCCATATAGATTATTCTGATCAAGGGTTCTAATTATAGGAATCTTTTTGAGTAGGAGATACACTCTGGTTACTCTAGCAGGTATATAAGTAAAATAGGCGAATAGTCCCATAGTAGCCAAACTGTAAAAATAATGCCAAGCATTCTTACAAGCAAATCCAGAAAAGGCAATGTAATTAAAGATGCAAAATTTGCCCAGCTGGCTGTTTTCTTATAGGGTAATAGTGCAAAAGGTGTTTCGTTACCTCTTGAAAATGTCTTTCAGGCAGGTGACAAAATGGCTGAAAATCCCTTACTTAGAAGAGAGTTGGAATTGCTGTATTATTTCCAGTAGAACCCCATTATCATGAGTAAATAATCTGCATTTTCATGCAATAATGTTTCTCCTGGCAAGCATTCAGCAATTCCAGTTCTCTTTAATGAAAATTGTTTTTTGGAGTAGTATCACCTGTTGTGAAAGGTAATTTTGTACATACGACAAAACAACCCAAGTATAATTTTTTTAAGAGCTGACCAATCAATGCTACCTACTAGTTAGTTTTATTTGCATGCTCCTAAAATGTTTATTACATTTTTATTACTTAGCAGCCTTTCTCATAGTGTTTTAAACCTGCAGAGTCACTTACTGGGGCTATGATCTAAATGTCATTAATATTACTAAGGGAACACCAATATGCTAACAACTTTGGCCTGCCTAGGGTGAATTATCGTCATCATATTGATCAGCAATAACATTATTAGCCTGATCTTGGGGGCACCCTACTTATACTGAGTTTCATTTCAACCAATCAGTCAGTCAGCAAGCTTCTGTTATTGCAGCAAACCTGTTATTGGTTGGACACTTGGGGGCCGATTCACTAAGGGTCGAATTTCGAAGTTAAAAATACTTCGAAATTCGACCCTCGGATTGAAATCCTTCGACTTCGAATATCGAAGTCGAAGGATTTAGCGCTAATCCTGCGATCGATCGATCGAAGGATTTTCCGTTCGATCGAACGATTAAATCCTTCGAATCGAACGATTCGAAGGATTTTAATCCAACGATCGAAGGAAAATCCTTCGATCAAAAAATCACAGGCAAGCCTATGGGGACCTTCCCCATAGGCTAACATTGACTTCGGTAGCTTTTAGCTGCCGAAGTAGGGGGTCGAAGTTTTTTTTAAAGGGGAAGTACTTCGACTATCGAATGGTCGAATAGTCGAACGATTTTTCGTTCGATTCGTTCGATTTCGTTCGAATTCGAACGAATTTAACCAATTCGATGGTCGAAGTACCCAAAAAATACTTCGAAATTCGAAGTATTTTTCATTCGAATCCTTCACTCGAGCTTAGTGAATCAGCCCCTTGGTCATTGAGAACCATATAGGCTGACATTTCTCTTTAGTTTGGGTGGCCTTAAATGAGTAATAGTGCAGACTTACCAGTCCAGTCAGCTGCATAGTCATGGCTGGCATGTGTGTGGGATCCTCGGCAGACAGTCATAGTTGGCTGCTTCCTTAATAATCCAATTAAGCCCAAAGCTCCACTTGTGTGGCCAAGCTACACATGATTCAGTTGCTTGCCCGCTGGGTCTAATGATTAAATTGCTAGGAAATCTAGGTATGTATAACTTTAATTGTAATGTGCTGATAAGGATCAGTATTTTTGTTTTATTAAACTATTGTATTGCCTTTGCTTCTACAAGGATATATTGCAATGCAGTGTTATTAAAAGTATTGTACAACACAACTAATTTTTTGAGGTCCCAGATTTAATTGTAGCCTTGGCACTATTCACAAGGCGTATTAATGTTCTCCCAATGCTTGCATGAGTTTCCCCTGTGATTTCCTTCCACACTCCAACAATATACAGGTTAATTGACTCCTAACAAATTGGCTGTAGTCTGTATAAATGATATAGAGGATCCAAGAAATCACTGGCACTCAAAGCAAGCAAATGCAGGGTTATACCCTTGCAAATTTTATTCTGCAAACGTGCAACGTTTCGGGGTCAGACCCCTTTGTCAAGCATCATAAATCATAAATGATATAGAGACCTTAGACTGTAAGTTCCTCTTGGACAGGGGCTAATGTGAATGGTGTATAATCTCTGTAATAAATGTAGTGGAATATGTCAGTGCAATATAAGTTAAGGATAATAATAAGGAAAAACTGTTGCCAGTGAAGCCTACTACAGACTTGAATAAAAAACAATTACCTTTCCCAGGTGAGACAGATACAAAGAGCATAAACCGCACCACTAAGTCCAATAAAGGTCAGTAAGGTAATGCAAGAATTATATTAGAAACTAGAAGTGTGAGATATGCTAAAACCCCATGGAAAATAGTAATAGTAATCAGGCCACCCCTCTCATCCCATGATTCTAGCCGCTTGTGAGGGGTCTGTCCCTGGGGCTGCGGATCACACTTACCACAGAGATTGTTTATACTTAAGGGTGAGCAGGTCCTGCCACAGGGACTGTGGTAAGGGAGTCATAGTGTCACGCACGTGGGGGTTAACCATGGGGGCCCTCAGATGTGAAATTTTGCAACCAATCAAAACTGAATCCCAAAGTTTGCGATTGACATGTGGACTGTGAATAACTAAAAACATTTATGTGTTAACTTGATTCAGGAACTCCAGTACATAATAAGTCCTGAAATGTTCCTGCTGTAGCATAGCTGTTTGGATCCTAGGATGATTTAATTGCCTGTGAGTACTGATAAGTACTTCACTTTCTCTCCATCTGTGAGAGGCCAATTTTAACTTTCTTTTTTTTTAAATAAATTGTCTATTGCACGGTTCATGATGGGGCTGCGCCAATCTGTTTTGGATTTTGTAAACTAGAAGGTTGCATATACATTATTTAGTTAGCAAGACAAGAATAATACAGAAGTTCACTTACAAATCTTCTGATACATAGAGATGGAATGTACATACGTGTTTGTTATACATCTATTAGTTACATAGCTCTTATATACGATTTTACTATGCTGCTGCAGCAGCACATGCATTTCAGGGGAAGCTTTTACAATTTATCCCCAAGATCTACAGAGGAATTTAACCAATCACCAATTACACTGTTCATTGTGCAGCTCTACTGTCACATGGGTAGGAAGAAATAAACATTGAGACAATTTAATTGATAGTATACTCCAGTGATCATTTATAAACACACTGTATATTCTGCTTTATTTTATACTAATCTGTTGCTCATGCTAAAATAATGTATATGTTTTGTTTCATAACATTAACCTAAACTTATATTAAAACAATGTCAACTCTTACTATAAATAAGATCATTCCAAGCTGGAATGAAATCAAAAGTAGGAAAGTTTTGTTTTATTAAAGCACAGATGCATTGAAATTTATAGCAGTATTTCTTCACAACAGTATGGGGTAAATAAATAAATTTGTCAAAACTATTAAATACCATAAGAATATTACAATGTCCAGCATATGATTCACCCTAAAAATTGTATATTTCACTGATGTTTCATGTTCTGCCAATAAGTGATATAAAAAAACAATAAAATCTTAATTAACGGGAGGAGGTACCAATTTGTTAAGTAAACTGTATTGACTCTAATACCTAGGGGCAGATTTATCAAGAGTCGAAGTGAATTCGAGGGAATTTTCGAAGTAGAAAAATTCGAAATTCGAAGTAATTTTTTGGATACTTCGACCATCGAATAGGATACTACGACTTCGAATTTACTTCGACTTTGATTCGAAGTAAAAATAGTTTCGACTATTTGAACATTCGATAATCAAAGTACTGTCTCTTTAAAAAAAACTTCGACTTGAATATTTCGCCAACTTAAACCTGCCTACATGCACTGATCCATGATATTTAGTAATCTTGTTAACTAAAAAAACAAATCTATCCAAATGCATTTTGTATATATAATGAGCAATAATCTTGGTGTTTTCAAGATAACGAAACACCAATTCCAACTTTTAGACGTCTCCAGTGACTCTAGTTGACAACTTTTTTTCTAAAAAATATGCAGGTCTAGGGATTCTTTGATAGCAGTAAAGTCGACAGAATGTATATTCTGTGCGCAGACGAGCCTTGGCAAACAATCCGGTCATCTGCTACTGTAATGGAAATAACCATGGGCTGGTACATCTTTAAAGAAGCTGACATTAGGGGGCAGATTAATCAAGGGTCGAATTTCGAAGTACTCCGATCGTACTTCGAATTGAACGATTCAAACGTTAAACTTTAAACACACAGGAGGTCCCCCATAGGCTAAACAGCAATCTGGCAGGTTTAAGTTGGCGAAGTATTGAAGTCGAAATTTTTTTAAAGAGACAGTACTTAGATTATCGAATGTTCAAATAGTCGAAACAATTTTTACTTCGAATCGAAGTCGAAGTAAATTCGAAGTCGTAGTATCCTATTCGATGGTCGAAGTATCCAAAAAATTACTTCGAATTTCGAATTGTTTTAATAGTTTTGACAAATCAGCCAAGAGGATATGTACCCTTTCCTTTAAGAGCAACCACAACAACAAGCTGATCGACTTTCTTCTGAACACTAACCCAAAACTAGGATATTCTTAGTGATTACAGTAGTGATACAGTATATATATATTCTTAGTGATTACATTAGTTATATATATACAGTATGTTAACTACACAATTTTCAAGATGTAATTGCTATTGAAATCAAATAATAAGTTGGCTTTTGCCACATTGTTTTAGTAGTTAGAACCAATAGTGCAGAGAATAGCAGGGACCAGACATTTTCCCACAAGCATGATGATAATATTTTCCAAATTTAAGTATTTCAAAACAAATTTACTCTTTTTAACATTACA
This sequence comes from Xenopus laevis, assembly GCF_017654675.1. Lineage (NCBI taxonomy): Eukaryota > Metazoa > Chordata > Amphibia > Anura > Pipidae > Xenopus > Xenopus laevis. The sequence continues at coordinate 73,922,072 of NC_054379.1, read as the reverse complement.
TATTATTTTCAGCAATGATCACTATTTTATTTAGTATCTCCTTAAGGATAAATAAAGCCAAAAAAATATATTTAACATACTGTACCAGCAAAAAGATACAGTAGTAATAATACAGGCTTTCATAGTTTTTATAGTCTACAGGTGCTCACAATTTTGGAACAACTTATGTCATCTTTTGAGTGCCAGTGACACTTTACATGTTCAGTATGCTTTGAACAGTTGTCATCAAGGACAAAATGAGGTTTCTCTGTTCTAGATGCTGATGCTATAGGGCTGATGATTCATTTCTGGTGCAGAATGCACTGGTTTTCAGAGCTTAGATGTAAGATGTTAAAATGAATTAATTGCTAATAATTGTTAATATGTATTTGTAGAGCAAACAGATTTTTTTATATTCAATTTTGAAATCTGACACGGGGCTAGACATATTGTCAGTTTCCCAGCTGCCCCCAGTCATGTGACTTGTGCTCTGATAAACTTCAATCACTCTTTACTGCTGTACTGCAAGTTGGAGTGATATCACCCCCTCCCTTTTTCCCCCAGCAGCCAAACAAAAGAACAATGGGAAGGTAACCAGATAACAGCTCCCTAACACAAGATAACAGCTGCCTGGTAGATCTAAGAACAACACTCAATAGTAAAAACCCATGCCCCACTGAGACACATTCAGTTACATTAAGAAGGAAAAACAGCAGCCTGCCAGAAAGCATTTCTCTCCTAAAGTGCAGGCACAAGTCACATGACTAGGGGCAGCTGGGAAATTGACAAAATGTCTAGCCCCATGTCAGATTTCAAAATTGAATATAAAAACATCTGTTTGCTCTTTGAGAAATGGATTTCAGTGCAGAATTCTGCTGGAGTAGCACTATTAACTGATGCGTTTTGAAAAAAACACGTTTTCCGATGACAGGATCCCTTTAAGCAGTACTGTTATTGGCCTTGTAGTGTGACTTTTATATCATATATATTGAATAGTTTGAGTGGGTCCCTAAACTTAGGCAACTGAAAGAAGTCCAGAGCATGTACTGTAATATGAATCACTAGAAAATAATATGGTCATCTACTGGGGCATATTTAGAGGCACAATATTTACTGCTTAATGGTTTATGTTTCCTTGTTGTAGTAGAAGCGCATAATGTGTAGCATTTCTAGCCTACTTCATTCAGAAAAAGTGCTGTGTTCCCTAAACACTAATTTCACCATGTGGTAATTAGTTGACACGGCAACTGTTATTCATTGTATCAACACATAGCGTAATTGTATCCCTCTATAAGTACGCCAAGTTAAGCAACATATGTGGCATCTTCATGGGATTAATAAGTTTGATACATAGCTACATCACTGTTCCACCCTGGAATCCATATTCGGATAATGGAATCATGTTGTCCGGTTCATATCACAGCTCTATCTGACCTCACTGTTATGCAGTCATCGTATTAGCTTGTTCTAGATCCGTCCGGCACTAGGGATGTAGCGAACGTCGGAAAAAAAGTTCGCGAACATATTCGCGAACTTGCGCAAAAACGCGAGCGGTTCGCGAACGGTTCGCGAACCCCATAGACTTCAATGGGAAGGCGAACTTTAACATCTAGAAAAGACATTTCTGGCCAGAAAAATGATTTTAAAGTTGTTTAAAGGGTGCAACGACCTGGACAGTGGCATGCCAGAGGGGGATCAAGGGCAAAAATGTATCTGAAAAATCTGCCTGTGTGTGCTTGGAAGAGATAGTGTAGGGGGAGAGCTGTTAGTGATTTCAGGGACAGATGATAGTAAGTTTGCTGGCTAGTAATCTGCTTGATACTGCTCTGTATTGGAGGGACAGAAGTCTGCAGGGATTTGAGGGACATTTTAGCTTAGGTAGCTTTGCTGGCTAGTAATCTACTGTTCTCTTTAAACAACTGCCATACGTTGACCTTGTAGGCATTGTTTGCCCAGTTTTTTTGGACGCAGCCACTGAAGCACAGTTGCCAGAAAAAATATGCCATATAAATGCTGAAAATAGTCATTTTTCGCCATTACGTAAAATATATTATGGCTGCTTGAAAAAAGTGACTCCGGTGTTTTTTCTGGAGACGGTAATATTATGGATATTTAGACAGAATGGGAACAAGGTCACACAGCTCGATGGCGGGTTGAAGAAAACAGTGTGCAAATAATGCCTACAAGGCCAACGTATACACTACTACAGCGGTGGATACGGATTACGTAAAATATATGAATGCTGCTTGAAAAAAGTGACTCCGGTGTTTTTTCTGGAGACGGTAATATTATGGATATTTAGACAGAATGGGAACAAGGTCACACAGCTCGATGGCGGGTTGAAGAAAACAGTGTGCAAATAATGCCTACAAGGCCAACGTATACACTACTACAGCGGTGGATACGGATTACGTAAAATATATTATGGCTGCTTGAAAAAAGTGACTCCGGTGTTTTTTCTGGAGACGGTAATATTATGGATATTTAGACAGAATGTGAACAAGGTCACACAGCTCGATGGCGGGTTGAAGAAAACAGTGTGCAAATAATGCCTACAGGGCAAATAATGCCTAAAAGGTCAACTTATACACTACTACAGCGGTAGTAAAATAAAAAAAGTAAAATAAAAAAAAAATGAATATTAAAAAAAAAAAATTAAAGTTGGTGCTGCTGAACTACTAGGAGCAGCAGATTAGCACACCAGTCCCACTCCCCAACACTGCTAGACTAATAGCACTGGGCTCTTATAGTAGTAGTAGTAGTAGTAGTAGTAAAACAACAAAAAAATAAATAAAAGCAGTCCTTACAAGGACTACTGTTATTGCAGCAGTCAGCAGATGAGATCAGAAGCAGGACAGCTGCCCACTGCAGCTACATACAGAGCACTGCAGTAGAAGGTAGATTACTAGCCAGCAAAGCTACCTAAGCTTAAATGTCCCTCAAACCCCTGCAGACTTCTGTCCCTCCAATAACAGAGCAGTATCAAAACGATTACTAGCCAGCAAACTTTCAACTGTCCCTGAAATCACTAACAGGCAGCAGCTCTCTCCCTACACTATCTCTTCAGCACACACAGGCAGAGTGAAAAAACGCTGCAGGGCTTCGGTTTTTATAGGGAAGGGGAGTGGTCCAGGGGAGAGCTTCCTGATTGGCTGCCATGTACCTGCTGGTCTGGGGTGAGAGGGCAAAAAAAGCGCCAACAATGGCGAACCCAAAATGGCGAACGTCGCGCGACGTTCGCGAACTTCCGGCGAGCGCGAACACCCGATGTTCGCGCGAACAAGTTCGCCGGCGAACAGTTCGCGACATCTCTATCCGGCACCAAAGGAGAGAAGGCCCCCTCTTCCTCTCACAGCACCTACTGTAGCCTCGACAGCTGTTTTGATGCACAGCACAGCTTTGTCGAGAGATCATACATGGAACATACAGTCTTTCATACACACTGTATGTACCAGTACAAAAGGTGAGGAAGGCACTGTGCAAAATAGCTTACAATCTAAAGTGGAAGGGAATGAGACACAAGGTGTGGGAGTGGGCAAGATCAGAAATAAGCAGGTGAGAGATGTACTGGTAATGTATTTGGTAGCTAAACAGAATGAGGGTAAGCATCTCTAAATAATGTGTTTTAAGAGATCTTTTTTAAAGCAGAATGGTTGGGAGAAAGTTGGACAGACTGTGGGAGAGAATTCCAGGGGAAGAGTGCAAACCTTACAAAGTCTTGATTGCAAGCTTGTGAGGAGGTAATAAGAGAAGATTTGAGGAGCAGGTCAGTAGAGGAGTGTAGTAAGCGGTTGGGTGAGTATCTAGAGATGCTGGGTGAGTATTTTGGAGATGTTGGGTGAGTATCTAGAAAGTTCAGAGATGTAGGTTTGGGCAGAGTTATTAAGTGCTTTGAATGTCTGGGTTATTAGTTTGAATTTTATTCTGAATGGCAGTAGAAGCCAGTGCAGTGATTAGCAAAGTGGAATGGCAGAGGAGGAGCGGTTGCTGAGGTGTATAAGTCTGGTGGCAGTGTTCATTATGGACTGGAGAGGTAACAGTTTATGGGGGGGAGCCCAATTATTAGAGTTACAGTAGTCTAGACATGATATGATGAGAGAGTGAATAAGAATTTTGGCGGCATCTTGGGTGATAAATGATCATATTTTGGATATGTTCCTTAGGTTAAAGTTATATGATTTAGTAAGTGACTGGATATGAGGAGTGAAAGACAGGGCAGAATCTAGGATAACCCCAAGGCACAGAGCCTGGGGAGACGGGGTGATAGTTGAATTGTTAACTACGATAAATATTTCTGGGTGTTAGTTGGGGGAAAGGGAACCATTTCCGTTTTAGAGAGGTTTAATTTAAGGTAGAACAGTGACATCCAAGTAGAAATAGCAGACAGGCAGAAGGAGACCCGAGTTAAGAGCTCTGGATTGAAATCAGGAGAGGAGAGATAGATTTGAGTATCGTCAGCATGGAGTTAAATGCAAAAACAGGCAATTTAAGGCAAAAAAGGGGTGGGTACCAATAAATTAAGCATGGTATCAAAATGCCCCCCTATGGAATCATGCACCATCAGAATAATCATGTCCCCTCACAGGTGCCTTTTCTGTAGAGGAAACAACTCTAACCTTGACAGTCTACAATGTACCTTGGTTCTGCAAGTCCAAAAAATCCATCTTGTGCTAAACTATTTTCTGGCTTTTGTCTTAATTAAATAAAGTGTTTTTGTTATGTAGTAGCAGATGTACTGTACAGTACTAAAGACATTCTAACAAATATTTGGACTGAAAATTATATTGTCATAGATCAGGAAAGAGAAGAAAAACAAGTTTCCAAAGGATAATATCTGCCGACAAAATCAAGTGCCAAGAAGTTATAGCAATAATGCTGTACATCCTGTATTGTTTTTATGCATATCTCCTAATTTGATGACACAGAAACGTGAAGGATGTTAAGTACAAGTTCTAAGAAACTGCACACATATGCTGTACATTCTTCGCGGTAGATTAATGTTTTCCTGCTTAGCATAACTGGATGATTTCTCCTTCTTTTTTGTTCAGTAGTTGCTGAATTATATTTGAGTGTATTTTAAGACAGCTGTAAAGATGAATTCAAGATACTCTATGTATTTGGACAACAGAAGCAATTGCCAGTGATATAATCCAGTTTAATACAAAGACAAAATTTTGCACTGAATAAACAAAATGTCACTGACAGAATTTTTAATATTCCCGGATTAACAGGAATATTTCAAATTGACAGGATTTTTGCAAAGTCCAGCGTTACATAAATATCTACACATTAACCAGATAGCCCTATTAATTTTACAAGCATTAGCCAGCTGGGTCAGTGCTCTGTCCCAAATGACCAGGCAAGCCAATCCTTTCCCTTGCAACATCATGAATTTACCAGCTTGTGAGCTGCTTTCTAGACATAATCGAATGGAATGCTACATTGGACATGTACATTTTCCTTTATTTTTTTTTTTTTAATTTGAGAAGTTTTATTAAATTTATTGTTAATAAACAACGGCTTGTATATCATCAATAGGTAGTTCTTGCAGGCTATCTGATCATTCAGTTTAGGTTATCATGTCTTTTCCGGTAACTTCGTGCATTATCATTTATCAGCTGTACAACATATCTAACAGGGATGTAACAGGGGGTGGGGAGGAATGGGGGGGGAGAGAAAAAGATAAAGGGTGGAAAGAAAAAAAGACTGAGAGGAGGAGAGACGAGATAGAGAAAAGTTATTCAGGTGCCGTTTCACTTCATCTTAGCAACTCAGTAACTATCAGGACACTTTCATTTAAATGTACATCAAGGTAAGGGTCCAAATGTGATATCAAAAGGGGAAGATGGAGGGACAAATGGAACAAACAGAGCAAATAATACTAATACTCCAAAGGAAGAGTGATAAGGGAATGGAAGAGAAATAATAATGGTAAGAGAATTACTGTGGCTGTCAAAATTTGCAAGCAAAATGGGGAAGCAATAACAGCTGAAACACATATGAAGAAGCTGGGATGGGAAGATTTTTTGCCCACTAATATGAAAATATCAACACACAGATTCTGTAGTATATACTGTATGTATATAGGGGCAGATCTGAGGGTCAATTAAAAAAAAACTTTAATACAAAACAGGCACTCTTTTGTAGAGGGAGTTCACATATCTTATTACCCTTTTCTTGTCCTGTAGAGAAAAAAAAGGAAAGACAAAATGGCTAGATGTGAAGAAATGTAATGGCATGAAGTGCAGATACATAAAAGGATAACCGAAGACTTATATACAGCTGAAACATAATACATAGTAAAGTACAATATATCTTCTGGCTAGGCAAAACATATTTAGCATAATGTAAGTAGAGGTTGAATGGTTGCCCACATCTAGTAAATCAAAGCAACCTGTTAGTAAATGCTACCTGCAGATGGTTGCTGTGGGCTACTTGAAAAGTAGCCCCTGCTCACAGTTATACAGATGTCTGTGGCTAATATTGTGTCCATATATATCACCCATGAAACAAAAATATTCATCTGCATGCAGTGTAAGAACCCTTTTTAATTCATTTAGTTTCCCATTACATTTAAGGTATTTCATGAGCCTTCCTCAAGAAGCAAGTGTTACCTATTAAGCCGAAAATGTGGAATTGTTTACAGGTAGAAATAATGTGCCACTTTCAAATTGCTTCTCCATTCCATTTTTTTTTTAATTAGGACAGGATTGGTAGAACATTATATCATTGAGAAATGGGTAATATAAGACCTTCTTAGGTCCTCTAAACTATTTTGCTAATTTCTTTTTTCATTAAAAATCCAGCTTTTCTGCAAATGACCAGGTTGGTGATTAGCCTTTGAGAATCATGTTATAGCTTACAGATACAGTAAAGGTACCCCCTAATGTAAAATAAATAGATATTAGAGGTTACAGAGGAGCTCATTTACCATATAGGCAAAAGGCCATTATGCAGTACATGGAACTCCATATCTGTATTTTTAAGAAATTATATATATAAAGCTTACACTTGGGGGTTATTTACTAAACCTCAGTTTTTTCTGATTGAGGTGTTTTGGGGGAAAAACTAGAATTTTTCGTGGGAAAAATAATTTAAGTTTCCCGAAATTTATTATATGCCGAAGCTGCTAAAAGTCCGAATCCGAATAAATCCATTATTTCAAACCTTCCGAGGTCATGTAGAAGTCAATGGCAGATTTCCCTTTGACAATTTGAATTGTGATCTGCTCTGTATTTCGTCTTATAATAGATTTGGGATTTTGCGATTCGGGCGTCAAATTTGCTCGAGTTTTTACAGTATATTGAGTCTTTTCCCACACCAAATCTTTCAAGATATTTTATTGATAAATAAGATAAAATCTTGGATGAGAGATAAATTCAAGTTTTAGTAAATAACCCCTATATTATTGTTATCTGATGAAAATCTCCTTACAAATGAATTGATAATGTACCAAACCTCAAAGCAATGCTATCAACACCTTTCAAACATGTTCTTCTGTCTGTTTAAACAAAGTGTATTCCAGACTGAGTTTTCCACAAAGAACTGAAGTCTCAGTTTGTTTTTGCAGCCAATTTCAATTCAGCAATGAACTCTTTGCAGAAAGGTGGCAGCTTTAAAGTGAAGCTTTGCATAAATAAATAGAAAGAGGTGAAGAGGAGTATTACTATAACTCAGTGTGGACATGACATCCCACTCATATTCAATCCCATATGGGGTTTCCCATTTGCAACAGAGCAAAAGATCACTGCATTTATCCAGGGCTGCATTTAAATTTTTTGGGGTATATAAGGTATAACATGGCTGCTATAAAACATTCCCATAATAGAGCATAACAGTACTTCCCAGAACTTTATGGGTTACTTATCTCAATTATTTGGCGCAACGGATACAAACAGCCACATTACTAATGAGTCTGAGATACACGTATTGCAGTATGTTATGGCAATTATTTTGGTCAGTTTGTAGATTATTTACTACTTTATGCTTCCCTGCAGCAGCATGGCTGGAAATATTTATAGTTTAATTTGTTAAAGTTTATACTCACATGTAAACAAATATCAATAAGGTTTAAAACATGGTGGGAAAGTAAAAACATTCTTTATAAGGAAGTATTGCTACGATGAAAACTACCACGATGCTTTTAAATTTTCCATCTGTATTGTTGGTTCTTTTCCCACCCTTCCTTTCCCAATAGCCCCTTGAAATGGATGCCTTCTATCCCTAAACTCAGCTGGTGTTGTATGGGGTTTTCTTCCTATGTTAAATAGTTACATAGTAAATTTGCGTTTGAAACAGATAGCACTGATACTCCAAATGATACCCGAGTTTTATCCCTTTCACTTTTGCCTTTAAAAGGATAAATATGCACTACTTGCTGGGTTTTTAAGTAACTTTGTCATCCTAGCTTTATTGTTCGACTATGCTTCTGCTTGATTTTTGATACTTTGTAATTTTGGCCCACCAGCCTCTCTCTACTGAGTTTCTTGCACTCACTTCCAGGCAAGCTCCCAGCTAGTGAGAGACGTTTGTGGTTTTACCTGCACATAGTTCATACCTGAGTTTGACAAAATTCCATGGCAACTTTACAGGTCAGGCAAAGTTCGGGTTTGAAAAACTGGCCAACGTCCAGAAGCAGCAGTACTGATGGAACAGGATAACTGGGATCTATGATCGGACAACAGGAATTGGTATCAATGGGGTTTAAATAACTAATCTTTATTTATTGAAACTCAAATTTATCTAATATTTTTATTAAATCAGCTCGATCAAACTGTCATCCACGATTTTATATTATTTATCAATAAAGTAACTCAAAAAATTCAGGTCGGGAAAAAACTAGATGAAATCGGGAAAAAACCCAAATCGTACAAATTTTTTAGATTTGACGTCCGAATCACTCAATTTTTTTGGGTTATCGCTCAAAAACCCCACATTTTTCAGATTATCATCTTTATTAAGGTGGTCAGTAAATAGGTTTGTACCTAAAATGTATTTTGCATTTGTGATTAAATGGCACATTACATTGAAGAGCAATCTAATTATTGACTTAATTTTGCTGTGCTGGATATTTAGAAAAATTGTAGGAGGTGTAGCAGAAGATATTTCACAAAAAGCTCTATCATAACTGATAGGAACTAAGTGGCTTATTATACAGAGCTCATTATTTTTAGGAAGTTCATCCAAATAGGTTGTTTTAGTACTCTGTAGGCAGTGTTATTCTAAGAACAGTTGTAATTGGTCTTTGTTTAGGTTTGCAATCTGTTTGCAAGGCTAACCAACCCTAACAACAATGTAAGAATAGAAGATAAATAGGAAAAGGTCTGAATACAAAGGCAATTTACCTTTTATAAAAAGAAATACATTATATCTGTAAAATGTTATTTTACTTCATTAATTTAATGTATTAAGCTTACTTATTGCAATGATCACTAACCTTACAAACAACATTTTAAATTCAGATTGAAGTACAGCAACCAGCAACAAAATAAGTTTAAATACCATCACCAATAAATCACTTTTGAAACTTTGTCTTCAATTCTATGTTAGGTTTTGAAGGCGCAGAGGAGGGCAACTATTTTATGAAAATGTACTGGACGCTACCATACACTGGTATGGAGTGCAGGGGATTATTTAAATACATTGCTGTGTAAACCATAGGGGCATCCATGCAAAGTAGGGTAAAATAACACAAGTTTACATAACAAATAAAAGATAATAGTAATGGGTTTGGTTCTCAAACAGAAGGCTGTCAAATAAAACTTTCCTCATAAAATAGGAATTTTTTTTGCCATGGTTGTTAAATATGTCTTTATGGTATCATATTTGTCTCCAAATTATCTATATTGAGAGAGAATAGATTTTATTTTATCAAACTTTCCTGACTCCCTGTAATTATACAATTAAATAATTGAATGTGGCATATAATGACATTATTATATATTCTAATCAAGATATATATTTTAATCAAGATAGCAAAACTCTGTTGGAATGGTTTGCCATGCATTACCTATAGTGTTTTTGAGTTTAAAGGTTAAACAGATGTGATGACATAATGCAGTTCTGGGGAAGTGCTTGTTTAAATTGAAAATACCATGACATCTTTTTCAAAGCTGGCCTGAAACTGAAATTGGAAGAGCTTTTATGCAAGCCATTAATCCAAAAAAGTGAATTCAGCTGGGAACATTTTTTTCTTAATAGTAAACCGTGAGCCACGAAGACAGACATGATGTACGATACTAATGACTGCAGAAATCAAGTTATTTTATCTTTTGATGGATAAACTGGATTGGATTTTTATAATCCGCAGATGGAATGAAAAAATTATATATACAAGGAATTTAAAATTCTTTTATGCACACAAGAGACAATAAAATGAATTAAGTAGCAGTTAAATATAATTTTAGAACTGTTTTAGCTGTTATTTGTTTCTCAGGCTTTAGAATTCCAGATACAAATGAGATCAAAGCTGTCTGTAGTCAGTGCAAATAGGATCTGCCTAGCGCCCATTTATAGTACAACTCCAAACAGCAGAAATTGTAGGTAGGTAGGAAGGCTTGGGGATTGGTATGGTAGGGCAAGAGGGTGAAAGTGACACTTTAAAGGGGTTTTCACCTTTAAGTTTAAGTTTAAAATTGCCAGTTATAAACAACATTCCAATTGGACTTCATATTTTCTTTTTTTATAGTTTTTGAATTATTTGATGCCTTTTGACTTTTTCCATCTTTCAAATATGGGTCACTGACCTCACCTAAGGCTACTTTTTATTACTTATCTTTTTAATGAGACCTTATCCTGTTCATATTCCAGTCTCTTATTCAAATCAGTTCATGGTTGCCTGGGTCATTTTGCCCCTAGCAACCAGATTGCTGAATTGCAAATTGGAGAGCTGCTGAATAAAAAGCTAAATAATGCAAAGACCAGAAATAATAAACAACGAAAAACCAATTACAAATTATCTCAGAATTTCACTCTCTACATCATACAAAAAGTTATCTCAAAGGTGAACAACCTCTTTAAGTGACAATTTTGTATAGTCTGAGCCTGCCATATGTGGAATAAATGTGGTTTTATTAATATTATGAAATGGAATGCTGCAACTTCTTTAATACTAGCCCATAACAAATAGATGAACACATTATGCCTGCTTTGCTGTAAGAAACCTCATAAAATCTCTAAAAGTCCTCATTCAATACATTTCATAAGTAAGGTCAAATATAAAATAATGTAATAATGAAATGTAATTAAAACCAAATATGCAAGAAAACCACATGATAATTTAAGATCAGTTAGAAAATGACCTGTGCAGAAAAATAAAATTAAAAGGGTATACAGATATATGTAATGTACTGTGAAAACATTATTCCAGATTCCAAAGTTCTAACTTAGCAGATATCACTAGTGATGGGCGAATCAGTCCTGTTTCGCTGGAAAATCAGCGAAACTCCAGAAACGCATTGAAGTCAATGGGCGTCAATATAATGTCGACTTGCGACAATTTTGAAATGAGTGCCAATGTTTTTGGTCCAAATGCATTAAAGCCAAAGATTTTGAGTCTTTTTCTATATACACCATGTAAATGCACTGTTATCTCATTCTCTAATGTGATGGGCAAGATTTTAGTGTACATATTTTATGACCACATTGGTGCCTATTTCCATTGAAATAATGTCAACTTTTTATTCCTTTCCATAGAAGACTTTATTTTTGGATCCTAACATTGGTCCAATTAGAAAAGATTTCATATACCATGAATTTTGCTAAGCAATCTCTATCTTAATACAAATATTATGTTCTAGGCAATACTTAATATAATCATATAGTATAAAGTAGTGATGGGCGAATAAATTCGGCAGACACGAATTTGCGGCAAATTTTGTCGTTTTGCCGCAAGAGAATTAATTTGCGAAACAATTCGCCGACAAAAAAAATCAAATCAATCAAATCAAATGTACTTGTACGCCCATTGACTTTAATGCATTTGTACCAAATGCATACCAAAATTGACACTCGCATCAAAATTATTTTGATGTCCATTGACTTCAATATGTATTACAAATTTTTCGACATTTTGCAAATTTTGCAGTAAATTTGCGAATTTTTCTGTGAATCAAAACTACACAGATTTGCCCATCACTAGTATAAAGCTCTCTATGGAACAGTATCAAGTGCTTTAGCAAAGCACTCCAATGCTCCCCTCCTCATAGAAGGCAATTCAATTTTTCTGACAATATCTATTGTGCATTAAACCATGTCGACACAAACCCATAGTGTCGTAATTTATAATACATTCCAGTATCTTTTCTCTGATTAAAAACTTCCAAAACCCTTCCTTCCTCTTAGTAGGCTTCAAACTAAGGAGCAGATATAGTTTTCAGCCTGGGAAGGGGATCCCTTTTTGAATTATGGTACCACATTAGCAATTTGCCAATCTCTCGGCACCATGCCAGACATCAAAGAATCCTGGAAAATGAAGTAAAGTGGTTTGGCACTCACAGAGCTGAGCTCTCTTAGTAACCTGGGATGTATATTATTTTGTCCTGGGTCTTTGTTTACTTTCACATGTTCTAGTCTCTTTTGAACTTCTGAGTCAAATAGGCATCAATAGGTTTTTTTTAGAATAGGGTTTATTAAAAAGGAAACCTTTATTAACTGTTGTGTAAACAGATTAAAAATAACAGTTCAAAAGCTCAGCTTTTTCCCTGCTCTCATCAGCCAATTGAATAGGATAGGATATTAAGGGTTACACCCCTCCTTATTTCATTGTTATACTATTTACATATTCAGTTTGGGATTTGTTTTACTCCCCGCTATAATGCCTTTTTCATTCATTGGATAGATTGAATTCAGTGACAAAACGTTTTCTCATGATTTATCACATGAAAACTCATGGACGAGATTCAATTTGAGGAGTAAAACTTTCTCCAAAAGCAGTTCCAGTTTTTTCCCATAGACGTCAATAGAGTTTTCACGTGATATACTGTGAGATAGTTTTTTCTGAATTGAATAGCATCTGATATCTGATATTGAATCTCGTCCATGATTTTTCACGTGATAAACCTTTTGCTTACTGAATTGAACCTGGTCCTTTATTTTAGCTAGTCTGATTGCTTTGTTGGGCCTTTGTACTTGATACGCGTTTTAACATGTATGTTTAATATGCACATTCTTATTATGCTTTATAATATCTGCTTTGCTTGCTAGGGGACCGTGCAACATTTTAGACATTCCAATTTCTTTCTGTGTTTAACCCTGTGGTTCCTTTATATTGCAAAGTTTGAACTTAAAATATTTAGTGTATTAGTAGTTACTCCCTTATAAGTTGTCTCTGCAATACAAGTGCTAGAGATACATTTGGTATCATTAGATATAACAAGATCCAAAAGAGCATTTTTCCTAGTAGGTTCCTGAACTATCTGAAATGAAAAGTTGTCCTTTAGAATATTAACAAACCTACTATTAGCTTGCTTGACTTGATATAACAATAAAATAATTAAAGTCACCCATAATAGCACCTAAATTCATCATTTATATCAGTCCGTGCCCCAGTGGAGTTTACAGGCTTACACAGTGGTCAATTTTATAAAAAAAACAATTGACCTTCAAGCCAGAAAACCCAGAGGAAACCCAAACAAGCACCGAGAGAACATACAAACTTGTGAGGATTCGGGTCTGCGTTCTTGCCGGCGCGGGCGCGTTAGCGCGCGTCGGCACGTGACGCCGGGCGCTGGCGACGGTCGCGGGCGAGGAGGCGCCGGCGACGGTCGCCGACGCAAAGACGCGGACGCGAGCACCTGAGACGGACGTGACGTCAGCACGGCGACGCCGGCAGAATGACGCCAGTTGGCGCCAAATGGACATTATTTAAACCTGGTTCTGATGGAGATGCATTGCCTGGTTATTAGGTTATCTAACTGAAACCCTAGCATCTCTTCTCTTGTGATTTCCTGTTGTTGACCTTCGCCTGTTCCCGGATTACGATTTCTGCTGCCTGTCTCGACCCTTCGGCCTGTCTCTCCGTTTACGAACCTTGCTGCCTGCCTTTGACCTCGGACCTCCTGACCACGACTCTGCCTAATCCTCTTGTACCTTGCTAATCGTCTCATTGGCTACTCTCCACAACCCTGCTCCCTGTTCCACTCCAGGTGGGTAGCGGTTGTGTGAGGCGCTTGTGGGTTCACTATCTACGGCTCAAGCTCCTTCTACGACTGGATTATACTGGTAAGCTTGACACAAACTCTTTGCAGATAGTACCCTGGATGCCATCTAACCTGAGACACCAGTGCTGCAAGGCAGCAATTTTAACCATAGTGCCAACCCTTATATAATCCATGGGGAGTACATGAATTTTATGACATTGTTAAATTAACATAAAATGGGCAGCTATCTTCCCAGATTAGAGGGAGACATTCACACACCCCAGTAGTGCTGCAAAAGAATATTCCCATGGCTTCCAAATTTAGTTAACAGTGGTTAACTGGCTACTGAATCTGAGCGTAGTGAATTATAGAATACAGTGTAAGTGGAATTCTGAACTCCCCATTTCAATTGGGTTTCAGTAACGTTAAAATTATTTCTTAGTAGACTTAAAGTATGGTGACCCAATTTAAGAAAGACCCCTTATCTGGAAAACCCTAGGTCCCGAGCATTCTGGATAACAGGTCCTATACCTGTATTTGTTAAGGCTTATCCTTGCTTGTTTGAAATAACGCAACATTAAATTGTGCTCTTCCTTATTCCCTTGTTTTTTTATTTTAGCAGTACCCTTTAAAGTCCCCCTGGCCCGGGGGGTTGTGTTCCCAGTTATAAAAAGGAAATCTTAGATTTCTCCAGTTGTCCTCCTTGTTAATGATGGATATCTGACATACCCTAAGGGAAGAAACTGTTATTTCTCTATTCCCTTTGCAGTTTAATTGGCTGTGGAATGTAACACTCTGCCAGTGACCTTGCAGCTAAAGCACCACTTTTTACTTAAAGTGTTGCTGGACCACCCTGTTGTATACATTGCCCTTTCTATAGATCAGAGAGTAAATGTCAGAAAGGCTTGCTATATCTGCTTTAAAGAACCATGTTTACATTGTGTATTACAGAGCTGTCTGTTTTTGGTTTCATTTGCAGCCAAAATATCCTTGGCTTTTGTTCCAACACCTATTCATTGTATCTATAGAGCACCTGCTAAGAAGTAGATTAAATTGAGAAGCCTGTGTTCCCTACTAATACATAATATTTCTCTCTTAGATAGCTGGTCATCCTTCTGTTTGTTAATCTTCACAATTCAACTTGGTGTAACTTAATCCATTTTGAATTCAGAATTTGAAATAAGAAAAGAGAGAGAGATTGAATTGGCAGTTGCAGTGCAACTGCTATGCAGTGTAATATTTCCTGTCTTTTCCTTTCATATAGGGATAACACAGAATCCAGGATTTGGTTTGTGATTCAGACAGGATTCGGACTTTTTCAGCAGGATTTGGATTCCAAATCCAAGTGCCTGGCCATACCGATCCTAAAAAATCATGTGACTTTTTGTCACTCAAACAAGGAAGTCAACATTTTTTACTCTCTTTCCCCATTGTTTCCTTAATTTACATATGCAAATTAGGGTTCGGAATTCAGCCGAATGTTTCAAACGCATTTGAGATTTGTTTGTATCCTAAAATATCTGATTCCGTGCATCCATAATTTCATATATTACTCAGCTGTGGCACTTTTAAAGCATTAGATATTGACTTTAATCTCAGCATTCACTCACCAGTGATCTAATGATGTTCTGAGCAGTCTATTAATAATGATACTGATACATATAGTAAAATCAACTATTGTGTAAAGGCAAGATGCCATTAAACTTTCTTGCCCCTTTAAGGGTTAGATAATCTCTGTTTCTGAGAAAATGCCAGTTGCTGAAAAAGACTAGATATCAGCGTAGGAGGTTTCCTACATTAATGGTTCAATTTAAGATTGAATCAGGAAAAGTCACTGAAACGGGATACTGGCCCTTAAAAGTAGGGAGTTGACAAGTGATGATTTTAGGAATGTGCTGACGTTCTTTTAAATTAATGAGGGGGAGCAGTGAAGAATGTAACAGCTACAAGCAAACTGAACTCAGTAGTGGTTATTAATTAAACAACAGAAGTATTGCTAATATATTAAAATTAGCAATGGCAAATAGGCTCTTGTTTGAAAAGAGAGTGCAGTTAAAAAGATTAACATGGAATGGGAAGGCTACAAGTTTGGGTACAGCTTCAGTAAGGTTTAGGCCAAGAGACATGTCACATTTTAGGAAAAACAATCTGCAGCTGCTCTGGGATTAGTGCTTTATTTTACAAGAACTGTATCAGACTGAGACAGGGCATTTACTGCCTCAGTAATTCTCAAACATAAACCTAGCAATTAGGAGTCATGTTACATTCAGAGACAATACTGAAGGAAATATGATGCTTGTTGTATCCATCCATCTACAGTATACTGTACTTCACTATCACCATGTATATAGGTATTAAAGTCCTTATCCAACCATGTTTTTCTACAGAATTTGTGGAATAGATGGCAATGGTAAGAAACTTGCATAAAAGTGTCTCTTTTATCAAAGAAATAATTTCTAGAATGTTGCAGCACCTTTCTTTGTATGCTTCTCTATTGTATATACATTTCTGTGAAGCAGTTGTATATTAATATATTCTATTTTACGGATGTTACTCTGTCACTGTGAGCAAAGCATTTAGAATACAAGAAAATTATCCAGAAAATCCAGCAGGGTACTGAGCTGTGCAGAAAGCATTAGAAGCAGATAGAGTTGTGCATATACTTTTTAGAATTTTTCAGTACAGGTATGGGGTCAATTATCCGGAAACCTATTATCCAGAAAGTTTTAAGGAAAGACCATCTACCATAGACTCTATTTATCCAAATAATCCAAATTATTAAAAATTATTTCACTTTTCTCTGTAATAATAAAACAGTAAGTTGTACTTGATCTCAACTAAGATATTTTTAATCCTTATTGGAGGCAAAACCAGTCTGTTGGGTTTATTTAGTTTTTACATGATTTTCTTGTAGACTTAAGGTATGAAGATCCAAATTACGGAAAGATCAATTATCTGGAAAAGTCTAGGCCCCTAGCATTCTGGATAACTGGTCCCATAACAGGAAAGAGGGATGCCTATGTTCCTCCCCAATGCCCAAACCACGTGAATACAGCTCCGCTGAATACGGACAGTGCTGTATTCATGGGCCACAGGTCTCTGTGCTCCGAAAAGAGTGCAGTGACGCACAAAATTCATCTAGTGTGGGAAGGAAGGTGCTAACTCTAAAACATGGTGGATTGTGCCTGTTTTTTGCACTTTTCACCCTGCATTCCATGTCGTAAATGACTGTAGTTGCTGGAAAATATTAAGAACTGCAGTAGTTTACATGAAGTGACTAAGGAGGCAGAGATCCCCAGATCCATGACAGATCATATTAACTGTAGCTCAAGCATCAGCCCTTATCAGCAATTAATAGGGGGAGAATGGAGGGGGACTGTTGTCCCAGACTTTCGCAAATTTTGACCTGAGGTGGGGCCAGGCCAGATAGCACAAAGTTACATAAATGATATAACTAATACAAAAGCTTACATCACTAATGTTGAAGTTTATGTAACTAACATAAATAACTTATTTATCACGTAATGAAAGTGCAGAGCAGTGTGACATGGGCAGGCAGGTGTGTAGGGTTCAAAGCAGGGCCAGAAACAGAGCAAAGGTAGGGTGGTGCTAGGCACTTAAAACTTCTGCCTGCCTGCCTGCCTGCCTGCCTGCCTGCCTGCCTGCCTGCGTGCCTACCCCAAGTTCCAGAAGTGGGTTAATCAGTTACTGGGCCCCCAGCAGTTAAAGGGTCTGTTTTCTCTATAGTTGTACCCCTGCATTTCAGTAAAATGAGATGTGAGTTTGTATCATAGTAGCTGTGGTTGAAAAATAAAACACATCTGTCAAGTTTCAAACTTTTGTCCTGGCAAAACCTGCTTAACTGCTAGTTGACCTTTTTTTGTAACAAGGGACGTAGCTCAATTATGGTACTACGCACTAGTGTTCATGGGTAGGAGGTACAGACAGATAACCTCTATTCTAATGGGGCCCCTGGCCCTTAATAAGTTCTGAGCAGGCAACAAATAACTTTGGAGTACATTTCTGCCACTGGCAAAACCTTACATTTTTTCAGGAAACATCTCAGCTTTAGTTCCAAACCTATTGACATTCATCTCTATACTGGGCAATTGATTACATTAGCCACTGATGTTTATAAGATCCCCAAAAAGGCTCACATTGTAGTAGTACACCTTGTACTTACATTGCAGTGACACAGCAACACATATTTCTATGTCTGTATATTCTTATGGTTAAATAATTAACATACAGAACATGTTTAATTGCAGTTGCTTTTCCATGGCATATTTATACAGGCATGTTATTCAAAATTCTAGGGACCTTGGATTTTGCAGACAATGGATATTTCTATTCATACCTTAAGTCTACTAGAAAATCATGTAAACATTAAATAAACCCAACAGGCTGGTTCTGCTTCCAATGATTAATTTTATCTTAATTACTTAATCTTAGGTTGAATCAAGTACAAATTATTGTTTGATTATTAAAGAGAAAAAGGAAATCATTTGTTAAAATTTGCATTATTTGCATGTAAATTTGTCAATGGGTCATATTTACTTACATGCAATACATGCGCCATACTTCATGCAACTACTTCAGACATTATTTTGTGACAAACACACACTCATCAAAATGTGGAAGGCTGGAAGTTGCCGCTTATTATTAAAAATGTCCAAGGAAGCAAAATAAAGACAATAGAGGTCCTCTATTGTCCTAGGCCATGAGCCCACCCTAAAATAAATGTGGCATGAGCTTGCAATGGTTAAAAAACTGTAAATAACATATATTTAACAGTTACGACAGTAAACATAATCCCACTTCAAATATTAACATTATTCATGTTTATCATGGTTATATACCTGCCGTGATTGGAGGCATTTATCCCTAAACCAATAACCACATTCATAGTAACAAAATAAGTAGTTCTAAGTAGTAAATGATTTATAAATGTATGTAGTTGCTTATATACCTGGTAGAATATGTTCCTGTGTGCTGTATTTGTGGGCAGACAAGTGGATTTAATACATTTAATAGGTGTATTTAAAAGGTTTATGATTGTACACTATATAATGCATATTCCTTGTGGTGAAAACTAGTGATGAGACACCCTGTGAAACGGCATTTATTTGTGCCACCTTGTTTCTGCTTTGGGGCTATATTGCTGTTTAAGCAAATAGTTTATATATTATATATATAATTTATATATTACTACTAGCTTACAAACACAGGCACAGCTATAATAAATCTGACCACCAACAGATAATATCTGGGTATGTTCACATTAAAATGGATAAACCATATACAGTACTTATGTGTATGTCCTTTTATAGACAGTGGGACAACTCATACACACTATTGTGCAACTGCACATATCACTCTACTTTGTTTTTAATTACAACACCTGACTTCTACTTTTCTAAAATGGGCGTTGGTTAAGGCAGTCTCTCCCTCTTAAAAGCCGCTCAGCAGTTGGAGGGGGAGGATTTAGCACAGAGTTTGAAACCAAAGCACAGGAGATGTTTACATAAAGAATTGTTACTACAGAGAGGTAATATTCCTTTTTTACTATGACTAAAGATAAATAAGTTAGGGACCACCATGTGGGGTTTTACCTTGACGTGGTATGGTGGCTTATCAATATTATGATCATAACTTTGTAACAAAAAAACCCTGTTTCAAAATTACATGCACTTGCATATTTACTTGAATTACTTAGACAGGGCTTTATACTTTTTGAAATTGGCCTCAGGTGTGCATCCACAACCCCTCCCTTTGGTTGATGGAAGGATAAAATGACGTATGTGTCTGTCATGAGTACTTTTTCTTGTCGCACAAAGTGGAACGAGCACCATGGCAAATTTTTGAAAATTTTCACTGCTGGCAAAACGTTGAAGTTTGCAGTGAATTAGTACATGGCGACATTTTTGTGCTTATCACTAGTGAAAATGAATCCCTGTAGCAAGGCCTTTAAAGTGCCTTTGACGCCAACTCTCCAAGGAATTGGATTGAGACAGTTAGCTAGCGACCAATCTTCTAAAATTGATTGCTAATATTGCTAAGTATCTAAACCATGCAGGGAAGATATATCTTTATTTCTGCGAAAATAGAGTATGCATCAAGCCGAGTAAAACATTTCAACATCATTTCATTTTTAGTCTCTGTTTTAGGAGGGACATTTCTCCTCCATTAATTGACAGTTTGTAGGATCTTTACACAACGCAGACTGCTGAACAATATTACTAATGTCTGTAATGTCAAAATATTTTTCAGTTATGTTTCTTTTTATTTTTGCTTATCGGCCAGTGCGCTGGTGTGATAGATAATCAAACACACTTCCTTGAGGGAGTATGTACATACACATCTTTATTATCATATGGATTCAAGGCTGGTTTCTTTCAAGAATCCTAATTATGACATGCACCATAGCTGAGGCATCTTAGCCAGTGAATTTAACCTCTTGAAAGTTATTTCACAGTTAAAATAGAGGGTTAACTGTGAAATCAAAATCTAATAGTGTATGTAATGGATGGAATAATACTTTTAATAAAATGTTGATTCTCCAAGTTATTTAGAGAAAAGTTCTTAATGTATGACCTGTTCAGAAGTTTTTTTTAGAGCAAAGTTCTGGTTCTTGCTTTTAAAAATGTGGTATTTCAATTTTTTCAGCTTTAGATATAAGCAACATGTTTGTTTGCAAAATTTGTTTTTTGAAAACAGAAACTTGAAATTCTTCGCTACTTTGAGTCTACTTAAACAAAAATGGGCTAATATTACCTGTTTCTGTGTAAAGGACAGGAACTACAGAGTGCAAAAAGCAAAACAGAGGAGTTGAATTTATTCACCCGATGTGAATTTGCGACGAATTTCCACATTTCGTCGTCGGCGAATAAATTCACAAAATTGCTGAGAAAATTCACCGGCAAAAATTCGCTGGCGTCAAAAAATAATCGACTTTTTCAGGATACGTCCGAATGCTGAACAAAATCTGAACCCTTGCATATGTAAATTAGGGAAGCAAGGGGGGAAGAGAACCACACACACAGTGCACTGTTAAAAACATTTTGACTTCCACATTTGTGTGAAGTCACGTGATTTTTCAGATTTGGTTCAGCCAGGCACTTGGATTTGGCTGAATCTGAACCCTCCTGAAAAAGGCCAAATCTTAGCCGATTCCTTGATTTGGAGCATCCCTACTTGTAATGGGTCATTAGTATCCTAACACATTCTACAAAAGTTGTGATAAGGAACAGCAGTACCATGATTACTAGAAATTCCCCAATTCAAAACCATGCAAACAGCAAGCATAAATCTTTCCTATCGTGGGGAGCAGGCCACGCTGTATTCATGAGAGAGGCGCAGAGGTAGGCACATAGACATCCCCCCTCTGACACCAGCCCCCTCACTTGAATGTCATTCAGTTACACATATATGGGAGTGACAACAAACACAAGGTGCAGTAGTACACTCTATACCCCATGCTCGGATGAGGTATATGAACACCAAGGGACCTATTTATTATGCTGTGTAAAATGAAATTTGCTGTTACATAAATGGCGAATTTATTAAGGTGTGTTATATTTTATGCCATGCAAACTCCAGGTGGTGGAAGTTGCTCAAAGTAAAAGTGCGTTAAAAAAATTAGGCAGTTTTTTACATGGCGATACCTGGTGATGTGTGGCAAATTATTCTGCTGTTTTTTACGTCACATAATAAATCTGTCCCTAAATGCGGACTGTTGCACTTTTGTCTTACCTTATAACTGCTATGGTTACCATCAGTCGCATATCTGTAGTGGGGTGAATCTCAAGACTGAAAGGGAACTGGGGGAACAATGAAGAGAATTCGCACTACTAGTAGTGTACCTTGGAAGAACCGCCCCCTCCCGCAATAAGATCTTCAGAGGGGCCCGATGTAAACAGCCCCTCTTCCCCCAGCCTGCTTGCTAACTGTTTGCGCCATTTCACTATCTTTAGCAAAGTTCAAGGCATGAGAGGAAAGGAGACTACAATACAGCAGACCCAGCTGTCTGGGCCTTCCTGTCCCTCTGGCCCCTGCTGTATCTGTTGTTTTGCCACTGATCATCATGGCTGCTCTGTGATTGTGCATGCATCGAGTTGGGGGCTGGATTAAAAAAAAATTTGAATCTGTTACACCACAGATTACCAATTTATGTATACCCAATACTGAAAACTGTAATTGTGAAATGGGCTACCTTGTCGAGACAAAAAAAAAAAAAGAAGAAAAGATAAAAAAACTGCATGTGTGGTTAATTTTGTGTGATTATATATGAAGCTATGGCCTTTTCTAAACTCTAGCACTGTACTGCACACGCATTCCTCTGCGAATGAGGTTGTTTTTTCATTATCTGCTTGCTATTATAGTTGTTACTGTAGTTACGATAATCTTGTGAAACTTGTCCATCCCACCTGAGGTTACTATTGAGCACCCCCAGAGTTTCTGTGACTCGAATTTAACTATTAGTGCATAAGTAAAGGTAAGGTATGTGTTACACATTATATTAGATATGAGGTTTATTACATTTCAGCTTGTGTTCTTTCGCTAAGAACAACTATAGCTGGTCACTGCTCCTGTAGAACTATAACAAACAAGGGAAAGTTGTGCTCACCACTAGTTTTTAAAATCATTAGGCGGGGGTGCAATGAGGGTGTGACCACAAAATACATATAAACATAAAGGGCATTTAACAACACATATGTAGGCATGTGTTACATAACAGAACAGTGTTTTAAAACAATAGCAATTTTACAGTGCAATTAAGCAAAATAATTGTTTGGAAACAGGCCTAAACTAACCACTTTAGAATTATTTATATAGGTATAGAACCTGTTATCCAGTATGTTTGGGACATGGAGTTTTACTAATAGGGAGTCCTTCCCTAATTTAGATTACCATCTACTAAAAATCATTGAATTATTAATAAACCCAACAGGATTGTTTTGCCACCAATAAGGATTAATTAAATTGGCTAAGCAACTAGATAACTGGAGAGCTGCTGAACAAAAAGTAAAATAACTAAAAAACCACCAGTAATGAAAAAGAAAATAATTATGTATCTCTACATCATACTAATAGTTAATTCAAAGGTGAACAACCTCTTTCAGCAGCAATAGCCAATTCACTTGCTTGCGAACAGGTCAAACAGTAAAACCCTGGAATTAATATTTGATATGAAGATGGTACTTCCAGGCTTCCTTTTAGCATAAGGTTATACACCCAACGGATTTGTACCTCCTATATTGCATATTAATGAATTGATGCAATTCACTCACAAAACTGCTAAATTGGCTATAATTTACAAATGCATGCATCAGTGCAAAATGGTAGTTAATTGTGGTACACATTATTTGCAGGCACCTACTGTTACAATGTACAGGTATGGTACCTGTTGTCCAGAATGCCCAGGACCTGAGGTTTTCCAGAAAAGTGGTATTTCTGTAATTTGGATCTCCATACTTAAAGGGGGTTATTTACTAAGCTCCGAATACCCGAAATTCCCCAAAATCCGAAAAATTTGTGATTTTTTTTATAAAATCGGACTTTTAAAAAAATCACAATTTCTTTTTATTAAACCACGAGGGCTTAAAAGCCCGAATATAAAAACATGGCATCTCAAACCTGTCGAGGTTGCATAAAAGTCAATGGGAACAGTCCCATTGATTTTTGGTTGTGTCGGGGGTTTCGGAAAATTTCGTGAAAATGTAATAATAAATAAGCATTAACCCGAGCGGGTTATATCGCAGTTTGTAGCAGCCGATATTGAGATAAATTCGGACCTTGATAAATAACCCCCCCCAGTCTTGTAAAAAATAATTTATACATTAATTAAACCCAATAGGATTATTTTTCTTCCAATAAGAATTAATTGAATCTTAGTTTAGATCAAGTAGAAGTTACTGTTTTAATATTACAGAAAAAAAGGAAATTGTTTTTAAAAATGTGAATTATTTGATTGAGCTGGAGTCTATAGGAGATTGCCTTCCTGTAATTCGGATCCTTCTGGAACGGATTTTCAGATAACAGATCCCATACCTTTAAATACATTTCCAATCAACTTCAATTATTTCTCGCACTACTGTTTTACATTCATAAAACATACCAGTTATAAAAAAAAAGTAATTAAAAGCTTCTAGCCTTTCTGTTTTGTTTATTATCCAAGATCATTTTTCATACTATACAAGTGCCCTAATGATTATATCAACCACATCTTTTTAAAAAACCCAGAACATATACAGTAATCATTCAACTAAGCATAAAAATGCATCACACATTTAAGGTTTCACAGGCTTATATATTGCTAATATCCAGCTTTGATCATGTTGTTAGTCAATCAGGCCTTGTGTCAAAGAGCAGGAGAGAGTATTTTCTCAAGGAATTACTTCAAATAAGTTAGACTTGATGTGCCTGCATGTGTTATTACTTAATGAAAAAAAAACTGTCTATTAGTTTTCATTGCTTATCGTTGCCCCCACCAAAACTGAACTTAAAATGTTTACTTCAAAATTTCTTCCGTACCTTATGAATGGCCTATATTGTAAACACCACATCTTTGCAGCCCATTCTGGCTGACAATCACTTCACTGACACCAGTTCTTTCTCCCTAGAACATGAACAAACACTCTTAGATCAGTAGTTTTACAAAGTGCTTTATTGTGTATACATCACTCAGTCCTTGGGAAATTATTCAGAGTGGAAGAAAATGTGAAAAATTAAAACCCTGTACTTAACTTCGTGGGACATATTTTGTGTGAAAGTGCCCACTGCCAGGTTTTTAATTCTTCCATTTTTATATTGAATATTTTTTCAACAGGAAATGCATATTAAGGTTATCCATGTTTTTTTGGTTTATAAAGATTTAGAAAAACCTTGTGAGTGATATAAAAGAATATACAAGATATATAAACAAAATGGTCATGAACTACTGGCTTTGACAAAAAGTAATGAAAATTAAGAAATTAACATCTGCTCATGGTGCTCTGGTGTAGGGGATGCCAGTAAATTTAATTTAATCTATGCTATGTAAGAGAGATGTGTTGGCATTGACCCAGAGACATTATGGGTAATCCCATAGGCTATAAAAGGGGAGGGCTCCCATTTGGACTCCACTCTATGGAGGGGATGGAAGTTGCTGGAGAACCTGAAGCAGGATGCCTTAGTAGGGTCCAAACACAGGAGGCCTCAATAAGAGTCTACATCTAAAGACTCCAACAGAGGATGGTCACTTCTCCCAAAATGGAAAGTGTAAGCGGGGCTACGCATGGTATGGTGGACTTCCTACTCCAATTATTTGTGCAAATCTCATGATTGAACAACAGGGAGTAAAAAGGAGCTGCAGCTACTCTTCATTTTCTCATGTACTGATGCTCCATGAACTGTCTGACACTGTGCATCATTGTGAGTCCATGGCACCATTGGTTGTTCAGATTTGAACAATTGCAATACTGATTGGCTATGCACTTGATATATGTGTATTTTGGAGAGATATTTTTTGTTAATAATAAAATGATTTATCATGAGTTAAATGTGGACAGCAGTGTGGACAATTTGTGAGTACAAGCACTGGGTGCTGACTGAGAGGCCTCTTTTTTGGTTGTTCTTTAAACCTTTAACTGCTTTGTTTGCTGCGTGTTAGAATGCCTACAGCACACAGAAAACAATAAGGCATACAAGGGGTATAACATGGGTATTACTGGTGCAGTTCAATAATGCATAATAACATTTGATTTTTGTTGAAGCTATGTCTGTGTACTAAGTGAAGTACCTTCTTTGCCAATTTTTGTTCTTCATTAAATCAATCGTTCCTGTGTAATAACCAGTGGTGCCCAAGATTTACCTCCTCTATTCTGTGAAGGCTCAAGTGAGAGAGAGAGTAAGAGGGAGAGAGAGTCCAATGCAGCAGTGTTCTACCTTGGGCACAGGAATGGTTTTTATAACATATCCTATTATAATCCTTAGGTAACCCTTACAGTGCCAATTTAAACTTGGTTTAATTTAATGCTCTTTAATTTAAAGAAAATTAATTTATGGCACTAATCAGAATAACTTTGAGGATTGCCTCCTTTATTATAAGCAAATTGTAAGCTCTAGTTAGTTCTTTTTATGACACTGAACATTGGCATGGGTGTTTGCCAGCTTACTTTAGCAAGTAACGTTTATTGATGGCAATACTGGGAGGCTATGAAATCCCAACTCCCCCCCCCCCCCCTATATAAAGTCCCTTGACTTTAGGGCAGAGACAGATGAGAAGATTCGGGGAGATTTAGTCGCCCAGTGACAAATCGCCTCTTAATCAGGCGACTATTCTCCCCAAACTGCCTCACTGCCGGCTAGAATCTAAATCGCTGGCGGGATGGCAGTTAGGGGAGATTAGTCGCCCGAAGAACAGGGCGACTTATATCCATATGTGTTTCTGCCCTTATGAACTCAGGCACCACTGACTCTAATCCAGGAATGAACGTTTTGATGGAGATCAGATTACACAAATTACAAAAGTCTAAAGGGTGCTTTGTTGTTTTTTGTTTTCTCCTTTTTCCCCCAGTTTTCTTAAGTTTTCTGTGAGGGGCCTCATATCTCACTCTTTTTGTGAGTTATCTCTATCTTTCGAGAAAACAGTAAAATAGACAAAACGGTGGAAAATCAGGCAAATGTAGTGCATTTTATTTTACGCAATACTCAACAACAGGGCTGGTCTTGTAGTACCTTGTGTGAGACAGTACAGTACTCTCAAGGCTTACAAAACCAGTGTACACAGGTTAACTTAGTATTTTTTTATTTTTCCCTTTTTTTTGAATCTGGTTCTGTTTTTTCTCCAGTCAGGCTGCTGAAATTTTCCTCCGTTACAAAAGCACTTGCGAAGATTACTGATCTTATTTGGCATGAAATGCAGAGTGATTAGTCAACTCATGCTGGGTTACCTTTATGATTGCATGAGCACAAAACTCAGGCAATCATAAATGGGCCCCTAAGTGTTCTGTTCCTTTTACCAGTTAAGGTTCACATCTCTGTATTTTCCCAGTTCATGAACATCTACTTACCAGGCATCTATATATTTTTAAAAAATGGGTGTTGGTTTGGGCAGTCTCTCTCTCTTAAAAGCTGCAAAAGCTAGTGGTGAGGGAGGATCTAGCCCTCAGACTGAAACCAATGCCAAGGTTCAGGAGACACTTATCCCAAGTAATGCTACTATGCAGAGAGGTACAAGCCTTTTTATACTATGACCGGAGGTAAACAAGTTAGGGACCACCGTACGGGGTTTACCTTGACATGATATGGTGGTGGCTTATCAACTTTATGATCATAACTTTGTAACTAAAAACTGATGTTTTTGTAAATACATGCACTTGCATATATACTGATGAATTACTTAGACAGGGGACCAGGGAATGTGCACTGATAAATTGGCCAAGTCAGTAGCACTTCCATTGTATTTAAACACATTTTAACTTAGCCTTGGAGTGCACCCACAACCCCCCCCCCATTTTTTTGTTATCAGGAATTGGCCACTAAGGGGCACATTTACTTAGGGTCAAATATCGAGGGTTAATTAACCCTCAATATTCGAGCGTCGAAGTAAAATCCTTCGACTTCGAATATCAAAGTCGAAGGATTTACTGCATTTAGTGCAATCGAACGAATTGTTCGATCGATTTTCCTTCGATCACAAATGGGTTAGAAAGCCTATGGAGACCTTCCCCATAGGCTAACATTGATGTTCGGTAGGTTTTAGGTGGCGAAGTAGGTGGTCGAAGTTTTTTTTAAAGATACAGTACCTCGACTATCGAATGGTCGAATAGTCGAACGATTTTTAGTTTGAATCGTTCGATTCGTAGTCGAAGGTCAAAGTAGCCAATTCGATGGTAGAAGTAGCCAAAAAAATACTTTGAAATTCGAAGTATTTTTTATTCTATTCCTTCACTCAAGCTAAGTAAATGTGCCCCATAGTGTTCTGTTCCTTTTACCAGTTAAGATTTTCATCTTACATTACATATTGTCCCAGCTTGTGAACATCTAGTCTTTTGCATATTGGTTAGTTACCATTCATCTATAAAGAGGCAAAATTATGATTCATCTATCCAGTCAATAATAATAAATATAGTAAAGCACTTTCTTGTGCTTTATTAATTTAGCAGACAATGACTGACACTGCTTAGTGATGCAAGGACTCCAAAATTCTCAGTTTAGGAACATAATTCCATAAGAGTATAAATCGTGCATTTTTTAAGGTTAAATATAATTTGCAAGTTTGCTGCTATGTTCCCCAGTGTATTAAAAATCACTCTGCAAAGTGGAATCATCCACCATGGAAACCGTGGAATCATCTGGCATGGAGCATGTAGTATCAAGAGCCAACACAGAGACTTAGAATGCCAACTTTGAAATCATGTATCAAATAATTAAAAAGCAATGGATCCAGGATTTATGTAGCCCTGTGGCACTCCGCTAACAAAAAGGCAGTACTAGTAATTTCTATTTAAGAACCGTTGCCAAGCTTAATCGAAACTGCTGTTGAGTTGCTGCTTCTCAAATTTTATTCCGAATTGTTAGCTTTCTCTGAATGGAGATAATAACTGGAAGGAGCATATCATGCAGTCATTGTACTAACAATTCATCATAACTACCAATACATTGTCAGTACTGCAAACACATTGGACTTTGGGTCCCATAACTGAAAGTCAGATTCTTTTTCTTATTCACATAATTTGAAATGTAAAATAGAAGTTTGTTTTGTTCCACTGTAAAGCATTGTTGCTAGTATATCTTCAAGTATATCTTCCTTTGGAAGTTTATGTTAGACATAATGAAGTGTTTAAATTTAAGGGGATTATTTATAAAAAGTTCAGATGCTTTTCTCCACTGGATTGATTATTTTCTTCTGTTTAGCAATTTGTCTTTCTTTTTTATGCCAGTGTTTTTGTAAACATTTGGAACACGTTCACACTTAAAGGGGTGGTAAACCTTTAAGTTAACTTTTAGTATGGTATAGAATGGCCAATTGTAAGCAACTTTTAAATTGGTCTTCATTATTTATTTGTTTTTTAAATTATTTGCCATCTTTTTCTGCTTTCAAATGGGGCTAACTGACCCTATCTAAAATTCCAAAGCTCTGTAAGACTACTAATTTATTGTTATTGCTACTTTTTATTACTCATCTTTCTATTCTGGCCCTCTTTTATTCATCTTCCTGTCTCTTATTCAAATCAATGCATGGTTGCTAGGGTAATTTGGACCCTAGCAGCTGGATTGCTGAAATTGCAACCTGAAATTTTATATATTTATATACATTATTTTTTAATATTTGTAAATCAAGTATTAGAATATTTAAAGGAGAACTAAAGCTTAACAAAGAAAAATAGAAGAAATGCTGCACATTATATTTTGGGGTACTCACCCGCAATCCTTTAGTAGCAAAGATCTGTGCCTCTGTTTCTGCTGATTCACTGCACATGGTCTGTACTGATGTCAGTTACAGTATCTGAGCTTAGGGACTAACTCACAATATATTGTATATATTAAATTTAAATGTCACAATACGATTAGTAATTAATAAAGATTCTCATTACATTAAAGCTCAGAAGTTTAATTTGCATCAGAATGTGCCTGTAGCATCAGCTTATATGACAGAAGAACTTTATTTTCTGCTTGATGATTAACAATGATCCCTAAACTTTGTTTCTCAACAGCTGCCCTGAGCACACAGAGCATATGCGTGTTGCAGCCACTCCTAACAAAATCCAAGATGGGGCTCCTGTGACAACTTTGCAGGCCTGGATAATTGCTGTTATAGAGATGTGAAACCTTTTAACTAGTGCATCAAGCTTAGCATATATAATATTGCATTTCTAGCAATATTCATTTTTTAGGGTTCTCATTTAATAATTAAACATTTTTTTAAAAAATGTACTCCTAATGGTTGTTAACAGAGTAAATGGTTGTTAACAGAGTATCCTGAAACATATTATTGCCTGTGAAAGAGCTAGGTGGAAGCTTAAGTTAGGTAATTCTATGTAGATGGTTGCCTTTTAAAGGCAAGGGATACATAAGTTGAGTATAATAGAGTTATATATACTGTATCTGTGAGACAGAAATTGGGATAAAAACTGCAAATAAGGAATACAAGAGAAGACTGTAGACATACTAATACCACAGCAACCCATTTTTCCAAAGGGCAGTGGAGATAGCCCCACCTTGAGGCAAGGGATAACTAAGGCACACTCTATTTTTTACTCAGAGGCAGGTAACAAATCTAATAGCTCAAATGACTTGTTGAAGCTGTACAAAGTTGTATTCTAGAAGAGTTCAACAAAACCATGGCCATGCCTAAATTATGAGTTGTAGGATATTAAATCATTGGATGCATAGCCTGAAAAGACACCAGGGGCCTATTTATTACATCTTGATTTTTTTCTGGTCAAGGTTTTTAGGGGGAAAACTCAAATTTTTCATGGAAAAAAACTAGATTTTTTAGAAATTTATCGTACCCACAAAGCTGCTAAAAATCCAATTCCAAAAATCTCAAACTTAGAAGTCAATGGCAGATGTCCCTGAAGATGTTTCTTGACATCGTAATCTGTGCTGGATAATCCAAAAAAGTCAGGGGTTTTTCCAGATAATCCAAAAAGTTGCGTTTCAATTGACAATGTCAATTTACGTTCGAGTTTGTGTTAATATTTTGACACTCTGATTTTTCGAGAAAAATTATTGATAAATGAGTTCAATTCGTGGAAGGGAGCTAGGTCGACTTAAATTCGATAAATTCGAGTTTTAGTAAATTAGCCCCTATGTGTTGACTCTTCTGAGACAGAATAAAATACTCAAGTGTTATTTACTAATGTAGGTGATAAACTGTGGAAGTGTGGTTGGCAGTAGCAAATAATCAAATGTTTTTCTTTCATTTTCCTATCTGCAGTAAAATCTGCAAAACTGGTTGATGATTGCCAGTGTGTGATTTCATTTAAGTTGCTCATTCATTTTAAATCCCCCTAGCATTGTTCACACCTGTAACGCCTATATTGTTCACAGCCCTAAAGCTAGTTCCAGCTTTCAAATGGGGGCCAACAAATGAAATATGAATGTTAGTAAATTTTGAGCAATAAACAAAAGACTGTATGTTTTAGTTGTGTTAGATCGTAACAGAGAAATATACATTAGAACATGGTTTCTGAGGTGTAGAAAATGTATCTAAATTGAAGAACTAGCTTGATATGTGCTGAAAATAACTTCATTGTATAAAATAATTGGAAATAGCATTAGAGGAGAACTAACCCCCACTGTCAAAAGTCCCTATCCCTATCCATCAAATGAGCATCATGTTTCTCATAGTAAAGCTGACCTATACAAGCACAAATGCACAGTGGAGCTAGTAGGTGCCATCTTCTGAAATTTTTTGTTCTTTTTTCGATCACTTCAGCGAAACGGAGCTTGCTGGTGCATGCACATGAAGATACTCCGGGATTACCTTCAACGACACATGTGCCAGCAAGCTCCGTGTAGCCGAACTGATCGGAAAAGAACATGAAGTTTCAAAAGATGGAGCCTGCTAGCTCTGCTGCACATTTACTATGAGAGGCACTGTTTATTGAAATAGATTCTGTGGGGAGGGAGCAGAGAGGGGCCCTAACTGATGGCTGTGGATGGGGACTTTTGTCAGGGGAGTTAGTTCTCCTATAAAATATAACTAACATAGCTAATATTATGAATGATAGCCCATTTAAAATGAAGCCATATCACATTACACTACTGGCGTTAATTGCTGTCATGTTGCACATAGCATTCAACACCACTTTTTAAACCAGAAATTACATGTTCAGAATTGTTGTATTGGCTAGGATTATCTCAAAATTGAGTAATGCAAAATGTGGAATTTGAAACTATTTATTACCAAAATTCACTTTCCCCCATTTACCCCTTCCCTATTTTGTAAATTTTTGCAACCCCTTTCTACATGTGATCGTTATCCTTTTATTTCACTTTACATCTGCCTTCTCTCTTTAATTTCACCCATTTACTTATTTCCTCATTCATATCCAAAATTGAGTTTTAATGTAAAATTAGGTGCTACTTTGACCTTATGGATACATGGTTTATATTAGGGATGCACCGAATCCACTATTTTGGATTCGGCCGAACCCCCGCATCCTTTGTGAAAGATTCAGCCGAATACTGAACCGAATCCGAACCCTAAAAGGGGAAAAATGTTAGTTCCTTGTTTTGAGACAAAAAGTCATGTGATTTCCCTCCCCACCCCTAATTTGCATATGCAAATTAGGATTCGGTTCAGCCGGCAGAAGAATTCGGCCAAATCCAAATCCTGCTGAAAAAGGCTGAATCCTGCCAGAATCCCCGAAACGAATCCTGGATTCAGTGCATCCCTAGTTTATATTAGCCTCAGCCTAGTATCCAGAAAAAGAACAAAACACCAAATGATACATACTGTAAGTGATTTGATTTTCAGGGCTGTTTATTAGCAGGTCCAAGTAATCAGAGTTAATTTGAAACATGTTTTTTTGATTCAGTTTGCCAGCATGACCTACATTTCATACTTTGGTAAATTGCCTCAATCAAAGTACATTTCAACCTTCATATTGATTGGTAAAGGAATGCTTTTCAGTCGAGTCCTTGATAATGGTGTTTATCATTTGTTGTTCATTCCTTGCCTGCGAAACAGTTTCATAAATTAGTATCATAACATATTACTGAAAGGGATACATTTAATGCTTATTTTCTGGACAGGGTACAAAAATGTATCTAAGCAAGATCTAAAAGGAGATGATGAATTCACAGAACCTTCCTACTATTAAAATTTGTCTCACTTTAAATGGACAAATACAAGAAGGCTCTTTATCTTTCCCAAATACAAAGGAGTCTTTAAGGAAACATGGAAGTGTTATAAAATATTTCAGTAAAGAAACTGGAATGGGACCAAAAAGTGATGTTAAATATGACATATCTGTATTAGCTCCTCTAAGAATACCATGATAAGTCAAAATCACTTGGGACATAGCTTTGTGGGAAGAACCTTAAACACAGACACCATTTACAAGGCTTCCAGTTATGACCTATGTCTGAAAGACATTTTTGTGATAAGAGAGAGCAGTCAGATTGTCTTTACACAGTTATGCCATTTGTCATCCTCAGCTTTTAAAAAAGACCAGAGACTATGGTATAGTTTTCTTTCTTTCTTAAGCTATCAGTCATTTTATGAAGTACTGGCTTGTATGAAGTATGGGGTTATCAGTTATGATGCAAGTTAGTCAACAGCACCGTTTCAGCTACATTCTCGCAGTAATGGTTATTTTGTTTAAACATGTACAATCTGATTTGGACATTTAAGGATAAGAAATGGCTTAATTGTTGGCCAATAGTGTAATAGATTTAAGTCAAGTCTGTCTACCAATGCTGTTCTATAATGTTCATGTCAAATTCAACATCAGCTTTAAAAAGCCCTAAAAGGAACTGGGAAAGGGTAAGTGGTGTGGGCCAGCCATGTTTAGTCTAATAGGTCATGTCATATATTAGCAGGCATTCTAGAAATCAATACACTGTATATTAATTTGCAGTCTTTTGGTAGGGTATTTTTTGTAGTTGCGGGACAGTAAATAAATAGAAAGTGATTGGCCAATAGTTTAAAACATTTAACAGTTGAGTCTGTCTACCAATGGTGTTATTGTCAAATTCAACATCAGCTTCAAAAAACCTTAAAGGAACTGGGAAAGGGTAAGTGGTCTGGGCCAGCCATGTTTAGTCTAATAGTCTAATAGGTCCTACCACCAGTCACAGAGGGCATTTAATCCAAGTGTCATTGCCATTATGTGCATTTAATTGATTGTTATTCATATCATGTGTCATCATCACATCATCAGGCATTCCAAAATTCAAGGTTCTATTCAAGGTTCTCTGCAGTCTTTTGGTAGGGACTTTTTGCAGTGGTAGGTCAGTAAATTAATAGAAAATGGTCCCTGAATGGTTGGCTGTAAATCTAGACATAGCCCATACAAGTTATTTACATAAACCCAACTTAGTTAGGTCAGACTTTTTGGCTCAAAAAATGCAATTTTATGCAAGAATGGTAAACTCTATAGCAAAGCACTAACTAGATGGGATCACACACAGGTCTGTCCTTCTAAATATATGGATAGGAAAGAATAAGCAACACCACAAAATGGAAAATTAGTTACAGGGATCCACCAAAATCAGCATAGCACCTTATTTAATTGCCCTTGAGCACAGAGCCCCTGGATGCAATGGGGAATATAGTTTACTACTATACTACTGTATATAAAATGCACACACAATAAACTATGTGAATGGTTTAAATTAGCGAAATGTGAAATGATAATCTTAAAAGAAAGTACTAAAAGTACGATGTTCCATTTATTCAAGTTATTCCTTTTCACTCCTGGATTTTTAGTAAAAAAATATATAGATACCTCTACTAAGAGTGAGGGCACTACTGCCACAAATTTGTTTTTGGAAGGGAGGATGCAGTTGGTAATCAGTTCCTTGTAGTCTTTATAGACAAGATATGAACATATAACATTTTTCTTGGCTTTTGATGCAGTATGTTAACTTTCAGCTTTATCTAAACAAATCCCCTCTTGTTAATGACATTGTCCAGAAAGCCCTGCAAGATGAAATTAAAAGTAGTTTTAAAAAAAATCATACCTGAAATTATGCCAAACTTTTTCAACTCAAATATGAAAACAAATCCTTTATCTCCACCTTTTGTTTTTTTCTGTGTTTTGGGTTTTTCCTGCTGTTCACAATTATTTCAAAAGGAATTTTAAATCATGATGCATCCACCATAAAATGATTTTTTTGCATAATGAATTAAAATGTAATTCTAAGCAACTGTCTATATACATTGAAATATATACATTAATTTAAAGTTTCCTATGGTTTTTAGTGATTTCTAAATGTAATTGCAGTTGAAATTTGTCTATTCTTTTTTGTTTTCTGGGTCTAACTCTTAAAGCATTGTAATTGGAGTCAGTTTCCTCCAGGCCTGGTCATCAGCTGATTTGCAACATTGTTTGTATCTGGAAAACTGTTATCCAGAAATCTATGGATAATGAAATAATTCACCTTTTTCTCAATAATAATAAAACAGTACCTTGTACTTGATCCCAACTAAGATATAATGAATCCTTACTGGAGGCAAAACAATCCTATTGGGTTTATTTAATGTTTAAATTATTTTTTAGCAGACTTTTAATTATTTACATATTCAATAAGTAAAAAAGCTTGAGCAATGAACTTGAAAGGGCAGGCGTGACAATACAGTGAGGTGAGGCGATGGTTTAAATTATGTCTCTATTTGCTATAATAAATCTTTTAATGAGAAATATAAATCAATCTATCCTTCATCAATTGAAATAAAATAATATTTGCAAAATGCCTAAATATAACAAATGGCAAAAACAACACACATCTCACATTAATCAACACGATTATTATTGGAATAGATGTTCTGAGAATGAATGTTGGGAGTACAGGCAGAGATTAATTACTAAGGTTAAGTAACCTGGTCCCTAAACTTACAACATATTCATGTAGAAAGAAATTGTAAAAGTGGTTTGAAATCCAGGCATTAAAATATTAACATAACTGTTATATTTTATAGATTTTATTTACATTGACAATAACATTTTTGTTTGCATTAGCAATAACATTTTTAATATAAAATAAGGCAATAATTGGCTACTGCAGGGTTTAAAGTGCAGATTTTGTATAAAATGACTATGTTTTTTTCTCACAGATACAGTGTAATTATAGCCTTGTACCACCCTCATTTTGTGTAGGAAGCGTCAAGTAATTGTACGTATCTGTACGGCATAGTGGAACCAAAGGTCCTAGACAAAAACTTGGAAAACAGCTCCAGACCATTATTTCTCCTTTACTATATGCAACCATTAACTTTATGCATTTAGACAGGTAGGAGCAGATTTATCAGTTGGTCGAATATCAAGGTGATAGAAGTTTTTTAGACCATTTTTAAGATCGACCAGCCACTTTTGAATCCCTTTCATTTTTTACATGGCAAAAATTACCCCCCACTACAATTGTATGTGGAAAATATACTGGCAGATTTTCACTGAGAATTTGCACCAGGAGAAAATTTCTCTTGAAAAAGTGGACTTGCAATTTTTAGTAGCTATAAGAAGTGTTGAAAAATACACCGACAAATTAAGGTTAACTTTGATGTTTACATTAGTAAATGTGCCCCAATGCCCCAGAGTATGAGTGTGTGCACTGGGGTTCATTGGGAGAGATTGAACTTAATGGTCTGTTTTCAATCCAACTTACTATGTAACCTATCATTTAAAAAAATAGTTCAAATTAAAGACCAATTATAGTGTTGATTTACAATGTATAAAATAGGGTCTAATGTAATAACATTTGTGATTTGCGTGAGCCCTAAATTCCAATAGGTTTCTTAAATGCTTCTCATTTCACCATATGCCATTCACTACCATTTATATTTCCATTCATTAGAATGATCCTGTGAAGTAATGTGTCTCATAAATGATGTCATACAATAACATAGGAGCTGTTCAGTAAGTAACTGCTTTTGTAAATTGCGGAGACAAAATGTTTCATTAAGATTTCTATTTGTTAACAACAAAAAAGCTTTCCTGAACATAACTAAAGAGAGTGAATGTAAAGCAACTAAACAATCATGAAATGCTTTGTATAGAATGACAAGACTGTATCCCATGGGCTTATATTATTTAATATGTAGTGTCCAAGTCTCCCTGAAGGGCATTCAGTAGTGATGGGCGAATTTATTCGCCAGGCGCGAATTTGCGCGATTCGCCGCCAGCGAACAAATTCGCGAAACGCCCGCGGAAATTCTCCAGAAAAAATTCGCCGGCATAAAAAAAGACGCAAATTTTTAGCCGTTTCGCGAATTTTGTGCGAAATCAACAAATTTTCCGGTGAAGCGAAACGCCGCAAATTCGCCCATCACTAGCATTCAGCCAAAGTAATTAGGAAGTAAAAAGTGAAAAACCTGAAAAGATTACAGCTAATTAATTTGGATATCCTAGAATCAGCACTAAGGGGCCCCTATAAAGTATCAAAAATCTCAAGATGAGTCAACTAACTTCATGTCATCAGAGTAAACACAACCCAGTCCTATTATTCAATGCTATTTTGTGAATAAGCCAGTGCACCATCTTACTCCTTGTAGACCATAACAAAAGGAAAGAATAGTATTGTTTTAACAATGCATAATTTGGTAGCCTACTACTAGATCAGCACAGTGGTTGATGTTTTTTTCTATCCTGCTTCTCCTTTCAATATCCTTTTTCTCTTTATGGTTAAATGTGCTGATGTGTCATTTCTTGCTGGCTGTTGGTATATCAGGGTTTATTTCAGTCTCTCAGTGCTTATGTTGCCTTTCTTACGGATAGTTTGCCTTGTAAAGTGTTCTGCAAATATCTGTGCCTGCTTTTATTTGAGCCAGATGTCCAAATATTTATCCATAATCTGGTATCCATATTCTTAGTAGTGTTGTTTTATAAAGTGTGACAAAATCTGGGCAAACTGTAAACTGCCTAATTCTGCAAATATTAGGATTGCCTAACACTGTTTTAATTTGGGTCTAATTTAAACAAATTTGTCTAGTTTGTTCATTGTCCTTTGGGACAATTAAGTGATGTTCAAAAACGCACATTTACTCCTGTGTAATTTTCAACCACACCATATGGAATTGTTATGTTATATTTTATACATTTATATCTTCAGACCTGGCAAACAAGGCTAGAACATCTGTTCCTGAAACAAACAATAAGAAAAGTTGCATACTTTCCAGAGAGCAATAGCGATTAGTCATTATGTTGAGGTTAAAATGTCTACTATATCTTGGCTAATACTGAAACTGCTTTTGTAGCTTTGCAGTTAATGTATAAAAGTGCAAATAAAAACATACTAGCAAACAATCATCAGTACCCTTTTAATATGCTCCATATTGTATACAAGGGTTGTGGACTACACCCTAAGAGAAGAGAATGGATGGAATAGTGCACAATTACATAGTTAATTTGTGCTGAAAAAAGTCCATCAAGTTCATACAAGTACATATAGAGCCATGAATATCCTGTAAATTATATTGTTATAAACAGTGCTTAGTGATGTCATTGGTTATAATCGGAGCATAGTGGTCATTTCTGTCACATGATTCACTGAAACTTGTGTACTCTCTGTTGCAAAGTATGAGGATATTAGTCAACATGGAGGCCTTTGGCCTCATGCTTTTATATTGGCCATGGAACTCCCCGGTAACTTATAAAATCCTTATATTTTACAATAGGGGGAGCTTTGTTCAATATATATATATATATATATATATATATATATATATATATATATATATATATATATTGTGGTAGAGTGACTAGGAAAAGGAGGAAAAAGGTCACTCTAGCCTGTAATTTCTCCCCAGGTACTGAGAGAGGCTCCAGGAAGGGAGTTATTAAACAGAGAATCAGCGCTCTGTTTAAAGATTTCAGTAGCCAGGGACTCCATTCCTTAGAGCCAGTCCAGAGATTGGAGTTCACCTTCCACAGGAAAGCTGTCCTGTGGAAAGACTATTTAAAGTTAATTGGAATAGGAGAGTGTGTCTCTCAACAGGGCACAGCAGGTAGGAGACCTGGCTGTGTGAGGAACTCCCAGAGGAGCTGGGAGCGCTGCCTGTGAAGAGAGTGAGGAAGCCAGGAGGCTGAATAAACACTACAGGAAGGAGTCCTTTGAGTACAGGGGTGAGCCAAACTATTTCTTGTGCTGGTTGTCCACAAGGGGCCCAGTCTAGTCAGGGACTGCTTCAAAGTGTGAAGGTAGTGCCCAGTGGGCTAGGTTTTATTTTTATGATTTATGTTTGTATGATACAATGGTCACCCCTGTGTCTGACGGTGTGTGTTAAAGTTGGAAAATAAATCTGTATTTTCCTTGAAGAAGCTGTGTGTCCCTGTCTTTCTGCTCCTTTCTCCTATGCTGCCTGCTCACCATTGACTAATCCCCCCTAAAAGTTACGTGTTCAAGCCGCCAAGCCGCCAGCTTGTCACAATATATATATATATATATATATATATATATATATATATATATATATATATATATATATATATATATATATATACAGATTTTTGATACTTCCATGAGTATAAACACACATTTTTTAGAGATTCTGGAAAATATTAAATTCGTTAGTTAGTAAATAGGCCCATAATGTTCGAGGTCAATATTCCTTAATTTAATCATCAACCATCTGTGTCGTACTGTATCAGAGGACTAAATCTTAAAACAGCCAAAAGTGTGATGTGCATAAGAACCTATACAACATATCTAGATATTAGTTCAAATGCGCAGCATCATTTCTGGACCTTCAAATAAACTCATATTTGGTTGACGGAAGGAACCAGCTGGTTCATCCTGATTAAATATTCTTTTTGAATTCCTCCATAAATCTACCCCACTTTCCTGTAAAGCATGTACTAGTTGATAATTGCTGCATTATGGGTTAAAAAAATCAACCTTCACCCAAAATTGTTCTTTTTACACTTCACTTGCAGTTATAAATGAGCCCTTATGGTGAATTTCTATCACCATGTACATCAATACTTTTTAGACATGAAATCCTAAAATAAATAAAAAATGCATTTAATGGTTTAAACAACACTGTTACACAATGTTACATTTTTCGTTGTGCTTTTCTGGGAGTTGTATGGCCCTCCTTCATAATGCACCTGTCAAATTTACACTTTGATTTTTAAGCTTCATAAAAGGCTGATGAGAAGCCCCAAACATTGCTTGTATTTGGCACAAAGAAATGAATTATTTCACAACTTTGAGGTTCCCCTGCATCAATTGATGCACTTGCAAATTTGGAAACATGAAACGAGACAGATGCACCTGTGCTGAGCCCAACTATGTAGAAGTGCATGGAGTGTATTTGAATGCAAGTAACTTTAATGAATGATGTCAATTCTGACAATGATTGCCCCAGAATTGCGGTTGTGGTTATAAATGAGCTATTTCTGTATAAAAACCTAGAACATGTCAATAGTTTTATTCTATGTACTCCATGCTTACTGTGTCCTATAGGGTTGCATGATAGTGCATGATACTAGTAGGCAGGTCGAGATAATTCTCAAGCTCTTTAATGCTACATGACTTTTTGCTCCCAGAGACTGCACACGACTTTTGCCATCATAGGGTTTTCACTTAAAATGGACAAATATATATTAAAAAAAACTTGCTCAAAGCTCACCTAACAATGTTTGATCTTTATTTCATTTTATTTTTTGTAATTTTGCTCAGTAAAGAGGCTTCTATGAGGTTAGCTGAATATGCTGTCATTGTTTACATCATATATATCGCTATCTGTACTGCTCATACAGAAAAAGCCCTTGTAGTATATTACATGATGTTGCAAAATAGTCTTTCCATATTAGAATTGGCCTATTTAGTAAAATACATTGAATTTTAGGTAGCAAAGTAGTTCTGAACCTACCAAAGAGTAGGGAAGAGTCTTTAAAGCAGAAAAAGAATCAGCATTAGTTGTTCTTATCTGTAAAAATAAATAAATTGCTAATTTTTCAAGCTGTGTTTTATTTTACGCTATGAAATGCCAGATTTGCCGCCGTTATTTTACATTTACTATAAGAAAAAATGTGTAAAATATTTATGCTATTTTTTAAAATGCACCAGTTAATGGTGCTACTCCAGCAGACTTCTGCACTGATATCCATTTCTCAAAAGAGCAAACAGATTTTTTAATTTTCAATTTTGAAATCTGACGTGGGGCTAGACATTTTGTCAATTTCCCAGCTGCCCCTGGGCATGTGACTTGTGCCTGCACTTTAGGAGAGAAATGCTTTCTGGCAGGCTGCTGTTTTGTCTTCTCAATGTAACTGAAGGAGTCTCAGTGGGACATGGGTTTTTACTATTGAGTGTTGTTCTTAGATGTGCCAGGCAGTTGTTATCTTGTGTTAGGGAGCTGTTATCTAGTTACCTTTCACATTGTTATTTTGTTTGGCTGCTGGGGGGAAAGGGAGGGGTGTGATATCACTCCACCTTGCAGTACAGCACTAAAGAGTGATTGAAGTTTATCAGAGCACATGACTTGGGGCAGCTGGGAAATTGACAATATGTCTAGCCCCATGTCAGATTTCAAAATTGAATATAAAAAAATCGGTTTGCTCTTTTGAGAAATGGATTTCAGTGCAGAATTCTGCTGGATCAGCACTATTAACTGATTCAATTTGAAAAAAATGTTTTTTCCAATGACAGTATCCCTTTAATCTTCAGAGATGTATAGTTTTCTGCCCATGGGAAATATTTACCTGTGAGGTCTTTACACTGACCTTAGTACATGTGCACAAAGAAGGTCAATTTTATTTACTTTAATGTTTTTTTATAGTGAACTTTAATTTACTTTACAATGTTAGTTAATTAAAATGCTTCTTATGCAAATGAAACAAACCTATTTTCCATTTAATCAATGAGATTGCCGTTATTTCCTATGATTACTATAATGCATTTTCTTACATTGGAAATGCATTTTAGTTGAAGACTTTATACCCACCAACTAAATTTACTGTTAATAATTTGTTTGATTTTGGGTAATTACTATGACCTTGGACACAGGTGTTAGAGCAAATAGCAATTTGAATTAAAGCTATTATTGGATGGGGATGCAAGTGATGTTTCTGAAAAACAGCAGTGTGTAGCCAAAAGACTCTTTTTGTGCTCTGCTGGTACAGTTCCTTGCTAGTTTATAAGAGGCCAGCACAAGGCTAACAAATATTTTATGCTGGCCTTTTTTTTAACTATAGAGCAATTCTGGGTATTTGGAAATTTATAAAATATTATTTACTCATTAATGTAATGTATCTTATGAAATTTAATGTAACTTAAAGGAGAAGGAAAGTTAAAATGACTGGGGTTGCCAGAAACCCTGAGCTGGTGCTGCTTTTACAGATATATTATTGTTATATTATTATTTTATGGAAATAACTTTTATACATAATCAGTCCTTAATACACCTCCAATCCCCAAGGTCCTTTTGAGGATACCAAACAATAAATATAATTAATTACAGGTGTAATTAAGAAACTGAAATAATAAATATACATATAACTGGTGTTCCTGTTAGCAGAAAACTGTACCGACCCAGGGTACTTCTGTGTGAGCACCATGGAGTGATCCTCCTCTTTTGCTGCTTCTTTCTTCAATTCCCTGGGGGTCGATACATGCGCTGTGGAGTTAAAAAAGACACCTTTTTTGTCAAAGTTAGGCTTTTCACTCTGCTGTACATGTGCAATTTGCATAAAGATAGAAGAAGCAAGATGAGGATAACTCCGTGGTGCTCGCACAAAGGTACTCTGTGCAGTTTTCTGCTAACAGGAGTACCAGCCTGGTGTATCTGGTAAGTGATTACAATGTTGGGCACCACCCAGTAATATTAAATTTCCTTCTCCTTTAAGTAAATTAGACATCACCAAAGAATTGTGTATATATATATATATATATATATATATATATATATATATATATATATATATATATATATATATATATATATATATATATATATATATATATATATATATATATATATATATAGGTTTAAAATATATATAAATTGGTATATATTGATATATATTCTATAAAACACTATAAAACAATATCCAATCCAATTCATCCAATGCAATGATGTGCTATTACCTTGAAGCTTTGCTACTTATAAAGCCCAACCAGAAAATTAATTGAGGTTTATTAAATAACCAATAACCAATCTGCTATCTAGTTCTGAATAATATAAAAATACCTTCCCCCCTTTAAACTGTGAAGCTGCATTCATTGATGTCAAACTTTCTTAGGGGCTTATTTACTAAAGCTCCAATTAATCAG
Organism: Xenopus laevis; assembly: GCF_017654675.1. NCBI lineage: Eukaryota > Metazoa > Chordata > Amphibia > Anura > Pipidae > Xenopus > Xenopus laevis. The sequence goes on along the minus strand of NC_054379.1, from coordinate 73,879,026 downwards.
ATTAAAATTAATTTTCTAGATTTATTATACCCCAATGCTGCAAAAAGCCAGAATCCGAAAACCCGGCATCTCAAACCCATCGAGGTCATGTATAAGTCAATGGCAGATTTACCTATCCCAATTTGAAGATATCATGGTCTGCGCTGGGTTCAGTCCGATAATTCAAAAAATTCAGGGTTTTCAGTCGATAACCCAAAAAAATCAAGTGATTCGGGAGTCTGAAAAATTTGTATGATTCTAGTTTTCACTCAATTCGTTGGTTTTTTTAGTTTTTATTTTTAGTTTTTTTCCGAGTTATTTTATTGATAGATAAGATAAAAACGTGGATGGGAGTTTGGTCGAGATAAATTCTAGTTTCAGTAAGTAAACCTCTAAATGTATAATTAACATAGTTGAGATACCCTAAATTATGTAAAGTTTCACTGGAACGCTGCAACATGGAAGTTAAGAGGTTTTACAAGATTGTCAGTGTATTATTTTCCTTAAATTTGAGCCCATTGTGACTCGACACTTAGGGGGTTATTTAGTAAAATCCAAATTTATCTAATTTTTCCTAAAAAAAAAAAGCTCAACCAAAACTCCATGCCTGATTTTGCCTTATTTATTAATAAATTAACTTGATTTAATCAGATCTGTAAAACAATTGAGTAAAAACTCAAATTGTGCGATTTTTTTGGGCTTTTCTCTAGATTTTTTTTAGTTTTTGCCCGAAACCCCAGCTTATTGTGCTAAACCCACCAAAGACCACAATAACTTCAAATTGATATAGGTTCCTCTCCCATTGACTTATACAGGTCTGATAGGTCTGAGATGGTGGATTTTCGGATTCTAGCTTTTTGCAACTTGGGGTATAATAAATCTCTAAAAATTTTAGTTGTCTTTTTTTCCCTGAAAAAGTTGAGTTTTGCAGCAAAAAGCCCGACCAGAAAAATTTAAGGTTTAATAAATAACCTGCTAAAGTGCAGAAAGTTCCCCTATATACATAGATGATTTTAGTAGGTGCAATGTTAAGCAATGTATATAGGAGCAGTAGTTAAGTCAGTTCAGTAATACCCATTGCAATATAGTGCCCAGCATATAGTACAACCAGGAGTCGAGACTCCTTTGAGGCAACCACATAGTCACATATAGCACCAGGCCTGGATTTGTGGAAATGCCACCAAGGTCCGGGCCTAGGTCTCTTCCTCGTTCCTCACGTCTCCTTCCGCTCCCCATAGCCTCACCTTTGCCTTCCCCTCCCTGTCTCCTACCCACCCACTTCCTTTAGGTCCGAGCATGCATACAGACAGACGCAGAAATCGTCCGGCACTGGAGACATGTAGGAGATTTTCAAATCTCCCGCACCCAGTCTCCAGTGCTGGTATTTGAATGCGGCTGGGTGGCATGCCACCCCTGAAATTCTGCTGTCCTAGGCCAGGGCCTTTGTGGCCTCGCCACAAATTCGAGCCTGCGCCCAACCGCATCCACATGGGTTCAGAAACACTGAGAATGCTGGGTTCAGAAACACTGGGGATGCGCAGGAAATACAATAGTTTTTAAAAATTTCCTGTGCACCAATCCCCAGTGCTCCAGACCCCATGAAGAAAATTTGCGGATGTGCACAAATAAAGGGAAGGCCAATGAATGGCAGCAGGCCTAGGGGCACCTACGATGTAAATCTGGCCCTGTATAGTCCTTTCATTTAAATGTTCCTGTTTTGCTCTATTTATTTTATGTCTTGTTGTGTCTTTTTTAACTCTACTATTGTTGATGTTTTAAAATAAAAATTATTTTAGAAAAAGAATATAGGGGTTTGTTTCTTGATTTATATGTATCTAGTATTTTGTGTGTCCTTGTGCATAAGCTGAATGGTTGCACAAGTGTATATCACTATATATTGGCATAACTACAGTATTTTACTAGGTTTAGGTTACTGTTAGATAAAAACTGGAAAAAAAAATCAAACATTAGCTCTGAAGAAAATGTTAACACCTGTAAACCAGGAAGAGCCTATCACACTGTAAAAGCCTGCTGTTTACAGATGCTCTTATACATCTAACAATGTAAATACAATGTTTTATATGTTTCAGATTACACCACAGACTTCCCTATACTCACTGTATATCAGCACCAATGTGAACAATAAAACAATTAAATGCAGTTGTGCTTTTCTGTTTATTAGTTATTCAAATGTTTCTAGCTAGAAAGCGGGCCCAACTTTTGATATCCTTTTACATAGGATAAAGAATGGGACCTTATTATTTTCATTGGTATCAGGTTTCTGGTCTAAAAATCTCAAACTTTTTAACTTCTTTGCAATTTTGAATAGATTTCAAAACAAATCAAAAGACACATATAGACTTTGGTTATTTTTGGCTAGTGTTAGGTAAATTAATAGCCCAAAAGCTTTTGTCCCTTTGCCAAGTTTCTCCTTTTTCTGTCCTTTTTTTTTGTTAAGAAGTTACAGTTTCCTGGAAACCTTGAAGTTAGTGGAGATTTATGCATTTTATATTGTCATCTATTACTGTATTCAAAGGAATTGTCTGAATGAAGGTTGATAGAGGGCATTCAAACCTTTTGCACTAGGCATATTATATCATTAGGTGTCTGTCCATAGGGTCGACTTGTTCTCAAGCCCCGAAAGCTAAACACAGTTGAGATCTAAATCCCTTGACAAATGGAAATTGTGTGCAGGGATCAGGAAAAACGTATGTCTAATGGAATTTTTAAACACCATCCTACTAAACCATATACTATATACCTGATAAACGAATGCTGGAAACAATAGTGTTGAAAGGGGCACTTGCTCTGTTCTTACTTCATATCTTTCTCAACCTGTTTTTCTACCCACAATTCTATGGTACAGTGTAATGTACAGCATTCTATAAAACTGCTGTTTATTTAAAAAAAAAAAAGCTGTGGCACAAGGGATGTCACTGCTTATTGACAATGCAAAACCTTTGTACCCATTGTAGTTTTAAAAGAAGATTTTTATTTTACTGCTGCTGTACTCCCCAGTCACAGACATGATTGACATGGGTGATAATCACCTGCAGTTAGTCACATGGTCACAATTTACTTACAGTATGTGATTTGAAGGTGTGTTTTGAAGTCACATATTGCAAATTTCTAATTAATGCTATGTGCACACATTTGTTTTTTAAGGTTTTTTCTTACTCCAAATGCATCAAAGTCATTGGGTGTTTTTCGTGGTGAAATTTGCCACAAATACATACCTGCCAAAATAATTCATCATCACTATTTAAGAATAAAAACACTTTGCTATCTATGCCATTTTTTTCATTTTGTGGTAATCCAATCCATTTGGGTAGTCATTACACTAGAATGTTCTACCGTCTTTTCTATAATGGTTCCTATTCAATAATTTTAACAAATTTTGCAGATGTGATACTTTCATAACCATAGCTAGTCTTTTCAATATGAGAATATGCTGCTAGATCACTTAGTTAAGCTTGTTCCTGATCACTCCTCTGAGACATCTATTTAAACTAATGAACTTGAAAAATCCAGGGATAAGTTAGGGGTCTAGGAAATCTAGACACCGTAAATAGAAATCTATCATTATTTGAACTCATCTGTAATACAAAACAAAATCTTTCATTTACCTGTAAGATTATATTTTCATCTCAATTAAAAACTACCATAAAAAATTACTCATCTCTGGGGAAAAGAACACTTTCATTTTTGATACCAGTTTTAATAGTTTGTGTTTCATATATTTATATATTTAAAAAGTTCAATGCTTCTGTATAGGTTGCCTTAGCTAAGCTTCCTGTCATTCTCTTTCTTATATCCGCCACTGGTTCCTTAAGCCAAAACAGTAGAACATGTAGTGAGCCTTTCAAATAAAGGTTAATACATTCTGCTTTGTATAGTTAGACAGTGGCTCTGATCCCAAGTGTATATCCTAAATCCCAACTATTATAGTACACTGGACCATTGTATTCCGATATTAACTGTAATCACTGCTTCCAAATGCTTCCAAATACATCTTTTTCCAGAGATGAGAGTTCAGAACAAAGTGTGCTCCATGTGTATGTTCTCTTCTATTTAGTTAATGCAAATCACATCCATCAAGTTATTTTTATTTCATGTTTGCCTGGATTTATGACCACTATTATAGTCCCGAAAGCTTGCATTTTTTCTACTCAGTTAGCCAATAAAATGTATCACCTACTCTATGTTTTCTGTTTTTGATCTATGACTAGCACAGTACAACACTCTGCTAAAATAAAATAACTGTTCTTGTTGCTCTTTCTGACTGATTTGATAACAACAAAAGATCAAACAGGAGACAATGTTCAAATTTGGTTGCATATGAATATTTGTTCTACTATAAAGCAGACTTAAGAAAGATAAGCAACCCTGTATTGTGTAGCTTTGTGTGTGGCTGTGTGGGCTTGCCTTAAATGTAAAGATTACATTTCAAGATAAGAAAAGAAATATATTTATGAACTTGTGCATTTACCAAAATGTGAACTATGATCGTTTCTACCCCAAGCCTAGACAATGACACAGTTCACAGCCTGAACGTTTAGACAAACATCTAAAAATGAAATATGGAACTATATTTTAAGTTGAAATGTGTTTTTTTTCTTACAAGAAAATATTTATATTAATATCTTGCATTGCTTCAAAAAAAAATAATCTAGAAGTACTCAATATATAATGATATACGATGAGCCTAGAAGTCCTGTTGAAAGGTACAATGTGAAATTTGGAGCATTGATACTTGAAAATGCTGTTACGATTATCAGAGTACCACTAATGAAAAAAACTCATTAAACAAATCTGAAATGAAAGATGTTTTGGGGGTTATTTATCCAAGGTCGAGTTGTGTTTTTCACAAAAATTAGAGGGTAGTTTCAGTAAAAACTCAAATTGTTCGGGTTAAAAAAAATTACTATGCCCCGAAGACGGAAATAACTTGAATCTGAAAATGCTCCAGCTAAAACCTGTCGAGGTCATGTAGAAGTCAATGGCAGAGGTCCCTTGAACCATTTGAAGATGTTTGTAGCCTTCAAGATGTTCGGATAAATACATTTGAGTCAACATTTGACTAACAAAAAAAGTGCTTGATTATGGTTATCCACTTGCCAAGATTAGTATAACGTAATGAGCTTTGGCAGATATGAAATTGGTTTATATCTGTGGTCTGAACACCTAACCCTCGTTGTGCATCAAGACCCAAGTGAACATTCATTTAAGGCAGAGGATAAGTACTGGTTCCCTTGCAAACAGACAGTTGTGCTCTGTGCCTTGAATGCACTACCAAAGGAATATCGATCACACCTAAGTAGTCCTGAAAGCTCGCATTTTTCAACTACTCAGCTAGCCAATAAAAGGTATCACCTACTCTATATTTTCTAGTTATTTAATTTGACTGGATTGGGATCTTTAATATCATTTGCCAAAAATGTTTTATGGAGGGATTTTCAGAGGATGTTGAAATATGAAATGTACTAGGGTTTCAGACAATTACCACAGCAAGCAATTGGGGGGTAATTCTAAACAATTTGGCTTCGCCATTCCATGGACATTTGATGGGATTAAATTAAATTTTTTTGCCATTACATGCCCTTTAATAGCCTGCTGTTTTTTTTCTGATGTGTTTACACCAAAAATCTCTGTTGATGATGCTTTTCTGAATCAGCTAAAAATTATTATATTTCATATTGTACTGAACTCTGTTGCCATGGGCTCACAAAGACTATTGCTCTCATTTTATGCATTGGAAGCCTGCTATTAGAAAATAACCTTTTGTCTGGAAGGGGTACCAAAAACTACATATAAACTATATAAACTGATAATGGGAAGTGTCAATAACTTTTCATATCAAATCTATTATTTCCTTCAATCTACACTACTTGACATAATATTACAAATTGTTGGCTCGGATAAAACTTCTTGTTTTTATGACAAAACCTCGTAAAGCATTTTGTTTAATCTACTTCTAATGCATTATCTTTATCTCTAAATTAAAGGAGAAGGAAAGCTCCAAGACAGTTTATTGCTTAGCCACAATAGTGCAAGCTAGAACGCTATATTTATTCTGCAGAATGCTTTACCATCCCTAAGTAAACAGCTCTAGACACTGTCACTGTTTTTTTAGGATAGAAGCTGTCATATAAGCTTGGTGTGACATCACTTCCTGCCTGAGTCTCTCCCTGCTCTCTTACAGCTCTGAGCTCAGATTAAAGCAGGGATGGGAGGAGGAAGGGGGAGAGGAGCAAACTGAGCATGCTCAAGCCCTGCCCTGGATGTTTATGCTGAAAACGGGAAGTCTGATACAGAAGCCCATGTGTACACAATAAAAGGAAATAAATGCTGCGTTTCTTTTGACAGAGGACAGAGAACAGCATTACTTTAAGGGGCAGATTTACAAAGCTCGAGTGAAGGATTCGAATTAAAAAAACTTTGAATTTCGAAGTGTTTTTTTGGCTACTTCGACCATCGAATAGGCTACTTCGACCTTCGACTACTACTTCGACTTCGAATTGAACGATTCGAACTAAAAATCGTTCGACTATTCGACCATTCGATAATCGAAGTACTGTCTCTTTAAGAAAAACTTCGACCCCCTACTTCGGCAGCTAAAAGCTACTGAAGTCAATGTTAGCCTATGGGGAAGGTCCCCATAGGCTTGCCAGCGTTTTTTTGATCAAAGGATATTCCTTCGATCGTTGTATTAAAATCCTTCGAATCGTTCGATTCGAAGGATTTAATCGTTCGATCGAACGAATAATCTTTCGATCGTTCGATCGTAGGATTAGCGCTAAATCGTTCGACTTCGATATTCGAAGTCGAACGATTTTAGTTCCTAGTCGAATATCGAGGGTTAATTAACCCTCGATATTCGACCCTTAGTAAATCTGCCCCTAAAGGTTTACTGGTGTAGATATATATAGACCTTTCTGATAAAGCTTACTTAATTTTAGCCTTTCCTTCTCCTTTAACACTTATCTATTGCGCTGGCATTATTTCTAGACAGATAATCTATAAACATGTAGGATTGTCACTACAATAAAAGAAAGATAAGGTTTGAATTGAAAAGCTTGTTTTTCTAGTTATAAAAATGTATATGAATACATGAGCCTGAAGCAGAGGCTAGAAAAACACAGAAATAAACTGAGCTTGTACTAGACTGAGTATTAAGGAGACTAATAGAGATGTATCTTATTAACATGTTATTATGAACAATTTCAGGGTTCTCAGTGCTTGCAGTTGTACATAATTCATCAGTGGAATGAAGGGGTACTGCCACAATTTTAAAGGGAAATTGATGGCAGCAAGTACCTTTCTGTATAACACCAAATCATGGTTAGGATTAAATGAGGTTTGTTCTGTTTAGATTATTTGATGATGTACTAAAAATGTGATTTTTAAATTTATACAATTTTTCACACTTGACAATTCCCTTTGCCCATTTGTCCTTCTGGCAAGGGGAAAGTACCATATTTGATAGCACAAATGGGCCATCCTATACTAAAATAGATACATGAGTTACTTTCTGTTGCCACAGTAAAATGCAGTCTGAGGCAGGATCTTACCTTGCCTTATGCTGTATCACCCCTAGTGCAGACCTGTCAGGAGAGGACTTTAATCCCACACATAATCCCATGTGGTTCTCAAATGATATTTCAGAATTTACCAATGAATATCCAATGAGCCTAATCTTATATGAGCTGAGGAAGCTTTACTTGGATCCACTCAAAAGTCAAGAGTAACTGGGTCAGTTTGTTCATGAATAATTTGTTTCTCTTTTTAGATGAGAACAGTAGAACTAAAATCAAATAAATGGGAAATAATAAACAGGATAATGTGTATTAGGAAATATGCAAGTAGAAAAGTGTTTTTAATGCAAAATAAATAATTTAATTTGACCACTGCTACTTGTTTCTTAAAACTATGCACATTATTACAAGAAAATGTACTTTATTTTGGCAGTAGTATGTAGTAGTTTTACCCTTTTTTAGGTAAAGATGGGACATTTCTAGGGTAGTTGAACCATAAGGGCATTTTTCACTGTGACTCTGCTGACGCTTCTGTGTACCAGTCATCTAGAGCAATGCAATGGTTTTTTTTTCACTTTGGTTGAAGTAAAAAATGCCTAGGAGGAATAAATATTAGAAAGGTTATTGTGCATTCTGTTTTTGAAGGTAAATGAACTGGCAAACTATTAAGCTTATTATATTTTAGTTTATAATCCAGCCCTGATTTCAGGGATCTCGAAATTATCTAAAATTATTTTAGTTGTTAAAAGATTATCATCTAAGCAAGTTTGCCCATTAGCAGTAACAAATAGCAACCAATGAGATGTTTGCTTTTAAACACATGATCAGTAAATTCTACTTGCTGCTTGGTTACTATGGGTTACTGCTCCTGGGCAAACTTTGCCATTTATCTATATACTATCTTGGAGATGTTTTCTCAATACACATTAAAGACTAATTAACACATAAAAACACAGGTATGCATCTACGAACATGAAATCAAGGGTGTTTTATAAGCATTTATAATAAATAAATTGAGGGCTCATTTATGACCACAGTGTGCGAAGTGCAATTCTAAGCACAAACCGCCATATTCCCAGAGTAACTTTGACAGAACTCTTAGTTGCACCCAATACAAACTGCAACTGATGTTCAAAAACAATTATGTTATTTAAAGCACTTTAATGCCAAAATTATGCCGGTGCCCAATTCTTTAGGTCAAGTTTACTAGTCAATTTAGTCAATTAAAGCAATGACTGTGGCAAATATCGTGCAACTGCACTTGTGGTTCATACATAAGCCCTTTTTTGTTTTTTCTTCATCACTTCTTTAACATAAGGATTCACTAAGAATCTTACTATGTATGTGTCCAAAAGGCCCCTCTGTGATAAGTTTACAGCACCTAATCCATCCCTTTGACGAGGAATGTTATGGGACATACCTTCAGCATTTTAGCCTGGTGTAATACAAATGCAGTATGACAAGACAAGAAAGTGATTACAGGACATTCTAATTCTGATTTTTTTAGCCTCTGGTTTAGTGTTTATTTTAGATTGCGCTTTATTATCTTTAGTGAATGTACCATCAGCACTTTATTTTTTATATATAGACAGACATAAATATGAAAAACTGATGAAAGTGTAGTAATTAAATAGATGAATCTATCATTAGGGATTAAGGAAGAATATGTTACTACTGCACTATATTTGCTTCACTCCAGAGATTGCTCCAGTTGGAGCTGCAGGATAATAAAAAGTTATCTTGCAGATCAGAAATTTCTACAGGTATAGGCTCTGGAAACCCGAAAAAGCCATCTCCCATAGGGGTAAATTTATCAAAGAGTGAAGTTCCGCCACTAGAGTGAAATTCCGCAGCTCTCAATTCATTTCTATGGGATTTTGAAAGGCGTATTTATCAATGGGTGAAAGTGAAAGTTCACCCTTTGATAAATACGCCTATAAAAATCCCATAGAAATGAATGGAGAGTGGCGGAACTTCACTATTAACTTCACTCTTTGATAAATATACCCCATGGACTCCTTTATAATAAAACAATTAAAAAAATGTAAAAATTATTTTTGCAGGCCCGGGCCAAGTCACCCGGGTGCCTGAATGCAACCCGGCTGGCCACTTCGCCCCCTTGCTGGCACAGCCTCGACGGTGCGCATGCACACGCGTCCAGAACTACGCATGCGCACGCGTCCAGAACTGCGCATGCACACGCGTCCTGGAATTGATATTTCAAATTCGCGCTGGAGAAGCGGTGAGAGAGAAAGGGTCTGGACCAGGGGTAGGCTGAAAGAAGAGGTACGTGCTTGGCACCCCCACTTTGTTGTGCCCTAGGCACTTGCCTCTTCTGCCTACCCCTAGTTCCGGCCATGAATTTTTGTTCTCTCTAAAAATAAAACAGTACGTTGTACTGTATCCTAACTAAGATAGTTTTAATTGGAGGCAAAACAATCCTATTGAGTTTATGTAATGTTTAAATGATTACAGAAAGACTTATCTGGAAAACTCCAGGTCCCAAGTATTCTGGATAAAAACAATTGTTTATTTAAGTCATAAGAACATTCAAATCCTTCATACTTTGCTTTTAGGCACCTTGTTTTAGGCACATTCTGTGTTTCCTACTTTAAACAACAGTTTGGAGAAGTCTGTTTCCTCCTTTAGCACCATAATGTTCCCATACACAAAATGAGGTATCTATAGAATTGATATTCTAAGATAACAGTAAATTAATTAATGGCTCATTAAGGTTTAGCATCCCAAAGGCTCGTTGGGGGCATTCAGAAAATATCCCCACAGTAAAAACGTAAAACAGACTTCATGGAAAGGACCAGACCGGCAATATGCCTATATAACTAATCTTCAAAATTACATTTTTAAAGCATATACTAAAAACATGCAAAACTTATTCTTTACTAATCCCTTTGAATAACTAAAAGCTAAAAACCATTAGTGTTGGGAAAGTGAAGCAAATTCCTTTCATCTTAGCCAATTATGTTTAGCAATGTTTTTAATCATGTCATACTTTTCACTTAATGAGATAAAACTTTGTATCCAATTTCACAATGTTACAATATTCCACTAAGCAACTGGCTATGGAAAGAGAAATGCATTTTGGAAGGTCTATAAATCCTGGTTACAGAGACTGTCCAAATGTACAGGGGTGATGACCAGCTATCTCTGTCAAGCAATCATTTTGGGAATACTGGCATTCTATAAAAAAAAAAAAAGGAACTCAAGAAGAATAAACTGATTTTTGTAGAAAACTTTTAGATTTAAAAGCTGAGACTCTATTTGTAATTCTTAAACAGTTTAAACATATTCAAGTTTAAAAAAATAACAGCTGGGTACGTAGGAAGATTTTTTTTTTAAATCAAAGAACATAGTTCTAATCAAACTAATTTCTGTTCTGTAACAGGATATTGCTTTTGGTTTAGATAAAAGCTATATTATATTCTATGGGATATAAGTAAGTATTGCATAGGTAACTTTTAGTATGTTATAAGATGGGCAATTATAAGCAACTTTTCACTTTTGATCTTAATTTTTTGTAGTTTTTTTTTAATTATTCGCCTTTTTCTTCTGCATCTTTCTAGCTTTCATTTATAAACAGTGGGCAAATTTGCACCTGGACAGCATCCCATAGCAACCAATCAATTATTAGCTTTTTTCAGACATCTGCAAGATAACCTTAGAATTATTACTTGCCGTGAAGAGATTGTACACCCAACTAATTTGCACACCCTCTATTGCATATTAATGATACTGTGTGTTATAAGTTATGCAATTCACTCACAAATTCACTAAATTGGCCATAATTTACCAATGGCATCAGTACCAAAATGGGAGTTAGTTGTGGTACACATTATTTGCAGGCACCGACTATTAAAATGTACAGGTATGGGGCCTGTTATCCAGAATGCTAAGGACCTTAGGTTTTCTGTAAAAGGGGTCTTTCTTTAACTTGGATCTAAAAAAATGCACATTAATTAAACCCAATAGGATTATTTTTCTTCCATTAAGGATTAATTGTATTAATTTATTATTTATTTATTATTACAAAGAAATGGGTTTTTTTTTTCAAGTTTGAATTATTTGATTAAAATGAAGTCTGTGGAAGATGGTTTTTCCTGTAATTTGGAGCAGCTTTCTAGATTATGGGTTTCCAGATAACAGATCCCATACCTGTACTTGTTCTAAGAAAATGCTGATCTGTTTTCTCTGAATTGGTCCTTCAGAGAGGTACTTTTTTATATTTTGAGAGGAAGCTATAGGTATGGTTGCTTAGCAATTTTACATTTGTAACTTATTGTAATTATAACTTAACCCTGTCATCATAGCAGTGGCCCTGCTATAGTAAGCATCCACAATGTGGGAATGTCAGGCTTTGTTTTAATTATCAATCTTATTTTCTATTGCCTGTTTTCAAGGTCTCTTCCATTCTTTCTGATTTTCAAACTTCTCCCTGGTTCCTTTTGCGTCTAAAGCCTTTGCAAATATATATTAGTGAAAATTCCCACTTAGTGCAAATAAAATTGTAAATAATTGCATTTTGTCTGAAAACATTCTTAAAGTTGTTGTTAAAGTGAACTGCACAAAGCTAATTTATCATACATGAAAAAGAAGAGGGTGTTAAGAAATAGAGACTATTGAACGACAGTGTCCCTTTAATCCTGCCAACAGCTGTAAATTTCTGTACACAATCTGAATTGGAGATAAATTTAATCTGGTGCATTATGTAATTTCCTCTGCCCTAATCCTGGTTAGTGGTATCAACATTGAACATCCTTGTCGTGAAAGCACAAATATCTTTCAGCTTTCGTTGTTCTTACAAGTTGCTCACAAAGGGTATGATCATTCTGTCTGCTTGTTCAATATAAATATCAACAAGATAAGCCTCTACAAAAGGAATATTTCCAGCTGTTCTGTTCAGACGCAGCAGCAGCAGGTTCCTTTCAGTAGACAGCAGAACAAATCAGCGCACCCGCAAGCAATGGCAATGTCAGTGTGAGCATGTGGTCTCTGTACACAGTAGCAGTTGGGGCAGAAGACAGCAATTAGCGCCAATTGAATGAAGATGAACAGCCATATACATAACCTTAATAAAAATGTCAGGAGGAGTGCTTTCTCACCATATGGATCCATTACAAGAGTGAAATGCCCATGTGAGTTTGTTCATGGGAGTAGGGACAAAAGTGAATAAATTGCAATATGAAACCCATTTCAGGGAATGTCTAAGTACAAACCAATAGCAACAACTACCTGTTGGTTCATCTGCCTTTGACTGCCATGTTATGGATAAAGTCTGCCTCCCAAGTCCCATGCATCCAGTATGTAATATGAAAGCTTAGGAGGTTATTTACTAAACTCCGAATGCAAAAATCATGAAAAATTTGTGATTTTTTTTTATAAAATCTGACTTTTAAAAAAATCACAACATTTTTGGAATTTAAACCCAGAGGATGGGAAAAGTCAGAATCTGAAAATCCGGCATCTCAGACCTGTCGAGGTTGCATATAAATCAATAGGAGAAGTCCCAATGATTTTTTGATGTTTTGCTGGGTTTTTGGCAATACCCCGAAGTTTGGAAATTTTTGGGCAAAAAGTTTTTGGGTGAAAAGTCAAAAAAAAATAGTGAAAATCGGATGAAAATTCCAAAAAAATCTTGAAAAACAGATTTTTCAAGTTTGTTTTCCGTAAAAATGTTTTTCGGGAATGTGTATTTTATAACTAAGCCCAAAAAACCCGTGTGGATTTGGCCGGAGTTTTTTTCAGAAAATATTGAGATAAATTCGGACTTTGATAAATAACCCCTTTAGTGTATAGACATTAATGTTTCAAAGTGAAGTAAAACCCCCAATTAGTGTCTCAGCGGATATTAGATTATTAAATATATAAAAAAAAAACCCTCTCACTCTCTCTTTCGATATATATATATATATATATACCAGCTATAGTCAGGTGATCCCACTGGTGTCTAATAAAAGGGCAGCCAACTTTGGGAGTTTTACTTTGAAAGCAGCTAGTAAGTTGCAGGTAAAACTAGTCCCTTTTGTAAAATGTATAATGAAGCAATAGAATTCTTAATGAATCAGATGAAAATTGAGCATAGGACTGGCCAGATATGGGATGACTTTGACGTAGTTGGCCAGCTTAAATATATTGCAATATATGGACAAACAATCCCTGTTTTGTTTAAAGGGTAAGGCATTTTTCAGTAGCAGTATGCACAAAATGTCTCTTTCTTAAATATATTGATAATGGGTTGAGTGCAGAGGACTCTTGTATGTGTCTTTTGTATATATATATATATAATGTTCTATATATTTTTCAAATACAAATATATTCATTTTCTTTGCTAAAGAGAAACTCCACTCAAACATTTTAAATTTTGTAATGTAATTGCTGCTGATGTCTCCTACAGTACCATCTTTTCCCTGACTAGTATTTTAATTATAAATACACTCGTACCACTGGAACATTGTATCAGCAGTCAGCTCTCTTCCAGTCAACATTCCAATTCCAACAATGGGGCAAATTCACTAACGGGCGAATTTTCTCCAGCAACCTCTTTGCACACTCCACGCCACTGTACCAGGTGCAAATTTGTTACCACTACGCTAATTCACTAAAATGTGAAGCTGTGTCCTGGGCACCACACTGCGACTTTTCGCTAGCGTTACTATTAGCGATCGCTTCTGCCAAGCAAAAATTCGTTAGTCCTCTTACGCTTAGGTCAATTTCTGACATAAGTTTAAGGAAGGGGAAGCTTTATTTTAGCAGTTTGCCTGGTCTGAGGGGGCGAAGTCAACTCAGGTAACGCTCAGTAAAATTCACACTGTACTGAATTTGCGGAAAAGTCGACTGATGCAAATAAATGCTAGCGGCGGTCCTGTTCGCTAGCAAATTGTCGCCTGCACCTGTTAGTGAATTGGCAATATCCCTGCGGATGGGATTTTCTGGCGAAATGTCGATACCGTTAGCCACTTCGCCCTTTAGTGAATTTGCCCCAAAGCCTTCTAGGTAATGGATATATATATATATATATATATATATATATATATATATATATATATATATATATATATAGGAAAGTGGCTTGGAATTAACTTATCTTTCATAATGCAAAGACACAGAATGTTTTTTGGGTGGACATCTCTTGTAATGGTATATATGGCAAAAATTCACATTTTAAATAAAAAATCAAAGCACTGATTTAAATTGTTCAAAGTTCACATCTGTGTACTTTGGCATGAATGATCACAAACTGAGCCAGCATTTAGAGGAGGGGAAACAGAGCAATTTGTCAGTTCTAGTGGATTATGTCCAAAAAGAATTCACATTACAAAGGAAAGCTAAATTCCAGATCTGAATAAGTTTTAACCTAAAATTATCACACCATTTAATTCAACAATATTCCATCTTATACATTTGCTGTCAGCTTTTTGACATGTCATAAATGAATGTATTTATCTTCTGTGATAAGCACATTTGTAATCTCTTAACTTAAATACCTCTGTTGTACCATATAAGAAGATGTTTGTTCTTTTCACCAAAAAAAATGTCTCAAAGGAATAAACCTTGATTCATTAGCATCACTTGGTTTTGTTTTTCTTCTTTTATATCAATAGTGTCAATTATTGAGGCATTGCTGACTTTCAACTCCTTCATCATTATTTAAGTATTTGTAGTTCTTTGGAGACTGTGTATTTTTTTGCCCTTATTTTGTAATGTTGTGGTTGTAAGGTTTTTTTTTGCCTTTACCTGTTTTAAAGGTAAAGTTTCCCACAGTAGTTGGTCCTTGCAGTTTTACACTAGGGCACTTCAGATGATTGCAAACTGTGTCACTTAAAACAGAGCTATTTTATAGGTCTGGATTTATATTCTTAAATGTATTTCCTGTATTTATTCAAGAGTTCTGTTAAGAGTAAAATAAAACCATTATGAAGCAAAGAAACAAAGGTTGGCTTTATCTGTGTCTTGTAGGCACAATCTTCTCTGCAAGTCTTCAAGTAAGACATTTTTAGTACCTTATTTATATTGCAGACATAACAAACTGGAAACCAAGAAAAAACTGTTATGGGCACAAAAGAGTAATAAAAATGAGATTTGTTGAAGAATTCTCCTTAATGGCAACTGTAAAGAATGCCGATAAAAGCTAGCTTGGGCCCAGATCGTCTGGCAGCTTGCCATAGCTGTAATCACATCCATTTGGTTGCAGGTACTGTACAGAGTCTACTCGTTTGTCTATTTCATTCTCATCCAAAACACAAAGGGGTATATTATACAGTCTCATCTAAGTGCAGATTTACTCGAGGGCGAAAATTCGCCAGCGACCACTTCGCAGCCATCGCTACACTTCCGCAGGTAAAAATTTGCTCAGCCAACGCTAATTCACTGGAATCCAGAGTTTCGTTGTGAGCGCCAAATGCTGGTGACGTTTCGCAAGCATTACTTCGGCAATGCAAGCAATTGAAAGCGAAGATGTGCTAGCGTTCATTTCTGCCTATCGCAAATTCGATAGAGGTCTTGCACTCAGGTTCATTTGCATATGGTGGGAAATTTGCAGTTGAATGGTAACGTACAGTAAAATCCGCATTTTAGTGAATTTGCGGAGTAATGTTCAGAGCGAATTGACGCCTGGCGATAGAGTGGTAATGAGCACTAGCGCCTAGGGTCGGACTGGGGGGCCCGGGGCCCACCGGGACTACTGCCCAGGGCCCCCCGACCCCACCTACCGTGATGCGCACTGCGCGCCTGCGTGACGGCACGGCTCGCCGCTCCTTCTTGAAAGGCACCGCTCAGAGCTCTGTATTTTGCTGCGCGCATGCGCAGATAGCGCAGCGCGGCGCCTAAAGAAATCTTTTTTTTTTATCAAAATGGTCGGGAGAGGGGTCTGGCCCGGCGGGGGCCCATTAAGGGTCGGGGCCCACCGGGTTTTTTCCCGGTTTCCCGCCGGGCCAGTCCGACACTGCTAGCGCCTGTCTCTTTTGCAAGCAAATTGGCATCTGCGCCCATTAGTATATTGCCGATGTAACGCTGGCGAATTGCTAGAAAAGTGTATTAAAAATCACATATGCAACATTTTGGGCAGGTAGTATGCCCTTTATCAAACAGTAACAAAAGCAACTGAGTTAACAAGTCGCATTTGAAGGGGTTCACAGGAAGTGACATCAAATTGTTCAAACTAAATTTGCATAAAGCAGTTACAAAACTACAGTATATATATAGTATAATATGAAAAGTCTAACATAATGTTAAGCTTTGATGGATGAATATTTTGTTGATGATCAGTTAGACGATGGGATTGTTTGCAGGGTGGCAATATAATATGTATGGCCAGCTTAAGACGTGTGTAGGCTATAGTTTGTTATATTGTGCCATCAATACAAGATTGATACGAATTGTTTCCAACAAAACACTATGGGGCAGATTTATCAAGGGTCGAATTTCGAAGTAAAAAAGTACTTTGATTATCGAATGATCGAATATTTGAACGATTTTACTTCGAATCGAAGCCGTAGTATCCTATTCGATGGTGGAAGTATCCAAAAAATTATTTTGAATTTTTAATATTTTTACCTCGAAAATTCCATTGAATTCACTTCGACCCTTGATAAATCTGCCCCTATGTGAAAATGACGATAATTCATCCTTTTTCATATTCTAAAATATCAATATTGCAATGAATTGAAATTTTAAAGACATCTTTATCCCAACTGTACCACATTGAATTTAATCTGGCCCTATATATGACAGAACAATTGTGGGTGCTACACAATAGTGTTCCTTGCTATTTCGGTGATTTTTTTCCCCATCACTAGTCAAGCTGTCCATTTACTTCCAATTCACCTTAGTTATAGAGCTGTTATCAGGTGAGCCAAATGTAACATTCTGATAGGGAGATGAGCGTCATGTCTTTATATGAGGTGTTACACAGATGAAACCTGAAGCACCAACATACCAGGAGCTATACTATTGGGATATGCATCTGGGCTCTGAGCTTGGTAAAATGTAAACATTTACTTTAGGGTTTGCAAAAAAGAGTAAAGATCTTATTCCAGAGGGTGAAATCTGGTTCCCATACTGGAGTTTACACATTCTCAATGAAACCTTTAAACACCCACAGCAAAATGGAAAATGGCCAGACTCTAATTTATGAACATGTAAGATGTAACATATCTGTCATGTTTGGTATAATAAACCCAGAACAAATGCCAAGGTTCCAGTAATGGCTCATGCTTTGCCTATAACAGCTGCCTTTCACATCGAGAGGAGCCCTTCACTACGCGGATACAGCCAGCTCTTAAAGTGAGAGAACAGAGGCAAGGATTCTGGGCAAGCAAAGGTACCAGAGCAATGGGGAAAGAATAAGTGTGGCTGTGGAACAGGCTGGGGTCAACACCAATCAGTAAACACAGTACAGAATCAGAATCCAGAAGCGCAGTCAATAATCAGACAAAGGTCGGTTCAGACAGCAGACAGGGATGGTCAGGACAGACAAGGGTCTAGGAACAGTAAATCAGACAAGAATTAACACCCAGAACCTAGAATAGACCTATGATGTGCAAAGAGAAAAACTGTTGACACCTTAAAAATTTGAATTTCGAGCCGGTACGATGACATCATATATGGCACAACGAAGGAAAAGGGCATGTGTGGTCAAAACACATGAGGAATGTGTGCACCACTAGGAACCCAAATGATGCAGGCATCCCTGCAATGAGTGTGGTGGGCGTCCCTGCCTCCCCAGTAGACCACCAGGTATTATTACAATATCTGATTTTTCATATGGTTGGAAGATCTCTAAATCAGCTGTCTGGACATAATAAAAAGGCCAGATTAATTCAGTAAGAAAAGTTTTATCATGTGTAAACTCATGGACAATTTGAGGTGCTACTCAATTTAGAAATACAGATCTCACGGTTTGTCAAGTGAATTGGAAAAAACTGGATCTGAATTTGGATAAAAAGTTTCTCCTAATATCCATGAGTTTTCACTTGATAAACCATGAGATAACATTTTCTCACTGAATTGAATCTGGCCATAGAGTGATATACAAAGCATTTAATAGTCAGTTCTTACTGACAAATAGAAGCACAGCATGTAGCACATGTCTTTATGCACACTACCCTTAAAAGTAAAAATGTTGAGGCTAAAGTCTAAAAATTCTGTGGCGAAATATATGCAATTGTCTTTATCTAGTATAGGTAAATCTAAAAAAATCTAAAAACAACTGGACTTGCTGAGTAATCGTTGAAGATGTTTCACTACTCATCCGAGCAGCTTCTTCAGTTCAACTGACTGGTGTGGGAAATTCTCGCCATATTAATCTCTTCCACTAATCCAATCACAATGGCACATTGTAACTCTTCAGAGAGGTGACTTCTGAGATTTACAGAGGTGTTGATTCTGTGTAGTTACTGTGATAGGATTACCAATGTGTCTTGCAACTCCTAGAAACAAACTCTGTCTTCAAACTCCTTCTATTCTAGACAGTTGAAGTAATTACACAGCTATGCAGATTTTGCATGAAGACGTCAACTTTATATGCTAAAGGATATTAGCAACAGGGCCGCCATTAGAAATCACGTTGCCCCGTACAACAAAAGTTTTGGGGCCCCGCCCACCCTGGCCCCCAAGCCCCACCCAGATCCCGCCCACTCCACACAACAGTTAAAAGACCACACAGACATCTGCGCTAAAAAAGGTAACATTGGTGGCAGGGGCCTATAGAATATTAATGATTACAGCCCTCGCACCTGCTGGTGGCTTCTTGAGTGTGCAACTGCGGTAAGTTAACGGTTAGCTTACCTCGGTCGCACACTAAAGAAGCCGCCAGCAGGTGTGAAGGTTGTATAGATGTCCCAGGAGTGACAGGCAAGACCGAGCCGCAGCAAGATGATTCACCATGGTCCTTACTGCGTTCACACACTCAAGACAAAAGGGAAGCCTCCAGATTCCAGCTGCAACTGGTGCGAGAGCTATAGACGTGGATGTGATGTCTATAGCCCTCGCCTTTAAACAGATGAGAATACTAACATTTAATAGGGCTATTCAGTGTTTAATTTATTTCAAAGTAGGCCTACACATGCACACTGCACTTTTGTTTGTTGTATTCTGTTGTTGTAACAGTTAAAAAAAAGGTTAAAACCTTTAAAAGTTTATAAGCTGTGTTATGTTTTGTGACTCCAGACTATTTTTCTTTAGTGGAAGAGGTGGTTTTGTGTTTAACCTACTTTTTTTCCATAAGGAAATGATATGTTGGGTTATACATTGTGGCAGTACCATTATTTACTATTATGTGCCCAAATGAGAATTTTTACACCATGAACATTTTAAGTTAGAAAAAAGCACAGAGTGTGTGGTTTCCAGTGGTGTAACTAACAGGGGTGCAACTACACCTGAGTCTGCACCCCTTGGGTGCAACTGCAAAGATGTTTGCACAAATCATGCATTCAGAGTAGATAGTGCACATGTTCGGGCCAGGTGCACATGCTGCATGTGGGCCCAGTTACAAAACTGGTGATTCCCCTTTAAGTTAGTGCAGGAGATAGTAGGGGGTGATTATTTTTTATGCAAGACAGAATCCATGTGTGGCAATCTTTAGCTTCACACAAAATAATCATCCTCCACCTATGGAGAAAAGGGGATCTAAACCCTCCATGAAAGTGTCTCATTCCCTTCCTAGTTTAATAACCAAATTATTAATTGAAGATGCAAGAAAATTCACAAATGAGAATTGGGTTTACCAAATAAGATGCAAGATGCCAGTTATCGAAATTATCATTTTATACATTCTCATTGGAGGATTTGCAATATTGCCCCAAGAATACAAACCTGGTACTGCTGGACTACAGCTAGGGTTGCCACCTTTCAAAAAAATTTGCTGGTGCTGGGGGCAGTAAAAAGAGGCAGAGCGTGATGTCAAAGGGGGCGGGGAGTGACTGCAAAGGGGGTGGAGTCGTGGTGTGCAATTGGACGTGACGTCAAAGGGGACGGGGCAAGACGTCAAAGGGGGCGCCAAAGAAAAGATAGATTTTGTGCAGATTGGGGCAGGCCAAGGGCTTTAGTTAGGGATATCACAAATTTACCCGCAGCTGCATTGCCGGTAAATTTGTAATACAGGCCCCGGCCTTGGCGGGTGTTTTACCGGCTAGTCCGGTAAAATACTGGCTAAGTGGCAACCCTGACTACAGCACCCAGCATGCTTTAGCCCTTGATTACATATTAACATATGCTGGAATTTGTAATCTCACACCAAAGCCTTTCTAAATAAAAAGGATGCATTGAGATCGGGGCAACCTGAGGATAAATATAACTCAGCAAGGATCTCATTCATAGCTGATTCGTATATTATTATTTCTGGGTATTTTTAAAGGGGCCGCATATATAACACAACACATTTAACTGTGATATCACTTGGAATATTGCTGGTTTTGCCATTTTTTGAAAAGAAGTTCTTGAAGAACTTGTTTCCATTGATTCAACAGTACCATTTAAGGCTGATGTGTCTCCTCAAAACCCTCTCATAAAGGAAGACCACCTGCATGGGAAAGTGTAGTAAAGCTGAGAGCAAATTACATAATTGTCATTAGTGATAAAACAATGATAATGAACACAAAAATGAAGCAAACTTGCAAAACAATCACAACACTATATAACCTTACTCAGTAGTTGACCCTATTCCTAATCAATAGTTGCTCTAAAATAATGTGATGTGAGTCAATTTATGTTGTTTATTCCTTTGCACAAGTAGAAGCGTGGTATTGATTATAGACAGTGCCTGAATCCTTAAACATAAAGAAACAACAAATACAAATCCTAAACAGCAATTTATTTTGGAGGGACCCCTTTCTCTTTTCTAAAATAATATTATTGGAGTGAAAAAGAAAATAAATCAGCTTCAATGCATAATGCACACAACATTATCAATGGGAGATTCATTAAAGTAGAGAGTTTATGAGCCTGAATAAATATAACTTAAATTGGACATAGGAGTAACATATATACAAAATACTTCCTTTAAAAAATCCTGTTTTACAGGAAGAACAATCTTTTGCAGAGCAAATCCCCTTTTCCCATTACTCTGTACACAATTCTTCAGCTAGCCACAACCTGCCTCAAAACTAGAAAATAATTACACACTTTCAAAATAGGTATAAAAAGAGGGGCAAAGTTTATTCAAAGAAAAATTACATAATGAACCAAAAAAACAGCATCAGCAAAAATGTACAGTATGCATATAAAGTATATAGAACCTGCAAATTGAGCAAATACTGCTAAGTGACAATTCCAAGCTTCCCATGTAGAGTAAAATGATGTAGGAGGGTGAGGGACCATTGGTATCAGAGGCAGTGATTTGGTTGATGGAAGTCAGGAAAAATAAAAGTTTTTGATGGTGCTGAGATATTGTGATATTGCTATTCTGATGCCATTATTCAAAAAAAAAGATGCCTTCTGAGCCTGATAACCATAGCATGTTAGGTTAACATTGGTGGTAGAAAAGTTTTTAAAGGAGGTAATAAGGGATACTGCATACATTTCAAATCACAACACTATACACCAGCATGGTTTTACACACAATAGATCTTGCCAGACAAATTGAATTGCCTTCAGTGGATATGATCTCATATGGTACCACACAGTAAATGACTTAGGAATATCAGCCTTGAACATCATTTCTGTACTTGGATAGAGAACTTGTTGAAATGTTATGTAGCAGTTTCTGTTTGGACCAGTGTTTGTAGCAGAATACCTCATTACAAATACTTTTGCTGTATTCAATTATTATTCTAGACATATTAAAGCTACCGAGGAAAGGAGCATATTTAGTCCCTCTTCTTCCTCAATGCTGTCTCTGATGGTGTAGTCTCTTAGCAGCCGTGAAGCAGTCTTAGATGGGTGTCCTTTCACTCCTCAGAATAAGGCAATTCTAGGAGAACTAAAAAATGCCTTTAGCACAGTTCATAAGGTGCCAGGCTTCCAGTATTGTCCCTTCTTATTGGTGCCCTGAAAAAATCTATACAGCACTGCATGTTGCATAAGAAAGTTCCTGGGCAGACAGTCTATGAGTGAGGGTACTGTTAAGGATAGGGTGGACCAAATGTCATTTGTTCAATATGGTACCAGTATTAAATCTATGTTTGCAAATACATAAAAAAATTATACTCAGCCTCTTTGACCCACATTATCTTGTACCTTATCTGCTTGTCTCTTGCAGATCTCCCCATAAATAACTTTGACACCTTACCCATAGATTGATATTCATTTTTGTTGGTAATTTGACCCATGAGCTTCATGTTGTATATATAACACAGAACACGACAGCTTCATTATAATCATCTTGAAAAAGGAACTAAAATGTTCTGAAAGCTTGCTATGATTATATTAGTTATCCAATATATATCTAACATTATATCAACCCAATAGGATTGTTTTGCTTCCAATAAGGATTAATTATATTTTAGCTTGGATCAAATAAAAAGGTACTGTTTTTTTATTAATCATTTTGAAAATTTCGAATTCGATTAAAAGTGAAAAAAGGATCAACTTGGTCCAAAGGTAACTTTTAGGGGGTTGTTTATTAAAGTCTGAATGTCAAAAACTCGAACATTTGATTTTTTTTACTATAAAATCCGATTTCTTTTTAGTGAAGAAAAAAAATAGAATTTTTTCAAGATTTATTATCCAGCGTCTCAGACCTACAGAGGTTGTATACAGGGCCGCCATTAGAAATCACGGGGCCCCGTACAACAAAATTTTTGGGGCCCCCTGGGCCCCGCCCACACTAACGACCAAGCTCCACCCCATATGCCGCCCACTCCACATCGCAGTTAAAAGACCACACAGACATCATCGCTAAAAAAGTAACCCCCCCACACAAGTTATAAAAAGCTATTGATGGTCAGGGCCCCCTTATAAAAGATTGGGGCCCCAAAAAAAAAAATGTAAAAAAAAATGTTTTTTTAAAAAAAACATTGGTGGCAGGGGCCCCCTTATAAGTTAAAAACAAATTGGGGCCCCAAAAAAAAATTTTTTTGAAAAAAAAAAAAGTGGCAGGGGCCCCCTTACAAGATGAAAAAAATTGGGGCCCCAAAAAATTTAAAAAAAAAAATTTAAAAAAAATGTTTTTTTTAAAAAAAAATGTTTTTTTTAAAAAAAAATGTTTTTTTTAAAAAAAAATGTTTTTTTTAAAAAAAAAATGTTTTTTTTAAAAAAAAACATTGGTGGCAGGGGTCCCCTTATAAGTTAAAAACAAATTGGGGCCCCAAAAAATTAAAAAAAAAAAAGTTTTTTTAAAAAAAACATTGGTGTCAGGGGCCCCCTTACAAGTTAAAAAAAATTGGGGCCCCAAAAAAATTTTTTTTACAAAAAGATTGGTGGCAGGGGCCTATAGAATATTAAAATAATACATTGGTGGCCAGGGGATTAAAAAAAAAAAAATATACAAACTGGTGTTCAGTAGAATTGAACTCATGGCTTCACTACTTCAACTTCGCCTCCTTTCGTGACTTCGGGTCTTTGCGCCGCTTCAGGACTTCGGCTTCGGCTGTTTTCGTGACTTCGGGTCTTTTCGGCGCTTCGTGACTTCGGGTCTTTTCAGCGCTTCGTGACTTCGGGTCTTTCCGTGACTTCGGGTCTTTTCGGCGGATCGGCTTCGGCTTTTCGGCACTTCCGCATTCGGCAACTTAGAGGGAGGACGTACGGCTCGGGCGCTCGTAAGGGGGGCCCGGATCTTCAAAAAATGCAGCGCTGCCGGGCCCCCCTTCATGCCCGGGCCCGGTACGCTTGTCCCCCCTGTCCCCCCCTGATGGCGGCCCTGGTTGTATATATGACAATGGGAGTGGTCCCTATCCTATTTAGAAGTTTCTAAGGTCTGCGCTAGAATTAGCCTGAAAATCCAACCATTTTGGACTTTTCGGGCAAGAAATTGAGAGATTCGGGAAAAAACTCTGAAATCCCATGATTTGGATTTTCGCTCAATTTTTTTTTGTTTGTCCCGATCCGATTAAATTGTGCTTTTTTAATAATAAATTATCGGTCTGACTTTTTTTATTAAAATACTCCCAAAATGTACAATGTTTAGAGGAGTAGTTTTTTAGTGTCAGTATCACTTTAATGAGAACAGCCCCTTTATTAAATAATCTTTACATTTTAATTTGTATGCTTCAAAATTTACCTTATTATTATAGTTTTCATCAGAAGCATGAGTGCCCTCTGTTGGGCCCACACTAAAATAGCACATATCATTAAAATCAAAATGGAACACCTGAACATCTGATGAAGTGACACAATGGTCACGAAACGCGTTGAGCACATATCCCCTGCCTGCTTGTGATTTTAAACTATGTCTAATAAAGCATTCATACTTTTAAAACGTTGGTTTCCGCGTGTCAACTGATCCGGTGGAGTCCGTCCTTGAACCTTGTAACCAATAAATAGATGATGTGTTGATAATGTTGTCTGCCTATTGGTCTATTAAAGAAATATCTAGTTTTTATTGGTTTTACCAAATACTGGAACTGACAATAAGTTGATATTACATTTGATTTCACCTTCATGGATCTTCAGAGTAACTGTGGGGGAAACAAAGGTAGTTAGACATCTCAACCTTCCTGCTATTTAATGGATTTCCTTTTATCTATAAACCTCATTCACAAGCAGAAAGTAATTGCAGAGAGGGGCTCTATCAGGAGCTTATTATCTTTCTGTAAACTAACTCTCCTTGTAGCGTTTCACACACTCATTCAGTTGGCCCTTTCTTAGAAGTTACAGTTTGTGCATCCAATGTAGGTCTATACATGGGGATAGTTTTTTTAGTTGCTTTAAATCAAGGATGACAAACCTTCATACAGTTGGTGATATACACCTCCCAGAAGTCCTTAAGACCTGGCGGGCTGCAGTTTGGACATCTCTGCTCTTGAATATAAAAGCACAGAAAGGTTATGATATTATATTTAGACTGATACATTCTTGCTTCAAATGTTTGTCTTGGGAATTCATACAAATAGAGCACCAATTGCAAAAAGTAGTAAATCAGTAGCAAAATGAATGCATTACTCTGCTTTGTAGCCATTACTTACTTTTATATTTGGTGTATCACTAATTTTTCCACATGGCTTAAGTTGTGAGTGAATTATTTATACTGGTAAGACATCAAAAGCACAACTTACAGAATCTTAATTTTTATAAAATTCTATTCCCCTGAACTTTAGAGAAAGTTCAGTTCATCATCACTAACTAATCATCTGTGACCCTGGTGTTCGACCAACCAAAACAGCAGGATATGAATAATGTACTTTATCTATGAACTACGTGTAAGATGTCTTATAAAATATGACGACAAATTACAATAAAATATAACAGCAGCCTGGAGCATTTGTTGGCACACTTTACATCTGGATTTGTATTAACCGAATGCCACAAAACTATAATAACAAGGTAAATTTTGAAGCATACAAATTTAAATGTAAATGCTGTTCTCATTAAAGTGATACTGACACTTTAAAACTACTCCTCTAAACATTGTACATTAAGGGGCATATTTATCAAATTCTGAATTTTTGGGAGTATTTAAATAAAAAAAGTCAGACCGATAATTTATTATTAAAAAAGCACAATTAAATGGGATCAAGGACAAACATAAAGAAATTGAGCGAAAATCCGAATCGTGCGATTTTAGAGTTTTTTCCCGAATCTCTCAATTTCTTGCCCGAAAAGTCTGAAATAGTTGGATTTTCAGGCTAATTCCAGCGCAGACCACAGAAACTTCTAAATAGGATAGGGACATCTCCCATTGTCTTATATACAACCTCTGTAGGTGTGAGATGTTGGATTTTCAGATTATTCAGATTTTTTCCATCCTCAGGGTATAATAAATTTTGAAAAAATTCTAGTTTTTTTCTCCACTAAAAAATCCGGATGTTATAGTAAAAAAAATCAGACTTTAATTAACAACCCCCTAAAAGTTACCTTTGGGCCAAGTTGATCCTTTTTTCACTTTTAATCGAAATTCTAAATTTTCAAAATGATTTCCTTTTTGTCTCTAATAAATAATAATAATAATAATAATAATAATAATAAAACAGTACCTTCTTATTTGATCCCAACTAAGATATAATTAATCCTTATTGGAAGCAAAACAATCCTATTGGGTTGATATAATGTTTAAATAATTTTTAGCAGACTTAAAGGAGGAAAGATCTTTTAACTTGGGGATGCCAAAAGTTAGGCACTCCAAAGTGATCGCATGTACTTACCTGAAACCCCGGGCCAGTGCACCTATAAGGAGAAAACTGTACCAGCCTGGGGATTCTTCCACAGATCGGTTGTTTTCTGGCTAATTCTTTTTTCTTGTGGCTGCGCATGCCCAGAAGCCAAACTTTAATGAAAAACTCTATTTTGTTCTACTGCGCAAGCCCTGGGAAATTTGAAGATAGAAGAAGTCAGAAGATAATTTCTCCATGGTGGTCGCTGGAAGAATCCCCGGACCAGTGCAGTTTTCTCCTTATAGGTGCACCGGCCTGGGGTTTCAGGTAAGTACATGCGATCACGTGGTGTGTAACTTTTGGCACCCCCAAGTTAAAAGACCTTTCCTTCTCCTTTAAGGTATGGAGATCCAAATTATGGAACGATCACTAATCGGGAAAGGCCAAACATTCTGGACAATAGACCCTATACCTGAATTATAAATGTACTTTACTGGGCCTTTGCTTACTTATAACAATGAAGTCAGCCTTGGAAGCAATGATACTTGATGATGGGAAAAAACATGCAGAAACCACACAATGAGTAAGTACTGTATGTAGAAATTTAGAAAGCAGGCCAAGCTGTCAGCGCACAAACTTATATGGTTGTTTATATAGCTAGTAAACAGAAAGATACACAACTTTTAGGTCAATAAAGATAGAGATATACCAAAATGGGGTGTCTTTAAAAAAAGGGACATGGTCTTGGTGTCTTATGATCATTATAATGACTGAAGCCCAGCTATTTTATTGTTAGCCCCTGCTGGAAGCTTTGACTAATTTTTATTGTGGCTACATTTAAAATGTAATGACTGAGAAATGTAAAATATGTTTTGAAGAGATTAGAACCTGATTTTTTTTGGTGGGAGGGAAACATTTGATGGCACAGAAAAACATATTAAATATATTTACATTTCCAAAAGATTCAGAGAAAGGTAGAAACATATAAATGTAGAGTATTATTTTTTTCAAGCATCTTTTTCAAAATAATAATCTGCCCTGACATGTGTTTAGTAACTGTGAGTGATATATTGCATTATTATTAAGTACATGTTCCTTTCCTCTAGGGACCAAGTTCAAAGAAAGGGAGCTATCTTGTTGATAAGCTTAATAACTTCCTTTGGGATTCCAAGCTTCAGTTAGAGCTGTCCAGGCAAAGAGTTAATCATGTAATTTCACAGATTAGACCATGTAGGGTTACTAATGAGAAATTTTTGAAGTGTAATGATTTTTATTTCCCAAGAATATTTTGAGACGCATTATAACCTTTGGCTGACACCCAACAGTGCTATTAGTTTAACCAGGGGATGTGCAACAAAATGTTAAAGAGTCAGCAGTTTGATGTCTGAGACTTGCTCATAACCTTTGAGGAAGAGGATTTCAAGTACTCTGGGCTTGAGACAATGAAAAAAAAAGATATTTTGGATCCCTGCACTCATAAAGCAACCAATGGCAGAGAGTGGCACACAAATGACCTCTGGATTCCTTAATCCTTTCAGCAAAGAGCACACTATGGTAACCATGGAAGCTATTTAAATGTCATGCTGCCCTCTGTTCTATAAACATGTATCATCCATCACTAAATATTTAGATCTAAATTGTTGGAGTTCAGTTATGTGCCAGGGATAGAGGGATTAATTCCTTCAAGGATTTCACATGATGGATTCTTTCACAGGGATAAACATCCAAGAAGAGCTCACACTACGGCCATAAAATATATAAAGAAAGTTTAAAGTTTAATTAAGTCAACATTATTTAAAGTAGCTGTCATATTTTATAGTGAGCTCTTCAAGTTTATTTTGCATGCCTGCTCATAAACATTCTGTCTGTGTTACATACTAGGTTAAAAGACTTCATGCATGGAACTGAATGGGGATTCTTGTTGCTATGAACTCCAAAAGAAACAGTATCTTGTCCATTCCTATCTCTATTTTTAATGAGCTGAGATATTGTACAGACACAGGAAAAGAAGTGACATTGGGAAGTTTTGTGAAGAGTTTCAAAATTTTGGTTTTCTTCAAAGCAATTTGGATTCCAAGAAGCAGATACTTGCACTGTGTGGAAAGAAATCACATTTTGTTAACCTTTTAAATCTATTTTGTACAGAATGTATCTTCAATTAGCATAGAAAATCTCTGTATATATATATTCTTTAAATTGCATTTTTACGGCTCTACTTTTATCCGATAAACAGTGGCGTAACTACCGGGGGAGCAGGGGCTGCAATTGGGCCAGGGCCCGCACCCCCGCAGGGCCCCCCGGCAGCCGCACGGACGAGGGTGGGGGCCTGGCCCGGCTGCACGGCCCGCACAAGGGCCCGCCCCCACCTAGTTCCATCACTGCCGATAAATGTGTTATGACAAAAAAAATATGTTTATAAACAACTTAAAATCATTTTTCAGGAACATATACTGTAAGTAAGGAAGAACCTAATACTACAAAACATATACTACTTTCAACTTTTGGTTCAGTAACACTAGGGGGGGTTATTTACTAAACTCTGAAAGCCGAAGACTCGGAAAATTTGTGTTCTGTTTAGTATAAAATCAGAATTTTTAGTGGAAAAATTACCACAAATTTTTCTGCATTTATTATACGCCGAGGATGGAAAAAGTCATAATCCGAAAATCCGGCATCTCAGACCTGCTAAGGTTGCATATAAGTCAATGGGAGAAGTCCCCAAGATTTCTTGATCTGCACTTGGTTTCGTGCAATAATCCACGGGTGGAAAATCTCAAAAATTCACGATTTGTTTTTTACATGAATTTTTAGGGATTTTTCCCCCAAAGAAACTTTTCGGGAAAGTGTATTGATAAATAAAGAGAAAAAACCAGTACAGATCTCATCAATTTTCAGAAAATATTGAGATAAATTCAGACTTCAGATAAATGGGCCTCCCCGTGTTTCAAATGCCTTAAAAGGCATTTTACAGGCTGAATATGTATTCTTGTAAATCTAATAAATACCTGAAAAGGCAATGGGTTAGACTTTGTCTTTCTCTTCTCTTTCTATATATTCTTCTCCACTATTCTCAGATATTATGTCTTTACTAATTGGTACACCTAAGTCTTAGTCACAGTTATTCTAATTAACACATTTAATACTGAAAAAGCTCATTTTGCAAAGTTATTACGAATACTTCCAACTCTACCAATTCAAATTGCAGAACAAATTTCCTTAGGAGTGCCTTACTACTGACTTTGCAGATCGCAGTGCTTTCTAATAGTGATGGGCGAATTTGGGGCATTTCGCTTCGCTGTAAAGTTCACGAAGCTTTAGAAAGTAG
This sequence comes from Xenopus laevis, assembly GCF_017654675.1. NCBI lineage: Eukaryota > Metazoa > Chordata > Amphibia > Anura > Pipidae > Xenopus > Xenopus laevis. Next base: position 73,848,991 of record NC_054379.1, on the reverse strand, counting down.
TGATGGGTGAATTTATTCAGCAGGCGCTAATTCGCTGCGAACTCCCGCGATTCGCCGTCGGTGAATAAATTCCGTTTTTTTTGGACAACGTCGCATTTTCGCTGGCGAATGTGTACCGGCATCCAAAAAACAGACGCTGGCATCTGGCGAAAATGTGCCGATGCCCATCACTACTTTCTAAAGCTTTCCCAAAGCTCAAAATGCACAATATGTCCCATTATTTATATCTGTAATATAATAAATAGACATATCATAAACATCTATTTATCTATAGTAGCATATATTTTAGGGTATCCCCCAGATGTATAGCTTACTCAAGTGGAGGATAGTGAAATAACCTAGTTCCTTTCTCATTATCAAGTTAAAGTTGAAACACAATTAAATATGTCGTTGCAATTGCACACAATAGCAGTGCAAATTATAGTTACACTAAAACATAGGTACAGTTGGCCCACTCCAGTAACCCACATGCTTGCTTTCATTTTATTCCTTGTATGAAACTAGTAAAGTTAAAGTCTGATTGATCATTGTAAATTACTAATCTTTGGATAACCTTGCAAGTGTTACTACATAGCTCTTATCATGTCTAATGAATCTTTATCAGTGTAAAATATTTTGTGAGTTCTTCGCTAAATGAAAGTAGTGATGAATGCTATAAAGCTAAGGAGGGCTGTATATGATTTAGGCTGAGCCAGTTCTATATATGTAAATTAGTAACACAGACAATGCCAGGGTCATAAAGCAAAATGTTTGGCAGCTTTCTCTTTCTTATGTTTCTTATCCTGCGTCAAGAAAAAATCCAGATTTATTCTTGTAAACCTTAACATTTAAAGGTCTGCTGGTCTGGCAGATAAAGGCCAGACATCAAGAACAACTAAGGATGTAAACAATCTTCAATCTGTTGTATGAGCAACTCCCTTACCATAGATTTATCTTATCACTAATGGGATGTGTACTGCTCCTTCCTTGTATAATCCTTCTATAGAAGAACATTTTCTCTATGGGTTCAAAAATTTGACTTTTTTTACTTTTTAAACATATATTCTAAAACATCACTTTCTATGGTCTTCCAGTTGTAGCCTTTCCGCTACAAATTTAAAAAGCATTTTTCAAACTTTGTCCTTAGGAGTCACATACTAGAGTCCCAGTTTTCCTTGGAGACAGTGGGTATTTACAAATACTCTAATTTATCTATTTTTTTTTTTATTAAAAAAAGTTAATCTAACTCCCATCCACAAATTTAACTAATTTAGCCAAAAAATCAGCTCAAAAAAGTCGATTTGGAAAAAGTCTCAACAAAATCATGCGACAATTCGAATTGTATGATTTTTCGAGTTGTCTCCGGCAAACTCACTTTTTCAGATTATCATTATATTATTATATGAAAACCAGTGCAGATCATGACATTTTCAAATTGTTGAAGGGACATCTGCCATTGACTTCTACATGACCTCGACAGGTTTTAGCTGTATTTTCGGATTTGGATTTTTAGCTAAATTAAAGTAAATCAATAAAAATTCAAGTTTTTTTTTTCATTTAAAAATTTGAGTTTTCCCCTTTAAAAACACGACCAGAAAAAACAAGGTTTAATACATAGGCCCCTAAATATAATACAGCATATCCATAAAACACACTATTTTGGGTATTTAAATCACTCATGGGTACGTTGTTAATCCATTACTAAATATGATGCCAACCAGTCCATCACAAACAAATAATTTCCTAGGTATTCTGAAAATGTATAAATGCCCATTCAATAGCGCTAGTGTAACGTTAGCTATCCCAAATCCAGAACAAACCCCAAGGTCCCTGGTCACAGCTCACTGTTCCACCTTTCACTTCTGGTGGAGTCCTCCGCTACTCGGATGCTGTCAGGTCTTAATGTGAGAGGACCAAGGAGAGAGTTCTGGGCGAGCAAGGGAACCATATGTGTAAATTGAATGGAGAATAAGAGCATGGTCAAAGACAGACCAAATCTATACCAAGATAGGCACAGTACAAGACAGGCACAGTACAGAATCAGAGGCAGATATTGTAGTCAAGGTCACTGGCTAGGTCAATACACGGAATGGCAGATATAGATGGGATCCGATAGAATGGTTGAGATACAGACAGGAGTCGAGACAGGCAGCAGACAAGGGTTGGTCAGGGTAAGGCAGGGTCAAGAACTGATCAGAATATACAAGAAATTGCACCCAGGAACTATGTGAATAACCCTACTCTGGGCAATGACACAGTATAAGATGGCTCTTTAAATATTTGAATTTCGCACCTTTGCGCAATGATGTCATACGTTGCTCGAGTCAAAACCCGGAAGTGCAGATGCACATGCTACATTTAGGAGCCACCGCAAGCAGGGAAAGTGCCCTGCTGGGAGTGTGCCAGGTATCCGGACCACCACTAGGGACAACCTCAGGTACCGTAACATTACTCCCCCTCCAGAGGAGGCCACCTGGCATGGAACTGACGAACAAGCTGATCAGCCCGAACATCAGAGGCAGAGATCCAAGACCTCTCTTCAGGACCATAACCCTTCCAATGTACAAGATACTGTACTTTACCCCTGGAAAGGTGAGAATCCACCAGCCTCTCGACCTCATATTGGCCTTCCACGAAATCGGAAGGAGGAGGAAGAAGAGAAGACTGTCTTCCCACTCTGGCAGGCTTTAACAAAGAAACATGAAAAGCATTAGAGATCTTGAGTTCAGGTAGTAGCTCTAGCCTGACAGTAGTGGGATTAATGACCTCTGATTGTTCCAGCGATTGATTTGTCCTCTCTATCTTGCCTTGGTTTGTCAGTGATAGGCAGAGGAGAAAGACAAATCAATACCCATAAGAGAACAGAAAGGCCTCCAAAACGTAGACACAAACTATGTTCGCCCTGTCGGAGACTATGTTCAATGTGGCCCCATGAAACTAAAATATATTAGCGGGGAGAGGACAGGGGAATAAAATGAGACATTAAACAGTCAACCACCACCCAGATGACAGTACACCCCTTATAGGGAGGCAACTCCACAATGAAATCCATGGAGAAATGGGTCCATGGCCTTTCAGGAATGGGAATTGTTTGTAGCAATCCCTGTAAGGTAAGGACCTAGATGGTTTTGAACGCTGGCAAACTGATATCCCATTTCAGTGTTGACCACCAGAGTACGAGACAAAAGGGAACAGGTCTTATTGCGTCCTGGATGCCCGGCTACCTTAGAATCATGAGCCTCAAGTAAAACCGCATCACACAGGTTCTCAGGAACAAATAGTCTCCCTGGGGAAACATTGAAAGGTAAGTTAATTTTGGCTTCAGTTAAGGAAGCTGTCAAGGATTAGGTAAGGGGGCACTGTGGAGACTGATGGGGAAAGGGTGAGTCCTTGAGGCAGGAGCTGTATGTTCCTAGGGAACACGTAAAGGGAAGGCAGGAACAGGTTGATGAGGACGAAGAGTCAGACTGGATCAGGTGCAGAGCAGAACAGGATGGCGAGGGCGAAGATCAGGACTGAACTAGGCAGGATGAAGAGGGCGACAACTCAGGACCAGACTGGATGGAGCAGGAGTGGAACAGGAACAGACTGGATGGGACAGGACGGTGTGGGCGTAGATCAGGTCAAACTGGGGAGTGCAGAAGAGGACTGGAGAGCAGGATAGCAAGAGAGGACTGGAGAGCAGGATAGCAAGAGAGGACTGGAGAGTGAGATGAGGGGGTACAAGGTACAAGGCAGGGTCAGGAAGCAAGAATCAGAAACAGACGAGGCAAGGTCAGAACAAGGTGAAGTCAGGGAAAGGTACAAGGTAGAACAAGTTAAGGCAAGATCAAGTTTGGAGTGAGGAACAGAGCAAGATTCAGAATAGCAAGGAAAGCTGGGCAGGGCAAAGTCAAGACAAGGTTAAAGGGGAAGGAAACCTAGTCGGCGCAAACCCCCCACCCCCCTCCCGTTTGTTGCCCACCCTCCCTCCTCCCCCCTGGCCTACCCGTCCCGCTGGGCAAATGCCCCTAACTTGTTACTTACCCTTCTGCGCAGGTCCAGTCCAGGGAGTTCACAGACGACATCTTCTTCCACGCTATCTTCTTCCTGCTTTGAACGGCGCATGCGCAGTAGGATCATTTTGCCGGTACGATCTACTGCGCATGCGCGTGACTTTTGGCGCATGCGCAGTAGATCCGTACCGGCGAAATGATCCTACTGCGCATGCACCAAAAACGCCGTTCACATCAGGAAGAAGATCGCGTGGAAGAAGATGTCGTCTGTGAACTCCCTGGACTGGAGCTGACTAGGTTTCCTTCCCCTTTAAAGCAAGGAGAGATCAAGGTTGGACCAGAGCAGAACTAGAAGGGGAAGGTAAAGCAGAACAAGACAAGACAAGGTTCAGAGACAGGCAAGACAAGACAGGGAAGAATTCAGACAAGACAAGGCAAGGTGGCTAGAACTGAAACCCTTAGCTAAGGACAATGCCACACTACTAGTCTGGGAAACAATGCTCTGGCAAGGTGTGTTTGGAGGGCTGACCTTAAAAAGGGCAGAGTCAGCCCTGATTGGCTGATTGCAACTAATCAGGCGGCAGCTGGGCTGGGGCTGCAGAGGCCAAACAGGCTGCAGCTGGGCTGGGGCTGGAGAGGCCAATCAGGCTGCAGCTGGGCTGCAGAGGCCAGGTAACATATAGCAACCAACCCTACAGGCTGCTCACCTGGCCAAATGGTTATGGTATCGAGCCAGAAACCCAACGGTCCCTTACTTGAATCCCAGCAATACCTGACAGTATCCCCCCCCCTCACAAGGTGACTTCCAGGCGCCACAGTGACCAATATTTTCATATACCTGGGGAACTGCCAATGCTATGGGCAGAATCACCTTTGTGGGTGCCCGGGGTTCTGGTAGTGATACAGGTAAAACCACCCTTGCTGACACCCAAGTATAAGGAAATGCTATAGTCAGAGCCACCCTGGCGGGTGCCCTGAGGCTCTGTAGAGCCACCCTTGCGGATGCCCTGGGACACGGAAGAGCCTGGCGCGTGCCCTGGGACTCAGAAGAGCCACCCTGGCGGGTGCTCTGGGACTCGGAAGAGCCACCCTGGCAAGTGCCCTGGTATTAGGCAGAGCCACCCATGCGGGTGCCCTGGGACTCGGAAGAGCCACCCACGCGGGTGCCCTGGGACTCGGAAGAGCCACCCACACGGGTACCCTGGGACTTGGAAGAGCCACCCACGCGGGTGCCCTGTAACTTGACAGCAGTATAGGCAACTCCACACTCGCGGGTGACCTCCACATGAGTGCCTGGGGTACTGGGAGCGGTACAGGCAACTCCACCCTCACGGGTGCCACTTTCATGTGTGCCTTGGGTTCTGGCAATGGTACAGGCAACTCCACCCTCGCGGGTGCCCCCTTCATGATTGCCTTGGGTTCTTGCAATGGTACAGGCAACTCCACCCTCGCGGGTGCCCCCTTCATGATTGCCTGGGTTTTGGAGGTTATTTTTTGAGTTGTTACAGTTATTGTGTTACGACACGGCAGAAGCCCCACTCCTAGGGGCACAGGACACGGCAGAAGCCCCCCTCCTGGAGGCACAGGACATGGCAGAAGCCCTCCTCCTGGGGGCACAGGACACAGTAGAAGCCCTCCTCCTGGGGGCACAGGACACGGCAGAAGCCCTCCTCCTGGGGGCACAGGACACGGCAGAAGCCCTCCTCCTGGAGGCACAGGACACGGCAGAAGCCCCTCTCCTGGGGCACAGGACAAGGCAGAAGTCGCTCTCCTGGGGGCACAGGATATGGCAGAAGCCCCTCACCTGAGGGCGCAGGACACGGCAGAAGCCCCTCACCTGGGGGCACAGGACAAGGCAGAAGTCGCTCTCCTGGGGGCACAGGATATGGCAGAAGCCCCTCACATGAGGGCGCAGGACACGGCAGAAGCCCCCCTCCTGGGGGCACAGGACACTGCAGAAGCCCCTCACCTGGGGGCACAGGACATGACAGAAGCCACCCTCCTGGGGGCATAGGTCACAGCAGAAGCCCCTCATCTGGGGGCAGCGGCTGGGGAGCCGGCATGGGTACAGGAGGCAGCTGCTGGGGAGCTGGCATGGGTACTGGAGGCAGCTGCTGGGGAGACGACACAGGTCCAAGAGGCAGCTGCTGGGGAGCTGGCACGGGTACAGTTGGCAGCTGCTGGGGAGCCGGCACCAGTACAGGAGGCAGCTGCTGGGGAGCCGGCATGGGTACAGGGAGAGCCAGCATGTGTAGTCTGGAAAACAATGCTCTAGCAAAGTGTGTTTGGAGGGCTGACCTTAAATAGGGCAGAGTCCAACCTGATTGGCTGATTGCAACTAATCAGGCGGCAGCTGGGCTGGGGCTGCAGAGGCCAGGTAAAATATAGCGAGCAACCCTACAGGCTGCTCATCTGGCCAAATGGTTAAGGTATTGAGCCAGAAACCCAGCATACTTACTTACTTTAACACTTTATTCTCCAAAACTTGTGCGCAAATGAAACTGTCATTATACCTTTTCCCCAAGAAGCCTGCCTTGGACATGCCAGGGGCAAATTTGGGGTTGCCCACGATGGGGGTAAGAGGGCCCTCCCTGGATATCAGTCGTGGATGGGTTTTGAGGTACCGGTCGGCTTGGATGATAGTGTCTCTGCAGATTTTAGGAAGCGTATTTGAGGGAGGCCTAATAGGAGGATGTGTCCACCATAATGCTTGTAGTGGTCTATCCACTAAAGACTGTTCTAGTATTATCCATTTTTTGTCAGTTGGGTAGTAAAACCATTCAAGTATTCTACTTAACGTGACTGCTTTCATATATCGTTGCAGGCGTGGGAGAGCAAGTCCCCCCTGAGACTTTGGTTTAAACAGGACATTTTTGTTTATCCGGGGTTTGGTACCCTTCCAGATAAACGTGTTAAATGCAGCCTGTAGGACGACAAAAAAGCAAAGTGGAGGGGTATCGGGCAAAGTCTGGAATTGATACAATATTCGGGGTACTACATTCATTTAAATTAGATTAATTCGTCCGAACCAAGAGAGTATGCCAGCGCTTCAAGTCTGCCTGGATTTGTGACAGTAGTGTCATATAGTTCAATGTATTAAATTTTGATAAGTCTGCTGGGACATGAATTCCTAGGTATTTGAGTCGGGTTTCCATCTAAAAGGGTAAGTCGATTGCAGAGTTTGCTGCAGTTGGGGAGATAAGGAGACATTAAGTGCCTCCGACTTGTCTAGATTGATTTTATAATTACTAAATTGACCATATTCTTTGAATTCTTGCATCAGAGAGGGGAGGGAGGTGATTGGTTGGGTGACGAAAACCAATAAATCATCTGCATATAATGCGATTTTATGGTCCTGCCCTTTGATATGAAGACCCTTGATGTTTGGATTTTGACGTATAGCAATGGCCAGATGTTCCATAACCAGGGCGTACAGGAGTGGGAAGAGAGGGCACCCCTGCCTGGTCCCATTACTAATTTTTAGGGGTTCAGATAAAGATCCGTTAACTTTAATTCTGGCCTGGGGGTAATGGTAGAGTGCCATGATGCGTTGCAAGTTGACCCAATCCTATTTGAGATAAAGATTCTCTTAGAAAAACTAAGCTGACCCTGCCGAACGCTTTTTCAGCATCCGTCGACAGGGCCAGCATGGGGGTGTTGCTTCTCTTAGCATAATCTATGAGCGATATATCTTTTAGAGTGTTATCCTTAGCTTCCCTATAGGGGACAAACCCGACCTGGTCAGGATCTATCAATTGAGGTAGGTGAATTTTGAGTCTCTCTGCCAAGATTTTCGCATAAAGTTTAATGTCTACATTCAGTAGCGAGATAGGTCTATAGCTTGCGCAGGATAGAGGGTCTTTTCCCTGTTTTGGAATTAGAGAAATGTGTGCTTCCAACATCGCCGAAGGAGAGCAGGGATAAGAATCTAGATTATTAAAGGCTTGTAGCATTAGGTCGGAGAGATCAGGGAGAAGTGTCTTATAGAACGCAATAGGGAACCCATCTGGGCCCGGAGATTTTCCAGTAGGGGTATTCTTAACAGAAAATTTCAGCTCATCACATGACAAAGGGGCCTCCAGTAAGTCAATGTCCTCCTGTCTAAGTCATGGTAAAGCAGTACGTGAGATATAATTTTTTACCAGAACCCCGGGCACCCACAAAGGTGATTCTGCCCATAGCATTGGCAGTTCCCCAGGTATATGAAAATATTGGTCACTGTGGCGCCTGGAAGTGAATCTGTCAATAAACCCAGGCGGGGGAGAGTTAATGTTGTACAAATCTGAATAAAATTTATGCATTGCACTGGCCATCTCCTGGTCCTTGTGTACAGTATGACCAGTGTGTGTTTTAATTGCCGGAATAAAGGAGGTTGCCTGCAATTGTTTAGTAGCTTTCGCCAGGAATTTGCCTGCTTTATTACCATGATCATAGTAAAAGCTTTTACATTTCAGCAATGCTGATAGAGATTTTCTATTCAATTCTCCCTTCATCAGTTCACGAGTCGCTGTGAGTTCCTTCAGTGTGTCACCGCACAGCGTATTTTTATGTTTTTGTTCCAATAGGGAGATTTTGTGGAGAAGATCAGTAATCCGTTGGGAAAAAGCCTTTTTGATTCTGGACCCATGTTTAATGTAGATGCCCCGAAGGACCGCTTTTAAGGCTTCCCATTTTATTACGGGATGTGTGTCATCCGAGCAGTGAGTCTCGGTAAAAAATTGTATCTCTTTTTTTATTTCAGCAAGGCAATCCACATCCCTTAATAGAGATTCATTTAGTCTCCAGGTCCAAGACTTGCGAGCGGCACCAGGGGTAGCTAATGTGAGAAAGATCGGGGCATGATCTGACAAGATTTGTACCCCAATGTAACAATCAGATACCCATTGCAATGCATAATGAGAGAGGAACAGATAGTCAATTCTGCTATATGAGTGGTGTACATGTGAGAAATAGGAATAGTCTCTGTCGGATGGGTGGCATACTCTCCAACTGTCCGCTAATTGGTTTTTATGCAATACTGATTTAACACGTTTTAAGACCTTATAAGAGAGGTTCGACTTTCCAGAGGAGGAGTCTAATTTCGGGTCAAGGGTGAGATTAAAGTCTCCGCCCATCACAACCACCCCTTGGTGGAAACCTTCAAGCCGGGTCACTACCATATCAAGAAACCTTGATTGATTTTGATTCGGGGCATAACAGTTTACCAGAGTAAATAAGTGACCTGCGACATTTATTTTAAGGAAGATGAATCTCCCCTGTGGGTCAGCAAGAGAGTCAATCAGAGTGTATGAGAATTTATTGTGGAAAACTATAGCTACACCTTTACTTTTAGATTCGGGGTTGTCACTGAAGTACCATTGCTGGTAATACCTGTTTTTAAAATTTGGCCTGTGACCCAGCTTGAAGTGAGTTTCCTGTAAAAAAACAATCATAGCATTTTGTTTGTGGAGACCAGTAAGAATTTGTGACCTTTTCATCGGCGAGTTAAATCCTCGGACATTATAGGAGCAGATTTTCATTTCAGCCATGTTTGATTCCAGGACCTAATAGGGGCACCAGGGAACAGCTGGGAGACAGGAGAAAGAGAGGAAGGAGAAACATTAATAACAATGTATCTAAAATAGAACCGAACAGTTTGCGAAAACAACTACAACCAGTTGTATTCATATCAGAATGAACCATCGAGTCATCAAAAAGATCAAAAATTCTGAGCATTTCCGTCTCAGATCAAGAGACCTATGGGGGAGCAATGGCTGGACCATAGTATCGATTGGCAATCAAAACAAATAAACATAAGTCATAACTCCGAGCAACCTGCTTGTGAAGGGATATATGGACAAGCAACACTCAATAAAAACAACCTGTAGAAGGGCTAAAAGGTTAAAAGCACAATATTAGACCATTGTAAAAGATGGATTTGGTTTCAGGTGCCACTGCCAGTGTTGGCATTGTTATACTTAGTGGGGGTGCCCAAGCGGTGCCTTGGGGTTTGGGCCTTTGCTGCTTTTTTGAACGGGCCAGGATCTTTCTGTAAAGGGCCAGATGAAGAAATCCAGTCCCAGGATTCCCAGTTGGGAAAATCAACTTGAGGGAGCTGAAGACAATCCAGAAAAGTGGGGACATCTTTAGGAGAGCGTACTGAGAATGTTTTACCGTCCTTAATAACGATCAGAGCAAACGGGTAACCCCATTTGTAACGAACAGAGTGTTCTTTAAGCAAGTCCAGGATGGGTTTCAATGCCCGTCGTTGGCGCAGTGTGTTCCTGGAGAGGTCTTGGTAGAGCCTGACTTTGGAACCATTAAATTCCACTTCACCAATGTCCCTGGCCTTAAGCATGATTGTCTCCTTGTTTTTGTAAAAATGGATCCGACAAATCACATCTCTAGGGATTTCGGAGGTGGTATCTCTGGGATGTAGTTCCCTGTCGATTCGATCAATAATAATAGGCTTGTCATGTTTTTCGCCCAGAAGGATATTAAACAGTCTCGTAACAGCTGCAGAAAGGTCTTGAGGCAGGACCGATTCTGAAAGGCCTTTATTCCTTATATTGTTTCTTCTGAAACAATTTTCTTGGTCGTCCAGAAAGTTTTGTGTGTGTCGAAAGCGGGATTCATGTTGCAAAACAGTAGACTCAAGCTGTTTAATGTGCGCGGTGTTGGAGGTGACAGATTTCTCCAGATGGGCTTGCTTTTCCCCCAGGGACTGGAGTTCTGTATGTACTGCTGTGATTTCAGACTTCAGAGTAGCCTCTGAGATTTGTAGTAACAGTTCAATGTTTTGCCAAGTAGGCAAGGAGAATAAATGCGCTCTCAATTCCTTATCCAGTAAAGCATGGGCCCCACCCGACTGATATTGGTCAGATTCTACGTGCGCAATATTGCCTTCAGCCCTCGTACAATCTATGATCTGGCATTCGGCATGGGCAGAGAGCGCCGTGTGGGGTATAGTAGGAAAAGAGGTACTTGCGATTATTTGGGCTCATCCAATGTCCGGGCCTGGAGAGTCTGCCGGGAGAAGCGACTTAGGGGAGAGCCGCCATTCATCACCACTTTCCCAGCTTGGCGAGGCCTCCACTTGCAGCTCCTCGGACTGTGGCATTGTGTGGTTGAGTGCACAGGGTAAGTCTGTGGGCACGGAGCCAGGGTCAGCATCGAGGGTATCGACTTGCGACGTGTTCGGCGGTGAGCCATTGGGAGAGGGTGGCTTACAAGATGGCGCCTGGTGCTGCGATTCCCTCTAAACATCAGAGCATGAAGCAGAACGCCGTTGAGAAAACCTCGAGAGATGTGTTTTCTGTTGAGGTTCAGGCGGTTCAGGGCTTCTCCTACTACTTTTCGACTTTCCCATCTTGGTTAGAGAAGGTTTTGAGTGTTTTGCAGGCTAATTAAACGGCTCTTTGCTCGGAGCTCTGGCAAACGTGTCCTCACTCCACCATGTCCAGGCCACACCCCCCACCAAATCTTTGTTTAAAGGAGAAGGAAAGGTTAAAACTAAGTAAGCTTTATCAGAAAGGTCTATATAAATACACTAGTAAACCCTCAAAGTTCTGCTGCCTCTGTCCTCTGTCAAAAGAAACACATGGACTTCTGTATCAGATTTCCTGTTTCCAGCATATACCTCCAGGGCTAGGGATTTAGCATGCTCAGTATTCTCCTCTTCCCCTTCCTCCCTCCCTCCTCCCCTCCCTGCTGTAATCTAAGCCCAGATATATGAGTGAGCAGGGAAAGACTCAGCCAGGGAGTGATGTCACAAAAAGCTAATATGGCAGCTGCTATCTTAAACAAACAGATATAGTTTCTAGAGCTGTTTATTCGGGTATGGTAAAGCATTGCAGGCTAAATATAGTGTTATAGCTTGTACTATTGTGGCTTATCTTTATATTCATATGATTATATTCATCTTTATTCTTGCCCCTGCCCACACCCTATTGTATTTATCTGTTAAACTGTGGCTTATTACTGTAGTACACTAATTGTAAATATATTAATTTCCTTTTAAAAAGTCTAGTAGTTTACTGTTCATTATGCTTGTCTGATGGAGGGGAAATAATTGAACATTTACAGTCCTCTGGTTGCTTTTCATAAAGCCTAATATGAATCTTCACAGTAGTATATTTTATAGTTTACAGTTTTGCCCTCTGCTATAGATAACATACCCTCCCTGTACTAGTATTGTAAACAATAATAATATTTGTTTTATTACTCTTTTATTTTGGCTTGACTTAACCTATTAACCAATGGCACTACACATACAGTATAACTATACAAGGTCATTGTATCTTTAGTTGGGTTTCATGATGTTCATGTAGTTGTGCACAAGGTGCGAAGTATAGGACCCATGATGAAAGGGAGCCCCAAAATTAACACTTGCCTTGAGGAGGTGGTACTTCCAATGCTTACTTTGCATGTTATGCCTACATACTCACTATTTTGCATGTTTCTGTTCTTAAGCTTGACTACATAATGGGTTTAAAACATGTATAAATTTGTAAATTAACTCTTTGTTTTAGATACATTTAATGAATTGCTAATACCAAAAAAACTGAAATTATTTAATTTTATTTGGCATATCAATTACTTCTGTCCTATAAATATAAAGGTGTACTACATAAAGCAAAAGATCTGTCTATTAATAACAGAACTGTTTATTATTGAGGTGGAATGGGCTTTTCTGGGCAGGGTGGGGGGGGGGAGTGCAAGGAAGGAGAGGCAGGTCTTAGTTATAGGGGATTCAATTATTAGAAAGGTGGATAGGGTAATCTGTTGTAAGGACCCTTCATGCCAAACAATCTGCTGCTTGCCTGGTGCTATGATTCAGCATGTGGTGGAACGAATGGACAGATTATTGGGGAAGACCCAGCGGTCTAGGCACAAGTAGGTACAAATGACAAAGTTAGAGGAGGTGGTGAAGTCCTCAAGAATGATTTTAAAAAACTATGTTTAAAGTTGAGGACAAGGACTTCCAAGGTAATCTTTTCAGAGATATCACCTGTGCCACAAGCAACATTAAGAAGACTGTGAGGGCTTAGGGAGATTAATGCGCGGCTGAGAAATTTGTGTATGGAGGAGGGTTTTGGGTTTTTGAAGAACTGGGCTGATTTCTCAGTCTGCTACAGGCTTTTTGCTATGGATGGGCTGCACCTCAATGATTATGGTGCAGCTGTTTTGAGGGAGAAGATGGCTAGAGGGTTGCAGGTGTGGGAGGAGGGTTCAGTAAAGGATTCAGTGGAAGACAGGTTAGATGAGGTAGTCGGCAAAGGAAGGCAAAATGGGAGAGGAGATTTGGTTGGGGGTACTGTTAAGGAGAGGGAGGACCACATGTCATATGTTCAATATGGTACCAGTTTTAAATGTATGTTTGCAAATGCAAGGAGTCTGAAAAATGGGAGAGCTGGAGGTGCTGGTGCTGGAGGGAAAATATGATGTGATTGGTGTGGCCGAAACATGGCTGAATGAGTCGCATGACTGGGCAGTTAATATCAGAGGCTCTACTTTGTTTCGGAGGGATAGAGGCAACAGAAAAGGAAAAGGGGGTTGTCTGTTAGGCAGGATTTAAAAGCTATCATAAAGGAGGAGGTTATGTTAAAAAATGATGGGGCTGAAGTCTTATGGGTGGAGCTCTTCACCAATTGTAAAGAGTCCAGCAAATTAATTGTAGGCATATGCTATAGACCCCCTAATGTAAGTAAGGAGGAGAAGGCTAAGCTCTAGATGCAAATAGAAAAGGCTGCTAGTTTAAAGAAAAGTAATGATAACGGGGGATTTTAATTACCCAAATATTGACTGGAGTAAAAGTATTGGCAGGTCAGTTAATGGGAACAAGTTTATAAACTTGTTGCGAGACAATTTTATGGCACAGGTTGTTGAGTAGCCAACCTGAAAAAATGCTATTCTGAATCTAGTGATCTCAAATGACCCAGAACATACAGTGAATGTACAGTGAAAGTGATTGAACCCCTGGGTAAAAGTGACCATAATATTATATCATTTAATCTCTGGTGCAAAAAACAAATAAACACTGGGGCAACAAAAAACATTTCAGAAAAGCTAATTTTAGTGCCTTGAGGGCTGCCCTACAGAGCATAGATTGGGGCATTACGTTTTCGGCTAAAAACACAGAACAGAAATCGTTGTCATTTAAAATTATATTAAATCATTACTGTTCTCAATTTATTCCCTTAAGGAGTAAATGTAGAAGTACTGAGAATCACCCTATGTGGCTTAATATAGAAGTAAAGAAGTTAATAGGAGAAAAGAGAAAGGCATTTAAAAACTACAAGTCTGTTGGGACAGAATCTGCATTTAATGAATATAAATACTATAATAAATGTTGGAAAACAGCAATCCGGAAGGCAAAGAAAGGAAATGAAGAGTGTATTGTGGCTGAGGCTAACCCTAACCCCCAAAAGTTTTTTAAGTATATTAATAGTAAAAAGATGCGGGTTTGAGAGTGTTGCTTCTTTAAATAATGAAACCAGTATGGTTGTAACAGAAAAAGGCAAATGTGTTAAATCAGTTCTTTCCTTCAGTGTATACAATAGAGAAGTCTGAGTTCCCAGGCTCACTTCACAGCTGCACTGATGGCTCAGCTCAATCTAGTCAGTGGCTTTAATAAAAAAATAATGTAAACAAGGCACCAGGGCCAGATGGCATACACCTCTAAGAGAGCTTAGTTCAGTTTTAGACCAGCCCCTATTTCTGATTTTCTCAGATTTGCTTTCTTCTGGTATGGTGCCCATGGATTGGAGAAATGCTGATCTCATTCCAATATTTAAAAAGGGATTATGATCTCGGCCTGGCAATTATAGGCCAGTAAATTTGACATCTGTGGTGGGAAAATTATTTGGAGGCTTGTTAAGGGATCACATTCAAAATGATGTGCTAGTATTATGAACAGCAATCAGATTCAGTATGGCTTATGAAGGATTGGTCATGTCAGACAAATTTGATTGCTTTTTACAATGAGGTAAAGAGGAAAATCTTAGCTATGAGGAAAGACTGCCCAAATTGGGGATGATCACACTGGAGAAGAGGTGCTTAAGGGGCAATATGATAACTATGTATAAATATATAGGGGGATCATATAATAATCTCTCTAATGCTTTATTTACCAGTAGGTCTTTCCAGCTGATGTGAGGTCACCCATTCCGATTAGAAGAAAAGAGGTTTGCCTAAATATTTAGAAGGATTTTCTTTTACATTGAGAGTTGTGAAGACATGGAATTCTCTCCCTGAATCAGTCGTACAGGCTTTAATAGCTTTAAGAAGGGGTTGGAGGAAATACAGGGTTATGGAAGATAGCTCATAGTACAGGTTGATCCAGGGACTAGTCCGGTTGCCAATTTGGGGGTCCGTTTACTAAAGTGCGGTAAAAATGTGTGCACAAAATATAGACAAATTTAACGCTGAATATGTTTTCGTGAGTTTATTAACCTTCGGTAAATATGTGTTCGCCAGTTAACGCATTCGCTAAAAATAACGCTACGTACACATTAACGCCTGGTTTACTAAACAACAAAATGTTTTAAGGACAAAACTAACGGCAGAATATTCGCAAAATTTTATCGCCATCTATATAGTGGCGTTAACTTATTTTTTCACCAGAAAATTCTCAATGGGAGGGACAGGAAATATCCCACACCTTGTTTTACCCATAATTCCTCTTGTTATTCCTGACAATAATATACAGTATAATTCCTGACAAGTAATATATCTATGTTTTGAATGAATGGTGCAGAGATGAATATATAATGCTGTTGGTTGGGCAAAATGGGCTGGAAATGAAAATCTCGGTAAGTATAATTTTATTAAGAACTTTTTTCTGTGAAATAGGCCACATGGCACAAATTGAAGCAGGTAATCTAGGACTAATCTAGGACTGTTGCTTTCAAAAGCTATGCTAACAGGCCATTGTATTATACAGTAAACAAGGAAGTGCAGGGCAACTTTAACAAATAGCTCTGTGTGTCATTGCCCTTACTGATCAGTATATTTCAGTGTTTACAAACACATGTAATTGTGTTTATATTCAGTTACATTTCAACTTCACCTTGAAGTAGAGATCTGTTACCATTATGTTTAAAGGTCAGTATCCATCATATGAGAAATACAATAAATATAATTGGGAAAAAATAAACTAATGTAGGATAAAAAGTGTAGGATAGCATCAATGAATGCATAAATAGTAAAACACTTAACAAAGGCAGACAAGCACAGTAACTTCTGGTACATTTAATACAACATGGCAGGTGGGTGTGGCCTGTCCCATTTTTGCTTATCAGCTTAGACAAGAAGAGGAAAAGGAGTGAGTCATAAGATAATGGCAAAATAGCCAAAATGGCCACACAAACAGGTTACTACAATAAGAATAGCCATACCACCTAAAATGATCATATTTATGTTTTGCATACTTTTCTTTCTCTACAATCATTATAAGTGCAGCATTATATTTCTCAGCCATTTGTAAAAACTTCCATTTATGAACCTGTAGTGTTTAACAGCAGCTCTTTTAGGAAAGGTTTGTTCATGTTTATTACTATGCAGCACATTGGACATTAGAGGGCGCCCTCCATAGCAGGTCAGATACTTTGCCTTGTGGAGCAGAGCTGGCAACTTCTCATCTTGTTTGTATATGGCAATAAGCTTTGTTCTTATTGGTTCTGGAATGTGACTGACAGTGTTGCTTTACAGAATGGTTATTGTATCTGTTTTGTGAAACAAAACTGTCATTTTGTGGAAAGAATGAATTCTGTACTATAAAATCTTGCTTTCGGTCACAGATATCTATTTTGTCATTCAAATCTAGCTTGACATGCACTAGTTAGTTACACTGTTATATATTATGTCCAACTTTGTTTTTACATAATTCATTCTGTGAGTAACTTTGAACATAAGTGTGTCCGTTACATGGAGGTTATACATTTGTGACAGATTGCTTGTTAAACTGTACAGAATGGCGTTTGTGATATAATGACATCCTTTTGTGCACTAACCAGATTTTGTTTTCATTCTTTAATTGAAATAAGTCTTTTGTATATTTGTTTTGTCTGTGTATGGTCACAAATACTTATATAACATGAGAGACATTCATTCTGTGTATTAGGGATAGTTTTGTATACAGAATGTATTTGGGACAAACTGCACCCCATATTCTTCTGTCTGTGTGCCTGCTTCCTGCACACACCGCAGAGATGAACCCTCCTCTGGATCCTCCAGATCCCCTATGGCTTGCCCCTTCTCCTCAGCGGCTGGTGCTGCCTCTTCTTGAACATGGCCTTGTTCTGGGAGTAAATAATAATAGATGATGTTAATTGGTTTATTATTTAAAAAAAAAAATTGGGGGGGGGGTTGTGACATTAAAGTGATAGTTTGCCTTTAATGTGATATTCTGAGAGACTTCTGAGAGACTTTGCAATTGTTTTTCATTTTTTATTATTGGTTGTGGTTTTTGAGCAGCTCTAAAGTTTGCAAGTTCTGGTTGCTAGGGTACCAATTAACCTTAAAATAAATCACTGATTTGAATAAGAGACAGGATAGGGTCCAAGGGCCTGAATAGAAAGATAAGCAATAAAAATTAGCAGCAATAATTAAAATGTTGCCTTACAAAGCATTTATTTTTTTAGAAGGGGGTCACTGACCCCCATTTTAAAGCTGCAAAGAGACTGAAGAAAAAGGCAAATAATTTAAAAACCATGAAAACAAAAATTAATACCAACTGAAATGTAGTGTACAGTTAGCCATGTACCTTCTTGCACCTCTTGTATTAGCGCATGATTGCACCGTTTCATGTCTGACCAGAAGCGCTGCAGCTGGCGAACTTCTAGGTCTAATTGAAATTTGCGGTGCATCTTGCGCATCAGTCTGTGCATGATTCATCGCTTCACCTTGTGCACACCCACAGTACCTATTGGCTGAGTGTCATAATCATGACGCAGGAGGAATTTGGCCATATACCGTGATTCCTCGGTTGTCAGGGAACTGACTCCAGCCATGTCTTCAGATGTTGTTGACTATTAAAGACGTGCGCACATGCGCGCGCGTGCGCATGTGCAGGATGTCATTGCTACTAAATATTAATTGTCACAGAAATAGGCTCCATAGTATCGCTGCGTATAATAGTTATTAGAATAATCGCTATTTAAATTGACCGTTACTATATATTAGACGCCGTAAGTTTTTCTTGTTCACAAGCTGCTAATTGTCGCCACATACTTGCGAATAGTCTACAAACACATTTATAGGAATAGTCGCAAATGAACTTGTGCAATACTCTATAGTCACCATTAGTCAACTGAAATAAGCCGACATTAGTCAACAGAAATTAATCACCTTATATTTGCAATTAGTCGCACATTTTGCATTAAAAACATACCTATTAATGTATTCATGAACTCATATATATATATATATGTACTTTACCATGAAATGAAAACTTAATTTGTCGCCAGAAAATTCGCAACTCGCTAAAATTACCTCTAACGTAGTTACCGCAAGTGATCACAATAACTTAAGAGCGCGTCGCTGTTTAGTAAACTTTGTCGCTGCAAATTTTCTGGCAGAAAAATATTCACAGCGATAACATGCGGAAACTTATAGTCAAATTTACCGCGCTTTAGTAAACAGTTCCGTTGGATTTAGGAAGGAATTTTTTTCCCCTCTGAGGCAAATTGGAAAGGCTTTAAATGGGTTTTTTTTGCCTTCCTCTGTATCAACTAGCAGTAAGGCAGGTTACATAGAGTTAAAAGGCTGAACTTGATGGACGTGTGTCTTTTTTCAACCTAACTTACTATGTTACTTACTTTAAAACCATTGCATTGACAATCTTGCAGATTCTACTACCATTATTTTCAATGCAAAAATATTTTCCAGCATTTTAGTGCCCAACCATTAGCAGAAAATCATATGTCCATTACCCTTTTGTCTGTTCTCCTGCTTTTTAGTGCAGCATAACACATAATCTAATAATAAATATTTATACAGTAACTTGTTGTTTTAGTAGAAAAATAACATCTGCCAAAACAAAAGTGATACAAGAAGTGAATGTATAAGTATTTTCCTTTTGCTGTTTCCCCCTAGCATCTATAAAGGTACAACTAACAGAGACAAAAAAATATACCGATCTCTGGTTATGGAATCTTAGCTAAGATAGCTAAGGTAAGTGTTGTTATAGTATATCATAGATTCATTCACTGCATTTATCCTGAATTTCAGCTCAATTAGCAGGGAATCTTGTGATTTAGTATTTCATTGGCTCCATCTTTTTGGATGAAAACGGTAATCCCGCAGTAACTCTTTATTCAGCTTCATACACTGCTTAATTGTGTATTCAATTAATTACATTGTATTCTCTATATACCATTCAAGCAAATTCCATTTTCTAAATTTAGGGAAAAAAAACAGAATTGAATGTTCAAATATATTACTATTTATATCCCACTATAACCAAGAAAAACATGGGAATCATTTCTATAAACACCAATAGTTTCCCACATCTTTGTTTAGAGAATAGCCTGGGGATTTCTAAACTCCTAAAGTCTTATTCATACCAAAAGAATGGTTTCACTGATTAATGCATAAATCTTCACCCTTCTGGATATCCATGTTACAGCTATCTGGACTTGCTGGAATTTGCAGGTGACTGATTGCAATGTAAATATTAATTTCACTCTAAGCAAAGAATATCTTTTAGCAGTGGGTTAAAAGCTGTAAAGAGAAAATTAATGCAAAGTTTATTTTTATGTGCAGAAAACAAGGCTAATGCTAAATAACACAAAATAAAAGGGTTTACCCAGTGAAAACCCAACATTTGAGAGTTTTACCCCTACCTCAAATGACAGACTTGACAAAGACGCTTGCACTGAAACTTTTCAGTGTACAATTACAACCCTAGTTGGGTCTAAAAGTGCCTTTCTAGCTAGTGACATGGGTCACACTGAACTATTTTACCCAGATGAGCCCTTGCTAAGTGGAGGAAGAAGGGAGATGTTGACAAACAAAAAAAGGGGTTTTGTTGAAACAAACCACAGAGGTTAATACTCAAAGATTAATTATATTCGTATTCTATGTGATCAGATACAATCATAACTAGAGCAGAGTTCTGTGACACAACTGTGGAGACATTTCGCAGGTAACATTTAGTCCTGGATGTTAATGTCCTTAAGGGAGCTCAGGAGCACCTGTAAGAACCCCCCTTTAACAAACAAGGGAAAGTTGTGCTCACCATTAATTTTTAAAAACATTAAGCGAGGTTGTGACAACAAAATTCACATAGACAAATACAAGAGGTCGTCTGCACTCAGCCCATTATCAATATATTAAGGACATTGAAACTTTTTGTGTCTCAAGCTATTAAAAATGCCTTACCCTTTAAATAAAACAGATTGTTTGTCCATATATTGCAATATATTTAAGTCATCCCTCGTGTGGCCAGTTCGTACACTCAACTTGCATCTGATTCATTAAGAATTCTATTGCTTCATTATACATTTTACAAAGGGACTCAGTTTTACTTGCACTAGGTTGAGTGCAGAGGACTCTTGTACCTGTCTATGTGAATTTTCATTGCACACCCACTTAATGGTTTTACAAACCAGTGGCAAGCACAACTTTTCCTTGTTTGTTATAGTTTATTTCCACAAGAGATTGCTGTATTCCTCAAAAACCACAAGGTTTTGAGGGGGAATAAAACAGATAAAATATATATAATGCAGTATTTCAAAATAAATTATGATATTTTTAGTGAACTTGCTATGTTCGAATATAACTGCATGTGAATAAAAAATCATGCACCACCATCAGGAGTTAATATTCAACCATTTTAAAAGTTCGTAACTTACGTTGTGCTAGAGGTATTTTGGTCATAGTCCTTATTTATATATCCAAGTTTTGACATCCGTGATGTTTAGAGTTATAGTTGCACAGAAGCCCACACTCCGATCCTAGTGTGTCTGGCAGGTGTTTATACTTACAAGAAGTAAGTTGATACAGGCATATGTAATTTGAGCGTCTCAGTCCGCTTTCATTCTTCTTAAAACTTTAGTGGGTAAAAAGGAAGTAACATGTGTGGAAGTGTTATAAAAATTTTAAGAAATAATTCAAAATTGCACTCACAAGCATTCCTCCAATAAAATTGCTTTAAAACCAATGTGGTATTCTGGTCTATTGTTCCGAGTCCTTTGTGTAACTGAACCGTCCGAAGCATTCACCTTAGTCCAGTGTAGTTTCCTCGGGTCACCCGGCTGCCGCGTCCACACTCTCGTCCTATCGCTGCCGCATTTCGCCGAATGGCTTCATCCAAATGAGGGCCCGGATTTGAGCAGTTCTTGCCTCCCATATTAACTACAGTGTATCAAACTAATTGTTACATGTAGACACTGTAGAGTGATAAAAATTGTTACATGGTCAAGCTCAATTGAATTTCTGTTGTAACATGTTAGAGAGACAAGGAAATACCCGGTGCCTGAATTACAGGCGATAAACAAGAACAGCGTGTATCTCCATTATCCTGACTCCTCTTTTATGCCCCGCAATTGGGAATAATCCTTACTCACACTATTTTTAATTAGGCTGGTTACAGTTTATTTTTAAATTTATTAAAAGTTATGTTTTAACAAAGTGCAGTTTTGTCCTATAGCATCTTGAATTTTGGGTAGTGGTGCAATTGTATATGGAGTCTTTCTTTGCAACTATTTGCTTTATGGTTTAAATAACTTCATTATATCAGTGATACAGAATTATTTCACAGACACCTATTTATAAAGAGTTCCACAAAGTTTTCTCTAGGTGTGTTTAAGTGCCATCCACGTACAAGTAGACCAACTGAAACAGCAGCTCAGTTAGTAAACAAAGTGTAGCAGGAGAGATCTCTTCCTGATAATCACCTCATGGCAGAGAAAAAAAATTACAATTGCATTTTCATACTGTATAGAAATGTTTAGCTACTGATGCAATGAAATAAATAAAGCCATACCCACAATATCATTATCTCTGCCTCTTGAATATCTATCTATCATCTGTCTGTCTGTCTGTCTGTCTGTCATCTATCTATCTTTGATCTGTGTATCATCTATTTATCTATTAAAATTGAAGGTTGTGCTCAACAATTTGAAACCAATAGAAAAGGGTTCAATGAGACTGTGGCGGCAAAATTCATACAAAGACCAAAGGTGTTTTGCAATTACCCATTACCAGTATATTAAGGACTTTGAAACATTTTGTGTCTTAAGCTACTAAAGAATGCCCTCCCCTTTAAACAAAACAGGGATTGTTTGTCCATATATTGCAATATATTTAAGCTGGACAACTGCGTCAAAGTCATCCGTGGTCTGGCCAGTCTTACACTCAGCTTTCATCTTGATTATATTTTGAGCAGGCACAGTGATGATCCACGTCTAGCTTTCGATTATTTTTATATTAGACCAAATATCAGAAGGCAAAATGGTACAGTGGTTCTGAAATAAACCAACTTCTGAGGGCAACTATATCTCCCCATGTTTGTAATGTCAAAAAGACAACCCTATTTTAAACTAGATTTCATTTGAATAACTAAAGTGATCTTGCACACAAAAAAATTACATTTACAATCAATTTAATTCATAAAGATTTATTTAACATGATCTTATTTCTTAGAACTAGTTATTAACCATAAAAGAGAAAGAGATTATGAGTGCAATATATTTCCCCCAGGGAAGAAGGGGTTAGGATATGTTTTTTTAATTTAATACCATTGTGGTTATCATGGCTAGAATATAGATGAGATGTTTTTATTAGTTTAGCAGTAGCCCAATTTTCATCAATGGTATTTGTAATATTTTTGTTTGCCACAAGATGGAGTGCTTCAGCATTCAGACGAACACAATTATTACTTTAAGTTCCTGTGTGTACTGGCTGAAGAGACATCTAACACTATGCTCATCTTATTTTGATTTTGATGTTAATAATGTCAATGCCATCTCTACATTTGTGCTTAATCACGAGTATTCATATACAACAATGCAATGAAAGAAAACAAAAAAGGAATTCAATAATATTTATTTAAATGATACTATACTAATTTAATGTTTATTTGGTTTCTTTTTGAATGAATATTCCATTGGACTGATTTTCTACCTGTAGGTTTTGAGTTGTTATTCTGCACATGTCATATGATCAGTCCGATTTGACTCTCCACATTTGGTGCACAAATCTGGCAAAGATCAGCTTATTTTGTAACCTTGCTATCTGATCCATTTATGATCAGCTTTATGTATATCCTTTCTGGAGTCTGGTCTCAGTGATACTACACCCAGTTCAGAACTTAAACAAACATTCTAGGTGCCTCTACAAAGGGGTGCCTTTGGGTCAGAGGCAGTTACTATTTAGTATTGCATTGTTTAAACCTAAAGTTGTTATATTTCATTTTTGCTATAGTGTCTCTTCTGTGGGTTTTCACATTCATCGTAGATTCTACCCTGTTTGTCCATCCTGTGGTATAGGGTTGTATCTGTGGCATTCTGTAAAGGATGACCAACTGCTTTGACATTGCCTTTGGTCAAATCTAGGATAGATGATGCATAATAATTGCAAACTATAGTATACAATTACATTAATAGAAATGCATAAGAAAAATGAAGTTATCACAAAGGGTTAGTTACCTACAGCAGCCAAGCTTCCATGGGTGCCCTCAGAAAATTTTCCAGGCAGGGCAAGTAAGCTAATATCTCATAAGGGTAGCATCCCACTGAAGATGAATCTGTTCATGACAATACAGAAGATAACCTTGTCTTGGAGTGGGAAGTTTAAAAAATGTTTTGTGTTGTTGGGAATTACATTTACAAGCAATTTATTGGAACTAGTTGGAGGAGTCAGGATGGGGCAACTGCCCCCTCTTGCTCCCTTGCAGACATGAATGCAAGCTTCTAAATTCTACCTGCTGATTGGTGGCTCAGGGTTAATATATCCAGCAATTTTTGCCCATTTTAAAAAAATCCAAGTGTTCTAATACTGTATAAAGCACTGTTATCCTCTATCCTCTCATCCCTAGAATGGGTTCCGAGTTCAGTCTGGCAGTACCCACCTTAAATTTTCCATCTGTAAAATATTCACATTGCTTTCTACCTATTTCAGCTATGTAATTGGTCAACTGTCCCTAAATCAAAGATCCTAAAAACATTTTCCATGTAAACATTGTCAACAGCTGTACATTTTCTGAAGACATCTCACTTAAAATGTCTTGCCTGCTACTTGGTTTAAATTGTCAACACTCCAGCAAGCACAAACAATGCAGAAAGAGCAGATGTATTTTCTGTTTAGAATTATACGGTTTATCTCAACCACTGTCATTGTTATAAGGGAATAATAAATAAATATCCATGGTAATGTAAACTTCAAAAGGTACTTTCTGGCACATCCGTCGGATATCTCATCCAGTGTTCTGAGAAAACTGGGATTTGACCAGTTTTTCCTACAATGTTGGCAGATTAGAGAGCAGTAAAAACGTGATTGGTCAGTAAGATTGCTGGCCAGATATTACATGTAATAACTCATGTCATTTAGACTTAATGGTCCAGAAAATTTAAGTAAACATCATAAATGTCGTTTGTTGTTAAACTTTCGGCTCAAATGTTTTGTTTAACTCTTGACTAATGGACACAAAGGCATATATCCTCTTTTCTGCATTATGAGTCGCTGGACAGTGTTGACAAGATCATCACTCGTAGGCCATGGAACGATAACCATATACACTGGAGAACAGAAGGATCCTGTCTTTGCAGTGACTCACAGGCATCGGTAAACTCACTCATGGCTCTGGGAATGTTTTCCTTTTGGAAAGTAAATGAAAGTTCTCCACATTTAGTAAGTGCAACAACATAAAGCTGTATGGTGCATTATACCTTGGATTATGTAAAATGTGTTGTTTTTATTATAAGACCTAACATATTAGGCCTGTTAACCTAATATATTTTCCCCAACAAAAGGTGCGGGCTTATAGAGCCCTCACTCCAGTTGGGGATAACAGTAGTTTGTTTTTTTAAAACACCCCCCTTCTAGTGTAAGCAGTCATGTTTGGGCACATGCATGTTCAGATTGCCACAACTTGCTCATTATGCACAAGCGTACTGCACAACATGGCTGCTTGCACATGGACCTCCCTCCAGGTGTGAGTGTCCTACTGCAGGCGTGGGCCAATTTTTTTTTAAAAGAAACTACTGTTACCCCCAATAGGAGTGCAAGCTCTATTAGCCCACCCTGGTGGGGAAATATATTTTAGGGCAACAGATGCCCTTTAAGGAAAGAAACATAATACAAAAAATAGTCTAATTTTATTGAAGAACGAGTGCAAAATTAAAGGAGAACTAAATTTCACCAAAAATTAAGCAAGAAATGCTACACCTTTGTGGTCATTTATAACTTCCTAAGAAAACAAAGAGCAAAATGCACCCCTTATAAACTTTGCACACAACCTTCTGCTCTAGCCACTAGATCCTCGGACAGAGCTCTACTTAATGGCAGGAAATAAGGACAGGGTTCATCTGCACCTTTTGATGTAAGGTATATTACTAAGTCGGTCCCTAGCTCAGCAGCACAGAGCATGTGCAATGAATCAACAGAAAAGAAGATGGGGAGCTCCTGGGGCATATTCAGATGCACAGATCTTTACTGCTAAATGGTCATGGGTGCCTTGGGCTGGTACAAAAGCCAAAACATAATGTACAACATTTCTACCCTACTTCTTCAGTTAGACTTAAGTTCTCCTTTAATAATTAATTCAGATTCAAAACACGTTTGTTATATGTGTTTTATTTTTACGAGGGGTTACTATTTAAAAAAAAATAAGACATTGAAGATATTATCCAGTTCCATTATGCAACAGAAATGAAAAAGGTTTTACTGATTTTTACTGGTTTTACTGATTCATTTGTTCTGATATTAACATAATGCTCACTGGTTTGCAGAAGCTTTGTGAATTGGCAAGAAAATACCTGGTAAGCGACTTTTGGCAAATACTCACATTGGGGGGATCCTGGATAAATCAGCCAATTTGTTAAGCAGTTTCCTGGGGGATTGGAACCATTTAATCACATCTTACCTTAGCAAGCATTAAAGCAACGATTTAGGTTCATACTCCCCGTTATGTGTACTTTCCTTCTATACTGACAGCTAAAACCCCATTATTCTAAATATTTGACAGATCTAGAAATATATTTCCTTAATTTAAACAATACATAAGCTGCAGTTTTTATGTATAAATAAAGCATTTCTTGGAATATATATTTACATGGCTAGTCAAGCATAACTTTCTTTTTTAATTTTTAGAATGGGCCACTTGGTCTAATACTGTTTCCATAACACATAACACAAGGTCACATAAGTCAAGCCTTACTATATATAGCCAAGGCACAAAGCATATCTAGCTATGTAATGACAAAAGAGCACGCATAACACTTACATACAACTATACAGAGGGTCAGATGCAAACATCTCCCTGCATATGGGTAAGGAAGTCTACACTTGAATATTTCAAATTTGACAAAGTTCAGCTGCACTTATATCTGGGGAAGCAATTTTCTTAGCTTGGATCACATTTTACAGTCGTTAGAGTCAATAGACGCAGTATCAGATATCTCTATCCCTACAGCAAAACAAAGCCCAGCAGCCCCAGTAGTATTAATGAACCAGAGTAATACTACTGGATCTGTTAATTGGAAACAGAATGCTATGTAGGCTGTATATTAAACAATGAACCATTATTCCTTGATTATTTATTCATCTGCAACAATAAGGTATGGGACCTATTATCCAGAATGCTCGAGACCTGGGGTATTCTGGATATCGGATATTTCCATAATTTGGATCTTCATACCTTAAGGGGCAGATTTATCAAGGGTCAAATTTCGAAGTGAAAAAAACGTCAAAATTCGACCATCGAATAGGTGTAGTATGATAGTCGAAGTCGAAGGTTTTTTCCACTAAATTGAAATTGTACGATCGTACAATTTTACAAAAAAAACTTTGACTTCTCAAAACTTAGCCAACTGCTCATATAGGTTATAGAAGGTTCCCCCATAGGCTAAACAGCAATCCGGCAGGTTTAAGGTGGTGAATGTGAAAGTCGAAGTTTTTTAAAGAGACGGTACTTCGATTTTCGAAAGGTCGAATTTGTGAAGTATTTTCAATTAGAATCGAAGTCGAATTTGGCCTATTCGATGGTCGAAGTACCCAAAAATTACTTAAGTTTTTGAATTCGAAAATTCACTTCGACCTTAGTAAATGGGCCCCTTAGTCTACTAGAAATTCATGTAAACATTAAATAAACCCAATAGTCTGGTTTTGCTTCCAAAAAGGAATAATAATATCTTAGTTTGGATCAAGTACAAACTACTGTTCTATTATTACAGAGAAAAGGAAATTTTAAAGTTTTAGATAATTTGAATATAATGGAGTCTATGGGAGACGGCTTTTCTGTAATTCGGAGCTTTCTGGATAATGGGTTTCCGGATAACGGATCCTATACCTGTATTTGATTTTACGTATATTTTATATATGAATCCTTACCAAACAATTGTATTTTTTATTCCCAAGTCATTCAATCCTATTAAAGTTGAATATCAGTCATTTATATATTAATATTCATAGAAGACTGGAAAATTCAGATGCTACAGTGTAGGAATGTGCCCACAATTGCAAAATTTCCACTGTCTGCCATTCTCTTATTCACCAGTAGGGCTTTCATTCAAGTATGTCGGTACCAATACCCATAAATATGAGCAATATCTATTAATGGTTCTATGTGAATTGAGTATACCTGGTTGAAGAACAAAGTACAATCTCTACCCAGTAAAAAAATAAAAATAAAAGTAAGCAAAGTAAATAATGATAGTACGTAAGAAAAATGCTTATATTAACACATAGGAAAAAATTTAATTTCCTCTTACAAGAAAGAGGTATACATTTTAGCAGCTGATTAATCCAAACTAGTTTAAAGCAAATACGTATTAATATGCATTAAATGTAAGAAAATGCTAGCACATACACAATATGAAGCAGTTATTTATATGACAGCTTATAGAATATTTAATATATTTCTAAAAAAAACACTGTACATTTTGAATATAGCTCCCTCTTCTTGGTCTCAAGCTTTTGTGCTACACTATACACTTTGTACACTCGTTACTACATGATTTGTAAAAAACAAACAATATGATAGGTAACACTTAAAGTCCGAACTTATCTCATTATTTTCTGAAAAATACTCCAACCAAATCCGCACAGGTTTTTTGTTCCCTTATTTATCAATACACTTTCATTACATTTTTCTGTTCGGGAAAAAACCCAGAAAAATTGGGAAAAAAACTAATTGTACAAATTTCTCAACCCAAACAATCATTACAATGATTAGATTCTCTCTCTCTCTCTCTCTCTCTATAGCCACAAATGTCATGAAAGTTATTAAAAGATCAGAATATAAAAAGTATGAACAGAAAAAAGTGCTGAACGATCTGAAAAAAATACAATTAATTCGTGTTTTTTTGGAAAAAAATCCAAAAACCTATGAATGGTTAAAAAAAGGTCAAACATGACCAGCACAGCTCCAATTGATTCTATGGGACCTTGACCGCTTTTACTTGGAGAATTTTTTCCTAGTTTTTACACTTGATAAATCTCAGTGTTTTAGAGAAATAGTGTCCCCTTTAAAGCCTGAGTTTGTTGATCTTCCCGCAGGATCCACAATATCAAGGTGAAAAAAGATATGTGATCTCCAGCGCTGTAGCTAGTGGAAATTTTAACCAAAAAATCTGAATATTATGCAGTAGAAAATAATTTTGTAGTTTTCTACCATAGTCACCAAAGAGAGCGTGTATACAATTTTAATAATAAAAATCCCCCAATTCACTGATAAAATGGGTGTTCCCAGACCCAACAGGTAGTATGGTGTTCAAATGATAAGATACAATGTTTTTACTTCACACTTAACATGGATTACTGGCTCATCTTTTACACTTGGATGAGAACATACTGGTGTTTTGTCCCCATATTTATTATAAATAGAATAAGACTTATTAATATAACATTGGTCAGGCACAAATAGGAACAGAACAATTTGATAGATTGTCTGGCACCAATGGGCCAATGCACTAACATTTGACAAACTTGCACCAATGCAGTGATCCACAATAAACATAAGAACATTAGCTTTGATCAGTCAACTGACCTGTTGTAATCTGAGCCAGTGTTAGTAAATTATTAGCCACTTTATGTGAAGCATTTTTAATTATTATATTTGTTTTTGTATAGTACACTTAATTTTGTCAAGAAGTGTGTCTTAATAAGGTAGCAACAACAAATATATCTATGCAGAATATATATAATATCTATCTATCTATCATCTATCTATCTATCTATCTATCTATCTATCTATCTATCTATCTATCTATCAATGGCATTCCAAATAATAACTAAATACTAGTAGCTTAAATCAGTGTGCAACTTGAGCTTCTTGTGTTCACATGCATTTCATGGCTCTAGTAAATTACCAGATCTTAAAGTAGGCCCAATATTTGATCATCAAAAGCCCTCATCAGGTCTCTCTGCAGCTGCTGTGTCTGCCCCCCTATTGTTGCACCACAGGATAGAAATTAGATTTTTAAAAAGGGTTAAAACTATTTAACTGCTGCAACACAATGTTGCTCTGTACAAGGTCAAATACTAACCATTTCTGTTACAGCCTATCCTGTCTCACAGATGTTTTCAAAGCCATTATGTCAGTTGTCGGCAGATTAGCAAAAGTCAATCCATTGGCAGTTGTGGAATAGAATAGTGTAAAATCTTCATTTTGGAGCCAATATATATATATATATATATATATATATATATATATATATATATATATATATATATATATATATATATATATATATATATATATATATATTGAGAGTCATGTATAAAATACTTAGTGCTAATGGAATGTAATGCTTGTAAATGTTGATGTTACAGAGGATTCAGGGTGGTAAAATGACATATGCATGTGTGTGTGACTATAACCTGTATAGATGTATATGTACATATGTACAAACACACCGTTGTGGAGAGCTCAATATTTCTGGTATCAGGTGCTGTGCTGGAGGACCAACTCCTGCCGCAGGGTCATATCCATATGCAAAAAGAATTATCAGCAGCTAACTGTGTAAATTGTAGTGTTGCAAAACATATTTATATAACCCTATAAACAAGCAAAGAAAGCCATTGTTTTAGGCCTTCAAGGCCCTTCATCAAGGCTTGATCATTGATAATTTGGGCAATTGCATTGCTGGAGTTTATAATATGGGTTGCCGTCTTTTCCATTGCTCTATGTAAAAACAATGTCTGCTTGTAGTCCTTTGGACACATGTCAGCTGCCCATACAGGCCACATTGGCAACCCTGGAATAAGCATGACAATGGGACTCTTCAATTGACCCTTCGCCTTCAGCTATCCCATTGAACCCCTTAGTTACACACAGTAATGAAACACAAGGAGCCAGAGATGGTGAAAATGGCCACAGCGTTTATTAACATTTTATCCAATTAATAGGACCTTGCCAGCCTCACCCCAAGGCAATATTCAAAGCCAGAATTCCATAAGGGGTCGCTACTATGCTCTGCCGCTCCTCACTTGAGATGAGCACTATGTCATTATATCCACCACTGAGTATAAGGCTGCCTCTACCTTCAGAGAGGATGGCCCCAAACTCTGTTACGAGCAGGAGCTGACACCATGAGATCTCCCACCATGAGAGAAGTTCAGCATCCCTGCTGTCGGTCCGGAATCTCCAGTGTGTGTCGATGATAGGAAATCCAAGCAGGCTGTCACCTAGCACAAGCAGTAGTAGCATCTGTATCAATCAACCCACTGTGCAGTCACAGTAGAGAACCTCCTTTCTCTCTCTTCTAAATGTACCTGTGCAGTACTCCGCCACAACAAGCCCAACTGGAAACCTTCAGTTGGGTTTGTCCCCACCATAACTTTATAACTATTGGTTATTAGTTAATAAAACATAGAAAAAGAATGAAAACAAAATATTCACTAGATATCCAAGCATTTCCTTTGTATCACACATTCTGTACCACAGGATGGAATAAAATAAGCCATTAACCTTATGGAATATATATATATATATATATATATTGTTAAAGCAGGTCAGTAAAAGTTTGTGGATTTGTGCAGGATGGTGTGTATGTCTGTCCCAGGTTTGAGCAGTTTGCTCTCAGTTTCTGGTAATGCAGTCAGCTCACAGACCAGTTAACAAGCTCAGCAGAATCTAATCTGTTGATCCAGGTTGCTATAAGAATTCCCAGCCTGTTTAGGGTTTCGCTCCACCCTGGAACCAGTTCTGACGTGAGATATCAGGCTGGGGAGTTCTGTGAAAGACTTATTTTTTTTGGTAAGTAAACTTTTGGGGTTTTGGGTGAAATACAAACCTTTCTTTTTGTGTGTGGTAAAGACTGCTGTTGCTAACGGAGAGACCAGAGCAACGCAAGGTTGTTTCCGGTCTGATAGTCAGGGAAGCCAGAATGTATAGTTAGCTGCCAAGCTGGCAAGGGTTTATTTTGCTGTTTTGTTTTATTTTTAACCCTTTTTCATTTTGTACAGCTCTAAATGGTGTAAATAGGGCTGTTTAAATAAAAATCCACACGTGTGTTTCACTCAAACCCATTGTTCTACTGTGCCTGATTTAATCGGTGTACTCATCCAGGGAGTCACTGTTATCCCGTTGCTGGGCTAATCCCTACAATATATATATATTTATTTATTTATTTATTTTTTATCATAGGTATGCAAAACAGAACCTTCCTTGAAATATCTTTAAATAATCTATGACCATGTGCAATTGCTGGCATAACCAGCTACCCCCCTGTGGATGTATAATTATTGGACAGGTTATAGCAAGGTGAACTTCCAACTAGGTTGCCTGACATATCAGCCCAAATAGTTCACTGCTAAGAACAGGAGCCCATGTGGTGGACTATGATGCTAACATGGTAGGCAATTTGATTCCATCCCAGATACCTGACATTGTTGCAAGCCACAGTCACTGTTAACTATTGTATGTTGGCATTGTCTGCTATATATATATATATATATATATATATATATATATATATATATATATATATATATATATATATATATATATATATATATATATATATATATATATATATATATATCCCCACAGACAGAGAGTCAGAAGGGGGGCCACGATCAGGAGGGGGGGCAAAAAACTTACAGACAAGCCACCACGGAGGGGGAGGAGCAGGACATAATTGTGAATTTGTCTCAGCATAAACTAACCATGGGTGAATGTAGATTACTGAATCGAGGGCTGAAAATTATATCGACACGTATCAAATGCCTTTGAGGTACACAAAGATATCTACAGGTTTAAACAGTCTTTGAAGTTACGTGACTACTACAAGGACAAAGACAAGACATCTTACAGTGTCTTTAGGTCCAAGAGTTCATTTGAACCCCCTAATACTGCCCCTTCGATTGCCACATTTACACATTTACTGGCCAAGGATTCCCAGGGACTACATCAGGATAAAACCAGCAGTTATTCTAATCTCTCGCCTATAGAAAAAGAAGCACTCAAGACTCTAAAATCTGAGAATTAATCATTGACAAGGGTGGGGCCAAGGGTGGGGCCATAGTATTGTTGGACAATGCATACTACGTTAAATAAATTAATACACAATTAGCAGATACCAACACATACAAACAAGAGGTGATCCAACGATGGAGTTCAAAAGGTCCTTAGACTCCATTACGAATATGGCCTTACAGGCAGGATGGATTAATGAGAGTACACAACAGTTTCTAACCACACAGTTTCCAAGAATTCCATTCATTTATACTTTGCCCAAGATTCACAAATCTTTAACGGAACCCCCGGGCCGCCCGATTATTTCTGCAATGGGGTCCCTATTCCAACCAGTGGCCAAATTTGTGGATTACTTTATACAACCATTGGTGAAGAATATGGATTCTTATATAAGGGACACCACCCAGTTACTCATAAGTTTTAAAGATGTAACACTGCCGCCCGAGTGTCTATTTGTTACAATGGACGTCTCTAGTCTTAGTCTATACGGTCATTCCTCACGAGGGTCTTAGCATGCAAGAATGCATTGATAAGAGCAAAACACGATACACCCCCGATTGACTTTCTCATTTCCTTACTTGATTTGATTTTGTCTCATAATTACTTTGCCTTTAAAGAGATTTTCTTTTTACAAGTAGCAGGGACCGCGATGGGATCCAACGTCGCACCTTCCTTTGCTAATCTATTTATGGAACAATTTGAAACAAACTGGCTATTACCAATGGGCAAGGCGTACATAATCTTCTATAAACGCTATATAGATGATTTACTATTACTATGGGCAGGGACGGAAGAAGAATTGATACAATTCCATCGGTCACTAAATGACCTACAGACACCCATCAAACTTAGCTTAGAATATGACCGACAACAGATACACTTCTTAGACATCATGATCTATAGACAGGAAGACAAGATAGGAACAACTCTGTATAGAAAACAGACAGATCGTAATAGTCTTATACACGCCCAATCACATCACCCACCACACATGTCCCGGGGGGTCCACATAGTACTCGTGAGCAAATTTTTGTCACAGATTGGACCAATAAAAGTCAACAGGTCAAAAGAGCGCTCAGCAATAGGTGGGAGATTTTGAATTCTGATGTGAGTTTACCGTTTGTGGACAAGAGGAAGCCATTAGTGGCCTACAGACGTGGACGAAGTCTCAGTGACTTATTGGTGGAAAAAGATTTGGTTGAGACTTAAATAAAACCTCTCAAGAAAGGGTGTTACAAATGTTCCAGTTGTTTGACATGTGGGGGAATGCTACAAGGGACATCCCAGGACAGGTTTCATGAGTGACATGCACATCCAATCATGTGATTTACATGGCCTGGTGTCCGTGCGGACTACATTATGTGGGCAAAGCGTCCACAACGTATAGAGAACGCATGAACAATCACCGGAGTGCCATAAGGGCGGCACTAATCACGGGGAAGGCAGATCAACCAATTGCAAAACATTGGCTTATGACAAAGCATACTTTACCACAATTTAGGCATATAATCATTGATCATGTGCCAGCACTCCGGCGAGGTGGGAACAGGGGGTTACTACTCCTGCGCAGAGAGTCGATGTGGATTTTCAAACTTGATACACTGACTCCCAGAGGCCTGAATGAAACACTCCCTATGTCTCCATTTTACTAATCTGCGATCCAACACCTAAATACCATGAATTGTTACAATGTGTTCTTCTACCAAATAGGACTTTGAAGTTGCGTCATTTCTAACAATATGATGGACTCTTATTTTGACTGTGCAATGTAGCTATTCAAAGAACTATATACAATGTGTCTTTGAACTCTTGATACCATAACTTTGGCTATTGACACTCGGTCTTCGGCCTTGTGTTTTTATATGGTCATGAAACTCCTCGGTAACTTATTATATCCTTATATTTTACAAGAGGGGGTACTTTATTCACTATATATACATACCGCATATGCACACACCCTTAAATACTGTAATCTACATCTGGTCCAAGCTACAATAAGCAGTCACTGCTTTATACTTACCCCTCTGTATCTGGAAACCTACTAGACATTCTAACAGAGAATCTGGGGTCCGTTTACTAAAGTGCGTTAAAAATATTCGCACAATATATAGACAGAATTTTCACCAAATATGTTATCGCCAGTTTACTAACCTACGGTAAATATAAATTTGCGAATTTTCTTGCACAAGAATAATTGTTCGCCAGTTATCGCATTCCCTGAAAATAACGCTACGTACACATTAACGCCTGGTTTACTAAACAGCGAAATGTGCTAAAGACAAAATTAACGCCAGAATATATGCAAACTTTTACCGCCATTTATGTAGTGGCGTAAAAGTATTTTTTTCGCCAGAAAATTCTCAAGGGGCAGGAAATATCCCATAATACTGTTTTTTTTACCCATCATTCTATGCGGACAGGAGACAGATCTGTAGCACAGGGTGTTTTGGCTTCTGCTTCTATCTGTTGCAACAGCAGCAGCGGGCATCACAGTCCAAGGATTCGTCAGACTCTACACTTTTTTGGTTTCATTGTGATTGGCTACATTAAACTGTGCATTTCTATGAAGCAAAGAGATTGACTGGTATCATTTCTTGTTCCTATGATTCTATTGGCAGAAGGGTTTATATGATGCAGACATGTTTGATTGGTGTTACTCTGGTGATGTTGTTGGATGGTATAATCATCAATCAGTAAAGTTTATGAGTTTTGAAAATGCATTTCTGTCCATAAATGTCACAGTAAAAATTGCCATAATAACCACCATTAAACAATACTATTTTATATCATAAATATTATGATATAAACTTAAAACTTAATTTTTCGCCAGAAAATTTGCAACTCGCTAAAATTACCTCTAACGTAAGCCGGTTCCTTAACGTAGTTAATGCAAGTGATCGCAATGACTTCTGAGCGTACCGCTGTTTAGTGAACTTAGTCGCTGCGAATATTCTGGCGTAAAAATATTCTCAGCGATAACATGCGGAAACTTAAAGTCAGATTTACCACACTTTAGTAAACGGACCCCTCACTAAATGTAGGTTCCATCTGCAGTAGCAGCGGATTGTCCTCTGAGCATGAGCTGAATCAGTAACTCAATAGAGCCCAGTAAAATAGAGGTCTGAATCTGCTGAATCAAGTAACTATATCTATAGAAATACCATACAATGTGCTGATTTCTGAAAGCATGCCCAGAATATTACTGTAGTCAGACTTTGTCCTATTCCTGACTAAGCCCCATGGGATTTTTATATAATACACAGGATGCCTTTTGGGCCCAGGCTGACTTCCATGCTGCCTGAGTGACTACAGTGTGATTGACTGCTGTAAAACAGCAAATAAACAGTAAGAGACTAACACACCCCAAAGCTAGCAGTATAGGGAGGAGTGAATGTGTATATACTGCAGCTAATAATCTTATGTAAAAGAGAAAGCTCTGTCACATGTTCCATGATAAACTCACAGGGGGAACTGTCTTAACACAGTAGAACTACTTCTGCCCTATGCACAGCCTGAACAGACAATGTGCAGCCTCTAGGGTATAATGACAGGGCAGCTGGAATGTTGTCCACATAAATATATGACTAGCCTGCAGGCTCATTCATATATATATATATATATATATATATATATATATATATATATATATATATATATATATATATATATATATATATATATATATATATATATATATATATATATATATATATATACACATATACAGATAGATAACATATGTAACGCAATAAAGTCCAGTAAAATTATAGGTGAGACCCTGAAGACAGGCTGCTGAATCAAGTAACTATATCTCTAGAAATACTGTGCAATATGCAGACGTAATAAAGCAAAGCCCAAGCAAATAAATATATTCAGAGTCCCAAATGAGCCCCACTGCTCTCTGTATAGTCCAACTACAGCCCTCTGTATACTCTAATGAGTAGCAGCAGCCAGGCCCGGACTGGTAATGTATCAGTTCGGGCATTTGCCCGAAGGGCTGCTCTAGGCTCTGTTTAAGTGGGCTGCCGGCTCCCTGAACAGATGCAGCACTTAGTAAACATTGCGCAAGTTTTGTAATGTGTAGGACTGCCCTGCTGACTGCTGCTCAGACTGAGGGAGGGTGTGGGGGCAGCACAGGGCCGGCAGATCGCTCACCATTAGGACCCAGGAGCAGCTTTTTCTTCCTGCTCACTGTGACTGAAGTTTGCCGGGATCGAGTTCAGTGTGAGGCCCCGCCTCCTGCCTGTTCCTCTGTCAGGGAAGAGCAAAGGAGCGCCAGAACAACCAAACAGCTGCAGACAGACTCATACTGATCTGGGCTCTGAAAAAACTGGGTAAGTTTGTGGCTGGCTGTTTTCCAGATTCCCCCTCTGCTCTCAAACTCCCCCCCCCAGCCAAACAGTGTGCCTGGAGAATAGTGTAAAAGACTAAAGCTTTTTTCCCCCTCAAACTATAACTATCTGCCACTGTTAATTTACTCTCCCACTTTTACCAAGTATTTATATATACACTACAATAAATTATTGTGATTTTTAAAAATGGAGTGCTGGTCCTTTTCATAATTGTCTGTCTGTCTGTCCGTCTATCTATCTTTTTATTGTCTGTCTGTCTGTCTATCTACTCATTAGTAAGCAGCCGCACTCGAAAACCAGTCTTTCATTGATGTGAACAGGTGCAGGGTCAAACTTAATATATACAATTTAGTTGAAAAGACCCGCACTCCAATTCTTTGTGAATCAAACTAATTTCTTTTATATATATAAATATATATATATATATATATATATATATATATATATATATATATATATATATATATATATATATATATATATATATATATATATATATATATATATATACACACAATAGAACCAATTTAATTAATCACAAAATTGGAGTGCAGGTCGGATTTATATATATATATATATATATATATATATATATATATATATATATATATAAATTATGGCTTGGGTGATACCCGACTGTCACAATATTTCCATTTTCCGGGTGCTTGGTCAAATAATATGTAGATAATTATGAAAATTATCAGTTTTATCGTGATTTTTGAAAACGGAGTTCTGGTCCTTTTCATAATTTTATATATATATATATATATATAAAGGCAGAAAAAGCTGATGTACACCAGGATTTTCTTCAAAAAGATAAAGCATTTATTACATCAACATTTCGTCCCTCGCATGGAGCCTCTAGCTATCTATATATATGTATAGATATACTAGCTAGATAGATATACTGGATACCCCGGTGCTCGTAAGAAAATTGTATAAGGTATGCAGGAAATTACAGCACTCATATGATTTGTTTAGCAAATACAAAAATGTTCTCTATTCAGCTCAACGTTTTGAGCCCGCACAGGGCTCTTTATCAGGAGTACATAATATTTTGTTATATACTCCTAATGAAGAGCCCTGTGAGGGCTCAAAACGTTGAGCTGAATAAAGAACATTTTTCTTTTTGCCATAATTTCCTGCATATTATATATATATATATAGAGAGAGAGATAGATGGTGTGTGTGTATATATATATATATATATATATATATATATATATATATATATATATATATAAAATATGCATGTGTATAAGTAAAAGACCAGCACGCATTTCTATGTGGGCTGCTTTGATTTTTTTGACAGGGCTGATTTTTACTCCCAGTCCGGCCCTGGCAGCAGCTATGTCACAGGCTGGATTTCTATATAATACAGAGGATGCCTTTAGGACCCAGACTGACTTCCATGCTGCCTCAGTAACTATAGTGAGATTAACTGCCGGAAAACAGCAAATAAACAGCAAGAAACGAACAAACAGCTTCCCAAATAGTTCAAAGCCAATAGTTTACTGAGGAGTTAATGTGAATATACTGCAGCTAATAACATTATATTACAGAGAGAGCTCTGCCTCATGTTTCTACCTGCTCAGAAGATAAAGAAGTGAACAGCTTTTTCCCCTAACATTTTACCTTTTGGTTAACTTTTTGTATGTTATAGAGTTACCAATTATAAACAACTTTTCAGTTGATCTTCATTATCTATTTTCTGTAGTTTTTGAATTATATTCATTCTTCTGACTCTTTTCAGCTTTTCTAAAAAATGTTCTGTATGGCAACAAATGTATTGTTATCGCTACTTTTTAATACTCATCTTTCTATTCAGGCCCCCTTCTATTCATATTCCAGTCTCTTATTCAAATAAATGCAAAAACTGGATAGCTGCAGAAATAAAAAGCTAAACAGCTCAAAAAACACAAATAATGAAAACCAAATGCAGATGGTCTCAGAATATAACTTTCTGCATCATACTAAAAGTTATCTCAAAGGTGAACAACCCCTTTGGTGAATGGCATTAATGCACACAATCCCTTGCATGACTGCAACTGCTGTTCTAAATTAATTTTATAATAATTTCTCTAATGGACTTTTGTGCACACTCTACTTCTCCCTAAAATCAGTGGACCCATTAAATAGTGGGTGGAAGTTTCTAGTAAATTGTCAGTGATTACATTAGTTGTAAAAAGACTCTACCAATAAAGCAGCAGACAGACAACTGATAGAACCTAAAATATAATGGCATTTCTGTGTGGGAATGATACATCAGTTAGTAAATCAATAAGGCCAGATTACAGATGTAAAGGCGATTGTAAAGTAACGTGATGAATATGGGCTTAGAAAACATTCTATAAAGCAGTTTCAATGTATAAAAAGGGTAACTGCCTGGAGAGACGTATAGTAGCTTGTAGAACAGTAAACACACAGCAAAAGGTGACAGATGAGATGCAAAACAACTCCAGAGAACATGATATTGGCCAAAAATAATGTTGCCCTATACGCAGACCAAAAAAAGGGAAACCAGTGCATAGTTTTCATGAAAAGAGAAGGAAAGTTTATTGACCACAGCATTCAAAATAGTCTACAGGGGAAATACAGAGAGGTCAGTAAAAGTATTGAAGCAATTCATGAATGTGAGAACTGAAATGTTACAATTTAGTACCAGAGATAAATAGAAAGGAATCGGTGAGAGTTCTAGAAAAAGGTCTATGAATGAAACAGTGTCTGCCACATTACTGTAGAGCAGTTGTAAACAGACTATTTGGGTTAAAGTTCCCCCTTGAAATTTAACATTGGTTTCACCTCAATACAAAGATATATATATATATATATATATATATATATATATATATATATATATATATATATAATATATATATACACAGTTTGTGGCTGGTGCACATGGTAAAAGGTCCAATGCCTGTGTGCTGGTTGAAAACAGTAATATGAGTACTTAGAAAAAGAAACTGCACCAAACAGGGCTTAATAAGGAAACAAAATATCAAAATTTTATTATCAACGTTTCGGCTCGATAGCCGTCTTTTTATTCTGAAGACGGCTCAAGCTATCGAGCCGAAAAGTTGATAATAGAATTTTCATATGTGTTTTGCTTTACATGGTATATATATATATATATATATATATATATATATATATATATATATATATATATATATATATATATATCTATCTATCTATCTATCTATCTATCTATCTATCTATCTATCTATCTATCTATCTATCTATATATATATATATATATATATATATATATATATATATATAATATTTTTTTTCCCTCTGATGCATCATCAGTAACATCGACAACTGCAAATAGGACATGTATTGCTGTAAAGTTCATGCAATGCAGAATGCATGTTTACACAGGCACAGCATACTTAGTTAAAAAGTTCTTTTGGGTTGAGCACTGTAATGGTTAAGCTGAGCTCAGGAGAGGTGGTTAGGAGAAAAAAATAGCTAGAGTTTTTCTATGGGAACCAGCAATGCTATCTCGTCATTGGCTGTTTGACTGGAGGTAGTATTTAGTAATTTTAGCTGAGAAGAACTGAACATGCTCATTAGCCAACAGCCAACGTAATTTCCTGAGGGAGGAAGAAGAGTGGGTTAGAGGAGTAGAAAGATTTCTAAGTGATTAAGGGGATGCAGCAGCCTTACTGTTAAAGAGATATATCTATCATAACATTATCTTTGAATGTTATTTATAATGTTGCCATAAAAGTATATGCCTGATGCTTTAACATTACCTTTATTACCCCCATGTTCCTCTATGAGGGGGCTGCCATATTTGTGCAGCAGGAGTCCGTTAGCATTAGAAACTCTAACTGACAGGCTGAGATGGCAAAACAGTCAGGTTTAGGAACTTCAAGTAACAAATACTTACAACAATCAGCAAAAAACAACCAACATGACCTATACGTAACTTTTAATCTAGATTCATATTTGAAAAGAACATTTTTAGTGTCAGTATCACTTTAGCCTTTTAACAACCAGAGTAGAATGTATCTAAAGATTTCAAAGAGGCTGTTCACTAATTACATTTTTGCATAGGGGATTAGCATGTCCTTCTAAACAATTTGTAATCAGTCTTCAATTTTTTGTGGCTTTTTGAGTCAACTTTTTGTTCGAGCCAAATGATCCTAGCAACCAGGCAGTGGGTTATATGTTAAAATAGAAGATGATTAGAGAAGGACCAAGCAGTATAGAGCAATAGGGATGTCGCGGACTGTTCGCCCGCGAACTAATTTGCGCGAACATCGACCGTTCGCGTCCGCCGAATGTTCGCGAACGTCGCGCGACGTTCGCCAATTTGGGTTCGCCTTAGCTGGTGCTTATTTTTGCCCTCTCACCCCAGAGCAGCAGATACATGGCAGCCAATCAGGAAGCTCTCCCTCCTGGACCACCCCCACACCCCCTGGACCACTCCCCTTCCATATATAAACTGAAGCCCTGCAGCGTTTTTTCATTCTGCCTGTGTGTGCTTGGAAGAGCTAGTGTAGGGAGAGAGCTGTTTAGTGATTTGAGGGACAGTTGATAGTAACTTTGCTGGCTAGTAATCTACTTGATACTGCTCTGTATTGTAGGGACAGAACTCTGCAGGGATTTGAGGGACATTTTAGGTTAGGTAGCTTTGCTGGCTAGTAATCTACCTTCTACTGCAGTGCTCTGTATGTAGCTGCTGTGGGCAGCTGTCCTGCTGCTGATCTCTCATCTGCTGACTGCTGCCTGTAACCCAATAGTCCTTGTAAGGACTGCTTTTATTTTCTTTTTTGTTTTTTTTACTTTGCTACTGTAAGAGCCCAGTGCTATTAGTCTAGCTGTGTTGGGGAGTGGGACTGGTGTGCTGCTCCTCCTAGTAGTTCACCACTACCAGCACCAACCAGAGTCAAAATTGTTACAAAGTATCTTATTTGCACCTGTTAGCTGTTCTGAGCTCTCTGCCAAAAGCTAATTAAGTTAGAAACTGGTTTTTTTCTGGCTGTTCAGTTCAGAGAAAAGAGGGACTTTCCAGTACAAAAGAGGGACAGGGGGTTGAGTGGTCAAAAGAGGGACAGTTGGGAGGTATGCAAGTGCCACCTAGCTGTGTGAGCTTTTTCACATTCTGTCTAAATAACAATAATAATTCCGTGTCCGTAAACATCACCTGAGTGATGTTTTTACAGCAGCAATAATATATTCCGTACCCACTACTGTATACGTTGCCCTTGCAGGCATTGTTTGCCCAGTCTTTAACCAAGTGCCACCTAGCTGTGTGAGCTTTTTCACATTCCGTGTCCAGAAACATCACCTGAGTGACGTAGTGTGATTTCTGCCCTTTACAGCACAAAACGCAGCGCTGTGTCAACAATGTATTTTTCAGATACATTTTTGCCCTTGATCCCCCTCTGGCATGCCACTGTCCAGGTCGTTGCACCCTTTAAACAACTTTAAAATCATTTTTCTGGCCAGAAATGTCTTTTCTAGCTTTTAAAATTCGCCTTCCCATTGAAGTCTATGGGGTTCGCGACGTTCGCGAACCATTCGCATTTTTGACGCAAGTTCGCGAATATGTTCGCGAACATTTTTTCCGCCGTTCGCTACATCCCTATAGAGCAACAATAATGATACAGTATTTCCTGACATGGTTGCTGGGGGGCAATTGATATTGCAAGATGGAAAGAGGCAGAACAGGAATGCTAATCATTCAAATACTCCTAATAAAAATAATATTATAAAAGTAAAAGTTCTAATTGAAAGAGTATGTTAGGAGTAGGATGAATTTGTTTTGTTTGTAATTTGTAATTGGTTCCCAGGTGGCACTGTTAGGTAAGGGAAATCCCCAGGGAGAAGTTGTATAAGGGAGAGATTGGGGCATCACTTCCTTTTTGTCTGAAAGGAAGAACAAGTGAATGATGCCAGAGAACCAGAGGCTCCTCATCTTAGAAAGGTACCAAGCAGAAGAGTTAGA
Source organism: Xenopus laevis (assembly GCF_017654675.1). Lineage (NCBI taxonomy): Eukaryota > Metazoa > Chordata > Amphibia > Anura > Pipidae > Xenopus > Xenopus laevis. The sequence goes on along the minus strand of NC_054379.1, from coordinate 73,806,079 downwards.
TAGGTTAGAGCAGTGGTCCCCAACCAGTAGCTCGCGAGCAACATGTTGCTCTCCAACCCCTTGGATGTTGCTCCCAGTGGCCTCAAAGCAGGTGCTTATTTTTGAATTCCAGGCTTGTTTGGTTGCATAAAAAACAGGTGTCCTGCCACAGAGAGTCTCCTGTGGGCTACCAGTCCATTTAGGGGCTACCAAACAGCCAATAACAGCCCTTATTTGACATCCCCGTGTTCTTTTTTATGCTTATGTTGCTCCCCGACTCTTTTTTACATTTAAATGTGGCTCACGAGTAAAAAAGGTTGGGGACCCCTGGGTTAGAGAGTGACAGGTTAGAGTTGTGGAGCTCTCTGTAGACAGTGAGAGTGAGTGAGACAAGCAGCTGAGGCTCCACCAAGTAGAGAGGTCAGGGCTGATGGTCCAGAAGTATGAAAAACTATGGAGCAATAGATTCTGTACTTCTCAGTGCTTACTGAGGGTGTGGAAAAACATATTTTCAGTTTGTGAACTTTTAATGTGAACTTCCCCTTTAACCCCACTATAACCTCCAAGGATATCAGTCTGTTCCACTTTCCATGCAAAACATTGATTTCCCTATGGAACCAACTAGAGAGCCTGCAAATCAGTAGGTACATGTAATCCACATTACTGGGAGCCATTAATAAACACTCACACACTAAAATCCTCTATGTACTATGTCAAAAAGATTTTCATTCAACTGGACCACGGTCCTGTCCTCTATCCTTGGTGGAGAATCAAATATACATGAATAAAAAGAAGGTAATTGCTAAGAATTTAGGATTCATCAATGAGTAATTCATAAACAATTTTTACTTCATATCTGTTTATATTGTGCTGTCTAAAAGGGATGCTTTAATCTTTAATAAAACATTATAAGGTTGGGATGCTTGGAATATGAGCTCCTCCATATAACTCGCAGCAGTAACTTCATATTTAAGGGCCAGAAAAAAGATGCCAGATAGAAACTTAATGTCAGCCAACAAATTCCTGACATTTCTGAAAAAATAAACTTGCATATTTTATATGTCCTTTAATGAGGTGCAAAAGAATAATTTTGGCTGAAAAAATAGTCAATCAAATAAATGATTGCAGCTTTTCTCCTGCAGACGTATTCATAGGCACTGGTACAAAGAAAGCCTTTAGCTATATCTATACAGAAAATGGGAGGAATTTTGAATACTCTCCAGTCAATAATTTACAAGCCCCATGAAGGGAATTTTTATTGTAGTGCACGACCATTTCGATAGCAGGAACATCACTGAGAATTGAAGCCTCATTTATTTTTGGTAGGGCGGGTTTATTCTCTATGGGGATGTAATTTGGGTTATTGCAAAAAAGGTTTTGCAATTGCGAATTTTTATTACATCAACTGCGAACGTTCACAAAAGCAATTTGGTCGCAAACTTTGTGAGAAATTCGGTAAGGTCTTTAATCGGTCATAAATGTTGCAAACATCTTTGCGACTGTTTTTTTTTTTTTCCGCTAGCTAAACATATTACAATTCCCCTCAGAAATCAGTCATCTCTACAACATGCTTTTAAGGGCATCCATGCTTTTTGATAAAAATGCACCCAAACCAGATGTTTTTGGGGGCATTCACACTCAATTAAGAATGTCGGATGGGTTAGGGTCAGTTGACTTTTTGTCGACCCACACATCACTACATGGGACATATGCAGCATACATGAAATTTGGCTATGTACATGGATGAACTGTTTGCACTGGTGTGTGTGGATGTGCATTGGGTTCAGCATTTCATCGTTTTTACATCATGTGCATGTGCCTCTCATTGCAGATTTTATGGTGGATTGCATAGTATTTCATGTCACATATGCTTGTCACACCTAGCAATTAATGGCAGTTTTAAGCTGAAACTGGAGATAAAGCCATTTGTCTGCTATACTTTGTCATTACTTCATTGGTTTATAGTCCCTGAAGATGTAATGATGGAACATTACCTAGAATCTTGTGCCTGATCAACTGGGATAAGAGAAGGAGATTTGAAGTCTGTTGCAAATAGTATTAAAATCCACTACATAAGCAATCGTGCTTGCCAACATCAAGAACAGGGTTGTTGTTTGTTTAAACTTGAATGTTGTCTGGGGAAAAGACATTTTGTATATATAAATATTATATCAGCTCTGTGTCAGGGATATGCAGGACTAATACATAAACAAATTGGAGAAAGAAATGAGCAAGCTGTTGACCATCAAAAGTGGATATCCACAAGCTTCCAAAAGGACATAAATATTTGCAGGTGACTGGAATAGAAAGAAACTTCTAAGTTAAGGTGGCCATAGAAGCACAGATAATATCGTGCAAAACTAATTTTCGTACGATATTCAGCGCATGTATGGTGGAAAAAGAGCCAATTGATAACGGCAGAAGACTTCGATATCGGTCGGCTCATCATTCGGACTGGACGGAAAATTTTGATTGGGTGCCTTTGTAGGACATCGCCCATTGTTAGTGCTTAATCATCAGATACAGGTAAAATTCTAGATAGAAAGAAGTATAGTTAATTTATACCAATACCGCGCCACTGCACTATTGACAATCCTTGAATATCACCGTTCACACCAGGTTAAAACGACACAGGAAATCTGAAATAGAATGCAAAAGGAAGCGCGCACATAGAGTAGTATTGTTCTCAATTAAGATAAGTAATTAAGCTCCTAGAGCCACAGAGTATTTAAAAATGGTGCCTGGAGAGCTATATTGCAGAAGATCAACCACTGTTATATTCTTCAAGGTTCCTCCTTTCGGGTATATACTCACAAGATTTCTTGGATTTTTGATGCCTATAGTAATGTTCGTTCTTCGCCTTATAAGTTTTCTCCAGTCATCCACCAAGTAGTAAATGAAGATATTAAGCAAAATATAGTATAATATTGCTTTAATAAATGTTAAAAATCACCATAAAACAAACGATTTTAATTTTTTTGATTTTAATTTTTAGATCATAAAGCACGTAGTACCCAAAGCAAAATAAAAGTCCGGAGTTCTCTGGGACCAGGAAGGCTTCTCCTGTTGAGTCTGTGATTAACTGTCATAATCACAATACACTGTGAATTTCTTGGAATATGTTTATATGTATATTGAGTATTTGCTGCTAATGTTTAAATTTGAACATCAAGTTGCGGGTAATTATGTCACAATAAATATAAATGGGTAAATCTGCAACAGGGAGAAAGCAGCACCGACATGATTAACAAGGACTTTCCCTGAGGAAGCGGTCAAGGGAGACTGCGAAACCATTGTATATTGGAGCAGTTTGATTACTTCATTGATCACGGATATTGGAGCAGTTTAATTTATTCATCGATCACAGACTCAACAGGAGAAGCCTTCCTGGTCCCAGAGAACTCCGGACTTTTATTTTGCTTTGGGTACTACGTGCTTTATGATCTGGCGATCCTTGTGAGTAGAAAATTGTTTGTTTTATGATGATTTTTAACATTTATTAAAGCAATATTATACTATATTTTGCTTTATATCTTCATTATACTACTTGGTGGATGACTGGAGAAAACTTATAAGGCGAAGAACGAACATTACTATATGCATCAAAAATCCAAGAAATCTTGTGAGTATATACCCAAAAGGGGGAATCTTGAAGAATATCACAGTGGTTGATCTTCTGCAATATATACGTAGCTCTCCAGGCACCATTTTTAAACACTCTGTGGCTCTAGGGGCTTAATTACTCATCTGAATTGAGACAATACTACTCTACGTGTGTGCTTCCTTTTGCATTCTATTACAGGTAGAATTCTATTGTTTCTACCTGTATATCTGACAATTCAACTCTACACGTGTATTGAAACGAACAATCTTTCTTGGAAAGATCTTATTCAAGGAAGATCGTTATTGTTACGTCTATGGCCACCTTTATAAGCACCTAATTGTCTTCTACGCAGCCCCACTAAACAACCATTGATTTCCAGTCCACTGTTAGGCTCCTCCTTAATCAGGGTTTCCATGTATGCTGAATTGTTAGCACGTTAAAGGGCACTATACAAATAAAAGAAGTTTTAATATATTTATTTTTCTCTCGCTTTATTTCCTCAAGCTTTTTGGAGGTATTACGTACTTGCTCAGCTTGTCGTTTGAGACTTCATTCTTTGCTCTACAGAAGTTATTTAAAGGGGGCATTACAATTTATGACTAAATAACTGTCATTGTGAGGAACCAAATATCAAGGCAAAATGTATGGCCTGGAATGGGAATCCCCCTGTAATAAGCTGATAGAGATTGAAGGTATAGATAGCATCATTTCAGAGGAGATCATGCATGCACTTTATCATGTAACTTGAATTTTTACCTATTATATTTTCCGTGTGTTATTATTGTGCTTTTTACTTTCTGTCTCTGGTACAATTTGCAATCTTTTTCTTCTTCATTATCTTTGTGCCAGTTTGTTCATCTACTAAAGCTACATAGGCCAGATAGTAAAAAAATACAATTTTATTGAACAAAATTTTTGCTCTCTGATCCTTTGCCCTCTAGTCCTCTGACTTTCCATCTTGCCTCCAGCCAGTTTAGTGTGCAAATTACAAGTAAGGTTACAATGGCAAACTAAACTAGTAACAGCTCTGGGTGGTGCACTTTGATTTAGTGTAAATGTGCTACTGCCCAGCTCTGGAGTAGCTTCTGTCATGTCATCGAAGTAAATCCTTGCAGCATCATCCATAGGCGTCAGGTTGATAACATTCAGGGGCTCATTTTTTAAATGTAGGACATGGTGCAAATAAAAATGAAGGTCACTTTGCACTGTGTCCCACAGATTGCATTAAAAGGCACACCTCTTTGTGTTCCCAGAACAAATGCTCATGTGTTTAATAACAGTTCTATCTCTCGTCAGCAGCATTGTGTTCATAGGGGGTGGGCAGCCATTGTACATGACATAGAAATGATAAGGGTTGACATTTTGCACACCTTAGTACTCTTGCATTGGCAAATAAGCTCATATCTCCTAAACTGTGGAGATAGACTTGTTGGCATCTTATTTCTGGTTAAAGGGCACCAAAATATACTGCAGTGCACAGGGGACTGCAGATGTTAATAAATTGGATTTTTAATGGTAGAGCTGGTTGTGTTTGTGTCTTGGTTCCTTTGCACAGTAATTCAATTTGATTGTGCTGGATGGATATGGCAATCATATTATGTACTAGAAATTGTAGTCATTTTTATTTTAAAGTTTGATGCAGAAAAGCAGCAATAGCCCACATCTTAGAAGCAGGTATGAGGGGCACAACCCCCTATTATCTAAATACTGCAGTGTTTTGATTTAATCCTTTCAAAGGTTAAAAGAAAGCAATTTATCAAACCTTACATAACCTATTGGAGTCAATGGGACACATTCAGATGTGATAACCTGCCTGGAGTTAAACCAGTGACCTGGTGTTCCTGTGCTGTCTGTGTTACCACTGCTCTATACGAGCAGACGGCTAAGACCCTGGTTCACTCCTATGCCTATGCTTGCTATTGCTAGGAAGAATGGCATGTTTCACCTGTTGCCGATTTGTGTAAGCCATTTGACTGGATATAAAAACCAATATCCTGCTCTGACTCATTGACCAATGTAGGTCTACTTTGCTAGTTCCTGAGTGCAAATTCCTGTTATTAAACCTTGTTTGATCTTGCCTGTCCCTGTTCCTGATTTGTCGGCTGTCTGTCCTGACCCTTGCCTGAACTATTCTTTGGATTCTGATTTGGTGCTGCGCTTCTGTTCTGTGTTTGAGCTTGGCCTGTGACCTTGACTATGCTTCAGCTTTCTGATTTGGTACCGTATTGTCTGTTTGGCATTAAACGCTGCCTGTCCCTTGACCACGCTTCTTGTTCTCTGTCCTATCTGTATACGTTATGTTTCCCTTGCCTGCCCAGAGACACCCCTTGGTCCTCTCACGTTATGTCCTGGCGGCATCTGAGTAGCTGAGGGCTTCTTCTGAAGCCAAAGTGAAAACCGAGTCTGGGACCGCGGAGTTTGCTCTGAGTTGTGGGATACCAGACGTTACATCAGGCAGCAAAGAAAAGTTAAAAGTCATATGAAGATGCAAAAAGCTAGCAATACATGCTGGTTTTTACACTAACAGCTCTGTTTGTACTTCTATTTTATACTTGCCTATACCCTAAACTGAAATACTTACACAGCTTGATAAACACATGAACTATTACATGGCATAAAGTGATCTCATATAGGATCTCATTTTGCTTCCAAACCCAATCACAACCATGCTTTCACGCCTATATTCTTCATATTAGATTACGTGTGTTACTATTGTTCACAATTTATTTGTATACTCTTACTTATTTGTATCTTTTTCCCTCTCTCCTGTTCTAGCTCAGAACCTAACTGCAAATGTGAGGCATGCTCATTGATATAAGTATTGATGCACCTGAATGTTACAGAATGGGTACCAACATGTCAACAGCAAGTATGAAGTAGTACTTGTGCCCCAACTATAGAAAATAGTACTGTTACCTGGCTAATGATCGAGATGGGTTTGACATTCTGCACTTTAAACACAGGTAAAAGTGCCTTATAGTTATCATGTCTACATGCCTCGAGCTTCACTGGGAGTTCATTATCATTGCTTTGTTGGTCTATCAGATACAGCTCTTTATATTAACACTTGATTTTCAACATCAAGCATGAAAAAACATCTGGAAATCCATGTTCACATGGCAAAACACAACCACAGAAGCAGTCAGTTTATTTAAACACAGTGAAACTACTTCACAAGAAACCACCGGCCTTGCATGTGTTATTACTTGAGATGAAAATAAACGAGGAAGTCTGGAAGGCTGGGATGCGAGCTCAGCAAAGCTTCTGTTAACCCGACATGATAAGATTTCCACATTAGAAGTACAGTGTTTACTTCTTTTTCTTAACAAACACATTCTCTTTTTTTTCTTGTTGGCTTCCACTTGGAATACTGATGATCCCACGATGTTTAGTGGTTTCACAACATCTCCAGTTTAAATACTGAATGCATAGCGACTGTTACAGTATATATAAGCAGTGATATGATTTGTCCAGCTATTTTGTTCTTTGATGCAGTTTAGTTTTGCTTTCATGCCTTAAAGAGAACATAATTAAAGAAAAACTATAGCTAAAAGTATACATGGTTTCTATGTGTAAGGTTTTTTTGTATATAATTACCTATTCAAAGTATATGAAATACAATTTTATATGTAATCTGTGTATTATTTTTAGTGGTTTAATAACAATGACTAATCTGATCTCTTATAAATGCCTTCATTTTTATCATGATTGCCTTATAGTGGGAGACCAGCAGTGTAGAAATTACAACTGGTCCTAAAAACATATATTTGTGCTTAAGAAACATCATATAACTAACAAATGAAGACTGCTGCTTGATACATGCACATCAATCTGCCAGGGAACTGCAATTGAAAGCATTATGTAAATATAGCAGCTGACAGCAAAGGGGAGTAAATATTGTGTTTGGTACGCTATCAATACATGGCTTTCAATGGTATTGCTTATAACTTTATGCTTAAATAAGGCAGCTGGTATCTTTTTGGGAGGCTAAGTCCTAAACCAGTGATTCAGCACTTATATGCCAAAATGGCATGCCTTAAAATTCAAGGTCACTACCACACTGCACTTCAAACAAGGTCAATACCACAACACAAGCCTTCGGAATGCGGTACAGGTAAGGGTCAAATCAATCAAAAACATGCTGAACTAATCATCCTAAGCAGGAATATTGTATCTAGAAAATACCTGCCTATCACTACCAGTGTCTGCCATAAGTGGAATGATTTTTCATTTGTACCAGCACTGTTCTCAAGCACCATGGTAGTGAAGACACCTCTAGTTTCTGACATTTTCAATCCATCCAGTCCCCATCCCATCCCCAATTTCATTCCACTCCAGTGGACACCTCATTGTATAATCAGGCCCGGATTTGTGGAAAGGCAGCATGATTTTAGGGGGTGGCATGCTGCCCAACCACACCCACATCGATTCAAAAATACTGGGGATGCTCTGGAGATACAATTATTTTTTAAATTTCCTGTGAGCTATCCCCATTGCTCCTGTCCAGATGATGAAAATTTACATAAATAAAGGGGAGGGGACAGGGGCGATGAACGGCAGTGGGCCTAGGGCACCCACTTTGTAAATCCGGCCCTGTGTATAATATTATATTAATGCTTCCATATCAACTCAAAGATAAACATTAGAATTATTTGGACTTAAAGCACCTTAAGCCATTGTCTCAATGTGTCAATCAGCATACGGTTACTTTTCCACTTTCCCTGGTCAGATGCCATAAAGGTGGCCTTCACATTCTGTTCACTTTCATTAATTGTATTGCCATTGCATTTTATAATCGATTCTGGTTTCCAGCAGTAGTTTCAATTCTAATGGACCCCAGGTCTTCTTGAGAGCTGCTGGTAAGGTTTCTCACTATTTAAAATAAGAATTTCGAACGAAAAAGGGGACGGGGCAGTGATGTAAGGGGTTGGGCTGAAAGTGGGTGGAGCTTTGCCGTAAAGGGGTCTCAGGCAGGTGGGGGATAATGTAGTTAGGGAAGGGATGTTGGAGTTGGATCAGAGATTGTGACAGCTAGCTGCAGTGTTCCATCATAGTGGTTAATTTGATATGCATGTTTCTTCTCAAATTCAGAATATGTACTACATTCCCCTGTCACTGGGAGAAGCTGTTATATCTGTCACATACTCTCTACATTTAAACTACAGAACTTTGATTTATTGATCAGAAGTAAGCAATAGGATACCTTTTTGTAATTAAAATAAAGTTACAAGGTCACTTGAAAAAAAAGGCAATTCTAATATTATTGCCAACAGGGACCTGGCAAAATACCCTTTGAACTACAGTTTGATATGCAGGCTCTTTAAACATGAGGGAGTCCCCATATACTGTATAATACCAGAGGATGGCATATTATGCACTGTGCTATTCATTAAATATCAGATTGGACATTTATTGGTTATAAATAATTCACCTTTAAGATTACTATTAGTATGCCATAAAATGACCTAGTCCTGTAGGCCTACTTATCAACAATCTTATTTTAGTGGTTTTAGAGGGTTTTGAAACCACAAATAATCTCACTTTGTCTAAAACCACAAATGCAATGGAATTTATTAAAAGATCCGAATATAAAAATTACAAATGCTGAACGATACAAAAAAATACAAATATCTCTACAACCTTTAAAAAATGAGTTTTTCAAACAATTACTAGCAAAAAAACACCGTAAAACTTCTGATAATCCAAGTTGAATGGTACAATAAGATCAGCGTAGCACCCATTAACTACTATAGGACCTTGAAAACTTTCACGCAGAGTTTTTTTTCTCTTTATTTATTAAAACACATTTCCAAAAATTGTGTTTGCGGAAAAAAATTGAAAAAATCGTGAAAAAAAACGAATAGTACAATTTTTTCAGATTATCCACCCGAAAACTCCGATTTTTTTCAGATTTTTGCCCAAAAACCACAAAATCTTTGGATTATTGCATGAAAACCAGCACAGATCAAAATATGTTTGGGACTTCTCCCATTGACTTATATGCAACTTCGGCAGGTCTGAGATGCCGGATTTTTGGATTCAGACTTTTTCCATCCTCGGGTTATAAAAAATGTCGAAAAATTTGTGATTTTTCCCACTAAAAAGTTGAATTTTATACTAAAAAAACACACATTTTTGGGGTTTTAGGCATTGAGAGTTTAGTAAATACCCCCCTTAATATATCTCACATTTTTAGAGTTTCAAAGAAAAAACACAAATTTTTAAAGATTTGTGAAAAAAAAGAAATTTAAATGTTAGTAAATAGACCCATAATTAACATTTTAATTCATTTTTATACGATTTGCCTTACAGTTCTGTGTCTAGATTACAATTTAACATGCTATCTGGTTATATAGAATATATATATATATATATATATATATATATATATATATATATATATATATATATATATATATATATATATATATAGTCAACTACAAGAGGTCCTCTGCACTCAACCCATTATCAATATATTTAAGACAGAGACATTTTGTGCATACTGCTACTAAAAAATGCCTTACCCTTTAAACAACACAGGGATTGTTTGTCCATATATTGCAATATATTTAAGCTGGCCAACTATGTCAAAGTCATCCCATATCTGGCCAGTCCTACGCTTAATTTTCATCTGATTCATTAAGAATTCAATTGCTTAATTATACATTTTACAAAGGGACTAAGTTTTACCTGCAACTTACTAGCTGCTTTCAAAGTAAAACTCCCAAACTTGGCTGCCCTTTTATTAGACACCAGTGGGATCACCTGACTATAGCTGGGAGGGGTGGGAGCTACAACATGGAGCTGGTCACTGCTCCTGTATAACTATAACAAACAAGGGAAAGTTGTGCTCACCACTATTTTTTAAAACCATTAGGCGGGGGTGCAATGAGGCTGTGACCACAAAATACATATAGTCAACTACAAGAGGTCCTCTGCACTCAACCCATTATCAATATATTTAAGACAGAGACATTTTGTGCATACTGCTACTAAAAAATGCCTTACCCTTTAAACAACACAGGGATTGTTTGTCCATATATTGCAATATATTTAAGCTGGCCAACTACGTCAAAGTCATCCCATATCTGGCCAGTCCTACGCTTAATCTATATTGATAATGGGTTGAGTGCAGAGGACCTCTTGTAGTTGACTATATGTATTTTGTGGTCACAGCCTCATTGCACCCCCGCCTAATGGTTTTAAAAAATAGTGGTGAGCACAACTTTCCCTTGTTTGTTATAGTTATACAGGAGCAGTGACCAGCTCCATGTTGTAGCTCCCACCCCTCCCAGCTATAGTCAGGTGATCCCACTGGTGTCTAATAAAAGGGCAGCCAAGTTTGGGAGTTTTACTTTGAAAGCAGCTAGTAAGTTGCAGGTAAAACTTAGTCCCTTTGTAAAATGTATAATTAAGCAATTGAATTCTTAATGAATCAGATGAAAATTAAGCGTAGGACTGGCCAGATATGGGATGACTTTGACATAGTTGGCCAGCTTAAATATATTGCAATATATGGACAAACAATCCCTGTGTTGTTTAAAGGGTAAGGCATTTTTTAGTAGCAGTATGCACAAAATGTCTCTGTCTTAAATATATTGATAATGGGTTGAGTGCAGAGGACCTCTTGTAGTTGACTATATGTACAGTATTTTGTGGTCACAGCCTCATTGCACCCCCGCCTAATGGTTTTAAAAAATAGTGGTGAGCACAACTTTCCCTTGTTTGTTATATATATATATATATATATATATATATATATATATATATATATATATATATATATATATATATATATATATATATATATATATATATATATATATAAAGTAGTCCAAAAGCCGGCACAGCACGTCTAAAGGTCATCAGTGCCTGGGTGCAAAAGGCTCAAAAATTAGGTAGACGAATGAAGAAGCTCGCACTCTCAGGGCTTGTCACATCAAAAAAGTGTTTTATTCAAAACAACTAACGTTTCGGCTTGCACTCAAGCCTTTCTCACTTTGAGAAAGGCTTGAGTGCAAGCCGAAACGTTAGTTGTTTTGAATAAAACACTTTTTTGATGTGACAAGCCCTGAGAGTGCGAGCTTCTTCATTCGTCTACCTCATTTTTGAGCCTTTTGCACCCAGGCACTGATGACCTTTAGACGTGCTGCGCTATATATATATATATATATATATATATATATATATATATATATATATATATATATATATATATATATATATATATATATATAACATTTTTTGCTTTTTTGCAGTACAATTTTATTTACCATTCTTTCTATTTAGGCCCTCTCCTATTCCTATTCTGTCATTTAAACCATTACCTAATTGCTAAGGTAAATGGGACCCTAGCAGCCAGATAGCTAATGAAATTCCAAAAAAAAAGCTTCTGAAATTGTTGCAGCTCAAAAAGTTTTCTACAAACAATAAGGAGCCTATTTATTATACTGTGTAAAAAATGGCAACCAAATACACCACATTACTACATACAAAAACAGTAGTGAATTGATCGAGTTGTGTATTGATTTTCATTGAATGCATACCGCTTTGTTAAGTAAGCAGGCGTTTGAAAATGCTATAGGTGAACAGTGTTTATCCATTGTGGTTTTTTGCACATTTTTTTGTAGAGCGACTTCTGCTGAAACTTACTTTATATTTACTTAAACTTGTTTGAATTTTCCCCCTTGACTTTAACAGATTACACAAGGTGTGAAGCAGTGTGATATAATGGTGGCATTCAGACGCGTAAATAATTACTTGATAAAAAAGAGCAGCGTCAGCAGGCTCGGCTAAGCAGTCTGTGCTTCCAGGGGCAGTTAGTAGATGGGAGGTAGGACGCCTAACTGCCCCTTCTCACCCACCCTTCATTCAGCACTGTATTAGGGAAGGGAACCTCATGTCTCTGTAACGCTAATTTGGGCTAAGCAGACCAAAAGTAGTTAATGTCCAGCTAGTAATAGAAGCATGGGTTACATTGCGACTCAACACCTCAGGTCAGGGCCTTCACTAAGTGGAAGATTCCAATAAGGGTGTAGTGCAACTACAACTCTCAGGCTACTGTGCATGTAAAATAGGAAAATGATGGGCACCAGGAGGTTCATATGGTGAAACAAAAGAATGGTAGTTTATTGTTACAATAACAATGTACCCAGGTTTACTTACATCAGATGAGGGATAGGCAGATGTAACATCAAATTCTAGAATAGGATGGATGACACAGCTGAGGAATGTGACTACCATAAGGCATTGTAGTCAAGCAGTACATCAATTCCTTCAGGCAGATATACCTCAAAGTGGTCCAGATCCCACCCAGCGGAGTGGTCAGGGGGAAGTAGTCCCCTATCCATGGTGGTCCCTTCACTAAAGGCAAACTAGGAGCCTTGGGAAGCTACTCCCTGCTACAGATCCTTGATGGAGCACAAAGCTGCTCTTGATATCTAAGCTCTCTATCTTACCCTCCTACAGAGTCTATAACAGATATAACTGATTCTCGCTAACCTAGTTCACGGAGTTCCCTGGTCCCCGACTTAATCTCTAAAGTACAGGTCCCTTTAGGGAGGTGGCTTTACTGGGCCTTGGTGTAACCAGGCTCAATGAGCACAACCAGTAGGTAAGGACATCAGCAGCCAAAGAGGAAGATCCACCCGTTTCCAAACACTATATTGAAGTGTGGTAGGAAGTGGTCATTACACTTCTTGGCCAATAACACTGGTTATGCAAATATAACTAGATACATGGGCTTTTTCCCAGCAACTAGGGGAAAGGAGGAAGGGTAGGGATTTAAAGCTATAGGAGCATAGCAAATCCTATAGGTCCCTACATCTCTGAGCTCCATAACAAAGCACAGAGGCCTGTGTCCATATGCACAATGGCTTGCACAGTAGGCAAATGCAATTTTTGTTGCACTTCACACACTGTGTAAATGAGCCCTTAGATGTCCTGTAACATACAGATTTTTTTTGGTGTGTTTAATGTGCAGTTGAGACTCACCTGAACACATCAGCTAATTGATTCCTTTATACTTTGCCTGTGTGTTCAGGTTTATGTTGCATTGCAGTCGTGTTTATTAGGGTTTTTTTTAAAACACAAGATGCTTTTTTGCACTTGACACATGCTTTTAATGCAATAACATAGAGAAATTTGTTTTTAACTCACAAAAATACACTTATTTACTTTAAACAAAACATATAAATGCAATACTGTATATTTGTTTTGACATGTTCAGCATGAATTTTTGGATGCACAACAGAGCCCTTAAGTTTATGTTTTCAACTACTATTTGTTGCTGAAAATTATCCATTTTATGTGGTTTTTTTTATGCAACTAAGTGCATATTTATGAGTTTCTCATTTTTATGTTTTATTATACTTCGAACCTGCATCTGGGGGTTTTCTATCCAGTTTGCAGTTTAAGCAGTCTGGTTGCTAGGGTCCAAACTACCCTAGTAACCATGCACTGATTTGAATAAGAGATTGGAATATGACTAGGAGAGGACCTGACTAAAAAGACACATAATAAAAAGTAGCAATAACAATGCATTTGTAGCCTTACAGCGCATTTTGTTTTCTTAGATGGGGTAAGTGAAAGCTGGAAAGAGTGAGAAGAAAAAGGCAAATAATAAAAAAAAATATATAAATATAAAATGAAGACCAGTTGAAAAGTTACTTAGAATTGGCCATTCTATAACATACTATAAGTTAACTTAAAGGTGAAACACCCCGTTAGCAGATGCACTTAAGTTTACCCAAACTTGCTTCTGGATTCACAACAAATGCACAAAAAAAGCCCATGTGTAAAGGTCCTTATCAATTTTTTCACCACGAGACAAAGCTGGAGAGGAAGGGGAGAGAAATAGTCAATGGGAACTGTGTAATGTGCTGTTATTGGGAAAGTACTCTGTATGGGGGAGGTGTACCAGCAACGTATTCTCCCCACATTTCTGCATGTCAGCTGTAGAATGAATTACAACAACGAAGGTAATAAGGGGATCAGTGGGTGACACTATGCGGTATGTGATTTCTGGAGCAGTAAATGTTAATGCAAAAAAAATAAAGCAAAAAAACAGGTTGAAAAATTATTGGAACAACAGGGGGTTGTTTAATACTGCTGATCAGTAATTGTTGGGCCACGGGTGAGATAATAATGCTGGACATGACAAGGACATAAATAATAATGTAAAGAGTTGGCTGGCTTTGGAAGCACTGTGCCAGTGGAGGACCTGGAGAATTTGTGTTGCAAATTATGAAGGGTAAGTTGAAAGAGAAACTCTACCCACATGGGGGGCTATAACAATGTTTACTGCAGTAAAAGCCCAAATTACCCCTTTGCACAAACAGCTTCACAGTGGAAGTATTTTAACTGAAGTAGTTCACCGGGTATTTAGCTTCTCTCACTGTCAGTCTTACTGAGACTTCCCTTCTACTCAGGGTGATCTCTTGGCACACAAGTGTCCTACCCAAGATGAAACACACTTCAGCTCTAATTGGGATTTAGATTTAGATTCGAATTTCCAGATAAGGGATCTTTCTGTAATTTGGATCTTCATACCTGAAGTCTGCTAGAAAATTATGAAACAATAAATGAACCCATTAGGCTGGTTCTGCTTCCAATAAGGATTAATTACATCTTAGTTCAGTTTAAGTACAAGGTATTGTTTTATTATTATAGAGAAAAGGTAAAACCATTTTTAACATTTGGATTATCTGGATAAAATAATTTGGAGCTTTCTGGATAATGAATCCCATACCTGTATTCATACGCAGCAAGCATGCCCAGTGGCCACACTCATGCAAATATCCATCTTATCTGCAAGACATTTGCGGATATATGTGGACAATGTGCATCTCACCATCATGTGCAAAAAAAGGAAAGACAGGCACAGCAGTTCAATATTTAGGTGTTTAGGGGAAACCATGAGCAAAATAACCATATGCAAATAAATATGTAATGCCCAAGTTTATAAATGACTGCCTGTATGTACTAACATTTGTTACATCATTGGAATCAAAACTGATTTGTATGTTTTTTTCTTTTTATTTCATCATATTAACACGAATCCCACCTCATGTAACCATATGCTAAACAAACTGTGAAAAAAGTAGCCAGGCCTGCGGAAACAAGATTTCATAGAAGTCTTTTCAGTATTTCTCATTGCCATAACCCTAAATGAATAGAATGTGAGAACAGAGGTTCGCACTAACATGGGCAGGCAGAATTTGTATAAAATCAAACAAAGAGTGCCCTCTGCTGCTTTCTAAAGATATAGCTAACATGCATGATGGTCTCTGCAAACATTGCATTTTCTTTCATTAACTGTCATCATTTTTACAAATATTAATGACAAGTAGAACACACAGGAATTGGGATGTACCAAACATTACAAGTGTCTCTCCGTCTTCTGCAAGCCACTGTAGGTAGTCTTTCTCCGGGTGATGATCCTTTGTATGTGTTTTTCTATAGTTATTGGGGATTTCGCTGTATTCTCATCACATGTATGAAAAATGGGGAATCAAATTCATATTGTGCCACCATAAAGGGAAAAGTACTCAAATCTCAACTTTTAATATGTTGTAGTCAATGTAATTTTGCAGCTATCTTTAATGTGTATTTATTTGCTGATTGGCTTTTATATTGGCCCTTACTTATTGAATTTCAGATGCCTGTCTGCTTTCTACAGTAGGAGGAAGTATTTTAAATAGTGAGTTGTAACATATGTATTTCTTTATCTGTTCTCTGTCCATTCCTTAGCATTTAAATGCCTATCAAGCCTATGTAAGATAAATGAAGTAATCAAAGGACCTACATAAAGATCAGACGATCCCAGAACTGTTATCACTAGCAAAGACATATTGACCCAAGCACTTTAGTGTTCTGAAAACTGAAATTTCTGCTATAGGAGGTTTGGACAACACCACTGATGCCATATATGATCTTCAATGTTTCCGTCAATTGGCTCTTTAAGTCCAGATGTATCCTTCGATTATGACTATGGGAATATCCGCTTTTGGAGATACAGTTATGGGATTCATTATCTAGAAGCCGTTATCCAGAAAGTTTGTTTTCTCCTTAATATTAAAAAAGTACCTTGGACTTGATACCAACTGGAAGCCTTTTGAAAAAGTCGGAGGACGAAACGCGTCAAGGCTAATACGCCACAGTTAAGCGCCTGAGGTTTACACGTGGTGGGAAAAGACGCCGGCGAATTTTCGCACCGAAAATCCAACAACTTGTGGACTCTTGGGGACGCTGAAGTGGTGATTGTGGGAGACAAAAATATTTTATGCGATTTTATTACTGGAACATTGTGAGTGCAATTTTTAACATTTGTTTATTAAAGATGTTTACAAGTTTACACTATGTCAGTGAATTTCCATAGTGGGACGAAGCTTTGGAGCCGCATGTAAAACCCGCTGTTGATGTCTACGCCTCTTTTCTGCACAGTATTTCTTAAACGTTCGTGAGTACCCCTCTATACAAATTCGTATGAGATAAAGTCTGGGATAATACATTGGAGTGGATACAAGGGACATTTTTATTTATTTATTTACTTATTTATTTAGTATATATGCTAATCACATAAAGGTGTGTGTACACATTTGGAAAATACTACACCATATTGGCAGAAATCTCTCTTTTCTCTTTTTATTTCTGTTTCTCTGTTTTCTGTGGATCTGACCTCGTGCTGTGAGCGCCGGTTTTCCTTTGAAATTTGAATCCTTGCTTTAAGTCTGAGGGAGAACAGACAGACAACATACCGGCAGAGGAAGTGGACAACCAGAATCCTTGATATCCTTTTTGTAGTGTAAGATATAATTAATCCTTATTGGAAGCAAAACAAGCCTATTGGATTTATTTAATTTTTTTTTATTTAATTAACTTTCTAAAAGGAGTTGTTCACCTTCAAACAACTAGTTGTTTTCAGATAGATCAACAGAAATAACGACTTTTTCCAATTACTTTCTATTTTCTATGTGTCACGGTTTGTCTAATATTTAAGTGTTAAGTGTAATTTTTCACCTTCTAAAGCAGCTCTGGGAGGGGGTCGCCGACCCTGTAAACTATTCTAAATGGATACATTTAGTTGATACATTTCTTATCTTTGTCCCTGCTGAGCAGAATCCCTGGGTTTCATTACAGGCAGCTGTTAGAATTGATACAATAGTTGCTAATACTCCAGAGATGCTGCTGAGAAATGTATCAACTAAATGTTACAAAATTGTACCAGTTTAGAGTCTGTACCTGAATTACTGAGCTGCCAGACTCAATAACCAGAGACACGAACATTCAACTTTACACTTCGATTTTGGAAAAACAGTAAAAAATAAATAATGGGAACTAATTGAAAAAAGTCTTTATTTCTGGGGAACAATCTGAAAACAACTCAACTGAAAAAAAGTGTTTCGAAGATGATGGTGAACAACCCCTTTAAGCTATGAATATACAAATTACGGATAGATCCTTTATCTGGAAATTTCCATGTCCGAAGAATTCTGGATAACAGGTCCCATACCTGTATTTCCCAATTCACTATATTCTATTTGGGGAAACATCTACTTCTCTTTTTTTTTTTTTTGAAATGGCAAGTCTTTTAGCAGAATTTTTCCATTCCATTTCTATAATTTCTGTTGTGACTGGGTTTACCAGAAAGTTATCAGAACATCTTATTTTTTCATAGCTTGTTGCTTCTTTATACCCTGGTCTTCCATGATTTCACTGACCTTCTCAGGTTAATATAAAAAATGTTTGTTTTTTTTTTTTGCTTCAGCAGCAGTAGAAGAATCTTAAGACCTTGCAAGTTGCTGGAGGGTGCCGGCCACATTTCCTCAGAACTCTGTGACATAATTGTATTGAACCACTGAATGACATATTCGAATTTCTTCATTTGATCCTCATCAATAATAGATTGCATGCATATACAGTTTCTGTGCATGGTCATCTTACATGCAGCAGTTACTTTGTTTCATTTTCTGAGTCTTTTTAAAAGGAGATGTAGACAATATACAAATAGTGTAAGCATACATGTGTATAGAGAGCACTGGGTAAATGTACGCAGACAGTAACAATAGCTTTTCTGTGTAATTTTCCACTCAAATAGCCTGGTAATACCCACAATGTTCACAGACAAAAAACACCATAGGGGAAGTATACCCCATGTCCAACATAACTGCAATGAATTGAGCTTGGTATGAACTCACAAAAAAAATCTATCTATCAACGCGTTGGTATATGGTTGGAATGAAGGCTATTGTTCTTTTATGAAATATGATGCTGTGAGTGCTTTCTATGAGTGGAATTTATATATATCTGGGACCAAACATTGAAAAATTTTAGTTTTCTTGTTTGGCCTGGAAAGAGATAACAACAAAAGATTGAATTACAACAATAGGCAAATATAATTTTTGGCACAAGCCCTATGTAATTGAACTCATGTTGAACAAAGGTATACACTGGCCTTTTTAACTGGCCTGTTCTGTAGAGATTCAAGCTCCTCCTACTTCATGGAAAGATGCATAAGCCAAAGTGATGTCATCCTGCTGCTAATGTGCTGCCAATGCATGTTGGAGGAATTCACCTGGACCGAAAGATCCACAAGTTGCCGTTCCACAAATAAGAAACAGATTGCAGTAGAAACATTTCTACTAAGATACATCAGTTTGATTAAAAATAATCCATTCTAGACATTCGTTCTTACTCGTCCAGGATTAATCCACCCAAGAATTCACCCTCTGATAACCCTCTAGTGGACCTGCAAGCTTCTAGGAGCCTGGTCCTTTTATGTCTTAAGATGCCTTCCACTGATTGGACAGTAAAAAACATGCTGTGGGAGAGGCAGTTAGGGTACTTTATAGACTAGTCAATTAAGTATTTTTTTCATTCTACCTGTACAATTAGAGAGAGAAAGGGAAATGGGGATATACGTTTTTCTGTATGGGACTGTGGTACTTGGGAATTGATAAAAGGACAACTATATGGCAATCCAAGACTCTCCTATACCCAACACAATTATACCCTTGGTGTTTAAGTCCTAGTCAGAGAAAAATGTCCCCAATCTCAACTTAAAGGCACTAATAAAACCTATAAGGCCCATAAAATGGTCAACCATTTTTTATATAGGTTCAGGGCAAATCTATGGATATTTTCCAAATGCTTTGTCAGGATTATGCCCTGATGGCATAACATATGTACTGTAGATTGGTTTCATTTTGGCTATAGAGTAAAAAGTGGTGCATAGTCACCCCTCCATTAAGAATTAGATATTTAGTGGTGCTTAGTCTATGGACATATGACAAGATGACATTCAGGAATATAAAGTAATTGTGACTTATATGCTCAAGGGATCTAGCACCATTTATTGTGTCAGGGGAACAAAGAAAATGTTTTGGGCAAGACAGCAAAGCAGTAGCATAGATAAGAAGTAACCTTTTTGGGCAAAGAGTGCTGTGCTTGAAATATCATCTGTGTATAAAGATAAGCCACAGGCATGGGAACAGCTAGATATTAGAGAGAACCCACTCCCACATTCTGATTAAGGAAGGTGGGAATGGGTTAAATTAATTAATTGTCATTAATTCTCATTCTTGTGAGATAAAATGAACCATGGCTTCGGCTTTAGTCCACCTACACTACTTTTTATGTAAGGAACAGAACCTTAGCTTGGCATTACATACTGTATTTATTAATTACATACAAGCCAGGCACAAACAAATGTTATGTCAAATATATAAATAAAAAGATTATGGACACAACAGAAAACAGGAGTCAAAAATAAACACGTGAGTACTCCACAGTATACCAAGGTATTTTTTATTGTTATTTTTTTTATTGTTTCCCTTTAATGATTAGTCCCTTACATCTTGTGTAGGACACTAGGAGGTGAAAATGACCAACTGCATGAATGTAATCATTAAGATGACTTCATGGAGATGAAAAGGAAAATAATTTATCAGCCTGAATATTAAGACAAATTGATTGCCAATAAGCGTTTTGATTCAACATTTTTTACTTTGCACAAAAAGGAAAATTAACTTATAAATCATGAAAACTCCAATCAACTCATTTATTAAAGGAAAAACTGCCCACATTACTGAAAATATTGCCAGTTCCCATCTAAAAAGCCTTACTACAGCACAGGAGCAATCACTGTTGTGCACTGTTGATGTGTAGAGTGTTTTGTTGTTAACATGTTATTGTATTAACAGAGGTAGGAAAATAAGCCAACCACAGACTGGTAACATACAGACTGAGCATTGGATTCGGCAAATGATCTCCCTGTGCACTTACTGCACTGGAGTCAAAGGTGTGAGAATATAAACGGCATGCATTTCAGACATAAAAAAAAAATCATAGTGGGATGTAGCCTATGGTGCTCCATATTTATTATGCTGTTGCCACTACAAGATTTGAATCTGTGTTATTGCTTTTAGGCGGCTGGTGTTCTGTTGTTAGTTATGTACATTCCATGTAAGATAACATGGTTAACATGGTGGCTGTAAGGGCCATTGAGGCCCAAATAAAGAGCAATTTCAACATATATTAATAAAACAAGACAACCTTTGGATATTGTGGGGGCCTTAAAATGAATATGCAGAAACTATCATTGCAGCCACTTTGATCTTTTTATATGTACTTTTTTTGTCCATGGGATACAAAATGGATGTCATCCAAAAGATAAATGGTTAGCATAAATACTCCTGCTAATAAAGACTCACCTAGTAGAGGGATGGCCCAGGTGCTCCAGCCCTTGGTTCTCAGCTCAAGGGAGAGGATATAGACCGTATAGCAACAAACAATCAAGGGTGTAGGCTTGAGATGATTGTTCAATAAAGTATTCTCCTTGCGTGAGATGATTGTTTAATAAAGTATTCCAGCGTGCAATACACCCTTCATTGTTTGTTGCTATACAAGATAGATGAAATTATTCCTTCATTATAGATGTGATTTATAGTATATAATGTCATGTATATGATTCTTGAACTTGAATAAGATCATTGTGGGGACAAACCTAATTTATAGCTTTGCATAGGGTTTGATTCAGAGATAACCCCACTACTTCTCCAGACCCCCAAAGACCACTATCAAAGCTGCAACCACTGAGGTTCAGCAGAGCATGGCTTTTGCCTAGGCATAAAAGTTTTTTTGGGGGGACATGAACTAGCATGCACCTGTCTACTAGCATAAAACTACATACTTATACCTGAAGTTAATATTTTTAGATGTGCTTTTCTAAGCCTTTAAATAATTATTCAAACCTCAAAAAAAAGAGCGAGAAAAAAAATCTATTTTGTTAATTTACAAATTATAACTGGTAAGGGCTCAGTTTTTCCTGTTTTGGATTTTTAAATTTGGTCATAACTGAAGATATCATGTAATTTTTTTTTAACCAAAATTACATTGTAACACACAAAAAAAGCTGTCTCATTTTTTAAGGCACAACACATCAGTATGCACATTCTGCCAAACTTATAAAAGAGTCAGCATATTTTTCTTTTCAGACCTCACCACCCTGCCCCCCCCCCCCAGAAGAAAAAAGAAACGTTACATCCACTTTCAAAATCAGCTGCTAATAAAGTCACAGTTAATTATTATTATTATTTTTATCATCAATAATTTACACAAAATTACAGGTCTAGACTTGATTGTCATCTTATAGTTGGAGTGCGTTCTAAATTCAGATTTTCCGGGCTAGGTAGGTTTTTGTATGATTCACACCTCAGTGCTGAGAATAAGATCCCATGTTGAGGAATGTTGAACACCACCTCTTCATTCAGAAAGCACATGCCAATCTTTGTCAAAGTCCTGTACATATGCTCTTACTCATTACCTAGGATTACCCTGGTTCAGAAGCCTCTAGTTTTCCATTAACCAGATGCTTTATACTGCCTCCATTGTAAGACCACAAAGTATCCATGTGCAGCACTTAAGGTTAATATCTTTGCTCGCTTGTAGCAGTCTGAATTCTTTGTTATTTCCATTTACTTGTTCCAAATATTTCTTCATTTACTTAAGACAATCCTTGTGTGTAAAAAGCCGGAGGCATTTGATCACACGTTAAAAATTCAGTGTGTACTTAAAATATATATTTATATACATATTAAAAAAAAGCCTGTCCACGTTGCAATTAGTTACAAATATTCTAGTTCCAGTGCTTGATGTAGAGCCAAAAGATCTGAATGACTTGATATCCTCCAGAAAGGCATGTTGTTCTGAGAAAAAAAAGAATAAGTCAGCTTTTAGGTAAAATGTTGTTGTACCTTTTGAGCAAATAATACTTTTTTTTAATTATTTCATTTTTGTAATGATAAAACAGTATATTGTACTTGATCCTAACTAAACTGCATGAGCCCCACATTGATGGCAAAACAATAATTTTTGTTTAGTTAAACATTTTTTAATTTGAAGGTCTAAGGATCTAAGTTATGGAAAAAGAACTTATTCTGAAAACCAGGACCCAGGCATTCTGGGTAATCGATCTCATACTAAGAATAATAATAGAGATGTATTTTCACCTAATGCAATTGAATTAAAAAACATACAAACTACATAAAGCTTGGTTTACTGAAATACAATAGCAGACCAAACACATAAAAATAAAATAATGTTATGACCAAATATTAAAATTGAATTTCCTTTAATAGTGAATACGCCCTCTGCTTTAGTCCCACTGAAGGCTCCAACCGGACCAGATGTAGCTCTAGTGGAGCAATGGCTCCACTGTTTTCTTTGAATGACAATATACCTTTAATATAATATGACCACCAAACAAATTACCTAAAGCATACAGACACCTGCCTGCCCAATATCTCACCAAGGGTATTACAATAAAGTAGGATGTTGCTGCTATAACTGGCTCTACTCCAATGAGACGACTTTGCACTAGATGTTGGAACATTTTTCATGGGATATCTCTTCATTCAACCGCAAGATCATTAGTGAGTTTGGACACCGATACCAGGTGATCAGGTCTTCCTAGCAATTGGCATTTCAGTTTATCCTATTTGGTTGGGTATTTGGTTGGGTTGAGGTTAGGGTTTTGTGCAGGTCAGTCAAGTTTTTCCATTCCCTTCTCACCAAACCCATTCTGAACTGACTTTTCTTTATTCATGGGGACATTATTGTACTTAAAGGAGAACTGTCATCAAATATACATTCTAAGATTCCTCTCAGCATTATATTAACTTTCATTGGTGCAATAATATATCTACCAATTCACAGACAATTTGTATGTAAATCACACATATTTATCTACCTATTCTAAGTCTTCGCTACACTAGGCATTTTCAGTTTTCGAATGTAAACGTGTCAATTTCTATATTCTTTGGTCATTACAAGGTACTGTTAACCCTTAGTTTCCCTACCCTGATCCCCTAGACCAGGGGTCCACAACCTTTTTTACCCATGAGCCACATTCAAATGTAAAAAGAGTTGTGGAGCAACACAAGCGTAGCCATTTGGTAGCCCTTACGTGGACTGGCAGCCTACATGAGGCTCTGCTTGGCAATACACATGGTTTTTATACCACCAAGCCAGGAATTCAAAAATAAGCACCTGCTTTGAGGCCACTGGAAGCAATATCTAAGGGGGTTGTTAGCAACATGTTGCTACTGGCTGGGGATCACTGCCCTAGACCACCTAGACCACATAAAGCTGTCTTTAGTCTCTGCCAGCAATTGTGCATAGTGATACCATCAGAGCCAGATTTGGGAACCGGTTGCCTTAAACATAAATGGTCTAATAACAATGAATATAGGGACAAGGGATCACATCACTCCCTCATTCCTTGTCATCAGCAGGGGCACTCAATTGGTAGAGAGACAAAGGGAATGGGGTTTGAGAAGCACCATTCTGTTTCAGATGCTGGCATGTGGCTGACAGTGTTTTATTTTCTCTGCTGGTCTCTTTTCATTGGCAGACACGAGCTGCACATCCAAGTTCAAAGAGCAACCTTGGTGTGTTCAAAAGCCAGAGCACTGGCAACCCTTGATAGTTGGTGCTAGATGGTGCTGTAGATTTTATAATTTATAGCAGTTAATGATTAGAATGTTTATAAAGGACACATTCATTTTTTTCTCTACTGCAGGGTCTGATGACTAAACAAAGACTAGGGGGCTCATTTACTTGTGTCTCTGTCTCTCTGACATAAGTACAAGTTCAGTAAAGAGCACAAAATCTAAATGGAGCACAAGTTAAGGGGCCAGTAGGTATGTGAACTAGTAAGTTGAGCAGCTGTAGTGTTAGCAGGGTCAGTACCCCAATGACTCACAGAGTAGACACCAATATGTTAAGAGTACTGTGCTGCTGGATTCTATATTTCCTTATTTATAAATAAAAAGGTATTGCTGTTTAAGGCATAACAAGAGAACCCATTCTCCCACCAAAATGTATATTGCCTCAGGTACATCTTCACTTTGTATTAGCTATGCGTGTGTCTGTATTTGTAAAGGTATGGGACCTGTTATCCAAAATGCTGGGACCTGGGGTTTTCTGGATAGGGGATTTTTCCATAATTTGAATCTCCATACATTAAGGGGGTTATTTATTAAAATCTGAATATTAAAATCTCGAAAAATTCAATTTGTTTTCCACTAGAAAACTCAAAATTAGAGCAATTCAGGAAAAAAGCCCAAAAAAAGCTTGAAACATTTGAGCGATTCAGGTTTTATCGTTCAATTTTATCAAGTTTTTCCGTGATCCAATTTAATCAAGTTTTTTATTAATAAATAAGCTAAAATCGGGCATGGGAGTTTGGTTGTGGTTTTTTTTCTAATAAAATATGAAATAAATTTGTATTTTAGTAAATAACCCTCTTAGTCTACTTAAAATTAATCTAAACATTAAATAAACCCAATAGGATTTATTATAATAAATTAATTAATGTAACTCCAATAATAATTCATTATATTTTAGTTTGGATCAAGAATAAGGTACTGTTTTATTATTACAGAGTAAAGGAAAATCAATTTTAAAAATCAGAATTATTTGATTAAAATGGAGTCTGTGGAGACTACCTTCCAATTACTGGGAGCTTTCTGGATAGCTATCCCAAGCTAGTTGTAAAAAAAGTGCACTCCTTAATACCAGTACCTCTCTGGAGCTACCATACTTACACAAAAACTGATTATACATACTGTTTACACACATTATATTATTTATATTTCTATTATTTATTTTCAATATAACCATGCTTTATAAATTAAGTCAGTGGAACTGCATACCAAATATAAATTAAATATTTCAGCTTGTGAGAAGTGGCTAATACATGAAACATTTCTTCTGCATTAGAAAATTAAGGCTTGCGAGAAACAGAAAAATACCATAAGAGGTAAATCCTAGAGAGACCAACAAGACCAAACTGCTTTGTTTAGTCTCTGCTCTCCTCTGGTCTGCCCACTTTTATTTTGAGAACACGGACATGGACCTTATTCTTCAATGGTTCAGCAAAACAATCAATCTCACCACCTTTGCCATTCTGGGTGCTTCAATAGTCCTCAAAGCCATTTGGTAAAAGTGACAGTGAAATGTTGTTGATGGTTTGACATTTTTACAGTCAGAGCAAAGCTGCAGAGAAGGCTTTTGAAATCAAGGCGTTCTGCAATGTCATTTACAAGCACATTCTAATAGATTCCAGTCTTTATTCTTTAAACAGTCTGCTTGCAAATCATTGTACCATTAAATATATGACACTGCAGGTCAAGTCTGTTACAAATGCTTAGACTTAAAAGTTCCTATCAGCAATAGGCCCCTAAGAAGACCAGATTTTAAAGGGCATGTAAAGGCAAAAAAATAAAATCCCATTTTTACTTTCTTTAAAAAAGCAACCTATCTCCAATATACTTTAATTAAAAAATGTGTACCGTTTTTATAAGAAACCTGACTGTATGCAGTGAAATTCTCCCTTCATTTACTGCTGTGGATAGGAATTGTCAGATGGTCCCTAACTGCTGAGCAAGGAAACAATCATACTTATGAACAGCAGGGGGAGCCCCCTCCTTACTTCTCAGCCATGCAGAACTCAAGCAGCTTTGTTTGTGAAGATCCCTAAGCAGCCCAGACTACACTGAGCATGTGCATAGTCTTGTTTAACAAAGTTACAAGATGGTGACCCCCTGTAGCCAACTTTGAAAGCATAAATTATTTGCTTGATTAGGCTTGTGGTGCAGTAAGTTCATGTTTATATTTAGTATACAAAAAACAGCATTTCTAGAATTATTCTATTTTAGACTTTACATGCCCTTTAAGCATCCAATGAAAATATAATTATTTATGTCATTATACAGGTATGGGACCTGTTATCCAAAATGCTCGGGACCTGGGGATATTTCTGTAATCTGGGTCTTTATGCCTTAGAAATTGCTAAGGCAATTTCTACTAGAAATTCATTTAAACATTAAAAAAAAACCAATAGGCTGGTTTTGCTTCCATAAAAAAAGGAAATCATTTTAAAAAATTTGGATTATTTGGATAAAATGGAGTCTATGGGAGACAGCCATTCTGTAATTCCGAGCTTTCTGGATATCGGGTTTCCGGATAAGAGATCCTATACCTGTACTTCCTTACTAGATTTTTAATGTGGTGAATAGAAAAAGTAACAGATAGTTCTAAGGAAAAGTTTTATTTATGGACCAAACAAATTAACTTTTTACAATGTTTTTTCTCATTTAAAAAGTCAAATGTGTGCTCAATATGTTATATTATATATATGTGAAGAACAAAATGATTATGGTTCTATCGTGTTCAGAGTTTGTATGGCTGTAAATTCCGGCTGTCTGTGCACCACTACAAAGTAAATGACCAATTTCAAGATTGAAGAATCAAACAGCTTTGAACAAACAGTGCTAACAAACGGCAAGTGTTATTTTATTAGCAGTGTGGGTACACTACATGTTTTGGGCCAAACCTTGAGAAAGGCTTGAGAAGTGGCTTCGCCGGAAACATGTAGGGGGTTATTTATCAAAGTCCGAATTGATCTAAATTTTTTCTGCTACGAACTCCGATCAAATCCTCTCAGGTTTTTTATGCTCATTTATTATTACATTTTCCAGAAGATTCGGTTTGCGGGAAAAAATCAGATTTTTAAGATTTTTTAAGATTTTTTTATCCGATTTTGACAAATTTTCCGATATGCCCGGAAATTTCACCTGAAAACTCAGAAGACTTCGGGTATTGCACGAAACCCAGCGCACATCAAAAAATCATTTGAACTTCTCCCATTGACTTATATGCAACCTCGACAAGTCTGAGATGCCGGATTTTCAGATTCAGACTTTTCCATCCTCAGGGTTTAATAAATTCCAAAAATTTTTGATTTTTTAAAAGCCTGATTTTATATAAAAAATATTTTGAATGTTTTTTTTGGCTACTTCGACCATCGAATTGGCTACTTCGACCTTCGACTACAACTTCGAATCTAACGTTTCGAACTAAAAATCGTTCGAATATTCGACCATTCGATAGTTGAAGTACTGTCTCTTTAAAAAAAACTTCGACCCCCTACTTGGCCACCTAAAACCTAATGAGGTGCAATGTCAGCCTATGGGGAAGGTCCCCATAGGCTTTCCAAGTATTTTTAGGTCGAAGAAAAATCATTCGATCGATGGATCAAAATGGATCAAAATTTGCGATAAATCCTTCGACTTCGATATTCAAAGTCGAAGTATTTACATTCGGCAGTTGAATATCGAGGGTTAATTAACCCTCGATATTTGACCCTATGTAAATCTGCCCCTTGGAGTTTAGTAAATAACCACCGTAGTGTACCCACACTGCTAATAAAATAACACTTGCAGTTTATTAATACTGCCGTGGAGCTGTTTGATTCTTCTATTTTGAAAATGGTTATATAATATATATCTATATTAACAAAAATCTATAATGTTAATCTTCCTAATCTCTACTATGAGTTAAGGCAATAAAAGCAATAACAACAGTATAACTTATCCAGTAAACATGTGTCACACCAATATTTCATAAGTTCCTTTACCTTTTTTGCTGCCTGTTCTTCTTCTACACCATCCCCAATTACAACATATACTACTTTTCTGCCAAACCTTTGTATTATTCGTTCAAAGCAACTTTCTTTTCCTGGAAGATAAATGAGACCACAATTCAGAGGCAAGTTACCTGCTTAGCAGTATGCTCCTCATCTTGGGCATCTCCAATCACAACATAAGTTACATGAGAGCCAAATCTTGAAACTATACGCTGAAAACAGCTTCCTTTGCCTGAAAAACAATGCACTGCTTATTCTTGGGCCAGCTTTTCTTAAAAAGATACTTGGGGGATTCTGTGTTTTCCATAGTTTTTGCAGCTCATCTCAGAAGGACAACATAAAGAGGTACACGTTACATGTTATTAAAAGCGAGCAACTTTATATTTTTTATTCATGCTGTATACTTAATTGAATGAAAATAATCAACATATGTGATGTTAGCTACTAGAAAAGATAATTTGTTAGTATAAAAATTTCAAAATTAATTGATGCCCCAAAATGTCTATTTTTTAAAAGGGCTATAAAATTAACCTTTTGGTTAAATTTTGGTTAAGGGGGTCAAACTTGCCCATCCATATTCATTAGGCTTTCTAATTGGCGTCAAATTTTTTTTTCGAAAAAACGGACTCCGGCGTCAAAAACGGGTGCCGGCGTCGAAAATGAGACGCCGGCGCCGTTTCGAGAATTTTTCGCCGTTTTGCGAATTTCGAGAATTTTTCGGCGAAGCGAAACGGTGCAAATTCGCCCATCACTAGTAAATATGCATTACTTGATGGTTTTTTTTTTAAATGTTTTTTTGGATGATTGCCTATTCTGATAACAAATTGCAAGTGAATTACGTAATATCAAGTTATTGATTTCAGAACTGGCCATGCTCCTTTATTGCAGGAAGTGAATGGCTAAATGGATCATGTTGTTTGTTTAGTAGGTTTAATATCTGGTTATTAATATAAGGGGTGTCTAAGTAAAGTGAGTCATTATATAGTGCTTTTCTCCCATGAGATTCAAAGTGCTTTAAAGCAGCCATTATAGGCACACTAAATATGCTGGGACACCAGGAGATTAAGCGATTTGCCCAGTTTCACAAGTTGTTGCCACAAGGAATCAACCCAGGGTGTCTAGAATGAGATCCCACATCAAAGGCTGATCACTTAACCTCTAGGCCAACTCCAGTATCCATCCTCACTGCAGCTGACCTGGGAATTCTCTTCAAAAAAGTATTATTTTTAAGGATGTTTCTTTGTTTACTATGGCGATCTTTATGACTGCATGTGTGTTTTTATTATTATATGCTACTCTATATATATTTCCCTTTTGTCTTCCGAGCAGCCTTAAATGCTGGTGCCTGCCTCTGATTATTAAACCTTATTGTTGATCTTTAAGGAATTGTTTTAGAATCTTGCAATTTAGCATTTCCAACAACTATCAAGGGGACTGAAAGTAATAAACAGGACTAATTTATTCTTAATAAATAGGGTTCTTGATGTAGGTCTGAAGGATAGCATTCATAAATAAAAAAAAAATATTGACAGTGTCCATAAAAAATCGTTTTAATGACTATGTTATAAACAATAGTTGCTATTTAACATGATCATGGGGCTAATTTTAAAAGCTATTTATTTATATGTGACTACTTACTGTATATGTTATGGCACCTAAAAAGGAATGCACTGGACAACAAACAAAAGCAAAAAATACAATATTTTTTATTATACTCCATATACATTTTTACTAGGACATAATATGGTGTCACAAAATAATATATGTACTTCTTACCTACTTTAGTAGCACTGTATATATTCTCAATAGGAAATACACCTCCTAGACTATATAGCAAAACCTTTGAAAGTGCTGGGATGAGCTGTGTAGTTGTTACCAAGACATTCACACTATTACTCCTGCAAAACAAAACAAAGATATCAAGCATTGCTTAAACATTTGTGGCAAATTATTATTATTATTACCAAGTTATTAGATGTACAGTTATGATATTTAGGGGCAGACTTATTAAAATGTGAGATTAGAACTCAACACAGAAAAACTCACTCACTTTCTATTCATTCCTATGGGATTTTTAGAAGTATATTTATAAAATGGTAAACTCTAACGCTCACCCATTTCTAAATACACTTCTAAAAATCCCTGATTGAAAAGAAAGTGGGTGAGTTTTTCTATGGTGAGATCTAGGGGGTCATTTACCATGGGTTGAGGGTTTTTTTTAAAAAAAAATTAGAGTTTTCAACGGTATTTTTCAGGCAAGAGATTTATTATATCCGAGATTTATTATACCCCGAAGCTGGAAATAGCTCAAATCCGAAAATACTCCAGCTAAAACCTGTTCAGACCATGTAGAAGTCACTGGCAGAGGTCCCTTGAACCATTTGAAGATGTTTGTAAGATGTTCATTTTTTTTTAGTGGGTTTCGTTTAAAAACTTGATTTGAATTTTTAGTATCCACTGAGTTTTTCCCATTCGTTTTTTTTCCCATAAATTAGAAACCATTCGAGTTGTGACTTCATTCGAGGTATAAAAAACCCCTCAAAAACTCGACCTTTGATAAATAATCCCTTAACCTCACATTTTGCTAAGTCTGCCCCTTAGAATAAAAAACTTGTATTAATTCAGATTTGTATGGACAAAAGAAAAAGAGCTGCCAGATGATGTAATATTAGCAGTGGAAGTACAGTCTAAAACTGTAATGGTATTCATAAATGCTTGGGATAAACATAGTACTGCCAGTGGTATAACAGAAGGCCAAATATGGTCTGAGACATTAAAGTTGAAGAGCAGCCTCAGTGGGCAAAGGCCTTGTAACATCAGTTACTCTGAAAACCAAATGTTGTTTGTGCTGAGTTTCATATGACAAATATTCTTCAGGCAGTTTTCTAAAATGACAATGAACATACACAAATACAGAGTGCTCATGTTTATAGTGGTTGCACCACTACACGTAGTATATTTATATATGTAACAATGTGCAAAATTTTGAACACTTCAGAGATTTACTTAAAGGACAATAGGAACAGTCACCAGCATTGCTTAATAAAACCCTGTGTGGCAGAAAAGCTGAGGTATTCTTTGGTGTCTGTGGGTGTGCTGAAAGGAATTGACCTTAGTGTCTGGCTTTAGATTAAAGTTGTATTTGGAATCCTACTTCTCTCTAAGAAATTTGTACATATTACCTAAAATGTTTTTCAATGAAAATGTCTTTTTTTTTAAATGGACTCCTCAGTTCCCTTGGCATACTCCCTAAATACCATGTCTATGTTACAAAATGTGGCCAGTTATGGAAAGTTTGGATTCGGCCGAACCCCCGAATCCTTTGCGAAAGAATCGGCTGAATACCGAACCGAATCCGAACCCTAATTTGTATATGCAAATTAGGGGTGGGAAGGGGAAAACATTTTTTACTTCCTTGTTTTCTGACAAAAAGTCACGCCATTTCCCTCCCACCCCTAATTTGCATATGCAAATTAGGATATGGATTCGGCCGAGCAGGCAGTGCTGTGTGAAAAAAGGGTGTACCTATCGATCTTTGTACTGATTTTGGTGACCAGGTACCTCTGTAAACAGATCTGGTGTAACTGTACACAGCCATTTGAACACGCTATGGGAAATATGGCAATCATCTTGAAAGCAGCAAATAAGAATGGAGTCAAATCTGTTGTAGACACCTTAATAAATTCACCATTTATTTTACACAGCTTTTTACTTTTTTCAGCGGGATTCGTTTTACACAGAATTCTAAATAGGCTCCTTGGCATATTGTCCATTACACATGTGTACAACCATTTATTAGATATAAGCAAGGCAATGTCCCTATAGGTCCAATAAGCACCTCTATTTAAACACATTGATGTCTGAATTGTTATTTTAAATTTCCTCCCAGCTAGGAAAAGCTAGAGAAGGAAGGACATTTGTGGAAAGAATATATTCCAGAAATATTCTTGGGAGAGATGGAGAAAAAATGGCTGTTCTGAAGGGATTTAATTGATCATTCAATAAGCAACAGCTCAGTTTGACACAAAGGGGAAACAGCAGATATCGGGGATTGGCTAAGTCTAATTTTACATAATAATTGGCTAGGTCTAATTTTCAATAGTCCACAAAACCCACATTTTACCACTTATGACAGGACTCATAAGCAAGGAAAAAGTAAGGAATGTTTCCTGATGTTATAGCCGGCTTTATATTGAGATGTTCAAGACTGGAATTTCTATATTATAAAATATAGGCACAGGCATACATAATTTCTTCTGCACATCTTAGACTTATTCAAGCATGCCTTACTCTTTTTAACTACCATGGTAATGTTCATATCTGTTTTACGTTAGTCAAGCAAAAGGAATAAATGAAATATGAAAATGAGCCTTGTGTGACATTGTAATGGCATATTTAGTGATGAAATATAAGCTTACATTTAGACTTACCTTGTGCTAATGAGTGATAGTGATTTAAGTGCATTCGAAAGCCAGGAGTCTGTCAAAACTTCAAGGTCTGCTCGCAATTGAAGCCAGGCTTCTCTCTTAGCTGGGCCAAAAAGTCCTTCAGCACAAACAGACAGAGAAACATGGATGAAATGCCAATTTCATGGAAATGTGAAATATTTTCTTGCCTTGAATTTTCAGGGGAAAAAAATCAACCACTCAATTATTCACTAGCTTAAAGGCACTTTTGTTACCATTTGTAATGGAGCATTGCCCAGGGACCTTTTTTTGTATACAGGAAAAATGGCATCCCAGTTAGAAAAGAAGGAAAGAAATGTTCTTTTTATAATTAATATTTATAATTATGTTTAAACAAATACATAATTACAAGTCATATAAAAAGTGTTGCTTGTAGTAAATATATTGTAAAGGTAATGAAGTCACCGAAATATTGTAATATTATACATGGAGCTTAATGTGATAGAAAATACAGTTATAGAAAATAAGATTGTTTGAAAGCACAGACTTTTAAAAATGACTCTTTTCCTTTCCTTTATTTACAGATACATTAAGCAGCAATTCCAACATAATTTTGAATTCTGTGTAACGATAGGGACATCTAAATGTTCATACTGTGCAACATTTTTCTGTCTAAACAAACGGCATATAACAAGCCTTTTGTTAGCAAAAATTTTTGTACTGTTCAAAGCCATATTGACTGAATCCCATCCGAAGCGAATAATAGCAATAGAAGTGAATACCTCCTACATTGTTCTTGTATGTATTGTACAGCTCTTTTACTCGTCTATAACGGAATGCCAGCTTCCTCATCCAGTCTACACCTCCCCGGACGCCAGTTGGTAAACAGAGAGTAGTACTGCTTGCTGCCGCCCGAAAGCCATCAGTTGCGAAACTGTAAGAACTTCAGAACACAGAATTATCAGATGTGCATAAAACTTCAGAAGAAAGAATTATCGGGTGCCTTTCCAATGTTTTACAAAACGAATCATGAAAGCAACATAATATATCACTTTGCCGCAAATCATACATTGCGTTCAAAATATATGGTTCATAATACCACACCAAAAATGTTTAAAATGGCGTTCATTATGCTTTGTAAAACCAGTCTACTGATACAGTATTACTTGCTGTACCCCAATCTCATTACTCATTATAGTCATTATCTAGATTGTGAAGTTTTTGAGAGATTGAAAACATAAGTAACTTTGCCTTCTCATGTGTCTCTCATTTGTAAGAAAAATACTAAATAAATAATGTTAGCTGGAATGCTAAATTATACATGTTGAGGCTACACCACTAAGCAGAAAGGAAAGGAAAACAAGCTAGTCAACCAGTACATTAATAATAGTATGACACAGGTAGTTTGCGGTTGTCTTACACTCATGAAACTATTTGTGACTCTTTCTGCACTGCTCATGTTTAGGTTAAAGTTCTGTCCAGCTCACTGTCATATGTTATGTATGAGAAATAAGATATATATAGTGAATAAAGTGCCCCCTCTTGTAAAATATAAGGATATTATAAGTCACCGAGGAGTTTCATGACCATATAAAAACACGAAGCCGAAGGCTGAGTGTTTTATACAGGTCATGGAACTCCGAGGTAACGTCTAATATCCTCATATTTTGCAACTGGGGGTACTGTATTTATTATAATACACAAGTTTTAGTGAGTCATGTGACAGAAATGGCATCAGAACTCACCATTTATAACAGATGACATCAGAACTCACCGTTTATAAGGATATAATTTACAAGATATTCATGGCTTTTATGTAAAATATATATATATCTATATATCTATATATATCTCTATATATCTCTATATATCTCTATATATATATATATATATATATATATATATATATATATATATATATATATATATATATATATATATATATATATATATATATATATATATATTAACCACTCTTAGCTCACCAGCCAGTGTTCCCTTGGATGTTCTTTAGCATTTCTTGTCACTCCAATAACTATACCACAAAAAAGAGAGATGCACAGCGCTGTACTCCAATAAAAAATAGTTATTTGCACCATATAAAAAGATACACAAGGCTCTGTATATCATTTTATGAGGAACAAATAAAGACTATGTTTTATTGGAGTACAGTGCTACTGTCCTTCTCTTTTTTGTGGTACACATATGTATTATTTGCTTTCTCAGCTTATAGCCCAAGCGACAAACAGACATATACAAAGTATTTCTAAATCCTACAAGAAGGAAACATTAGTTGTTTACATGTTGGCATGTGGTTGGACTACACGAGAGGATATTGCATGAACTGGAAATTTCTTACCTTAGATCTTGACCATTATCATCTGAAGAGACATCATCTACATGGACCTGATCACACTCCTGGAATGAAAGGCACACATTGTCATATTCTGATGGCTAGGTCTCAGAGCATACATACATACATACATAATTGTTTTGGTTGTAAAACACATGCCCATCAAGGCCAACTTTTTCTTTAATAAATCCTACCAAATTCTTTGTTTATCCACGTGAACATTTAACTAGAATCAGTTTGATGCAGAAGGGGAAAAAAATATTCTGGCATCAAAATGTCAATCAGACTTTGCAGCAGTACATACAGTAGCAGTGGCTACATACTGACTAGCTAAAAAGCCATCTAAATCGTTCTTGAAATAAACTAATGCATCGCCTGTACAACTGCTGCTTGAAAGACCTCAAGATGTTTTAAGAGATTTTTAACTGGTAATCAAGAAAATTAGAACAATAATTACCCAAGTCCGTTTACCAGAAAGTACTCCATAACACAGAGCCTATTCACCAAAGACAAGAAATGCTTTTTACAGACCTGGATGATATTTGTTATTTTTTTCGCTATAGGTTTTCACAAAAATTTCAGTAAGATCCAAATTTGGAAAAAAAACAGGGATGCATCTTAATGGCAAAAATAATCGGAATGCAATTATTAACAAAGTTTCGGCTGCAATGTCATACAGAGAGAGAAACATGAAGTTGTTCGAGTTAGAAATAAGGTGACTTTGTATGTGCGTAACTGGCCAGTAGATGGCAGCGTTGGTTTAAATTAGTCTTTCTGCTGCTACTTTGTCCAATGAACTCAGATAACATTGTTATTGAGAAACTACACAATTGGCTTGAAATTGTTTTTACAAATTATGCAAATACTATAATTACACTAAGGTGCCTAGATATCAAACTGTTAAAAAAAAAAAAAAAGACAATTACATTCACCACACATCACCATCTGATCACCAGGCATTGTCATGTAAAAACAGTGTCATTATTAAGCTAATTCAAAATGCTGTATAAAAAAATGATTGCCCATTGCTGTATTTTTTCTCAATGAATAATATGGAAATGTATTTGCTGCCTGAATTTCCCTCATTGATTGAATGTGTAATGTCTTAAAAATGATGGTGTTAAATAAAGTCATTTGGCAGTGTGAAAGAAAATACAAACCACCATTTATTTTACACTGCTTTTTATACAGATTTTCTGGCTTGAATAATTTAACACATAGAGATAAACAGGAGAAGCATAGACGCATCAATTATTATCATACCATTAAAAGATCAGTGCTTCACTAACCGTGCTATTATTTTGACTATAAATCTGTTTTCGATTGGCTACCTTGGGCCATTAGGTGGCCCTTTCAGAAAAAAAAAGAAAAACAAATAAGCAGATCTGCACCGCATGCTAAATAATTATTCTTCTGAGTGCATTCTTGGCCGGAACATTTAGTCAGCTTAAAAAATTATAGAAACAAAAAATTCGGATACATTTCATGGACTTGGCAGTTCCGACATAAAACAATGGTTTGTATATTTTTATTAATAACTGTGAAAATACAGTATTGTATTGAAAGAGTATGAAAATGAACATGCATTCTTACAGGGTTAAAGTGATACCATTATCACAAAATATCCAAATCTAAGTCTTGGTCTGGAAACACCCTGTGTGTCACAGCTGACACTCACCCATCTGGCTACATCATTTCAGAACTGTAAAGGCTACTTCAACTGCTGCTTAAGCACCTGGCACTGGTCTACAGTGATAAGAATATCAGAAAGAAAGTATTATATAAAGGGTGCCTATTAACAGAAAGAAAGACCCTTTGGAGATGACTGGATCATTTAACTTGTTTTTACAGCATTCAAGACTGATATCTAGTCAGCTATAAGTTGGGGTGGCTGTTGTTTTTTCCCTAACCATAGAGTGGACAAGTGACTGCAAAGTCTGCCTGGAATAATGTTTCTTTAGCCAGGCTGACCAACAAATGCAAGGACATTGCACTGATGACTAGCCAAGGTAGACTTCTCAGTAGAACCTTTATGCATGCTCATAAACAGTGCAAGGAACGGCATTGTTCATGGTGCATCATCTAAGAAGAAATGAATTTGCATACTTTTTGGGATTGCCCATTTGCACTGGCCCAGCTTGATGCCCTGGAACATGCATGCCCAGGAACCTTCTTATGTACCATGCAGGGCTTTATGGACGTTTTGTGGTTTTCCAGGAATCGCCTAATTCTGAGAAGGGAAAGGAGGCCATTCAGGAAGTTGCAAGAGAGATCCATTCGTGACAGCACTAAGGAAGAAGTAGACTAAAACCACTCCACTTTCCACCATCATTCAAATAAATAAAGCTACAACCATGTGAATTCCCCCTACCCTGGCCCGACTTTCCCCACCCCCATCCACTTCTCCGTCCATCTGTAGTTTAATTCATGTCTAGATCATTCTATGCCTGAACATACATCCTCATCCTAATCAAATTGGTATTTCATATTATTATAGAGTTATTAATGAACAATTATAGAAAAAAATTGCACTTTGGCACTGCTACTTCCATCCTAGAATTGTGCACAGTGCGCCTATTGATGCAAATGAACCCTGGGGCTACCACCACACCCTCAAAGGTGGTTGTAGCTCCAAGGCTCCCACAGTGGCTTGCAACAATGGTAGCAGCAAAGTTGTGTCTAAAGAATAGGTTGCAGATATAATTTTGATGCAGAGAGATGAAAATCTGAGCAAGGAAGATTTGCAGTGCATTCAATTCATGTCAAACTGCATTCATTAGACTTATCTCCACCTTGTGAAAAAATTGTTTGCATTGTGGAAAAAAAAAACCTTTGTGACTTGAGAGTAAACTTGTACACTGTTGATGCTGTTGTATATGATCCCTATAATGTGCATATATGTGTATTAGTAATTTGTACCTAAATTGGACCAGTAAAATTGAACTGTTCTGCTGCGGATTACAGGACCAAGCCAAAGTTTGCTGTTTGCACCCAACGCCTGCTTGTACTATACACAGTAGAGAGGTTAAACATACAAAAACAAAACACGAAGAATGGCAATCATATTTTACATGCAATGTTTCAAGGTCTATCAATCCAATACTATTGTTTTTAGCCATGCTTACAAAACATTGTATATCAAAACTATTGATGCTATTGCAGTGGAGCAGATGCTCAGATCTGTGCATAGAGATGGGTGATGCCAAATCACAATGGTAAATGAGTAAAAAAGTATTGTGCAGTTGAAAATGTTCAAGAAAACTAAAGGCTATTCGACATAGGACAGCAGTCCTGCTGAAGGTGACCTTAACTTAATGGTCATTCTGATTTCAAGTATAGTAATTGAATGAACTGGCCATGCAATGTGTTTTCTTGAGCCTGAGATTTGCAACTTCAAGGGCAGTAAGTGTCTATAATACCCTTTCATTAGCCTTAAAGCCTGATGATACATGGATAAATTATCCTTTGCCGGCTTAACTAGCACTGAATGGTTACTCTGACAAGCATTCTAATACTAATTTATCATATACATCTGTTCCATGGCAAATGTCTTAGCTGTGATTAATTGAACTAGGGACAAAAATAAAGTGTGTGCTACATGCAAGGGCTGTTAAGAACATTTAGCAACCTTAAAGTACAAAGTAAAATAAACAATCACACCCTT
This sequence comes from Xenopus laevis, assembly GCF_017654675.1. Lineage (NCBI taxonomy): Eukaryota > Metazoa > Chordata > Amphibia > Anura > Pipidae > Xenopus > Xenopus laevis. The sequence goes on along the minus strand of NC_054379.1, from coordinate 73,767,085 downwards.
CACTGCACAATTCTTTGTATTAAGAGAGTCCAAAGCAATGTTACCAAAAATGTTTGTGTGTAATGTTTAAGAACTTATTTTGCATATTGAGCCAATTTGCATAGTATTGCAAACTGTTTTGCATAGTGTGCAAATGTACAAACTAATCAACATGTTTTCCCCACAATGCAACCGTTACCAGCATCATTGCAGCCATAAGCCTTTTTGTGCTCACCCCAACTGTGCACATATTAAAATGGACACCATTGCAAGTGCCCATTTTGGAAATTGAGTACTACATAGAGTTGTAGGCAATATATTCAGAGTGAGGATTGCATCATGATACAGACCATTAGCATATGATTCTGTTGCATCAATAGATTAAGCCCACTATGGGCACCCTCAAATTAATGTTGTGTTCAGAGTCGTACACTTGCCCACAATTGATCAAAACAAACTGCAAAGATACAAAAAGCTTAGTGCAACTACTGTAAGTACCTGGGTGCAAGTACCTGTATTAAATGTGTCAATATGCGCAACATGTTTGTTTGTTTGTTATGCACATGAGTCCACTGTATCGCAACCACACATACGGCTATAATTGTAAATGATCCCTTGAGACATTTCAAGATATATTTAAATGCAGTAGGAGCAGATACAATATTATTTAATGTTTTGCCATTTGAAAACTTAAGTCCTGGGTTCAACCAGAGCTGCTTCCTAGATCCCCCAATCGTAAGCTCCACATGAGCAGCTGTGATCGGTTTGGGGGGAGTGTTGTTCCCTGGAATTTTGGAGGCAGTAGTGGGCCTGGGTCAGCAGGGGCCATGGGGCCCACAAGGGCTGGGGACCACCAGGTTTTTTTCCTGGTATCCCACAAGCCCAGTTCAACCCTGCACCTTGAACACATGCTAATTAGTAATCAAGTGTGCTTATACTAAAGCATCTGCACTAAATGACATCAATGAATATATAATAAACATCACAAGGATCCCTGATGATGGCCTTTGGCATAAGTGGGAATCCAAAAGATTATGCCTTATGCTTCATGTTGCTACAGCTATAGTAAATATTTTCCCCACTAAACTGCTGAAATATACATACTAATACCTCAGAGTATCCAGCATCTAATAATAAAAGTTGGACAATTTTAATAAGAATGCCTAGATAATAGACACAGAAATATTCTTTTAAGGGAGCTAATGACTTGCTCCTTCAGGTTACATGTGCGGGGAGATATTTTTGTTTATTGGAGGAGACACCTCTGCTAAAATGAAACTGAAGGACTTGGACTCACTATATATCAATCAGACAGCCACAGTAACTATATCTGAAAATCAAAGATCCCATGATCATCTCACATAGACATATACATTAAGGCAATGTTCATGGAACTCTGTAGCGCAATGATTGGCCTTGATATTTATTACTGAAATCAATTCTATAAAAAAAACATAATTTGTTGATAAAGTCAACATTTCATCACTCTGAAATGTATCCCATTCTAAATAGCAAAACCCGATGATAATATTGCCCTATGCAATTATTTCTGCATCAAATTTTGTTGAATCTAAAAAAGGGAACTAGATATTTCATTTTTCCTACTTATGTTAGCACAAGACAAATGCTAAACTGGTTTGGCATCTACTATACATGTACGGCATTTAACACAAGTTTTTACTTCCATGTTTGCAACCTAATTTAAGCTCAAATAATACGCAACTGCCAGTTGCATAATAACTGATGGAAGAAGAGGCCAGGGAGGTTCCTAGAAACCCCACGTTTCTTGTGAATAGGAACGCTGACTTACCACTACCTTCTTGGTAGCATTAGCTCTAGGGCACCCCTTCCTTAGTAGCAAACAGTTCACAACAGGAGACAATACAACTCATCAGCACTGGGTGCATTTATGCAGATGTGCAGATTTATGCTGCAGATTTGTTTAACTACTGTGGCAAAAGTTAAAAAGTAAATAGCCATTAAGTCATCTAGCAAATAAACCTTTATGTCTTATAAAACTGCAATAAAAAGATGAATGGCGATAGCTGCCTACTTGTTGAAAACAAACTATGGTCTTTAGAAGATGCATAAGTAAGGGATGGCTATATACATGGAATAGATTGAACATTTCCCATTGTCATCTAAAGGTATGCAGACTTGATGTATTTAATTAATATATATATATATATATATATATATATATATATATATATATATATAACCATTAATATGTTGTTTGTTCTCTTGCATCATCTGTCTTTTGATTACACAGAAAATGGCGCCTTCTACTTATGCCTCTGGGTTATACAGCATAAAAAACAGCATGAATGAGCTCTTGAGAGATTACATTTACACTTGGTTTCTGAAACATCTTTGGTTAGCCTCACTTAGGCCTGTTTGGTAAATACACTATCTTAAAATCTCTCTCTCGGAGGGGAAGGACAGCTGTTCAGAAGAGTGCGTACAGACCAAATATAGTAACATGGCTTACCTCCAAATCATTAAAAAATAAGTGTGCATCGGCGAGGTTGAAAATCATTTCTTCCATTCGCAGTCCAAGAGTCACAGCTGTCGGTGAATCCTTCAAGATACAAAAGTATTTCAAGATCTCAATAAGAAATGAAGCTAAAAATCATTTTAAAAAATGTGAAACCTCCTGCATATATTTTTCATTAGTAATCAGTTTTAAGCATTTCAATTGATTACATAATATATTTCAGACCATGGGCAAAGATCCTTAATGTTACAAAACTAAAACTACTGGTATTTACACAGCAGCTGAAATGATGAAGAAATGCTGAGAGCCATTGTTTTGCAACATCTGGGGTCCTGAATGATTCTGATACCTATTCCAGGCATTATTCTACATTTTACTGCAACAATGATATCAACATAGCCAAGTTTGATTAATTGGTACATTTGATCTCTTTACTTTTTGGGCATTTACTGATCAAAGGTGTTTTATTTGCAATACAATTTTTCAGTATGTTGGAGAAGTTTATTTCTACCCTAGCACCAGTGGCTTACAAATACAGCAGACTTGTGTCCACTGACCTTGATAGATAGATAAATGATGATAGATAGATAGATAGATAGATAGATAGATAGATAGATAGATAGATAGATAGATAGATATAGATAATGTCTTACCATAACATACCTTAGTTTATTAGGACAGACTTAAGACTTACAACCCCTAGTAATGAATGGTCTGTTTTAATATGCAGCATTCTATATACTTTTTTTTGCTGGAACCAGAAATTGGGTCATTGGGTCAAAATTTACAATGCTGCTAAAATAACATATTTTCCCCTTTAAGAATTTTCTGTTTCTGCAACTTTTTTTTACATTAAATTTGACCAGATGTTTTTGTTAGATGTAGCAGAATATGAATGGAAAAAAATATGACACCAAGTTGTTTCCATGTGATTTCCTTGGTGTAAAAAACAATGAAGTGTGCCAGCCTAGCTATATAAATGAACAATTGCTCCTTCATAGGCAATAACTGCACCACCTTTTAGCGGACATGTCTGCAGCTAAACTCTAGATTTGTGGCAAACACATACCCACTAGGGAGGTCGCGGACTGTTCGCCCGCGAACTAATTTGCGCGAACATCGACTATTCGCGTTCGGCGAATGTTCGCGAACGTCGCGCGACGTTCACCAATTTGGGTTCGCCTTAGCTGGCGCTTATTTTTGCCCTCTCACCCCAGACCAGCAGATACATGGCAGCCAATCAGGAAGCTCTCCCTCCTGGACCACCCCCACACCCCCTGGATCACTCCCCTTCCATATATAAACTGAAGCCCTGCAGCGTTTTTTCATTCTGCCTGTGTGTGCTTGGAAGAGCTAGTGTAGGGAGAGAGCTGTTAGTGATTTGAGGGACAGTTGATAGTAACTTTGCTGGCTAGTAATCTACTTGATACTGCTCTGTATTGTAGGGACAGAACTCTGCAGGGATTTGAGGGACATTTTAGGTTAGGTAGCTTTGCTGGCTAGTAATCTACCTTCTACTGCAGTGCTCTGTATGTAGCTGCTGTGGGCAGCTGTCCTGCTGCTGATCTCTCATCTGCATCTGTTCTTCAAACAACTGCCACCTAGCTGTGAGATCTTTTTCACATTCTGTCTAAATATCAATAATAATACCGTCTCCAGAAACACCACCCGAGTGACGTTTTTCAAGCAGCAATAATATATTCCGTATCCACTGCTGTAGTGTATACGTTGACCTTGCAGGCATTTATTGCCCAGTCTTTAACCAAGTGCCACCTAGCTGTGTGAGCTTGTTCACATTTTGTCTAAATATCAATAATAATACCGTCTCCAGAAACACCACCTGAGTGACGTTTTCCAAGCAGCAATAATATATTCCGTATCCACTGCTGTAGTGTATACGTTGACCTTGCAGGCATTGTTTCAATTTGTTTGCCCAGTGTGTTCTTCAAACAACTGCCACCTAGCTGTGTGAGCTTTTTCACATTCTGTCTAAATATCAATAATAATACCGTCTCCAGAAACACCACCTGAGTGACGTTTTCCAAGCAGCAATAATATATTCCGTATCCACTGCTGTAGTGTATACGTTGCCCTTGCAGGCATTGTTTGCCCAGTCTTTAACCAAGTGCCACCTAGCTGTGTGAGCTTTTTCACATTCCGTGTCCAGAAACATCACCTGAGTGACGTAGTGTGATTTCTGCCCTTTACAGCACAAAACGCAGCGCTGTGTCAACAATGTATTTTTCAGATACATTTTTGCCCTTGATCCCCCTCTGGCATGCCACTGTCCAGGTCGTTGCACCCTTTAAACAACTTTAAAATCATTTTTCTGGCCAGAAATGTCTTTTCTAGCTTTTTAAAATTCGCCTTCCCATTGAAGTCTATGGGGTTTGCGACGTTCGCGAACTATTCGCATGTTTTGTCGCAAGTTCGCGAATATGTTCGCTACATCCCTAATACCCACACCAGAACACTTTACTGTGTCTGACTTGCCAAAATGCCATACTGTAAAATTATTTGGTTTTTATCAGGTATAAAGGGGCATGTCATTCAAAATGTTCTAGTTTTGATTTATTGGTCATTAGAACATTATGCTACAAGTCTTGAGATGCATAATGGTAAATTATAGACTGGCCAGTGGTTTCCTCTTTACCACTCTCCCATGTTTCCTATACTACTACTATGCCTATAAATGATTTTTCCCTTTTCTTCTTCTTGTTGGTTTCACCATTGTTATTAATTTTTTTTCTGTTTGATAAGAAAGTCTTAGAAATGACTGTTTAACCCCATCCAAAATATTGGCTTTTACTGTAAAACTAAATATCCTTTGAGTGTGTTATGTGCTTCTAGATCTAGAAACCTCTGCTAAAAATACAGTCAATTTTAAGGATATAAGTAGTTAAAAATTACACAAGTATTTGATAGGGCTGGTCCACATTTGTTCTGATTATATTCAAACAGCTGACTTTAATTACCTGCTTAATAAGTTTAATTACATTTAGGTACATTTTTTAAACCCACCATCGCTCATTTGATTATCTTGCAAATCGAGGAAATCAATAATGGTGTCATATTTTCTCTTTTTTCCATTTATTACTACTACTACTAGAATCGGTAATAACTGAATCAAATTCCAATATCAAACAGAGAAAACTTGAAAAACTGAAGGAAGAAATAATTTTGTAATTGTTAAATAAAGGTTTGAACTTTAAACAACTGTTTGTCCATACACAACCAAATCTTCAAGATAGGCTTTTCCTTGCACGTCCAGACGTTTAGTACAACTTTAAGATTCATGAAGTAGGAGAAAACCAAAGCAGAAATTACTGCAAAGTGTGTTTATTTACACAATATATTTTGGGTGTCAAACCCTTTATCAAGCTACATCCTCAACATTATTATGTCAGTGACATCATATCCTGTATTCCAAAAAGGTCACAAGAAAAAGTCAAAATGCTGTAGTTTTTTTTTTCATATTTAAAATGGGATTATGTTTACAAATCGTAACTGTTAAAAATACCTTATTTACACTTTTTTAACATTTGAAGCTCATGCCACATTTGTAAGTAAGTGTAAGTAAGTTAACGAAGTTTCACTAGGAAGAAAGTAACGCTAGAGAAAGTTTGCTAAGAAATTTTTGCACTAACGTTTAATAGCTGCCAAGGTGTAATTGTGCACTTTGATGTCGAAAAAATGCCATATTTCATATGGCGTTGCACGGAGTATGTAAGTATATGTGCCCCTATGAGCCCTTTTTAAGTTAAATATTGATAATAACATATTAGGTTGCTGTAATAAAAGGAGCAAAGCTTGTTACAGGTTTAGTTGTGTCGTCTGTTTAAATTCAAAGTTTTATTGATTGCTGTGGGTTACTGCACCTAAGAAGTCTTTGTTCCATTTACTACATATGGGGGTAAGAGCTTATTTTTAAAGCAAAACCATTCTAACTAAAGTTTCTAGATACAGCAGGATATTTATGCTGGTGGATACAAACATTTTTTGTAGTAATTACACCCTTATGATATTTCTGTACAAAACAATTTTAAAATCTAATATTTATGTAAAATTTTTAATGCTTATATAGTACAAATATAATTATTTATAGTATGAGAAAGTGTGAGAGAAAGAGTGAGAAAGCAAAGACAATTGCACTGGTTTTTTGGTTAAATCAGAGACAGGCAACCTTTCATCTACCAAACAATTTCCAGCATAATTGTGTCCTCACAGGCTTCTTCTAATAATAAATAATGTGTACAGAAGTACACAGTTTACTGTAATACACAAATTTCAGCTGAGTAGCGATGGTTGCATAAATAAGCACTGATTCTACTATAAGTAGTCACTAAGCACAGTTTATATATCTCAAATGTGTGCCTATTTATGATTTAAAAAAAAACATGAATGCAGCAAATTAGTATTCTATTCAGCATTTTCAATGCATCTACCAAAAATCACTTAAATTTTATTTTGCCTAGAACAACTCTCATTGAATTCTGGATGAATGAAGCAGTTTTTACATGACAAACTATTACACTGAAAATGTGCATAATGAATCTCTTAAAGGACCAGTAAAATCAAAAAATGAAATTGTTTTAAAGTAATTAAAATATAATGCAGTGTTGCCCTGCACTAGTAAAACTGGTGTGTTTGCTTCAGAAACACTCCTACTGTTTATATAAATAAGCTGCTGTGTAGCCATGCTGCTATTCAATGGAAAAAAAGGCTTAGGTTACACAGCAGCCTTTTTTCAATTTCCGTAATTGCTATTAAGCAGCTTGTTTATATGAACTATAGTAGTGTTTCTGAAGCAAACACATCAGTTTTACCAGTAGAGGGCAACACTACATGATATTTTCATTAATGTAAAATACTTTAATTTTTTGGTGTTACTGGTCCTTTAAATTCTAGTTTTGAAAACTGGAAAGCACAAAAAACTTGAATCATGGCGAGAATTTGAATTCAAACTTTAATAAATCAGCTACTTAATCTGGGTATCCCCTGAAATGCAATAAAAGCCTACTTTTGTGTATTATAATGATATAATTGCTTATTTTGTAGCTTTTTGTTTTATAGTATGTTAAAACTAATTATTTTGAGGTATGTTGGTCTTCCTTGCATTGTCCTTTTTTAATCATGTCTTCTTTGTAAATTCAACCTACTGTTCTATCTACTGATAGACAGTAAAATACCTGTACAAGTAATTTACAGAATAATGGATTTTGCTTGCATATTACATTAAAATGTCAGCTTTTTTAACAAAAAAAACATGCGCGTAAGCAGACACATGTAGCACATCGCACTGGCGCAGCAGGGAGGGGGGGCCCTGGGACAGCAGCACCAGTGGGTCCCGGGCCCCAGAGTCTGACCCTGGGTATGGAATCCATTATCTAGAAACCTATTATACAGAAAGCTTTGCATTACGGAAAGGCCATCTCCCATGGACTCCATTTAATCAAAAAAATCCAAATTTTTAAAACTGATTTTCTTTTTCTCTGTAATAATAAAAGTGTAGCTTGTATTTGAGCCAAACTAAGGTATAATCCTTACTGGAAGCAAAACCAGCCTATTGAGTTTATTTAATGTTTAAATAATTTTCTAGTAGACTTAAGTAGAATCTCGGAAACTCCAAGTCCTGAGCATTCTGGGTAACATGTCCCATACCTGTATTACAGTCATTGGTTGTGATGTAGTGCAAAATAAGTATCAAAGCATCAACTACTTGAGTAGTCATGCATTTCATTCCAGAAGGGATGGGAGTTTCACTGCATTGCAATTTATACAATATATGGACAAAACTATATTAAAGGAACAGTTTAGTGTAAAAATAACAACTGGGTAAAAAAGGCTTTGCAAAATTTTAATTTTTTTTTTATATAGTTAGCCAAAAATGTAATCGATAAAGGTTGGCGTGAACGGACATAGAGCAGAACACAACTTCCTGTTTTTCAGCTCTCTAACTCTGAGTCAGTCAGTGACTTTAAGGAAGGACACATTACTGTTCAGAGAGTCTGCATTCAGCTCAGATTCAAAAGCAAACAGTTATGAACCTTCTGGCCTTCCCTCAAGTCACTGATTGGTTACCAATCAGTGGAAACCAAGAGAGCTGCAAACCAGGAAGTAGTGTTCTGGCTATTATGTTAGATATCCAGTCACTCCAAACTGTATAGATTAAAATTTTGGCTAACTAACTATATTGAAAACATTTTTATTTTGCATATCCATTTACCAGTTTTTATACTGAACAATTCCTTTAAGCAAGTGAATTCCCAGATAAGGCAGATAAAATACAATGCCCTGTCTGCAAGTATACTATATTATTTAGCGCTTACACATTATGCAGCATGTTAGATTAATCTCATGCTATGGTGAGTACAACCAGGAGCCAACTAAGCTATCCACGAGACAGATTTGAATTTAAGATTTGTTTTAAATGCATTTCTTATGGCAAATTTCACAGCATATGATATCAGGGGTTACTCCGTTCCACAAGGGAAATACTATATTTCACCCGAGAAAGGGGGTAACCTATGAAAGCTGTTATAATATACAGTATGAAGTAAAGGTAAATGTCTAAACACAAAAGGTGGGCTTCTTCTCATATACTGTATGGTCTTGGAATCTTGTATCTCAAAACTAGTGAAAAAACATATGGCACAACAAAAAGTAAGCAGTAAAACTAGTTGTTCTGTTCATATATAAAGGTAAATTTAACTTATTATTTATCTCTTTGGTTCTGTTCACAAAAATGAAAGAACATGCAGTATCTAATTGCCTGTTTGAGTGAAGGTTAAATCATTTATTTCCCATGAGATATCCTCAAGAATCAACAACATGAAATTAGATACATGCATTATGTAGTCATGTTTATGCAGGTATGTCAAATGTCATAAAAGTCCCTGTGTAGGAACTGGTAAATGATGTGTCCTTTCTAATGCTGGCACATTTGTGTACATGACAATAATATTTTATTTATTTATACATTAGAAAATTACTCCATGCACTTCTGCACAAAAACAAACTTGCACCACCAGCTTGCACCACCACCACTGTGCAGGGGATTTGTTGGTTGTTAAATGGGGGACAGTACAGAAAAACCAGCACCAGTATGGTGACAAGCAAAGATTGCAGGGACAAAACTTTACTTACATAGAGTTTCTGTACATTGGAAATAGCTCATCAACCCTATGCACTTAGACAACACGATGAACAAACACTACTCAGAGTCCTAAATATAACACATTTCACACCAGTACTTCCATATTTCTGCACCCTTCAATATTTTACCACAAATTCATAAAATTAATTCATAAAACTGAATCAGTTAAAGAATAACAAACTGACGAGTAATTTGGACAGATTAATTAAATCAAAGGTTTATACATGGTATGCCATTTATAGTTGTATTAATTGCAACAAAAATGTTATCTTCATGTCAGAAAGCAGATGAGGATAGGTTTAAAGGTTTAGCAATAAGTAAAACTGAATCTGCCAACTGGTGTTCAGCTGCAAAAACCATCATCAACCATAGGTCAGAATGGGTCACATACCAGCATTCATGATTCGTTACTGCAAGGATGGCTAATAATAGTAGTGTAAAAGACTTATACTGTCATCACAGTCAATATATCAGTCTTTACATTTATATTAATGTATTTTTAAATACCAACGCTTTTAAAAAGGCATTCATTCTTGCAGAATGAAGAGCATACTAATAAAATAACCAAGATTACACGCATGGTTATATTGCCGCATATGGATACCCTTAAATAATCATGAGAGCAATCCTAGAAGTTATCAGGCGCTCACACAGATGAAATATTTTTGTAAGCATAGGAAGAGTCATATGTATATGTTGATCATCTTTGTATTAATAGGAAAGTATAATATCTTTATCTTTCAGATGTTTTAAAGCAGTTATCAAGAAATTGTTATCAAATGTATTTATATAGTGCCATCAAGTCGAGCAGCACTTTACGTTAATTTAGAACAGTTAGGGGTCTTAAAAAAATTAACACGCAAGGGTTACAGAATAAAAATAGGATCATAGGACTCATAAGGGTTTTTAATCTAAAAGAATGATTTTTTTTAAACAGATACATTTTTCCAGATAATACATTTTTTTTACCACAGATAAATATCATTGAAGCTCAGAATCCAACTACCTACTGCATGTTATGCCATAGTGCAAAGCCTTTTGTGCCCTTTTCTGATTTCATCTCAAGCCTCCATTTAGAAAGAGGTATGTAATGTATGTGTAGATACATTCATACAAGAAAGGCAGCTATAAGGCAGTTTAATGACCTGTTCTTTTGGGGTGAGCAGCAATGTACCCCTTCAGTCTGCTCAGCCTAACTTATGTTCAAGTTCCCATACTGAAGCAAGAAACCCTGGAATTTTCACAGGCGACATCTTCTTCCACGCGATCTTCTTCCTCCTTTGACCGGCGTTTTGGCGCATGCGCAGTAGGAGCATTTCGCCGGTATGGATCAACTGCACATGCGCCAAAAGTCACGCGCATGCGCAGTAGATCGTACCGGTGAAACGATCCTACTGCGCATGCGCCGGTCAAAGGAGGAAGAAGATCGCGTGGAAGAAGATGTCGCCTGTGAACTCCCTGGACTGGACCTGCGCAGAAGGGTAAGTAACAAGTTAGGGGCATTTGCCCAGCGGGAGGGGTAGGCCAGGGGGGAGGAGGGAGGGGGGCAATACACGGGAGGGGGGGTGGGGGGTTAGCGCCGAGGAGGTTTCCTTCCCCTTTAAGTGCTACCAACTATTGGTCGAGGGGGGGTTTAATATGTGACCATTAACCCTTAGGTGATTAAATACTGCTGCATACTGCTTGCATATTGTGTCTTTTAACTTTAAATGAAGCTCGATGAGTAAATCTTCCTTGAAGAAGGAAACATGAACAGAGAAATATACACAAGCACAAAGGACAACTAGGAAACAACAGCAGGTGTCTGAATACTGCAGGCCGCTTAGAGGAGTGTCTCAGGGGCTCTGAGAGCCATCATTCTTGAAGCATACCACATGTGCCATGCCAAGAGCAGTGTATTCAGGAATACCATCATAGCGTAGATGTCACTGGATAAAGTATCGTTTGGAGTGTTCATCAAACATTACCAGGGGTTTAGAACTAGGATAGTCATGTTCCTGAATGGCTTAAGTGACAGTTACGATGATATAAAAATAAAACAGTTTGTGACTTCGAACATAGCTCACATATGACATCTGCAGCACTCTATATTCATACTAAGGTATGTAATGTACCAATTAGAGGTAATAAAAGTACTATTACCCTTTCTCCAAAAGATCCACCTGTTTTTGGCCAGGTAAGCACAGTTATTGTAGTACAGGTATGGGATCTGTTATCCAGAATGTTTGGGACCTGCGGTTTTCCAGATAAAGGATCTTTCCGTAAGTAGTTTAACTGGTTGGATAAGCAAAAAAGCCACCCCTGAATGGGTTTCAATAGTCTTCACTCTGCCCCCAAACTGTACTTCTTTAATATTATGCTAAAAATACCATCAGTAGAGCTTGTGAGAAAGGATAAGGGACAAGCTGAAATTTGGCATATTATCACAAAAATAAAAAATAACTAGTTAGAAGCTTTTTGCACCAGCTATTAGTCAGTCGATGTGTATAAGAATTAATAGAAGTTGTGTGTGATTAAACCACCTTATAGAACCTTGTGAGTTGGGTGCAAATCTGTCCAAAAACCCGTGCCAGGGCTTAGGTAGACATACTAGAAAAAAATACAGCTGCAGCAACACTTTGTTGCAAAAGTGAGATATTGGATTTATTACATCAGACAACCAGACAAAGTTTCGGGCTTAATCTCACCCTTTCTGAAGCCTTGAAAAAGGGCGAGACTGAGCCCACAAAGTTGCCCTGTCAATGTGTATAGAAGCCTTGCATCACAGTCATCATCAGCTTGCATAAATATAAGAGCTTAGGACATGGAATAAAGTAGCCAGCTACTTACAATGTAAAATTAATTTGCATAAAATAGCATGACTGTGTGAATCTAAGATTAAAAAATAATTATACATTTGCATTTAGCGGATTAAGCTATCTGGGCATACCTCGCATGCCTTGTATATTAAAAAAAGATCACAAACCTTACCTTGCCATACTTTTGTGCAAATGTTCCAGTGAGTAGTGAATGAAAGATGATGATTGTTTCATCTAAGTCCCATATAAAAACTCGCTGAAAACATAGGTAAGATAAAGACAGAAGAATAAATATATCAGTGCTGACATCTGAAAAATATGAACACATGCAAAGTTTTAAAGCATACAGTACTATTTTATATATTTATCCATGTCACAAGTTTCCGTACTAACTTTACTAATCAACTAGTTAAAATAATTACTCGTAAGGGCTGTCTCAATTTTTGTATGTATTGTTTATTAATAATGGGCTGGAGTCCCACACTTTTCTCTGCTTTTTACTGGATTTTACTAAGCCTTGCACTGACTGACACAGTGATCTACAGTACATCATTAAGCCAGGCAAGTTTCCTAGTAAGATGCACATGTTTAAACAGCATGAGAAACCTGGCCAAAATCCAATATGTTGTCTGTAAGGTAACAGCTGGTTCTGTATGTGCATGTTTGCTTTCTCTTTACTTACAGAACCAAATGTTGTTAATTTCTCATTCAAAAAAGGACATCAGCTGAGACCTAATCTACAGATCCATAATCTTGGCAAACAGAAAAAAATGTTTAAAATGGTAATGTGATATTTTACAACTTGATAACTAAAACATCTTTCCAAGAACATTTCACTTTTAATTGCAAGATTATGAGTAAGCAAATATCCCATTGTCAAATGAAAAAAAATACATAAACTGTAAATGCTTGTTTTTGTATATGAAATATATAAAATATGATGCAGCATATTGGCTCTACTTGCCTTCATACTTATTTCCAAAATTAGATATAAAGATGTCTACAAATAAAAAAAATCCTGTTTTTCTGATAAAGACATATATATATATATATATATATATATATATATATATATATATATATATATATATATATATATATATATATATATATATACACCTTTTAAAAGGTGTTTTAAAACACTATTTATGGTCAGTGCCTCCTGTACACAGTTGCTTGTAGTATGCACTGCAAGTTCATACACATAAAATTATTTTTTTATTCATTATCTTTGATTTCAAGTTGAAATAATGTTTAGACAGTGCTGCAAAACAAATATGATTTGTAACTGTGTACTACTTCTGAGCAATTTGTCAAGTGGCATTTAACTTGCACAAGCAATAATTAAATATACATATAGCCTACAAAAATATTTCATCATCAATATATCTTTTCCTTTATTAACAGTTGTCTGTGATGCTATTTTTTAATAAAGGAATACTGAATATGGGTGTTCATGGTAATTCAGTTGGCGTAATTTGGGGGCTGAACAAGGAGGTTTCAAAATGTGCAAGCTATTAATAGTAATACAGTATGCAAAACAGTTTCAAGTAGGAAGGTTTTGGATTGTTATGTATAAAATGTGCTGATTTTTAGTTTACTGGAAAATGTATACATGGGAACTAGTCAAAATTCTTATTCTCTTTTAATTTTGCAAAAGCTCTGCTAATGCTCATTAAAATGAAGTGTGAATCTGAAGCATTTAAGTTAAAATGAAACACATTCGGAGCACTGGCAGTCTGTTGATGTGAAAGCGCCAAAGGCCCTGGCCTATAGCAGGTCGGGGAAAATTTACTAGGTGGAGTTTGAGATGAGCTTCTCATTGGCAAATATTCACCTGCTCCCTAAACTCTAAGTGTCACCTTTATTCTGTCTGCAATTATTTTTCCTTCCCTTGAACGTTTTACCTTCCCTCCTTTTTTACCTTTAGTTTAGTTTTTTTTGTCTTTCTTCCCTATTTATTTTCTTAATACTTTAAAATTTCTCTCCCCAAATCCCTCCCCGGGAAGTAAAATTTATCAGACTGTTGTTTTTTTTTTATATTCATTGGTTTCCATCCTGAATTCCAATTTAAGGGCAATGGCGCATGTTGCGATTTGTCATCCATGGTTAAGTCTGAGCTACCACAGATTACAAGTCTTCCAAAAAAAATTTCTGAAGGTTTGTCACCCAGGTAACACATTCTTACCGCAGATGTCAAATCTCCCCATGTGCCATTGCCCTAAGCATTATTTTACAAAACAAAGTCAGAGAAAGAATTTTAGATTTTTAGGATGCAGTGTTTCTGCTGTACTTGAGTTACTATCACTGTTCAGCCATGTGTGTTAAATACATTACAAGGGGATTGCTAGAATGTGTTCTTAAGACAGTTTCTCTACTTTTTAAGGTGATTAGGAAGCAATTTGGGCATCCTTTCTCACAGATTCCTAATAAGTGGAACCGTTTTGTGAATGTTGTTTCTGTTTACTTAGTTACCATATGGGTATGCCTGTTAGCTAAGCTTTTTTTTTTGTCCTTGCGTATTAGTGATAAGAGCATGCAGCTGTAAAAGATCACACTCTCCTCCTCACTGCTTCTTGATTTGTTAGCTCACTGACACAGTGTCCATAATCAAAAATGTTTCATTTAAGAGATTGAATATCTTTTTATGGCTACCAACAATTTGTATTGTTAGTAATAATAGTACAACTACTATATACATCAATTATATATACTGTACATAATACACTACATATAAACAAGTTAAATGGTCACACAAATAGGTCTTGTATTTAGCACCCCAAAATTCTTTAGTCACATTTACATATGGACTGTCCAACTGTTCACCCAAGAAACCTACACACAGAGCAGAGAAAGGAAATTAAACCAGAGCTGAACTGTATATTTTATATGGCAGGCATGTCAGTATTAACAGAACCCTTAGTTCTGAAAGCAACAAAATATTGATGCTGAACTACAGACCAAGACTAAAGACTAAAGACCAAGACTTTTAATCAGTCGCCATAAAGCCATGTGACTTATCTAGTTAGAGAACTGCAATATGTATACATGAATGCATTGGGGAGCAATAACAGAAAGGAGAGACAGAAAATTTTTAATGCACAAACCACCAATTATCAGCCTTTCATAGGGTATGTTTTATTGAGTATCTTCAGAGAACCTCAACATGCATTATCTGCAATATCTTCAGTCGATATTAGAAATTATTATACTTTACTAGCCTATGGAATTATTTCTGTTTGATTAATATCATAACTAGCATATTGAAATCCTGTTTTTCTATTGAAAATTATGTTTTAAACAAGATAAGATGAAGCTTAAAGGTGCTGTCATGATTTTTATGATGAAAATAAGTCACAGTACAATATAAAATTTCAATCCTGAACCAGCAAGTATATTTTTTGTAATATTGGTGTGTAGGCAGCCATCTCAGTTACTTTTTCCTGGTTATGTGCTTTCAAAAAGAGCCAGCACTTGAGGATGGAATTGCTTTCTGGCAGGCTGTTGTTTCTCCAACTCAATGTAACTGAATGTGTCACAGTGGGACCTGGATTTTACTATTGAGCTCTGCACTTAGATCTACCAGGCAGCTGTTATCTTGTGTTATGGAGCTGTTATCTGGTTACCTTTCCATTGTTCTGTTGTTAGGTTGCTGGGGGGGGGGGGTGATATCACTCCAACTTGCAGTACATCAGTAAAGAGTGACTGAAGTTTATCAGAGCACAAGTCACATGACTGTGGGCAACTGGGAAACTGACAATATATCTAGCCTCATGTCAGATTTAAAAAAAAAATCTGTTTGTTCTTTTGAGATATGTATTTCAGTGCAGCATTTTGCTGGAGCAGCACTGTTAATTGATGCATTTTGAAAAAAACATTTTTCCCATGACACTATCCCTTTGTGACTGTAGGCCATCATTTCAATAGGAACTTTTGTACTATAAAATTAGGTAAAATCTACTTTTTGAAAAATGTGCAGTCCTCTCAGTTTAATGCAAATGTTTATTAGTTTCTTTGACTAAAATGGATGGTCAGAACAGTCACACTTGTATTAAAATAATTACACTGATATAAATGCAAGCTCCAGTGTCACAAGAATAAATACACATTCACTAACACCTGGAAAGTGGCCATTTCAGATTCCTCCTAATTAAAACGTCACATGGATTGTAAATGTTGGCAAAATATAAAAACAAATATCTACAATTTAAAAATGTATTTTCCCATTATATGGTGCATGTAGAACAAATAAGCTTTCAACAGACTTAAAATACATTTTATATCGGAGATATCTATAAGAGATACTTGACATTGTTGTAATTAGACTTCTGTTCACATAACCCTAACCAATGTCATATTTAAAAGGGTCTATAAAATATTTTTAGATAAAAAAACAGCATAACATAAATTGCATATTGCTAAAGCTGTGTTGTTCACATTATGCATATTAAAGCAATGCATCATGATCACAGAAATAATTCATTACATTGAATTACTACATATAATATTTTTAATGTCTTTCTTTCAAACTTGTAAACAGTAAATATACCCTGTAGGATACATGAATTAAAATTTTAGGTTGTACCTCCAAATCACTGTCAGGTGGAGGTGAAGGGTTATTTTTTCGTCCTCTTCCTCGTGATTTTGACCCAGAGCTCCTACACGTTCTGTCATCAAGGTCTTTGATAGGTGTTGAGGGACTCTGGACTGCATCAAACTCTCCTATTTAGTTGATTAAAATAATACACATAATTTTAAAATATGAATGACATATCAAAACATAAAATTAACTGTTAGCCTAATATTTTAAGTACATTTTTGTTGTTGTTTTTTTTAGTTGTTTACTAGCTTGGACAAGCAAGGGACCAGCCATTGGATTGAATGACTAAAAGGATGCATATGTGATTATTGAATAGAAATATGATGAAAAACAAAATCAAAATATAGATTCCTAATTAATAATAAATGTATTTTTTAGTTGATGCTCTTTGCTTTCTCTGGTAGCCATATTGTATTTAAAAGTTAATTTTAGGAAAGAACAGAATGGAAAATAATTCACAAACTGCAACAAAGAAAGACCAACTGTTTTTTTTAAGTTTCTGCAGTTATGCTCAAAAATGTCCATAAATCTGTACTATTAGAATAAGGTAATATAGAAACAAAAATCAAACTTACAAGAACTACTGGAAGAACAATGGATTTGGTGAAAAATAAATAAACCTGCTCTTACTGTCTTGTTATTGTTTTCTTCAAAATGGGTTCAGTATAACTAATAAGTATCTTGGTGCAAATCAAACTGAATCAGATAGCAAACATTATAAACGTACATTCAATGTAATATTGTCATGGGATTAATTTACCAGAATGCATCATTTATACATGTTTTCGCTCATTATAAAATGCACTTCTGGTCCTATTCTGCAGTCCAAACCTGCTTTATTGCTACACAGTGAATGTTAAAACTGCTACAACGAGCATGGTGGAAACATTGTACAGCATCCCATTCAAAAAGAGTCATTACGTAGTTGTGTGCAAACCCCAATTTAACATTTTAAACACCATGTGGGAATATGAATAAGGCTGTTCTCATGTATACAAACAGAAAGAACCCAGAAGCAATGTGTTCCTATATATACAGTATATATTTAATGACTTTTTGTTTGCAAAGTATATATACCCACTGACTTTCCACATTTACAATAACCTTTGTGTTTCCTTGAATAGCAGAATCTCCCATTTTTGCATTCCCCAGCTGTCCATAAATCCATTTCCTCTCCTATAATCAAGACTCCAAGACTTTTACAATCCCTTTGACCACTTCTGGCATCATTTTTTTTATTCTTTTCAAACTTATACTTATCACACTTCACCACATCTGCTACTTGGGCTGTTGGAAAGAAATCAAATCATTACAAGCCAAAAGGGCACTATAGTGAAGGCAGCTGTTCTATGCCATTCCAAGGACTTTCACTGCACTGGAAACCACAGGCTTTCACAAACTGTTTTAGTCAAAAGTAAAATATAGGAAGACAATAATAAACAAAATATGTGTTGAATGAGCAGAGGTTTAATGTTATTTTCTTGTAACATTTCTACAAATATAATTTGTTCAAATAAAATATTTTTGAGGGATGTATGTGCTACAGCAATAATACATCTTTAAGCCTTTTATTTGTTAATCTAGTAATTTTCTTAAGCATTGCTTGAGTACTCATAGGATGTCAGGATGAATACAGGCCATGGTTACTCCACAAAAATTTGGAACACCAGTGTATGTCAAAATGTGCTTCAAGTAAATTCCTTGGGCTCTGGCAATAATTTCAGTAGAAATAACAGCAATAATAAGTGGTCTCAGCAAATATAAAGACCTAAACATGCTGGCCAACCGACTGTACAAGTGTTCAAACAATATTCCACTGTGATGGAGAAAGCATTCAGCAAAATATTCAGTCTAATAGAAAACTTTGAAGTAAGCCCTGCCTACACATTAAAATAGCCTAATTTAGAAATCTGTATTCAGTAAACTGCAGAACCTCTAGCATAATATACTTTCATGTCAGATTGATAAACAGAAAATGGTGGTAGGAGAATTTTACTTCTGCAAATTCTACAGACACTGATGCACAACAAGCCCCATGACGATGCATTATGTTGGGAGTCAAACATTTAAGGGTGTTCTTTGAAAGAGGGAATGGCCTTGCCCTTGAAGTTCTGAAAAAGTTATCAGGCAGCCATAAATGTTGATCAGTGCCCTGATCTGCACAAAAAAAGATAGACCGAGTTCCCTGCCAATTTCCAGGATCTAAAAAAGCACATCTGCTTCTTTCCTTCTTTCTCTTCTGTCTTTTGACATCAAAAGGAAACCATAAAAATATGCCCAACATTTCTATATCAGAACAAGTGCTAAGGTACAACAGAGCATCACCATGGTAAATTATTAGTGCACTGTTGTACTGTGCTTCCATTTTCTTTCCAATTCCTCAGCTTGTCAAAAATGGGACACATTGGAAATTTCTGAGGGAGACTATCCAGAAAGGCTCACTGCTTCTGCCTGGGGGCAGGTAAACAATAATATAAAGCACAAAATGGCACTGCATTCATTTGGGCCTCTAAAGTACATCAAATCAAGTATATCAGGGACAGAAACTGAACCTTTAGAACATATATTTATTGAGAGAAAATAATTTACAACTCAACCATTATTAAAAGAGATGGCATTGTGCCTGAACATTTTGCAAGGAACACTGCCCTTTACTATTTCTACCTTCAGAACCAAGTTTATTTCATTAAGCTAATCTCTAATTCAGAATGAGCAGCTGTCCAACTGAACGCAAGGTATGCATCTATTTTAGAATTGCATAAGTCAGCACTGAATGGTTTTTGAACAACTGTAGGTTTAACTGTCTGATTCTCTTCATACCAATGTTGTATTAACCTCTTCAGAAAAAAAAATCTTATATAGGCTAATTGCAAAAAAGAAAACATGAAGTTAGATTACATTTGGTTCTGAATATGTATTCCAGCTAAGATGTCCCAAAAGCCAAGAATGTTTACCCATTCCTGGTATAAAACACCAACTCATATGGATGATGTTTCTTTTAGATTAAATATACAGCATTTAAGGTGCTTTCTAATATAACCTAATAGCACAGAGGCAAAACATCAAATGATTTTGATAAGGGAACCAGAGGCTGAATATATATATCTTGGTGACATTTACTCATAGTGTGACAGTCTGTTTCCTGTATATTGATATTCATTACACATTATTTTAATTATCTATCTGTTGTTAGATTTTCTAGGCCAGGGCTGTCCAATTGGTGGCCCGCAACTCCCCCTTGTGTGGGTCCCCCACATGAAAGTCTGCCTGCTGTCTGTTTACCATGTGTAAGATTTAAAAGGCATCACTACAGAGATTAACTGGCCCCTGCATTGTTTAATCAAATTCATACTGTACTCCTCTGTATTGTTCACACATGTAATCCCCCCTGCATTGTACGCACTTGTAAAACCTCTACTGTTCACACCCCTAAAGCCCTGTACTATTAACACCTGGGACCCAGAATGAAACTGCCCACATTGTTCACCTGTTCACACTCATACAAACTGCTGAAGGGGCACCAGCACTGTGTCACTGTATGTAGCACATCTTAGACTGTCCTCATAGGTTTTACTGTCTCCTGCTCTGTTCTGCCTTCCCCATGCTACCTGTGTGTGCCATACTCTGCCTTCCCTATGCTCCCTATGTGTGCCATACTCTGCCTGTGTGTGCCCTACTCTGCCTGTGGAACATAAGCCTGGTACTTGTTCTGGGGGTCTGCTAGCATTTAAAAATTATTGTTATGGACCACTAAGGTATTTAATCGTGTGCTGGGGGGGTTGCTGTGTTGTCAACAGGGGAGGAGGAGGCATATGGATTAAAGGGTATGTCTTGAACTTTTTCACATATGAGTAATATCCCTACAGTGAGCAACAACCATTTGGTTTTTTGGTATACTATCACGATTAATGTGGACATGGTCTTGTGGTAACATGGGTGTGGTTTAAAGTGGGTGTGGTTTAAAAACAGGGAGTGGTCAACACTGGCTTCCATTATCAGACCTCCACCATTTAGATTAGAAAAATTCTGACCTTCTGTACCACAGAAGTTGGACAACACTGTTCTAAGGTATTTCCCTTAAACAGATGTTTCTCCTCTTTTTGGAATAAATTCTTGAAATGCAAAGCTGTGTCATTTCTATATTTAGCAGCAGCTCTGTACGGATAGCATCAACTGAAGGGTTATAAAATTATTCTTGAAGTTGTTTCCCTATTCTTTATTGAGGCTCTAATATGCTGTAATATTCTCTAATATTTAGGAAGAAGTGTATCTTACTCTCATACAAATTGGAAAATATATAATTATTATATATAATGTCTACAAGCACAGATCAATCAAAAGAGGTGTCTTCTCATAATAACCTGACCAATTGAAAAAACAGATTTATATATACCAACACAATGCCAGAAGAAACTAAAAGTAAATTTGTTACTTTTAATGAGATACTGGCATCATTGTTGTATTTGAAGTATTGACTGTAGCACTAGCCTCTTTCTGTAGCACTGAGAGAGATTTTGTATGACAGGTCTGCCTTACTCATTGCTAGAGAGAAAGCAGTTTGTAAAGTTTATGACAACAGCTGCTTGGGGCCCACCAACTCAACAAAATCCTGGTTTACTTTACAGTATTATAAGGGAAACAGCATACCTCAAAGTGAAGCTAATTAAATCACTGAAAACACACAGACACATTAATATAAATAGGCTAACCAACATTGTACTAGAGAAACAACACAAAAAATAACCAATCATGTTTGCCAGAGCAAATGAATAATAAAAACTATGCAGGGTACACCATCTAACATCAAACGTTTTTTTAGAGACACTCTGTTTAGGTGATTTCAAAATATATACATGCACCATTCAACTGAAAAAGCATTGTAACAGAGATAAAATAAATCTACCTGTCTTTAGATCTGTACCTGGTTGGTTAGTTAGGCCTGAAATAGAATCTTGCAATTGATACGTTGATGATGAGGATGTGCCATCCACGGTGTTATTTGAGGTCATATACGTTCCATACGTTGATGCTGAGTAATACTGTGCATATTGGTTTTGGCCAAAAGCTGTGTAAGAAGGATAATCCTGGAACAGTAGGAGCAATTTATGAAGTGAAGTAGTAAAATGATTATATGGTATTTTGGCAGCAGAAAGGTTTAATTAGTATTTCACACAGAGCAAAAGCACATATCCTGTTACTTCAGGTAGATTTAATATTGAGTTAACACTTGACCATAGAAAATCGCTTTCAGAATTAATGTCAAACCATGTCAAAAGCACAGTTGTAGAGCCTATCATTACAATACATTCCAGAAATGCATTATTCCAGTTAGAATGAAACTGACAAGTGCTTGTTCATTTTTACAATATGTCCAACACAGTGTTTTACCACTATGTTTTCAAAGAAAAATTAAGGGGGTTATTTCTCAAAATCTAAATTTGTCTGATTTTTTAAAATATGTCCGATCAATCTGATTTGACCTTATTTATTATTAAAAAAGCACAATTTAATCTGAACGGGGAAAACACAATAAAATAGAGCAAAACCCGAATTGGACGATTTTTTTGAAGGTTTTTCCCAAATCGAGTTGACCATCACCATCACCATATATTCATTGTAAATTCATCGTAAATTCATATAGTTGGTCTTTAGAGCCATAATTACAAAGACACATGGGACTTCTGGGCCAAAAATTGTTCCATTTATATCTCTTTAGAATATTTTGCTCTTAATCTCCTTTTTGCTCCTTACATCTCTAGTAGTTAAAAAAGTTAATGGTCACTGCATACAAAATAACTTCTCACAGTTTATCTCCAGATTTTACTTTTCACCAGACCTTAGTCCTTACTTAAATTATCACTTCAGAAAGGCTAATTGAGACTGCTGCCTTTGAAAAGTAAGCATATTCTAGCTGCACACAACAATAAACTAAAATATTTTGTAGCGCTGAATACAAATTTAATGCAAAAAATAATAAAAATCAGTTTAAAACTTTTTCAGTGAAAAAAACAAATATTCTAACCTTATAAATTATTATTTTAAGATAACTACACTATATGATGGCAGTTAAAATACAGACTTACGAGAGGGAGGTCTGTAGGTTTGTTCTTAAGCTGAATTTGTATGTGAATTAAAACATATACATTTACTTATTAAATGCAATAAGACAGATGTTTGTCTTAAGATAGTATTTATTTTTACCTTTCTGTGCTCTGCAGTAGACAACACATGCCAGAAGGGGATTGGGGCATGTGGCTTATTAAAGGGGAGTTCCAAATAAACATAACAAGCTTTTTGAAAAGTAAACATAATTTCAAGCAACTTTGCAATATACATCAATTAAAAAATATGAAGACTTTTCATCATTTTTAATGGGTTGGAACAGTTCCCTAAACCTAGTCCCTGCTCTGCTGCTGATCTGTCTGCCTACTTTGCTGAGCTGGCTGACTACTGTTACTTTGTATAAGCAGCCATCTGTCCTAAGTCTGCATCCTGCAAACCCCACAATTCCCTGCACATGTGATTTCAATAAGGAACATAACATTGCATAACATTGCAACACAGTGCAATGCATTGCGGGTTATGTAATTCCTTCATGCTGTCTGTTGTTGTTACAATTTGTAACATCAGTGTTTAGTCCCTCCTTTCCTGCCAGGATTTCAAATGATGCAGAAAGAGAAGAACTGTTAAACAGCCAGATTTCAGCATAGAAAATGCCATTTTATTATATTTTTTGAAGAAACAGGTAACTGTGATGGGTCTATTAGGGGGTTCTTTGTTATGTGGGACTCTTTATAAAATTTTGGTTTGGAAGCCAGAGTTCCCCTTTAAAGCTAATTCTAATAAAGGCCAATCAAAGCACAGTAATAGCCTCTGTATATAAATGTGAGTTGTATGTAAGTTGGGTGTATGTAACCTGAGGACTCCTTGTATAATCTACTACAATTTAAGTTCTCAAAAATGCAAAATACAAGCTTCGCAATAAATGTCTAACTCTGAAATATGATCAGAATCTTTGGCTTGTTAATCTGTTTCATCAATACTATCTGCACAATGGGAGATTTCATACCTGTTGTGGATTTGTAAAGTTGGTTGAATTTGAGACGGAGTTGTTTGCATAAATGCTAGACGAGGGGGGGAAACTAGAACCTGCAAATGGAAATAGAAGATTAAGAAAACTGTTTACTTGATGGGAATAGATACTGTATAAATATCTACCTAAACAGTGCTGAAGGATTCCATTTTTGACACACTAAAACAAATGATTAATTATTTATGTATTTCCTGTCAACAAAACGAATATTTAACCATAGCTATGAATGTATACAGCTGGGGCTGTTTTGGAAGAAGTGTTCTACAAAAAATAATTCTTGGTGTACCTGGCATTTGGTACGAGTATGGTGTTTGGCCTGGCTGTGGTGGTGAAAATCCCGGGTTGTAGCTTAAGCATGCACTTTGCAATGGAGATTGTGTTTGTGGAAGCCCACTTTCTGTCTTAATTCCTGGAAGCATTACACCTAAATCTGTAGAGAAAATAATTAGTAAAAAGACAAATTGTAGCATTAGCCGATCACGAAGAACAGTGGCAACATTGGTGGCAAGTAAGGCAACATCTTAACCAATTTCCCCTATGTTTTATAAACCTTTAATCATTATTAGTGATGAGCGAATTTTCAGAGAAAAATTTGCGAAACTGAGCAAAAATTTGCAAAACTCATAAAAGTCAATGGGTGTTTTTTTTTCTTTGCGACAATTTTTTGACAATTTTTTTCACTCCTAATGCATTAAAGTCAATGGCAGTTTTTTCTTGTTCAGTGTAAAAATAAAAACTGGGTAAATAGATAGGCTATGCAAAATAAAACTTGATTTTAATATAGTTAGGCAAAAATGTAATGTATAAAGGCTGGAGTGAATGGATGTCAAACATAATAGCCAGAACACTACTTCCTGCTTTTTAGCTCTCTTAGTTTACACTGACTGGTCACCCTGGTTACTAGGCAGTAACCAATCAGAGACTTGAGGGGGGCCACATGGATCATATCTTTTGCTTTTGAATCTGAGCTGAATGCTGAGGATCAATTGCAAACTCACTGAACAGAAATGTACCATGTGGCCCCCCTTCAAGTTGCTGACTAACTCAGAGTTATAGAGATGAAAAGCAGGAAGTAGTGTTCTGGCTATTATATTAGACATCCAGTCACTCCAGCGTTTATACATTACATTTTTGGCTAACTAACTATATTGGAAACATTTTTTATTTTGCACAGCCTATCTATTTACCAAGTTTTTATTTTTACACTGAACTGTTATTTAAGGCGACTTTTTTTGTCCAAATGCATTAAATTCAATGGCCTTTTTTTTGTTGCAAATATTTTTGACATGGCTTTGTAAAAAATTTCGCTTGCGATGAAACTCAATAGTTCAATGCGAATCTAACTATGGTGGTTTTTCTTGCTCATCACTAATCATACTTATGCAATAACCCATTTTATGTGGTACTGTAATTTTTTTTTTAAAGAAACACTTTGAAAAACCGTATAACCTTTCAAAAATGACATTTTCTTATACTGAATACTGATACTGGCATAGTAAATTATTCAGAACCACATTGCTCTTTAAATAAATTGTCCTCTTCAAGGACAAATGGATAGGACAAAAGTATATATCTTAAGTTAAGTGTTTAACATTATTTCAGAATATAGCTTCTTTGCAACTTCTGGCTACCATCAAGATAAATGAAGAAACAGCAGCAGTTCAATCTCCACTAGGTTTCAGAGTTTCAGCCCTTCTCCTTTTTCTGGGCAGAGAAACTGGAAGTTAAGGGAAATCAAATAAGGGGCTGTTGCTGGTGAAACAGGTAGCATAATATTGTGGTTATTTACTAGATGGTTTAAGAAAGCTGATTAAGGATGCATTTTACAAAAAGAGTTTGAGAAATCCTACACACTGAAGGGTAAACATCTAAAGTTTATATTTTAAAAATCTTTAAATAAAAAGACTTTTCACTCAATACACATCTTTTCAAGCAGCAGTACCCAAACATAATCGCCTATTAGCAGGCCTTTCTGTGAGGAGCAATAAGCTGTAACTTACCATATGTTGGTAAACTGTAAGGTTGTCCAGTTTGAGAGTAAGCTGTGTACACTGTAGGTTGCTGCATTCCGGAGTATTGACTCTGTCCACCATAGGCTGACATTGTTTGTGCTGCTGGAGTTGATAGAATGTGTGGATAGGGTCTACACATAAAAAAAGAGAAACAAAACAGATCAACTCATTGCAACAGAAACGACTGAATTGTAGCTACAGTAAAAATGTAATTGAATTATCAGGTAGATGGTTCGGAATCAGAAGGACAGTGTAAATATTTGCAGCTGATCAATGTGACTGATTTAGAATGAATTAGATCAACAGAATTTTCGCAGTTGTCTATGAATCATCCTGGAAATTATAATCATGCTTTCCAAATTGAATTCTATCAATTTATTAATACAGATCAAATTCACTGGAAAAAACATAAAATGCTAAATTAAGGATTCAGTACTTCCGACCAATTGACAAACCTTTTCTATCGATTCATAATAAGGGGATTATTTACTTAACGCCGAACTTACTTGGCTTGGCTTCTTTTGGCAAAACTCAAATTATTTGTTTTTTAAAAAGAAAAAAACACAGATTTTTCTAGATTTATTAAAGCTTGATGCTGCAAAAAGCCCGAATCCAAAAATCCCCCATCTCAAACCTGCTGAGGTTGTGCAGATGTCCCTATCTTATTTGGAAGTTTCTATGGTCTGCACTGGAAATAGCCCAAAAATCCAACCAATTGTTTGATTCGGGTTTTCACACGATTTTATCAGGTTTTTACTGAACCGATTATATCAATCTTTTTTTTAATAATAAAAAGGTAAAATAAAGTGAAAATATGGTATGGGAGTTTGGCTGTGTTTTTTTTATTTAAATAATGAGATAAAATCGGATTTTAGTAGATAACCCCCCATGTCGGTTCTTCAAGATTCCTGAAAAGTTTGATGAATAAGGAATCTGCCAAAAGCATTAGGTTTTGTTAAATCTGCCCCACTGTTTAAGAACTTGATTATGACAGTGACCATCCAAATTAACAACACCTTTTGAAACCATGATGGAGTCTATAGACATGCAAGTAGTAGCAACAAGAGGCATTTAAGCACTGTTGAAAACATATCTTGGTGTTAGATCATACTGACAGATCATTCTGTCATGATTTTTATGATGTATATGAAATTGTGGCAGGTCAACATAAGAATGCCAACAAAATATTCATTGAGATCTGACCTTAAATACAGATGTCAGAAGAAGAGGTCCTCAGTTGGCATTTATACACTGAATGGAATTCCAGTGCCTTAACAGGATCTAATCAATTTAGAGGGACTATCTTTATTTACTACTTATTACAATCATACACTTTTACACCTACACATACAGTGATATGTGTTATAGAGAGCTATACCTTTAGTTTACAGGTTATGGCAAGCTAATCCAGTTTTTTTTAGACATGCTACAAACAAAACAGAATGTCCCCATAGGTACCTCAAGACAAGCACCAAAACAGCAGACTGCCAGATGTATCCATTGGCACTACAGATGCAATGTAAAGTTATGGCAAGTAAAATACCATTTACTGCAAGTTCAATATTGCATGACACTGGGGCTCCGTTATTCTGGGAACATGATAGTAGCATGGAATCAATCTCAGAACTCTCAGTTCTGTAATTGGAATGAGAAGCAGAAAGGTATGCTGAAGGGTGTGGGAGGCTGCAGCAAACAATTAGACTTTTTAAAAGAAGATATTTAAAGGGACAGTTACACTATACAATTAAAGGGTTTTAATTAAAATATATTGGAAAGTTGCTTACAATTACTTTTTCTTTCAAAAGGAAATGTGAGTCAATATCATTATTCATTTACTGCTGGACAGGAGTTAGCTTTACGTGCCAGAGGATATAGGTAGTTTGTAGGTATAGGTAGTTTATAGTGGATGTTGACACAAGTACCTTTAACAAATTATTTTTGGCCAACTCACTATAGGGATATTTTGATGGCCTGCAACTGCAGTTCTGTAAATGTAGTGTAAGGAATTGTGTGAGTGAAACAGCCACCTCAACAGGTTAGATTTTTTAGTTCAAGAGCAGCAAAGTAAATGCTATTAAAAGACATGAACTATCTGGATCTCTCTTTGTAACATTTTAAACAAGGCATGTATAATAAGAACAAAGGAAGGGATTGGATAATAATGGGGTATTAACAGAAAACAGGGATTACAATTGAAGAATTTTAAGCAGTAGAGATAAATGGATTGAAAAACCATGTAGTAAAAGACAACCATGTAAACAGCTGGGATACACTCAACAGAAAAGCAGAAGACAAGTTAATCATGACAATATGAAAAATCAGCAAAGGCGAAAGAAGGAAAGGATTTACCTAGATATAAGTGACCTGAGTAGTGTGGGACGAAGTTAAAAAAGTAGGAAGTAATGTAGACTTACATGGACATGATTTAAAATATGCATAAAGCCATAACAAAGCAACTAGTAGATGTGTAACAACAATGTGTTTTATACTTATATAGGGCCATAAGATTTTCTCATTACAGGAAAGATCTTCCAATGTCCCTTATCAAAGGTTCTAAAAGAGTTCATTCCTAATGTTGACCTTCTCTTTCAAAAAAGGGATTCATTTATAAATTTAAAAAAATAGAACTGTCCACAGTTCTACAGACCTGAGTCTAGAGTTGCCATTGTTAGGAACTTGCACTTTAGTTGCTCATCTAAACTTCTGCATCCATTTTCAGTTAGGGTTCCATAACTTTCTGCTATTTCAGAATAAATAAACCTACAGTATGTTTCAATTACCAGCATTGCACAGTCATACATTTCTGTATACACATGATAATTCCTAGAGACAATATACCACAAAACATTCATAAATATTGAAACAGGTCTAGAAGGTTTGTGCGCAAACTTCATCTTACTGCATAGTCTGGGTCATGGGCACTCAAAGTGGTCAGCAATAAAGTAGACAGCAGAAAAAAAAACCTGAGATTTCTAGCTGCTACTTGACTGACTGGCATTCTTGGTTAGGCCTTGGTAGTATGGAATATTGAAATCCTTTAGACCAGGGGAGTTTTAGCATGGTTTGAAAAGTTAATAAGTTAATCCAATATACAATTATCTAATATAAAGTAATCCAATATCCTTCTTTTATATTCATACAGTATGTTCTTCATATATTCTTGAGTGGTACTTAATTGCCTCCATTTAAGCTTTGTTTCATCAAAGCACTTTAACAGCTTGTCTTTAGAAGGCCAATGCTTACCCTATGGTAGCTGCATACCATCAAAGGGGTTTTTCCAAATTCAGTAATGGGTTTTCTGTAGTGGATAAGTGTTTTAAATGGAAATTGAATTACAAGTTACATCCTCTACTGTACATACTTGTTTTTTCCATGGGAAAGTATACTGCACACCACTGCTAAACTGATCCCAAATGGGTAGGCACCTGGGAGAATGATCATAACTTTCAGTGTGGCCTCTCCTTGGTTTGATGCATTTTAAGCTAAGGTTTGGGTATCATCAGTGGCAGTGTGGAGATGTTGCACATGGCAACCAATCAGCAATTCGATTTAAACATTCAATGTTATCTTAATATATAAAGCTCTGAGTACTATGATACTACCAGTTGATATCTGATGTAACTCATTGAAATGTTTATTGTAAAAAAATAAATGGCAACTTTTTTAAAATGCAAAGGCACAGGAAATGATCTGGGGTGATTTGTTATTTTAAACTTCTAGAAATTAACCGTGAAAGTGCCAGCACAAGTGCAGGAAAGGGAAGCCGGGCTCAGCGTATGCTGGCTGAGTGTACACGACAGGGGCAGGACAAAGGTGCCAGGCAGGGGGTTATTAGTTTGGGTTTAGTATATAGTGGGGGCGGAGTTTAGCTAATTTGAAGCAGTAACAATTAGGGAGGGCATCCATTTTGGAAGAGAAAAGGAGTCCCACCCTCTCTCCCTTGGTTTATCCTTTGTGCTAGTTGTCACAATTGTGGCCTGGGTAAGTGGAATACAGGTTAAAGGAACAGTAACATCAAAAAATAAAAGTGTTTTAAAGTAATGAAAATATAATGCAGTGTTGCCCTGCACTGGTAAAACTGGTGTGTTTGCTTAAGAAAAACTACTATTGTTTATATAAATAAACTGCTGTGTAGCAATGGGGGCAGCCATTCAAAGGAGAAAAGGCTCAGGTTACACTGCAGATAACAGATAAGCCCTGTCTGTCTAATGGTGTTATCTGTTATCCATTAGTTATCCTGTGCCATTTAGCCATTGCTCCCCAGCAGCTTGTTTATATGAACTATAGTAGTGTTTCTGAAGCAAACAGATCAGTTTTACCAGTGCAGGGCAACAGTACATGATATTTTCATTACTTTAAAACACTTACATTTTTTGGTGTTACTGTTCCTTTAACAAGTCAACGTGGAATGGTGAGTATTTGGCATTGATGATTAAGCTGGGCTGTGAGGGGATAGCCCATTGTCACAGCTGGGCGGTGGGTCCCTGGCAATGGGGAGAGTTGGTTGAGAAGGTGGATTTTACCAAGTCCCAAGTTGGTTAATGAGACTTGGTTGGTGGTGTTCCTCTCTAAAGCTGGCCATAGACGCAAAGATCCGATCGTACGAATCGTGGATTCGTACGATTTTCAGACCGTGTGTGGAGAGTCCCGACATTTTTCGTCCGTCAGAGATCGGTCGTTTGGTCGAACGGACAGGTTAGAAAATTTCTGTCGCCTGCCGATAATATCTCTGCGTGTATTGCCAATCATACGATTTTCAGAGGGAGACTGTCACTAGTGTTGTCAGACATATCGTACGATTGCTGTCAGGGGCAGAACATTGGGTGATCTGTTCTTATTTGATCGGAATGGTAAGGACTTTGATCTGAATGGTTAGTGGAGGGTCGGGAGATGGGAAAGTCCGATCGTACGTTGATTCGTACGATCGGATCTTTGCGTCTATGGCCAGCTTAAGGGGCAAATTCACTAAGATGCGAAGTTGCGCCAGGCGCAACTTCGCCGCGATTTGCCGCGCCGCGTAGTTTCACCAGCGCTCCGCAAATTCACTAAAATCCGAAGTTGCACTCAGGGGTAGCGTAAGATTGCGAAGTTGCGCTAGCGTTGATTCGCTATGTAAAGCGAAGTTACGCTAGCGAAGGCTAATTTGCATACAGCGCGAAATTCAAATTTCAATGGAGGAATACGTATCAGCACTACAAATGCCTAGAAAACCTTCAAAACATCAAATAAAAATTTTATTTTGCCCTACACATGTGCCCACTGTCTAGGTAAGTTGCCATGAGTCAGGAAATGTAGGGGGGAAGGAGGGGAGCCCCAAAAATTTTTTTGATCTTTTTCAGCCTATCACCCATCATGTAGAAAACACGCCAGCGTTTTTTGGGACTTAGATTAAAATTGACTTTTTTTGAAACAATCCCTATCTACTCTATTGCGCTTCGCCAGGTCTGAGGTGGCGAAGGAAGTCTAGCGTAAAAGGTAGCGTTCAGTATCAGTACACTGCGCAAGTTAGTGAATTTGCGTAGTTACGTCGCCAGCGAAAATTCGCCTGGCGTAAGGGTGCGAAGTAACACTAGCGAAACTACGCCAGCGTTCGTTAGTGAATTTGC
Source organism: Xenopus laevis (assembly GCF_017654675.1). Lineage (NCBI taxonomy): Eukaryota > Metazoa > Chordata > Amphibia > Anura > Pipidae > Xenopus > Xenopus laevis. The sequence goes on along the minus strand of NC_054379.1, from coordinate 73,735,344 downwards.
GCAGTAACGAAAATGACAAACGCTAGCGAATTAACGCTAGCGTTCGGCGCTTCGGCGCTTAGTGAATTTGCCCCTAAGAGCGTTGGTCTCTGGGAAAGTATGTTACATTTTTTGAAGCATGCAATCCAGCTTACCCACCATGCTGAAAGGCACAAGTGGCTGGGGGCTGGTACGATTGCATGCACGTAATTGGGTCCATTGCCAGTGATCTTGCAGAAGATAAGTGAGTTATGTTATATCACTGTTGATGTTTTTATACTTATAATGTTGTTACTATGGAAATGTTATTTATAGTTTTATGTCATGTATTGTTAAAACTTGTGTATTTGTGCAATAAAGCTGTGGCCTAAAAAATTCCAACAGTAAAGGTAATGGTAAGAGTGGATTATTTCTAGGCCAGTTTGGAGTAAAAAGGCAGGTATTTGTCTCTGCCAATATAAAGTATGTGTAACTGTGTAAGAATAAACTGCTTGTGTTCTGCAAGCAGTTACTAAAACTATGTCCATGTTAGATAGTTATTATAACAATAATTCTTTCAATGCTTAACACAATCACAGGAGGCAAATAAAAGAAGCCTAGCCAAGCTATTGGTGAATGACACCCCCAAAATCCTTGACTCGCATGGGATCACAGTATTCCTCATATGTAAAACAACTTGTCACTTACTTAGAAGGATATAGCTGAGGCGAGTACTGGTGTGCTGATCTTGGACTGTAGCCACTGCTTGTTATTACTGCAAAACATAAAACATGCTTACAAAACTCAGTTCCATAAATATCCTGCATTTACACTCTAACAGCTTTACCATAGATCATAAATGCTGGCAAAATGAGTTACATCAGTGTAATATAGGACTACAAAGTGTGGAAGTATTTTGTACAAAACTTAATCTACACTTTGGCAACAGCAAAAGCTCTCAGGCCTTTAATTCAGGCGAACATGTGGACTAAAAATAAATATGCTCAGCATAGGTAATGTCTCACCACATATATTTACTAAAACCACTATGCAATTTTGTTTAAGAAAAAACACATAATTGATCTGTTTTCCTATGGAAATTTCTGAAGAAAGTAAACTAATATGAAGACTGCCCATACACAATCCTAGGTGTTGTTCTCTTTACTTAGGAATGAAAACATGTGTTTCTTTTACTGTGAGCCATCAGTACTTTATATTAAGACTTCTTTAAAGGGGCAGTTCATATTAAGACTTCTTTAAAGGGCCAGTTCACCTCAAAATTAACTTCTACTATGCAGATCAACTGGTTGCAAGGTTCCCATTTACAATAGCAACTAGACAGCAGCTTGAATGAACATATTTCCCACTTGTAATAATGTATGATTGAAGCAGTTTGAATGAAAGATTAGAATAGCATAGGGCATAAATAGATAGCTAGTAATACACAATAGTAATAATGTTAACAATTTGTCCTCTGATTAAAGGAGGGGTTTCTTGTTAGCTATAGAGGAAGCAGACCAGGCAGTCCGGGCCCCCCTGTTTCCTGCCTCACCCCCCTGCAACTGCGCAGTCTGCTTCCTCTATAGTTAAGATACTGAATTCCTGGCAACCTGGAGAGCAATTCAAACTGCATGTGAGAGAAGTAGAAACGCAATCACTCTCTATATTATATGCAAAGTTAATTTTAATGTGAACTGCCCTTTTAAGTGCATAGCTTTGATTTCTAGCCTGCTGTTTTCTGCCTGTTGATGAGCCTTCTCTCCCCAGAATGCATGAACTAGAAGTAGAGAGGTCTAAGTAGATGGAAGCATCCTGGGCCCTGCAGATATTTAATAACACAACATAAGAATCTCCATCATTATCTAGACAGTGCAGCTGCTTATTATGTTGGATGTATTAGCATCTGTAATTGGGGCCCTGCAAGTCTTTTTTTGCCCCAGGCCTGGTGGTGCAAAAGATGGCCCTTGACAGAAGTTGTGTTTGAACATCTAGAGACCCATAGGTTATCATCATCATAAAACATATGATCATGGCATTTGAAATGGTTTCAAAGTGATGTAGATGATTTTAGTTCTAATAACGATATCTCTCAACCATTCTGCATAATGGCCAACACAACTCTTGTACTAATACCCAAAGAGAACTCCTACATTATTTTCCAAGCTTATCTTCTCTTCCTTCCTCAAATAATATATAATACTATTATATAGGAAATATGTCTGAACCCAATTAAGTGTAACTACATTTTGAGGAAAATATGCGAATCCTTAATATTAACAAGTATATAACTTAAGTTATACATTTATTAACAATAATCTTAAAAATCTTTACCAAGGTCAGCTTCTAGGTAAGGTTTTACTTGAAGGCAACCACAGAGGTGCAAATATATCTCTATATTGTCCATTTAGAAGGTGTTAGTGAAGCAGCTATGTTACAATGGTAAAATTAGTAATTGTTTAATGCTGCAAATATGCAAATATGGAATATGCATACAATAATGCAATATAATACTTGTTATTATTGTACAATTCACATGCAGAATTTTAACCGATACTGCCATCAGGTGGAAAACACAGGAAAAAATGCCTCATTCCATCACCAGTTTCCATGAGAAGCAGAGCTCGCTCAGAAATGCATTTGTTTTGCATTTTTGAGTTGAGGTCCACCTGTCACCCCTACTTGTATTTCAGACATTGGGTTTGCCATAAATTTGCATGGAAAGCAATGAACATGTGAGCAGAGTTGATTTCCCAGCTGATAGCAGAGGCACAATGCTCAGTATGACATTAGCCATAAAGGTCAGCTGACCAAAGCCTTAAAGGTATCTTCAATCCAACTATGTCACAGGTCTTGAATATAAATCTGTTGGTAAGGGATACCTATGACCTTTAAGATCTAGTCCTTGCAAAATATGTCCTTTGAAAGGGGGTGCAAGTAGTATTTTCTTAATGAACCTGCTAATGTGTATGTAACCAGAACCTGCTTTGTGTTTCTTTTCTGTTAATTAAATGGAAATGTCATCTTTAAATTATCATTAAGTGTATAATTGATGGACCTATTCTAAGAAACTTTTGCAACTGGTTGTGTCTTTTTTTCATGTAGGGTTTTTGAATTATTCAGTTTCCTATTCTGCCTCTTTCCAGACTGTAACTTGATTCTCATACTTTCAGTGATCCTTTGCCTTCATTTAAACAAATTGGTTCAAAATGGTAGAAAAGTAATATTCCCGCTACATTTTCATGATCTGAAGATGGCCTGATCTTTTTATAATCAAGCTCATTGTCCAGTATTATAATGCACAGATCTTTATAAAGCAACACATTTTAAAAAAAATGTCTACTTTACCTAGTTTTACAAACTTTGCCATGGTTATAAAGACGTTTACACTTCTATTGTATTCCCTGCTTGCACTTGATCTCAGACCTGAAAATATAATTTCTTCCTATGGGAAATTGAAGAACGTTTTCTATTGTTTTTGGCAAAGTGAAAAAAATAATCAGTACTGTACTGTAAATGTTTTTTGCCCAAGGCCCAGTCACCTCAATTTTTGTCTCCAAACTACAAAAAAACAGTAGCATATAGGTATGCTACCAATATCCAGAAAGCTCCAAATTCTGGGAAAGCCACCTGACATCTGACATTTTAAGCAAAGTATGGAGAGTCAAATAACAGAAAAAAGGTCATTGGAAATCTGGAAAGCATGTAGTCCTAAGCATTCTGGATAACATATCTATTACCTGTATAATATTCTATATCAACCATTTCTCAAATTTTTACAGCATGATGACTGTTTATACTTTCTATATTTTGTTTTAGTCCTAATATGCGAAATACTTGTGTATTTTTGAGCATTTTTAAAAAAAATTTGGAGAATTTTCCCTTCAACTTCACATAGCTATGGCCCTAATGGGCTTTGCACTTTAACATATGAATAATTTGAACTTTAATTTCTCTTTGTCAGATATATTCTTTTTCTGTGTTCATAATTCTGTATATTGTTCAGTTTCTCATTGAAGTTTTCCCAATATTTACCAAAAATATCACTTAATTTCAGTTAATTGCTAAGCTTGAAATGAGTAAAAAATTAAGACAAATGTGGTCAAATAAATGGAAAAGGTACATATTTCATACCTTCATAAATATTTTGGATAGTTAGTATCAAGTAGAATGCTATTACATCTGGCATATTAGGGGATGGGGTGTTGATGCACTATTCCTTCCATTCCTCATGCCAATAGGATAGGACCCCTAGCATCCCTAATAGGCACCTTAATCTGGAAAAAATATTTGCCCCTTTAAATTCTTAAATTCATTATTAGTATAGAATTTAAAAACAAGTCAGTTGGACAAGGACATTTACAGTGAAATTCAGAAGAAGCTTAGCTATGAACTCTGGCTTTCTGCTAACATAAGTGCTCAGTTCATTCTTTCATCAAACTCTAAAAAAGCCCAAATACTCAATAAGTGTATTTTATTTGGTCACAATACTGTTGTCACTAAATAAAATAAAACTATATCTGAAAGAGAGTTTTTGTTTTTGCTGTATTATATAAATCACTGCATCTAGTATATTTCTAAAGGTGATCAGTTTGCTTTACCTGACCCAGTAAAAGTGTCAATCGATCCATCTCCTGTTGTTGTAGCTGTTTCACTGTTGTTCATGGGCTCTGTTTTGACTGCAAGAAGAGACACTACATAGAAGAACAAGCAGACATGAGATTCCTCTCTATACTGTATTTATAATGAACACCCCATACCTTTTTTCACTAGTGATACCAAAGTTGCAATATACATGCAAACATCCCAAGAAGGGCAAACAATATTGTACACATAACAGCCATGCTGATTTCAGCTGACTGTTAATAGACCCAGAACAGCCACTGGGGTTTTAATCATACTGAGCACAGGAAATCCTTGGGCCTAAAAGTCATTGCCAAAAGATGTTATCTATGGCACCCACTAAATTAACTGTCTCATAATGAATATTTAACAGGAAGCAAAGTTACATTCACAATTCTTTATAAATATTTTTTTTTAAATTGATGGATGTTTAGTAAATACAACTTTTTACTTTAGTTCTCAGAAGCCATTTGCCTTTTTGGATTTTCTATATTGTGTTTTAGTAGTAAGGACATTTGTTTCTCCAGTTGCCAAAATAAGTCAGTACTTATTGTTCAAATACCTTTAATATGGGGCAGAGTTCACAGCCCAGAATGATCCAAATAAAACATACTGTAAAATATACAATAAGGTACTGGCATGGTCCAATGTGTCCCATAATGCCTAGTGTCACCATAAGGGAACATAATCAAGCCAGTAAAGTCCATAACCCAATCAACTCTGCCCCATAATCCTCAATGTTCTAATATAACATAGCCATAGCCCTCCTACTGTCCTCAATAAAATACAGTACAGTACATTATCCACTGCACCCAAAGCTTACAGCATGCTCAGTAACCTTTATCAGTACCCTTATAAAATATATGGCAACAGAATCTGTACAACTCAATCTGAACATATTTTACATAACTTTAACAAGTTCTTCCACTGTCACTGAACTACAGCTCCCATCACCCTCTAACTGCTGTAGAAGATGCTAGGAATTTGGAAGGTTGTGGTAACACTGTCAATGAATCACATTAGCAATTTAAAGACTAGTACTAGTAGCTATATGATCTGTTATAAAGACACTTGTTATCCAGAAACCCATTATCCAGAAAGCTCTGAATTGCTGGAAGACTTTATTATAATCATACAGTATAATTCACATTTTTAAAAATGATGTCAACTTTCTCTATAATAACAACATAGTACCTTGGACTTAATCCTAACAGAGATATAATAAATGTGTAATGGAGAATGCAGAACAATCCTATTGGGTTTATTTAATGTTTAAATGATTTTTTGTAGACTTAAGGTATGGAGATTCAAATTATGGATAGAGTCCTTATCCAGAAAACCCAAGGTCCCAAGCATTCTGGATAACAGGTCCCATACCTTTATTGACTGCGGGGACATGGACATGTCCTGCATAATCTGAGATTATTAAAAGAAGGAGGCAAGACAAAATTTAGTTATGGGTAAAGGTTGGTTGCAGCTTTTTTATCCTCATTAAACAAAGATCCTTACCCCACCAAAACCATATGTATGTAAATGGAGACCATTTATTAATATCAATTCAAATACAGACGAATGCCAGCCATTGTAACAGAAAGGGGCATATAAAGCTCATATTTCTTCATATAAATTGAGGGCAAGGATGCAAACTCCAAACTCTCTGTTTTTAAAAGATAATTACAACTAAATCTATAGTGGGTGGGGGACTTTCTCCCTGCATGCTCTCTCTGCAATGGCACTTGGTGCTGCAGACGAGGGAAAGAAGTGATGTCTGGCCTTCTTGTGTGTGTCAAAGCGGATGACCATCGCTCACCCCTAGCATCCAAATGGGAAATGAGATGTGGCCACGGTGAGGGGAAGCGGGAGGTACAGGCAGCGCTGCTCCCCACAGTCACTGTGCACCTTACCAGGCAATCCAGCCCACTTTACCATTCATTGCAGTTTATTTACCTCTATTTTATCTCTTGTGTATCATATCGGTCTCTGTACTGAGTATTTTTTAAATTTATTTTAAGTTTTGTAAGCACATTATAGCTTCAGATGCACTGTACATTCTCCTGCCATGCAGGAAAATCTCACCACTTTGAGGGCTATGCTGGGCTCATAAATTATACAGAGTATTACAGAGTGCCAGCTGTTTAGGACCACAACATTCCATTGACAATTTTGTAACACACATGCTATTATCCCTTTTTAACCATAAACCCTAAGGAAGTATGGAATTGTGGCTTATGAAATAAATTTAAAATACGTTTATTTCAAAACTGATACTTTTCAAGAGTCTCTTAAGTTTCATGTACTGATGTTTAAGATACTATCTTGCAATATATATATATCTATATATATATATATATAGATATATATATATATATATATATATATCTATATATATATATATAGATATATATATATATATATATATAGTCATTTGGACTGGCACTCACCATTAACTAGTCATATCCCGGGTGCTTCTTCAGAAAAGAGCATATAGAGTAGTTAAGAGCACTCACGGGTATTGTGACAAAAAGCTTTTATTGGAGCATTACAATCTACCCCACATCAACGCGTTTCGGTTCTCTCTGAATCAGGATGACGACGGTTCAGAGAGAACCGAAACGCGTTGATGTGGGGTAGATTGTAATGCTCCAATAAAAGCTTTTTGTCACAATACCCGTGAGTGCTCTTAACTTCTATATATATATATATATATATATATATATATATATATATATATATATATATATATATATATATATATATATATATATATATATATATATATATATATATATTCATCTGCTGTACCAAAACCAATGCAGAGATACTGGGTCTTGGTAATTGATTTATTTACACAAACTCATTGTGATGTTTTGGCATGCTGGGGGTCATTTTGGGGGTCTTAAAGAATTAGCCCATCCATGATATTCTAAAAAGTAGCCCTTTTTTTACTGATTGCGATGCTGAAAAGGTATGAGTGTACAACTTAATGCTGTGCCAGGTTTGGGATAAGCTGCTGTACTGATGTAAATAGTATCTCATTGCAGCCTCACACCAAGCACCTGTCCAGTGTGAATGATGGTCATGCATTTCAGCCTTTAGACCAGTAGGTTGGGTGTCTGGCATCCACAGGTAATGAAGAGTGGGGAAAGGGCAAAGGTGTCAACATCACTAACATAAAACATACAAAATCTTAACATGATCAATTTTTTTTTTGCTTCACTGGTTGGGTTTTAAAGCAATGATATGTTGATATCTAAGAATAATCTTTGTAATCAAATTATGTTAACTGGGATCTGTATGAAAATGAAATAAGAATAAATGAATAAACAAAAGAGACTGAATAATGTAATTTGGCTGTGCCATCACCCCATCCTATTTTAAACACAGGCTCAAAAAATTCCAATCACTAATCCCTAGACATCTTGTATGTGTGTCTTTCACAACTACCATCCTGGTCCCCACACTTTCTCCAGTTATTGGTTTCTTAATTTTTTTACTCAAAAACTTTATACCTTTATTACCTTCCTTTATAAGTGTTTTTAATAGAAATTCAGTATGCTGCTGTAGAATGCAATTAGCATCCAGGCTGGCTGTGCTTTAGCCACAGTAGAGAAGATCTGTGTCCCAAAAGATGCCCCAGTAGCTCTTCGTCTTCTTTTCTGCTGATTCACTGAACATGCTCTGTGCTGCTGTCACTTACTGAGCTTAGGGACCCACTCAAAATATACAGTACATATGGAATATAAATGTCACAAGGCTGATTAGTAATTAAAGGAGAAGGAATGTTTAAAACTAAGTAAGCCTTATCAGAAAGGTCCATCTAAATATACCAGTAAACCTCCAAAGTAGTGCTGCTCTGAGTCCCCTGTTAAAAGAAACACTGCATTTCTTTCCTTCTATTGTGTACACATGGACTTCTGTATCAGACTTCCTGCCTTCAGCTTAAACCTCATTGCCCTGGGCAAGAGCATGCTCAGTTTGCTCCTCTTCCCCCCCCTTCTCTACTGTAATCTGAGCCCAGAGCAGGGAGAGACTCAGGCAGGAAGTGATGTCACACCACATTAATACTGCAGCTCCTATCCTAAACAAACAGAGAGTTTCTAGAGCTTTTTACTCAGGTATAGTAAAACATTCTACAGAATAAATATAGCATTCTATCTTGCACTATTGCAGCTAATCTATTGTCAATAAAATGCCTGTAGCTTTCCTTCTCCTTTAATAAAGATAATAACTACATGGCAGCACAGAAAACAATGCAATTAGCATCAGAATCTAATAACCAGCCTTCCAGCATCAACTTATATCACAGGAAAATCTCATTTTCTGCTTGATAATTTGCGACAACCCCTAAGCTTAGTTTCTCAAGAGCTGCTCAGAGCCCACTGAACATGTTAGTGTTGCAGACACTTTCCAAGATGGTGACTCCCTGTGACAAGTTTGAATTCCTGGATCATTAATGCTTTTGACAAGCTGACACTTTAGGCTGGTGCAAGAAGTTCATTATATAAAATTTGACATTTGTAACCATATTTATTTTTAGGGTTTAGTTCTCCTTTAAATCTATGATTTTGACAAGCTAAACAGGGCAAGTAGAGATGTAGATGGTGCTGGGCCCTTGTGAGATGATTAGATTCTTATTAAAACTACATTATTGGTTTCACAGTCGTGCCCCAGTCTAGGTACTTTTAGATAGACAGTTTAAAATTCCAATATATCCTTCTAGTCAGATATACTAATGGCAACCTGGTTTAAACCAAGAAGAAGATGGAAAGACTCTGCTTTATAGACATACTATTTTTTTTCTTTTTTAAGTGCAATAGGTATATATATAGGTAGCCTCCACAAGCAAAAAAAATGGTAATTCCTTTCTTTCCCTCTTCTTTCTTTTTATAGTGGTGTGTGACCTTTTATTTGGAAAGCTTAAATCACCATAAGTTAAGTCTTCTAAGAAAACATTTAAACATTACATAAACCCAGTAGTATTGTTTTGCCATCACTATGGATCCATGCAGCTTAGTTAAGATCAGGTACAAAGAGGGGGTGTGCACATTTACAGTTTTAGCGGCACATTTACTAAAAACTTGAATTCAGTGGAGTAACTAGAGTGCTCTAGGCCCCCTGCAAAGAGCCAAGTGCACTCTGATCCCCATCCTTGCTCTCACTTCCCATCCTTGTCTCCACCCCACCCACATCCCACCTTTGCCCCACCCCCATCCAATGTGACCCCCTTCCTCGCCGCAGGTAAGAGAGCGGCTAGGGAGGAGGGTTTTTTTTATTAGCTCTAGAGGAAGCAGACCCCACAGTCCAGGCCCTCCTGTTCCCCGGGCCCCCCTGCGACTTAATTTTTTTATGAAAACAAATCCTACCAAACTCTCAGCCATGCTTTTAAGTCATTTATCAATCATTCTTCTCAGAAAAAGTCAAAGCCACAAAAGGTCACAACAATATCGAGAAAAATTTGTATTGTATGATTATTACTTGGAAAACCCGATTTTACTGCAGTTTTTGCTGCAGATCTGGATGTCAGGAGTAAATTCAGGGACATCTGATATTGACTTCTACATGACCTCGACAGGTTTGAGACAGTGTATTTTCGGATTTGGATTTTTAGCAGCTTTGGAGTATGACAAATCTCTGTCAAGTTTTTATTTTTCCACGAAAAAATTTAGTTTCCCCCCTTGACCAGAAAAAAATCGAGGTTTAATGATGGGCCCCTTCTTTTTATATATACAGGAAAATAATACTAAAAGGTATCTTAAAGGTGAAAACCCCATGGAGGTGTGCATTTATCATATCTTGATTTATCATATTTTCAGGCTGAGGAAAAAAAGAAACTGTGACAGAATCTTTCACACAAGTGAAAATAACATTGTTCTTTACGTTTCCAATGAGGCTGAAACGTGACTTTTTTTACTAGTTTTCCTGAGTTTTCTTTTCAACTTTTCACTTTATTTTCTCTGATAAATCTCAATAATTGAAGAATGTTCTGGTGTATATTTGCTTTCTTTCATAGTTATTGTCAGCTCAGTTTATGTTGGAAAAAATAAACCTTATTTATTTCAGCTTCTGCTACAAAAAAAAATGTAATCTAATGAGTGCTAAATAAATGAAATAGTTTGACAACATGCTTACACATTTCTGTAACCCTGGAACTGAAAGTATTAAGATGACATGAGCTTGTGTGGGTGTGCAATCATCATAAAATGGTTAGGAAAGTGCAATGGGAGTTATAATGCAGCGTCAGTTAGAGGGTCTAGTGAATTTGAAGCTTGAAGTTATATTTGCTCTAAGAATTTCAATTGCCTCTGGGATGTTTTCCTGTCCTGAGCAAATTCTATGAATGAATGAGCCATAGATTTGTTCAAGCATGGAGAAGCTTCCATAGGCTACAAAAGGGGTTATTCAAAATAATTGTGGCAGGGCACAATGGGAGTTACTGTTCACTATGTCTCAATTGGTCCTATTGTATTTTAATATATTAAGCCATGGAGTTAAAATTTAGACGTGTGGGAAAATGCCTTACAGCCTCAAAACCATGGAACCTAATATTGTTTTAGATGTTAAAATTGTGCCATTTATGGCAATTTCACAAAAGTAGTGAACTAAAATGTGCACCAGTTCCATATTCAGATAGCATCAGTGAAGCATGTTGGGAAGTGAAATGTTCCACTGAGATAAATTAAATAGTTGAAAACAGTTACATGGACAAAGGCTAATCAATTATTTACTGCTCTAGGCTAGAATAATTTATCAGCATAACAGAGGGATACTGTTACACTCTATTTCCCAGCTTCTGGATGCCCACGATTGCTTTCTAGATTATACTAAGCTTATTAAAATCATACATAAGATATATGCAGAAGTTCTGATTTATGATCACTTAAAATTAACCTAATTCTATTTAAAATGGTAAAAAAAGGAATAACCATTATTTTATTTGAATTATTTAAAATAATATACTATTTTAAGCAGAAACATATATATATATATATATATATATATATATATATATATATATATATATATATATATATATATATATATATATATATATATATATATATATATTTGTTTATTAGATAGCAAAGTAGCTTTTCAGGTGATAGATTTAAACAACGGAGGTTAAATACACAGAAAAAGTGTCCACAGCAAACCAAAGCAGTCAGACATAAGAAATAGGGATGTAGCGAACCGCCGCCGATGTGTTCGCGAACGCCGTTCGCGAACACCGGCATAATTTGCGAACTGTTCGCGAACTGTTCGCGAACTTCGATCATCCGAAAATCGTTCGATTCGAACGATCGAAGGATTTTAATCGTTCGATCGAACGATTTTCGTTCGAATCGAACGAAAATCGTTCGATTTTAGCGATCGAATGGTCGAATGGGCGACCGATTTTGACGCGAACGCCTATTGGCGAACGTCGCGCGACGTTCGCGAACTTGCGGCGGACGCGAACAGTCGAAGTTCGCGCGAACTAGTTCGCCGGCGAACAGTTCGCTACATCCCTAATAAGAAATGCAACCAAAATAGCTGCATTATTACACACCATGCAATGTACTGTAGGAATCCATACTTGTAGCAGAAGAGGGCGTGCTGCAGCTAAGCAGCCAGTCGGCGGTATTTAGAACAGCCATGTTCTCTCCTGAGAAGGGCAATTATACAATGGTTTATTAATGAGCATTTATTTTAAAATATTCTAAAGTGATACATTTTTGCACAAATATTTCCAAACAAATTTGGCATTGGCCTTACCTACCTATGAACTTTTGATACAACATCTTGCCTACAGATTGGACAAGTGATACAACATCTTGCCTACAAACTGGACAAGTGTTTCTGCTGGTCTAAGTATGTGTGTGTGAAATCATAGTAATTACAGGGCACTTTATGTTTTGGCTATTGCCCAGCATTGTTATGAGCTTTTAGTTAGGAACATTCTGGTTTCATGCCACATGTCCAAATAATATGAATTACCAAGGGGCAGCAGCTGAGATGTTTACGAACTTTAGATACATTTGGTTCTTATTCCAATAGCTAATATGTAGTTCTTGTCCCACTGACAGATAAGGGCAAAGAGGACAACAGAGTGCAGTACCTCTGAGACTATTTAGAAGAATGGAGACTGTCACAGATTATTTGGTTGGAATGAATTGACAAATTTATTTTCAAACAACTCTGGGACAGATTTTTTTGTTCTTCATTTTAACACAATTTTTTACAAGTCTATTTTTGCTGCACATTTGCACAATTATATATTTGCATATTTGGTTAATCTTTATACTGTCTATATTAGCTTGGATACAACTAAACCAAGATTCATTTCTTTTCCCAAGTTTTCTGGGTTTTTCTTTTATTTTGATTGACCAAAACCTACTTTTTATCCAGTGCCCTGGACTTCATTATCCCTCAGCTACAACATTTTAGGATACCAACAGTGGGACTACATGTATAACATTTTTTGCTACGCTATACATCAAGGAGATGACCGACTGTGATATGTGGAATATGTGGGATTTTTATAAAATCTTTATATTGCACACATATTGCACTATAATATAAATTAAAACTCCATAGACCCCATAGAAGAGGATATTAATTCTAATGTGGCATATATGAAAAGCCTACCTCCTGTTCCATTTGTTGTAATGGAGGTGTTGTTAATATTAGACTTATCCAGTTTGGAAGCTCCAGATGTATCTCCACTACTAACACGATTGTGTGGACTTGCTAAGTCCTGCATTTCCATAGACCTAGAAAAAGATTAAAATAAAAAACATTGTTTATGAGGTTTATGAGATCAGTTCTATACATAGGTAAGTACAATATAATTTTAAAACTCAAATACGTTATTGGAATTATACAAATACTTATTTCATAATATTTTTAACATATAATACATTGATAATATTTCTCAGAAGTTCTTTACAAAGTACTACTAATGGCATTTCATATACACCTAAAGCAATTTTGTTTTTAATTCATATTTGAGTAGTGTACACTCAAAGTAGATTCAGGCCAGGAATCGTGGCAAGGCCACAAAGGCCTGAGCCTAGGGCAGCAGGATCGTAGGAGTACTGAGGAATCCCCAGCTCCTGAAAATACGTGGGGAGGGTGGTGGGGTGGAGGCCATCGGGAACTAGGACTCATTGGCCTAGGCGCGATGAAACTCGAAAACCGGGCCTGAATAGATTTTATACTGAGGGCCATATTTATCATGCTGTGTAAAATTATCTACGCAGGAATCGTGTATAAAAGACAAATTTATAAAGCTTATTTCTTTAATGCTTTTTTGTTTAATGCTGTACTTTACAAGGATATGTTACTCAATTATATTTATGGCGTAACACATTCAATTTAATGGAAAAATTTAGGCAGCAAGTAAAACCCCATGGTAAAAAGCACCATAACAAAGTTGTTTCTTTTTCTCTGGAGGATTGCTGTATTTTACATGGCATTTTATAGAAGCTGCTGCTTTGTATGCTATAATTATTTTGCAGAATGCATACACAGCTTCAAAACTACTATATTTTTTCATGGCAATGCCTGGAGATCAAAAATTAAGCAACATCTAAAGAAAAATATAACTATTACCAGTCAGTCTTGGAGACAATTGCATCTTAGGTAAACTTTATAGTTAGCCAGTCATACCTTTACAAGTGAACTGAAATGCTCAATAAACATTGAAAGATGAATACAAATAAATACAAATGTAAATGCTGTGAGAGGGGTGTGTTATGATATGTATTAATGTGTGTGCTCTCATACAGATCCCATACTGATCTGATATAGTGTCATATAACATGATCTATGTCTGCTAATGCAGAAGTTTTAATAACGTTATGTCTTCTTGAAGCAAGAGAAGCTTAGTGTCTGTCTGCAGTTTCTCCTCTGTCTAAAAGAAAGCTGCAGTCTCACATGAGATTGAGCTACCAGTTATCCCATCTTTTAAGCAGAATGGCAACAGGTTATGGGCCCAGGAGAGAAGGAGGAGACCGATGGAGTAGAACTATGAACTATGGGAGACAAAGTTTCTAGGCCACATGCACCTGATGAATCTTAAAGAAACCATCCTGCATGAACCCACAGAGGACACAGACTTTGATGAGGATAGAAGTAAGAAAGAGGAGGCTTATGCTGAGTTAATTCCATTTTTGGATCATAAAAGTCTGTCTCTGATTATGAGAAAAGCAGCTGATAATGGAAGGAAAGCGTTTCAAATCCTGAGAAACCACTATGCTGGCAAAGGTAAGCGACAAATATTTAGCTTATACACAGAGTTAACTTCTCTTCAGAAAGCTGCAAGTGAAAGTGTCACGGACTATATAATATGTGCAGAAACAGCCATTACAGTACTGAGCAATGTGCTCACTAAGTGACGGACTATTGATTGCAAAATGATTCTTAAGGGCCGACTGGAATCAATTAAACTCTTTGCTATTCATATCACACAAGGTGATGGAAATGTGACTTTTACTGAGTTTAAAACGCAGTTAAGACGTTTTGAGGACACTGAGAAATGTGTCGGCCAAAACACTGATAATGCGATGCAGGTCAGCACCCATTTTACAACAGTAGGGGAGAGAGGCAACATTAACCATGTCTGCTACAACTGCGACAAAAAGGGACATTCAAGCCGGAGGACCAGTAAATGGAGTTGGCGGACGATAAAAAGACTTCTGGTGTAGCGATGAAGAGAGGTGACGCAGAAGTGTTCCTGACTGACAGCAAGGGGAACAGAGTAAAGACAACATTACTAAATGCACTGTAACCGCAACAAGCAACCGCTCATCTGTTACATTTCATCAAGATGGGAGTGAACTGATCCAGAACGGTACCAAATTCAGCATCAAGAAATATAATCAACTTTATTATCTGAACACCTTTGATGAGACTGGTGACAGTTGTCATAGTTGATATTCAACCCTGGCATAAAATCATTGGTCACTGTAATTATGATGATCTTTTAAAACTACAAATTGTAGTTGATGGAATAAAGATTAAGGGTAAGGTTGATAAATTGTGAAATTTTTACCCAGGGAAAATTTGTTCACAACAGAAACAGAGAGTCTGATACCCGTGCCAAACAATTACTTGAACTAGTACACACTGATTTAGCAGGCCCCAAAGTGTCAATAGCAAAAGATGGTTTTAGATATGCCATAGCATTTACTGATGATTACTCTGGTGCAGTATTTGTGTACTTTCTGAAAAAGTAACAGCGATACAGTATTAGCCACAGAAAAGTTCATTGCTGAGACTGCCCCCATGGGACTATCACAAGTATAAAGTCTGATAATGGCACAGAATTTATGGCAAAGAATGATACGTTCACATTGACCACTCTACCAGAAGGTAAAAATGCAGTGGGGGTAGATGGGTCTATGCAATAAAAAGCAATGCAGATGGATCTGAAACATACAAAGCTAGATATGTTGTGAAAGGTACTATTGATTTGAGTTAAAGGAGAACTAAGCCTAACTAAAGAAGTAGGCTAGAAAATGTGGTACATTATGTTTTTGGCTTCTGTACCAGCCCAAGGCAACCACATACTTTTAACAGTAAAGATCTGTGTCTCCAAAAATGCACCAGTAGCTCCCCATCTTCTTTTCTGCTGGTCACTGCACATGCTCTGTGCTGCTGTTAGTTACTGAGCTTAGGAACCAACTCAAAATAAACAGTATACTTAGAATATAACTGTTACAATATAAGGCTGATTAGTAATTAATACAGATAATTACTACATAGCAGCACATAAACCAGTGCAACAGGCATCAGAATTTAATCAACAGCCTTGTAGCATCAGTTTATATTATAGACCAACCTAATTTTCTGCTTGATAATTTGCAACAACCCCTAAGCTTAGCTTCTCAACAGCTACTCAGAACCCACTGAGCATGTGAGTGTCACATAAACTTTCCAAGAATGGTGAACCCCTGTGACAAGTTTTAAGTCCAGGATCATTGCTGCTATTGACAAGCTGAAACTTAAGGCTGGTGCAATAACTTCAGCATATAATACATGACCTGGGGCAGCTGGGAAATTGACAAAATGTCTAGCCCCATGTCAGATTTCATAATTGAATATAAAAAAATCTGTTTGCTCTTTTGAGAAATGGATTTCAGTGCAGAAGTCTGCTGGAGTAGCACTATTAACTGGTGCGTTTTGAAAAAAAACATATTTTCCGATGACAGAATCCCTTTAAGACACATTATTTACAATTATAAATAAGGCTCCCTGGGCTAAATAATCTTCCCTATTCAGAATAAAATATGTCAATATATTCTAACAAATGATCTATTGCCCAATGACCATAAATCACTATAGTGCCTAAATTATTCATGTGTTATCTATTGAAACAAGAAACTAATGACAAGCTTGTGCATTTCAGTGATCAGATACCGAGTGATTTAAAAAAAGAAATGCATTAAGAAAACCCTATCCTAAACAGTACTTTAAATGATCTTGGGGAGAATCTGACATTTTTGTGCAGGAAATTCAGTCCAAATCCATTGCTCACAGTGGCAACCCATCTCAACACAATGTAAATAAGAAAAGGCAGCGCTGCTTTGAATGCACAAAGTGCAAAGGACTCAAGCCCAAAGCCAGTTCACCTGGTAATCATTCCAGCAAATACCAAAACCTTAGTAATGTTTTGGACAACATGGATACAACATCTTTGCTAAAAAGGATAAACTTTTCTTATTAATATGGCATGCCTACCTGTGTTACATGTCTCGTTATGTGCTTTTTCTGTTTTCCTTATCTTTAATTTTAAAAGGAGATGTGGGAGCTAGTTCCAGTTCTGTAGGTATATGTGGGCATCTATAGATAGGTTACTGGTCTGCTCACTTCATCATTGATCATACACAGGCAAAGAGCAATATTATAAAATTTTACCCTGTGTCTGCAAGTTGTATTTGTAGGTTTATTTGGTTGGAGGAGAATTGACTTTTGCTACACTATATCAAGACTCAGAACCAGCAGTGAAGAATTGGACAGACAAATTCTGTTTTCAGTTTCAGTTACAGTCACATAAACCACAGAAAATGTTCAGTTAATGTGTTTTGCTTTCAATAAGCAATTTTTTAGTGGTACAACCCCTTTAAATGACTAGTAACTTCAAAAAAGTGTTTATGCATTAAATATGCAATTAAATGTAATGTACTATTAACCTGCTCTGTTAAAAATTGCATATCTGCTTCAGAAACACTACTATAGTTCATATAAATAATCTGCTGTGTAGCCATGGGAGCAGGCAGTCAAGATGGGCAAAAAGGTATATGTTTAAATAGCAGATAACAGATAAGCTGTATACACAGTCCTTACACAGAAAAAGCCAAAGGCCATTTATGACTCCCCACAGGGCTACATAATGAAAGCCGATGTCATTTGAAATAGTTTATTTATGGATGTTCCATAAACAGATACAAACTTATCTTAAATAAGCCAGCACTTACATTTTTTCTTGACCTCAAAAATGATTCAATTGGAAGAGGGTTTATTTCAATACTTTTTTGCTACAAACTCCGATCAAATCCGCTCAGGTTTTTTAAGCTTATTTAATATTACATTTTGCAGAAAATTTGTTTTGCAGGAAAAAAATCTGATTTTCGAGATTTTTTTCAGATTTCTCATCCGATTTTTCGGATTTTTCCGGATTTTTCACCCGAAAACTCTGAAAACTTTTCGGTATTGCACAAAACCCAGCACACATCAAAAAATCATTGGGGCTTCTCCCATTGACTTATATGCAACCTCGACAGTTCTGAGATGCCAGATTTTCAAATTCTGACTTTTAATGAATTCCAAAAAATTTGTGATTTTTTAAATTCCGATTTTATAAAAAAAAACACAAATTTTTCGGAATTTTTGCATTTGCATTTTTGCAGTAAACCTGCCTATATACACATTACATTGTGTATACAATTTTAGAATGCAAATCAGAACATATTACAAATGACAATTTTATGTTTTTGCTTTAATTTCCATTAATACTCTTTCCCATAATAACGTTCTATCATAATGACACACCATACAGGATCGTAAAAATCCTGAGGGATCCATACAGTACAGTGATCTGGTCACAGGTACTAGAAAAGCAAAACCCTGCCATAGTGTTATTAGTGAAAATGCTAAATTTCACAGACACCCCATTAAATGCCTAATTTTATCACTTCACAGCTTTAGATTTGAATTGAGGGCCACATGTGTTTGCTTTCAAAGCAATCTTTAGAAGACTTTTAGAAAGTAAAAGCTATGGTATAGGGCAATGAAAGATTTTATGCTGGTTTTTTTTGTTGTAAGAAATGGTATGTTTTCCTAAAACGAGCGAAGGGCAAAACATAAGTATCTAAGAGAACAAGGCAGTACAGAGAGCCCATCTGCAATTCAACCACATGAAAGGCCCATGGGCACAGTTAAACCCATTAACTGAAGTGCCAGGAAAATCTGCCAGATGCGGCAAAGCATTGAGGCATATCTTCCACAGGTTGTCATCTGAATCCTCCAATTATTAGCTAAAGGGAGAAGAATCATGTGATTCATGTTATAGGTATAACCCAGATAGATAACCAAAGGTGAACTAAGGATTTTTTTTTTTAAATTACTGACTGAAGTATTAATAATGTGGCATTTACTATGTCCAACGGTTTCCTGAATTGGAACATGGATCTGAATAAGTATTTTAATTATTTCTGCTTTCTTGTTTGAATGCCTTAATTCATAAAGTAATAGTACCATTCATTTTCAATAATTTACATAATCTCATACTTTATCAGTCATGGCTAAACTTGCTTTCTTCTTGTAAATGCAGAAAAAGGTAAGCCACGCCAGCTTAAGTAAAATGTTGTCAGGGAGGTCAAATTAAGAAACTGAAAACAGCAAAAATGAAGTGGTGTTCATTAATTTCCTATGGCTACAGAATGCCTGGTAGTAAACATTCCATCAAGTTGTATTATCTCATTGAAACACACAGACTAATGTATTGACAATGCCACCAGTTACTAAACTATGATTTTATTGGTAGATGTTCTTAGTAATGGAAAAAAAAGGGAATGGAGAAAAAAAAAAATATACAGAAGCAATCAACAATCAATCAAGCAATCAATTAGCCACAAAAAAATATCCTGTACAAAACCGGGCCAATATATCATTGGTATCTATGGTAGACATGACAGACAGACAGATGAATGAATATAGTTCATAATATAATGCCTACAGTGGTATTAAAAGTCACAGACGAATTTTGTCGCAGCATGACAGCATAAGGAAAGAAAGAAACGAATCACTGAGGTGAACTGCAAAACTGGATTAGAGTTACATCCCATCTATGGAATTCCCTTATAACTACATCTTTTAAACAATGATTTAACACAGGTTTTATTCTAGAAGCTTACACTCATCTACCATAGCATTCTTTCCTGATACACTATAAAACTCAATCTATTTATACCTGCAGAACTGAGTGCCAAATCTTTCATTGCCCTGACTATTGTTCATGCCTAGCCCCCCCCCCCACCTTAGTCACTGTGTGCAAACTATCCCATTCATTAATTATTCTTTTTATGACTGGAAATGCCAAGATTAGAGGAACAGTAGTTAAATAAAATCATCCCTGGGATGGGAAGGTAAAATTACAATTAGGGCATTTATATACAATATCATATACATTGCCCTACATTGTTTTGAAAACACATTTTCACTATGCTACAGCTGTTTTGAATTAAAAAAAATCCTATGTTGCCGGGATTTACTCACCATTTTTGGAAGTGAGTAAATACACCACATATCTACAGTTGCTAGATAGTCCCCTTTGCACGTAGATACTATATATTGGATTAGGATACAAGTGTAGCCATCTGTCAGCTACGTGTGGGTCACACAGATGGGTCCCATAATCATAGTCTGTGAATTCTTACCTTTAGTGCCTTATGAAGAAACCATATTCTTAAATACAGGACACTAAAGATATCTGTGTATCTTGCATGGTTCATTTTGGTTTGGAGAATTTACATGGAACACCATAGATGTGCACAAATAGAATTTTAACCACAATTAAATATCATCTTTACTATACAGTCACATATGGAAGGAACTTATGATTATTAAACTGGAGTCTATTTGACTTTATTTAGTACAAAATCTGTGCCTTCCATCACCACCCTATATATTCACTTTGGTGTTGAATGAAACATCTTCCCTCTATAATGTACATTCATTTTGGAAGTGTATGAAACACCATCATCTCTATAAGGTGATATGACTTCACAATTTTTGTGAAATGTCTTGATTTTTATACTTTGTATTTGTGGATTACTTCTATGTTTAATAGGACATTCATTACTAGAATTTGCAGTTGGAAAGACCTACCTTCCCAGTTTTCCATTAAGCTTGTATTGGCAACACTTGTTAGAGGGCTGATTCCAGGCATTCTAAAAATAACCTAAGCTATAATCTTATCCAGCGGTATGGTAAGACATTTTGGGGCAGATTTATCAAGTGTCGAAGGGAATTCAAGGGAATTTTCAAAGTAATTTTTTGGATACTTCGACCATCGAATAGGCTAATACGACTTTGAATTCAATTCGAAGTAAAATACTTTGAATATTCCATCATTCCATAATAGAAGTACTGTCTCTTTAAAAAAACTTCGACTCTTCGACTTCAATACTTGGCCAAATTAAACCTGCCGAAGTGCTATGTTAGCCTATGGGGACCTTCTAGAGCAGTTTTCTAAGTTTTTGGAAGTCGAAGAAAAATCGTTCGTTCGATCGCTGAAATCCTTCGAATCGTTCGTTTAGAAGGATTTAATCGTTCGATCTAACAATTTTACTTCAACCGCAAATTGCCAAATTCGATGAAAAAAAACTTTGTCTTCGATATTTGAAGTTGAAGTAATTCAATTCGATGGTCGAATTTCGAAGTATTTTCAACTTCGAAAGTCGACCCTTGATAAATCTGCCCCTTTGTCTCGCTGGAGGCACTTTAATCATGAATGAGAATATGCAATACTGCTGGATGCAATTTAGTATGGGGAACAAAAAGTCTATCAACCTTAGATATTTTCTCAACTGCTTTCACCATATGGACTTCAGGAAAGCATGTCATATAGACAGTCAGTAATTACCAAAAATAATCCTAAATATTATATACTTTAGTGAAAGGAGGGTGTGTTTATGAAAATCATTGAGGAGAATTTCTCAATCTCAGTAATGACCCCTTATTATATTGCTGATGGAGAGTTAACTTAATTGAATTTTATTTTATATTCTTTACAGAATGATAAGCTTTGTTTTTGACATTCAACTGCTATCACCATCTAAAAGCTAAAAGGCTCATTTACGAGTGCAGGTATGAAGTGCTAAACCCGAGCCTGCATTAGTGCTAATCAAAAAGGTACTGTATTTGAATCCAAACGTACTTATTTTCAATTTGGCCAATACATTTTTGTCTAATTTGGTAAGGATATTATTTTGTACCTGGTGCTCACTGGCATATGCAATGTGCTGAATGGACACTGATTTATCAGGAGTGTCATTTTAAATCATCAGTCATATTTTGCTTGCTTGGAAAGATTGATTTGTACCATGATGAATTAATGCCCCGTTTAACCAATTTGGTCAACAAATGTGAAACTAGTGAACCTGCTCAATGGCTTAAAGGGCAAGGTCTGGATGGAGAGCATACAAAGAGCATATACAGTAGGAGGCAGATTGGCATGTGGTATCCCCTGTCAGTAATCCATTGCAAAGTTTTCTCATATAAATATAATTTTTAAGAAGTGCATATAGTTACTGATGTACATATACTGCTGATATTTTATATGTCAAACACTGTTAACAAACCCCTTTGTGTTTTTTTTATTTCTTTGCAGAATAGAACAAGTAGGGTTAGTTTCCAAAATATATACCTCAGAAATTTCATACAGGAATGTTCAGCAACTTACATTTCATATGATACTTTTTTTTTTAAATGCACCCCTTATCCAAAATTAGGTAATATATGGATAATAACACATATTCAGAAATACAGGTTATGTGTGGATAATAACACATTCAGGGGAATGTAATAAAAGTCGCAAAGAGCAAAACAATTCGCACCAATAAGACTAAAAATCCACATCTCGCAATGTAATATTGTTCCTTAAACTGTTATTGCATTGCGAATTTTAATTGCGCATTGCAAATTTTAATTGCGCACTCATAAGAAGTGCTTGAAGGTGTCGTAATCTTTTGGAGCAAACATAACGACTTTTTCAGTAAGAAGTTTTATTATATTGACTGCGCATTGGCGCAAACTATAAAATTCGCAAACGGTCTTTCACTGTCGGAAGTGGCCGCTAAACAGTTTCCGGGCTCGCAAAAGCTATATTAAATTGGCACAAAGCAAAATTTGTTCGCGCAAAGGCATAACTTTTCGCATTGCGAATAGTTTTTCCGTTAGCGATTTTTATTACATTCCCCGTATTATCTTTACTTGCAAGGCAACCTTAACAATCTTGCATCTGCATGTGAGCAGCAAAAAAACTCTGGACTATGTTCATTCTGCACACACTTTTACAGGTTTTTTTCCCTTACAGAGACTATGAACTAAAACAGGTGATGAAATTAATAGAACTAATAATTCTGGGGAACCCAGCAGGAGAATGGGAAAAACAACTTCTCATGAAATGTAACAGGTGACAAGTTGGCAGTATGGCCCCAGCAAAGTGTTTTTGCTTTTATCTCCTCGCCGTCGTCTCTATTCCTTTCCAGCATTAATTGTAACAGCCATTAACACCATTAGCATGCCTGGTGTGAGTTACATTTCAAAGCACATTCGTATGACCCATATGCCACATAACCAGGTCTTTTCTGCCTCTGTTTTCTTTCACACTTGGGGTATTTGGATATGCTTCTACCATGAAAGTAGAAACCAATTTCTTACAAATCATTTATGCACTCCATCTGCAAAACCATGAGACATTTTAATGCTGGTTACCTGGTGTTCTGAGGCTCTGTAACATCTGATTCTGTGCACGGTTTCTTTACCTGCAAAAGGAAAATGACTGCCGGTTATTTTATTTATTTATTTTTACTTTGACACATGCTTCCTTATTATTATTTCACATATATGGGCATCTAGCAAGGTATAATGTTCCATTCTCACTGAACAAGGCATTCTGAGATTAATTTTGACCTAATGTTCAGTACTTTCTATTGACCTGAGAAAAGCTGTACATTTTTAATTTGAATGTAAAATACTTTTTCTTATTTTTCTTATTGCTTATATGCTGATTACATTATTTCCATGCAGCTGGAACTTCTCACAAGTATGTGGATATATATCACTTGAATGACATTCATAGAGTTTTTTGTATGTTTTTTAATATTGTCTTGAAATAAGGTAACACCTTAATGAAATAACTTAAGTGCCCAGAGTCAACCAAAGTACAGGCACGGTTTTAATGCTACCCATCGGTGGTAAATCTACATTGGAGGGAGCCAAAGCATATAAAGAATATTTCAAGTTTAACATTTCAATAAAAGTACACATATTAGTTCAATGTTTAGATCTTAGAGGGACCCCAGTGTGCCAGCCGCACCAATGTTAACGCATTCCTATTTTGCCCTTTAATATAACCCTTTGCAAGATTTAAGTAGTGTTTTCCTTAATAATTTTTAATGTAGTGTTCATTGGATTTTCACATTAAAGGAACAATAACTAATAAGGTAGGTTAGGGTGTATATATCTTATGAAACAATTATATGATACATAATATACACATTTAGCAAAGAATCCCTCAGCTTTTGTTTCTCCGGGTGTTACTGCACTGGTATCCATGACAGTTTGCCAGATGTGGAACCATGGGGGTGGTTCGCTTGACACATTAAATATTTTTTGCCATTTCTGTAACTGTGCATCAGCAAAATCTATTTAAAGTTCTTCTTAGCCTATGAGATTGAGTTACATTGGATACAAACTCATTGGCAGAATTAAAGGGGGCCTGTCACCTATGCAAAATAATCTTCACTTACACTATACAAATTATTTCAGTCATGTTACTTTTAGTCTTGGAATTCACAATCACAGCAAGCAGGTAGCAGCCTTGTGGACACTGTTATTAATGCAAGCTTTACATCATGCCAAAATCTTGTTTATGTGCCAGAATGGGGGACCTGATGTCTATACCCATGAAATGTCTACATGATTAGATGGAAAGAAAGGAGGTGGGGGAATATAAGGAGCTAGGAAGAGCAGAATGGAAAGTGAAAGTAGAGGGGGAAAGACAATATATGATTGACAGCTGAGAGTTTTAAACTAGTTGATAACCGGTATGGACTTTTTAATAAAAAAAGACTTGGGTTTCATGTTTAATTTGAAAGGACTTTTATTATACAGCTTTTAGTAAATCTTTCCTATACAGCTGACAACCCCGTTAAACCTGTTAACCATGTAAAGTTTGCAAGAAGTCAACTCTACTGCTTAAAAGCTCAGTTGCCTGGCTTCTGAACAGTTTATTCTCCAGAAAAGTGCATGCTAGATGCTCAAGTGCCCTTTAGCTTATACAAATATATTCCAATTATATTTAACTCATTTCAAATCATTAAAACATTTCTTTTATAAATGGCATGCATTTTATGAAACAGCTGATAGTTTTCTTTAAATTAGTATAGGTTTACAAATTGAATCACAGTAGACATTGCTTCTATTTTTGCACTAATGCTTCCTGGCAATGACTGCATATTATCACTGTCTTGGGCATGTACTCAACTGCTGTAAAGGGGATTTGTTTTTCTAGTTTTGGATGAACATAGCATTAGCCTGCTCCACTGTCTAGCCTGTAGTGTATTTAAGTGGAAGACTGCATAAATCTTACTGTTAGTAACAAACACTCTCGCTGTTTATGATGTCTGAATGAAATTATGTTGTTTTACAGTTTAGAATTGTTGGTTAACTGTCAGAACTGAAATAGAGAGAGAATCCAAGACATTTTGCTTTCTTCTCCCTCTAATTGCAGACTTCTAGACCTAGTAATATTTCCTTTTCCTTCAAAGCATTATTATCTATTCATTCAGGTACAATGATACCATATCCCATATATACTTCAGCACCTTTACTGGGTCATAAAGGTATGGCACCAGAGCCATTCCTAGAAACCGAGCCCAGGTATCACTGAGTCATTTCCCTGGCCAGCTTCCTCACATTTGGTGAAAATGTCTCTTTGCATTAATCCACTCAATGTAAGCACCTTGGTATCAAAATTAAATATGCAAATGCATGTACAAAAACAATTGATTACAATATGTAAAGCCTCTAAAGCAGGAAACATTCTGTTTCAATGCTTTTGATTAAAGCAGAAGTATTCTACTGTCACTTCAATAACAGATTCACTGGCAATAACAGAATCAAACTTTAACTGATATAGAAAAATATTACTGAACTCTCATTGGTTGCATTGATTTTCTAGTGGCTTTAATAATACACAGTAATGAAAAAAGATCATTATCTAAAATGTTGCCACAAAGTTACTAGGAAACAGATACTGTCATGTTTCAGATGGTGAATTTGATGTTGAGTTTTAAACCAAAAGGGAGAAATTGAAAAGAAAAATGAAAGTCCTCAAAACTTGAAGTTTAAAAAATTGGTCAAATTCTCCAATATTGACTGATATTGAATTTCTCAAAATGATTAGATTAGAAAACAAACAAACTCAGTATATTGCGCTAACACTAAATAAATCATAATGGCCATTTGAACCAAGGGTGAATCCAGGTTTAAAATAACAGAATGTCAGGGAGGGTTACCTAAATTATAGGAATATTTTAGGAAATTTGGGGTCACCCCTGTAATAAGCAAATGTCTTGTTTGTCTTGCAGAAATAGCATGTGACATGACAGTAAACAGCATATGTGGAGGATGTAGAGAAAAAAATATCCTGTGCTATAAAATTAATACTGTAATGTGTGCAATTTACTGACGAAAAATGAGTGCAAATTGCACTTCAGATGCTTACAACTTTTATAAGAGCACTTAAACATCATCCATGATATTAGACAGGTTCATGTAACTTAATCTAATGTCCCATGACATCAACATCATATAGCAAATCATGCCATGTTCACTGTCCAAACGGCAAGAAATGTGCTCCATTTACTTCTACTATGTATGCAACAGAATTGATTTGAAAGGATATTCAATAGTAACCAACCCTTTGTGGTTTCAGCAATTAAAAAGCCACTGCTAGTGTAACTATCAAATGCAGTCTAGAGTGATCTAGACAGAAAATGTGTCCAGAATGGTAGGTACGGTGAACCAAAATGAAACACATTTATAATTGTAATTCCACCTTTGTATTTGTAGATCAAGGTTGACAAAATATAACAAATGATTATGATATACAGAGCATTTGCCATTAACCCCTACTGTGAATTAAAAAGTCTTTTACTATGACCATCTTATAACCATGCTTCCTATTCATGCAGCAATTTAAACTTCGAAGTGAGTTCTTATATCATTTAAAATCCAAAAGTCAAATAAAGTCTGAACCATGCAGTTTGCATCCTTCCAATTACCTGTATTTATAGCATTATAAGAAGTAACCTTTGACATCAAGCAATAGGTTTATAGGGTACCAAATGTATCTCTTATTTCTGTAGCAATTAATAAATAGGTCTTTAGAACATAATATCTTGTCATTGCATCTACCTACTGCTGCCTCCACTAAAAGAAAACCTCCTACTGCATCACTGTATTTATACGTCAGAAATAAAGCCATGGAACAAAGCAGTATTAACAAGACCTAGTTACTCCTCTGCTGTCACCGCTGCCCTCTTGTGTTTAAATATACCATAGTGACCATATTCTTTGTACTTTCTCTGCATGTGTGGTGTCAGGACTAGTATCTAGGCCTATTTGGGAATATAAAGGCTAAAATGCAGTTTGAGAGCAATTATAGCCGCTGTCCTTATTAATACTGGTGGCATTGGCATTGCTAGCCTTACTGAGTTTTACTAGTAACATATCATATCCAGAGTTAAATGTAATCATATAATAGACATATTCAATAAATGAATAGTAGAATAATATACCTTCTTCTGGGTTCAAAAATGACCTCAAAGTTTTCTGTTATGTTTAAAATGTTGGGCCAGTGACTTTGTGCTCTCATACTTTAATAGCATGCTTGGCAACTCTGAAAACCCTACAGAATCAGGGTATAATAAATCTCAAGTATGATGTAGTCAAAGTTTTTCCAAAACACTGTTTAACTCATTCTGTATTGCATTATTTGTATGTATTTTTTATGGTTTAAATTACAGAATTAAATAATTAATAGGAGAGGGTCAGAACAAACAGATAAGCAATAAAAAATAAATAATAATTGATTTTGGTACAGTTGAGTTTAGATGAGGAAAAAAAATTATTTATGTGTATAAACCTGGTTTGAATAATACATTCTTGAAAATGCAAATACAAAACGCAATTCGCCTCATCCACACAAAAACTCTTAAGGGACGATATTTAGATCAAGATCAAGTTCAATAATTTCTATACATTGGGTTGGTCATAAGAGGTAAGGAGAGGAGGGAGAATAGAAAATTTTTTATAATGAATAGGTGAACTAAACAACATATTTTAAAAATAGCGCATATCCATTTCAAAATGAGTTTATTTTCTAATGACTTCAGCAGATGAAATAAATCAGGTTTTACTTGGATTACACAGTTTCAAACGAGTCTGCCTGCAAAGTGTAAAGGTGTCCACATACAAAAAAGTTTCTTTTAAAAAGCGTTTTTGTTATATATTTAATATCAGAACTATAAAAGTCTGGAACAATGGCAAAAACATTTTTTTGGCTGTGTGTAGTATTCTCATACAATTCTTATACTGAGAATAAAAACTAACCTTATATGAACTATAAAGTATAAGTAGATTTTTTTTTCTTTGTATATCATCACAAAAGGATTTTAAGATAACAGAATTTCAGCTGTCACAAAAGGCAAAAGC
Source organism: Xenopus laevis (assembly GCF_017654675.1). Classification (NCBI taxonomy): domain Eukaryota; kingdom Metazoa; phylum Chordata; class Amphibia; order Anura; family Pipidae; genus Xenopus; species Xenopus laevis. Next base: position 73,706,781 of record NC_054379.1, on the reverse strand, counting down.
ATTTGCACAAATATCATGATTCTGGGACTTAGGATACTTAGCTTTTCCATTTCAATAATATGTACTGTAAATAATTGTGTGTTTTGTATGTAAAAGGTAAGTTTGGAATTAGATTAGCAAGAAAGGATAGGTGTTCTGTTCACCAGGGAATGTTTAATAAAACTACCTTAAACCAGTGACTTCATGAGTAAATTCAACATTTTTAGTAACATAGTTATCAATAATTTGGCATATTTTAAGTTAGCAAACAAAATTTTGTAGTTAAGAAAAACATACAGAGGACATATTAATCACTTTAACAATAAAATATGGTTTTAAGATTTGAAGAAAAGATTGACTTCTAACCTTCTCTGAATTTGTAATGCTATGTATGTGCTAACAAAATAATTCCATTCAAGCACGCAAAAGGCATAATGCTAGAAAGTTAATACCATGTAATACAATATTAGTTTTGCATTGTATAGAAAAGGATTTTATTGAGGCATTTTGATTTACTTGCCACAGATCTTATCTTTCACAGCTAGCCACAGAGGCTCCTGGTATTAATAGAACTATTCTTAACCCTGTGTAAGCTGTGATGCTAGAACTGTACTGCCAAGTAAGCATATTACACGCACATGCACTAATAAACATGCACAGAAATACCCTATTTTCTAAACCTCTTTACTTATTTAATTTTTGGCTAAAATAACAATTTATAATAATTTATATTTATAGAAATAAGAAACTAAAAATCTAAAATATAGTATAAGAGATGCAAATTACAAAATGATAAAAACAAATTTGCATTTTTAATAAATATATGTTCATATTACATGTCAAATGTTAAATTCAATGCCAATCAAAACAACTATAACAATATATTACATAAAAATATATGCTACATATGTGTTTTTATATCACATTTACTAATGTTCAACACAATAAGTACAATTAAATAGTAGAAGCCTGCAACCAAATGCAGGCTTATGCTACATTTATAGTACTATAGTAGTTTGTAGTCCAAATAAAATAAGGCATTATTATTTGAATTTAAGCATATTAAGCATAAAACTACATGAATATCTACAAACACCTTCTTACCCTCACACAGACAATACACAAATGCCAACTACACATGTAAGTTGCTCTATACTGCTTGAAATACATGCAGATCAGATACATCAAGATAAATAATTACAACTAGTGGAAAATAAGTAAGTTAGTCAAGGACACTTTAGGTAAACTGCTAGTGTGAGACCCAGGGAAAAAGCATGTAACATAATCCTGCTGTTTGCAGCTCATCAGACCCTACGAACTAAACTGAAGAAGTTATTGGCTGTAATAATTTAGCATGCCTTTCTTCCAAATCCGTTCCTCGAACAATGCAATCCTGAAGGGGATTAAATCGATTTTCACAGATGAACACTACACGATTTTACAGCTTTTTTACCTTAATAATGTGACCTCTAGTTTCCAAAACTGACCAGCTGCATTACAAATTAATGCCTGCATACAATACGGAAGATAGTTATTAAATGTTTTGTACTATATAAAATTAGAAAATCCTAACCTAACAACAGAGGAAGTTAAAATTTTTTAACATATTTCACACCTGAATATGTTGATAAATGGCTCCAGCCTGTTCCCTGACAAGTTACACTTAACTCCCTTGAAATAAAAACTCAGTCGTACACAAGTGTTCCATGTATTATTATTATTATGAAGAACCAGTTATTTTCTACTAATGCAGTTGTCTGAATGCTACAGCACCATGTTAGGGATCTGCCGTGAAACCAGAATCCCGGAAAGAGTGCCATACCAACCATTTCAAAAGTAAGTGTATAAATGCTAATTCTAGATTATGTTTCACACAAAAATGTGCACAAATAAATATGCGGGTATGGTGTGAATTGTATTTTAGGTGTCAGAAATTAGGCATGTGATCAAGCCAAACAGCTGTCTGTGTATTCTAATACCTGCTACACTAAACTGAAATGCAGGGCAGATGGAAGCTAATTTATAGAGCAGTTATAAAGAGAGAGAGAGAATTTAGCCTGACTTGAAACTAGCATAATTTAGCATGTAAAATCCAACATTTTACCAAAAAAAACATATATTTTAAAAAAAATAAATGTTCTTCTTGAAAAACAGATTCAGGTATATCACCCAGAGCTATTTAAAGAAAATACTAGTGTATAAGCAATTAAAACTATTCATTCATGTTCATATTGAAAGGCAAGTTGCTATTAAATTGTTACAACAGCAGCATGTAAAATTCAAAACTGCTTACCTTTTAAATACAGATGCAGTCATGGAAGCTCAGTGGATTATTTTAAGATATTAAAAAAAAGAAAACAAAAGAAAAAGGATGCTCATGTCCGGCGTGCCATTAACAAAAACAATCCAGTTGTGAGGTGCCAGTAATAGAGAGGGTGCTAGATTTCAGTATCACAAGGCAGTGTGTTAGCTGTCAGTATTGTCTTGATTCCAGTAGTGCTAAGACACTTTGTCCTCCCTTGAGCTGTCACTGTGCTGCTAGCTTCTTGCAGTTATTTAAGTTAACTAAAGAGGCGAACTGCATAGTAAACAAGTCATGCTCAAACCAATGGCTTTCCACACCCTTCTGTTTATAGTAAGAAGACTTGCTCTCAGAGGTCACCACCATCAACAGCTCCTGTCTTTCAGTGGGTATCTGGTGTGCTGTATGTATCCCAAGGCTCTTTTTATCAAGTCACCTTTCTCAGAGTCTGCTCACCGGCTGTCACAATGACGCATCTACTGCTTATTGTTTTAGATCTCCATGAACTATCTGTGTCTGCATACATTTATTAGTTTGTTTATAAATAAATATTCCTTAAAATTCTCTTTTTTGTGTGTATGTTATATATATAATAACAGCCTTCCATGTGTGCACTTATAGCCCTGCAAGGCTGACTTTCATGAATTCAATCCTATATTTTTGGATTTAGTTTAATTTATTTTTTTATCTCATCTGTGTAAATTCTACTTTAAATTATTATAATTACCACCCAAAATATTGCCAGTTTTCAATTTTTACTTATTGGATAATTACTTTATAGGAAAAAAATATATTTATAGATATGTTAACATAAAATAAATGTAAGATGATGGAGCAGATTGCCATGAATATGTGAGAAATGAATTCACATTAATATATTCTGAAGTACCTTACATTTCAAAAGATTTACACAATACATTTATTAATATGTTAAAGTTACAGACTGATTAAATATTTTAAAGTATATCTTTCTATTCTATGCTATAATGTTTAATAGTTGAATTTCGATATATATGAAGGCTATACAATAATGCAATTTGCCTTTAAAAATTCTGCAACATTAGAACTTGATTATTCCAAGCTGCTTTTGTCAGTCAGACAATTGCACCTGTGGTACACCCCCTCCACAGGCCACCAAAGTGGTGAGGTGTATAAAAAGTTCTTTTGTCTGCTACCTTTGCAGATTATATCTTGACAGTTACGTTTGTAAAAAAAGGGATGCAATAAACATTACATTCAAATGTTGGTTTTGAGCATGGAAAGCTACATTAAATAATATATTTCCCCAGGCTTCAGAGGGTAGGAGAATTCAAAATAGCACAATGATTGCACCCTGGCCACTTAGATAAAAAATTTTAAATTTATTCAGCGATACAATATGAAGAGGCAAAGGTTTCATTTAATTTTCTAACAATCACTTTTTTTTATTTTTCTGATCTCTTTTATAATGTTAGAATCCACTTGCCATACAATATTCAAAAACATGTATGGTCATTGCTTGAAACATGATATGCATATCTTTATGTTTTACTGTGACAGGGATAGCAAAGTAAAAGCAAGACATATGTCAGGGAGCAGAGGAGACCCTTTTTGTGTTCAGCATGCAATATGTTAGGATGATTAACCCATACATTCCCTTAGGAGCCACTGGAGCCACTGGAAAACTTAGTCCCTCTAAAGAAAAATGAGTATTCTGAATTGTCAATACCTGCTGGTGATTTTCATTGGGGAAGAAGGGTGTTAGAATTCAGTGCTGTGGTTGAGGTCTACTACCCCATAGAGTAGAACAATATTTGACTGATCAAAGCAAAAAAAGAAAATGTCATCATATTCAGATCCTTTATCTATGAATTAAAATACTCTCTTGCCAATCCAGTCCAGTGTTAACTGGACTATATATATATATATATATATATGATGGATCATCACACATTGCTTATAAAAAATCCTAGGCATATAAAATGATAAAGAAATGTTTTTCGCTGGAGTTTAGGAATAAACCACAAGGATTATCTGACAGAGAGAGCACCATCAATTCCATAGTTGAAAGAAAACCCCTACAATAGAGCAGTAATTTTATCAGCATAACATATGACTAACTTCTACTTGTCAGCAACTGGATAACACACATTTCATTTTCTGGCTTTACTACAGCTATGATAATTGTTAGCCTCGCTCTAGCCAGGCATTGAAACCCCCCCAGCGTACAGATTCACTGTATGTATGGTTACTATGACACAAACTGCACAAGCAGGATTTCAGTTATAACAGTGCACTAAGGTCAAAGTTCTTCTATTTTAAGAGGACTGATCTCAGGCAGTGAAGCATTTCCATCATACATGGCAGAAGTGCAGTTTGAAGAGCTGTTAGTGTGTGTCTTATTACCTGTTATTAAGTTACATGTAAGTCTGGATGCAAAATGTTAAGTTCTTAATAAACTATTAAAAACGCCAAAAATATGCACTGCAAATATTACTGTGAATATTACTTAAGTTATGTGCTTTTAAACTCATCTTAAACTTGTTAAGACCAGTTGCTTCATATAGATAGTTTTTGTCACTACTTTGCCTATCGTTCGACTATTCGACCATTCGATAGTCGAAGTACTGTCTCTTTAAAAAAAACTTCGACCCCCTACTTCGCCAGCTAAAACCTACTGAGGTGCCATGTTAGCCTATGGGGAAGGTCTCCATAGGCTTTCTAACAATTTTTAGGTCGAAGAAAAATCGTTTGATCGATGGACTAAAATCCTTCGAATCAAACGTTTCGAATGATTTAATCGTTCAATCAAACTATTTGCGGTAAATCCTGCGATTTCGATATTCGAAGTCGAAGGATTTACATTCGGCAGTCGAATATCAAGGGTGATAACCCTCGATATTCGACCCTATGTAAATCTGCCCCTAAGTGTCAGTAATCCTGCAGGTGAGTTGAAGCAGTCATTTCTAGTGATGGCCGAATTTATTCGGCAGGTGCTAATCCGTTTTTTTTTATGCTGGCGCACTTTTGCAAGCGAATGTGCGCCGGCGTCCAAAAAGACGCTGGCATCAAAAACGGACGCCGGCATCAAAACGGACGCCAGCATCAAAAACAAGACGCTGGCGGCGTTTCATTAATTTTTCGCTGTTTCGGGAATTTCGCAGGAAATTTGCAAATTTTTCAGCAAAGCGAAACGCCCCAAATTCACCCATCACTAGTCATTTCCTCCTAAATAATTACAATAGATAAAAATAATTAATTGTTGATCTTTAATGCATGAATTGAAGTGCTGTCTATAAATAGGATTGTTACTTAGAGACTCAAGATGGCGCTGTTTCTCCAGATGAATATACACACACACACACGCGGCTCTGGTAGCCCAGAAATAGTTTGAGTGAAAGTTACACCTGCAGCACATTTTCGGCACCAGTTTTTGTCACCACTACAATGCTCAAATGACAGATAGTCGTCTGACTTGAGTTAAAACTCATAAAACATGATTGATGGACTCAGTAAGACAGTATTGGCAGTTTAGATTAGGACGTGGGAGCCATCTTTTCACAAGGCCAGGGCTTTGCCTTTATATTATTAGAAATTTCTCCCAGGCCTGAAGGAGTCATTAATAATTATTTATGTCCAAGCATCCTATTCTGGGGGATTTTAAAATCTTTAATGACAGCTCGCTAAGATAAATGGTATGTTTAAAATTAGCAGCAATGTATGTAATGGGATACCATACATAACTGTTTAACATAATGTTCAGTGAGAGAATGTTTAAATTTAATTCTTATTGTCCTTCAATGCAAAAATGGTGCAGCATGAACACAGATTTTTTTTCTGTAGAAGGGATATATTAATACATTAATCCCGTAAATTACTAAATTTAAATATATGCATTCTCAAATGTCATATGTATAACAGAAGGAGGGTGCCGTACTGTTTTGCACCAAAGATATTGTATAAAAATAGCTAGAGTCTAAATAATCCAGGAAAAGGATGAATATATCAAGTAAAGAGATACCCTCACAAAAAATAAAGATTGATATTAAAAATGCATGGCATAATGCAGAACAGTAAAAACTCCATAGTGTGTGTTTTAACTATAGCATCCAGTATGTTCTACTTGCTGGCAGGAAAGTGTTGAGAACTATAGTTTTGCAAAAGCTGTATCACCAAAGGCTGCCTATCCAGCATCATAAATTACAAAATATACATAAATAATAACAGATTTCCTAAACAGCTGTAATTATTATCTGAATTTGCATCAGCACCAAGGATAGCAGTGCATGGCTAAAATATAAGTTGGCCACGCTCGTATTGGTGGTACATAATGAGAAATATGAATTAAGGTGAAAATGTGTTTACTAGACCCCTTATAACAGCTGCTATTTTGAATAGGCTATTTGTGCATGTTTTCTCTGAACACCTTTTTACCTTGCCCTTTTTGGTCCACCCTACTAATTTTATAGCCACTACTGGCAGTAAATGCATGCATGTAGTTACTATTTAATACAGATATTTGTATTATGATTGTGCAGAAAGGAAAGTCATTGCATGAATATATGAACACATTACACAGTGACATTATATTTATCTAGCATGATGTGATATCACATGCAGCAAGCTGTCGCTTCTTCCTAAAGATTTTAGTGTTTGCTGCAATTAATACAGCAAAACATTTATTGTTGGTTCGATTATTACCTATGACACTAATCCCTGCACCTGGCACCTGCACATGGGAAAAAACAGCAGCAACTTTTTTCCCATGTTTGGGCTCAGAGATAGATTTGCAAAATTGTCAGGACTTCCTTTCTTGTGTAACTGCTTTAGGGTTGCCAGATATCGTAAAATATCAATAACACATCACTGACAAAATATTATGTAGTAATCCTGAACAGTCAACATCTATGGAAATTTTAATTACTTGAATAGTAGAATTGCTTTTGCCTTATTTTATTACATCAGATTAGGTTCAGCTGGTCCTGTACTGTAAAAGAACAAGAACAAAAAGAATATAGCAGGACAACTGGCACTTCACTCTTCTGTGCTAGATCGGTAGAATGTTGGCAGTAAACAAACAGTTCATTGGTGTGTAGGAAAGTCATGCAAGTTGTACCACAATGATGGTAAAGCTGACAATACAATAACTGTGAAAAGAAACTACTATAAACAACTCCTGCTTCAGCATATCATACCCTCCTTATATGCCCTACAGTACATCACATGTCTTCTGCATCACAGACTTAGATGCCCCTATAATGCAACAAAACTTTATTGGCCCTCCTAGATCTTTATCACAAAGCTTCACAGCAGCCAATCACATATCGCTCAGTGCCCAATAACACAGCATCATCAAGCTCCTATGCATTTCAGAACTCAGCCTCACAGTGACATTTAGGGTGTTATTTACTAAACTCTAGCCAGGTTTTTTGGGGCAAAACTGAAATTAGTTTGTTTTTGTTTTTTTAATTTTTGAGATTTATTAAAGCCAGACCTGCCGAGGTTGTGTATAAGTCAATGACAGAGGTCCCATCTGTTGTCTACATCGGAAATAGCCCAAAAATCGAATCATTTTGGGCAAAAATCCGGGCTTTTCAGGAAACGAAAATCGAGCGGTTTGACAAATAACAAAAAGCTAGGGAGCCACAACTTTTGTTATGCAAAATACTGCATGATGTATTTTCTAAGCTGTTAAAAGTATTCTAAATTTGGCTTATCTGCTTCTTGAAGTTGTTGCTGCACAATAAGAAAATCTATTTAAAACACTGTGAAACAAGGTTTTTCAGGTAACTGTTTCCTGGCAAGCACTGGCAAAAGAACTTTTCATCTGATTGCAAAATTAATCTAAGCAAGGCTTTTTTGGCACCTTAATGCAGTGTTTTTAGGCTATTTAACCTAAAGGGCCTGACTTTAAGCATTGCTTTGATTTTAACTTTGTAAAATGTCTTGTGTGCCTAGGGTTGTATTTTATGCAGTGAAATGTCAATTGCCTAGAAATGGTGCTCTATATTTACCCCAAAACAATTTGCCATGATGAAGCTGCCATGATTCCTTTATTGCTTTTTCACTCTGTCCCAGTAAAATGAATTAACCCAGCCACTTTATGCAGATAATAATTAAATCTCCTGTTTCCCTACCCTTTGTATAGTGAGGTAGTGAAAATGGGAAACAAATAAGTGAGGGTCTCATGGGTTTCCCATGATGTTAGTGATGCCTTGATATTAATAAATAAACACAAAGGGCCAGATTCAAGTCAGTGCGAAAAAGTTATTTCATGGTTTATCACGTGACAACTCGTGGACGACATTCAATTTAAGGAGAAAAAACATTTCTCCTATTACAGTTCCAGAGATACCTTTTTCTGAATTGATTTGCATCTCAAATTGAATATCGTCCATGACTTTTCAAGTGATAAACCTTTGTCTCACTAAATTGAATCTGGAGTTGGAGCTCTCTAATGTCTTTTTAAGGCATAGCTAAATAAGAACAGATACACTGTCTATTTTAAATAAACCTCTGGAGGTAATAGGTCTTATATCACTAAATTTTAATGTCCTTAGCAATGAATTGTTAAAGTAAGCCCTAATAATGCATTTCTGTATAACACATGAGATCTTTGCATTAAGAGCCTTGCAAGGCTTAGCAATATTTTGATAATCGTTTGTGCTTAGTCGCATGGCTGCATCTCAAGGTCAGGAGAAGAAAATTACCAAGGGGATATCATATAACTTTTTTTTTTTTACAAAAATGTGTTAACCCTTTTGGTGATTGAGAACCAAATGCCTAGGGGGCTATACGCCATTTGCTTTCTTTACTTAAGACATACATTTTAAATATAATTCTACTTATTACAGCCTTAGGTGAAAGCAGGGAAGATCATACTGAGAGACCAATAGAGCTGCTCTTCCCACAATGAAAAGATATTCAAGACAACTTCAAAAGAACCAGGGCTATTGTTTAGCTGGCGTCAGCTGAAGGGGATGTCGGGGGGGGGGGAGAAAATGTATTGCTATGAGACAATGCACAGAAGACCCAGCAAGAGCATCTGATAAACAAGTAAGTCATGTTGGCCATTTATCAGAAAGGTAAGCAGTTGCCTGAAAGGGAGGGTATTTTTCTTGCAGGGCATCTGAGAAGAAGTAATGCCCTAAAAGGGGTGGTTTACTTTTAAATTAACTTTTAGTTTCTTGTAGAATGGCCAGTTCTAAACAACTTTTTAATTGCCTTCATTAATTTGTATAGCTTTTGAATGATTTGCCTTCTTCTTCTGACTTTCAAATGGGGGTCACTGACCTCATCTAAAACCAGCTCTGTAAGGCTACAAATTTATTGTTATTGCTACTTTTAATTACTCATCTTTCTATTCAGGCCCGCACCTATTCATATTCAAAGCAATGCATGGTTGCTAGGGTTATTTGGACCTTGGTTACTAGATTGCTGAAATTACAAACTGGAGAGCTGTTGAATAAAAAGCTAAATAACTCAAAAAACATAAATGATGAAAAATGAAAACAAAATGCAAATTGTCTCAGAATATCACTCTCTACTTCAAACTAAAAGTTAACTCAAAGGTGCACAACGTCCTTAATTACTGAAAACACTTTAACTTTTTTATTTTTACAATAGATACAAATCACTTATACATTTCCAAATCATATCCGCATCTCTTTCATTTAAAGCAATTGAAAATGTGTGTCGTGGGTTTAGCAGAATGGCAAGTATAATACAAGGATGGGCTCTTGTTCAGTTCCAACCTAGCAGCTTTCGCTGGAAAAAACATAAGAACCTACATGAGTGTGCCCTAAATTTGCCAACTCACAATTGCTACATATGCCTTAGTATTTATGGGTGAATTTGTTTACATGGAAAAATGCATTCATATTCAAAAATCATATTCATAATTCAGCCTGGAGTCATACAGCATCATCCCACAAGATTATTTTAATTCATCTCTTTCAGTGTGTATCAGATCATCAATAGTTAATAATGACATAATTAATGACTGACCCTGCCTGGTTTGAAGTTGCTGTAATTTTTAGTAAAGATCTTCAAGCATTTCTGCTTAGCAAGTGAGTAAAGATTACCAACTGCAAGTCACTGATCATGCAGGACTGCAAATACATGTCTTGTAGAAGGCAAGTATACTAATGAAAAGAGTGAGAACCTCAAGAGTTTAATTTAAAGCTTTTAACCCTGGTTTTTCAAGAAGATCATATTTTAAGTGTTAGACTAGTCTACTATTTCTATTTGTGGATGATGAGTTTTAGGGGCCAGGGTCAAAGAGAAGCAACAAAGCTTTACAACAAAACAAGCCTAAGATGTATTAATAGGCAAATCCTTCACTGTATGCTGTAACAACAATGTATTTGTATCTTACTACCAGTGTTAGACTGGCCCACTGGGATACCAGGAAAACTCCCGGTGGGCCCTTCTGCTAACCTAATGATTTGCCTTGTATGTCTATACCACAGCCATTCTCCCATTTCTAAGAGAGAAGAGAGGAAATGGAGGGAAGTATGGTTGATAATATGTAAAGAGAAGTGATGAGAAATGTGTAGAAAAATGTGAATAAAGAAAAAAAGGATAATTTGGAGAGTGGGCCCATGCTCTAAGGTTTTCTGGTGGGCCCCAGACATCCCAGTCCAACACTGATTACTACAAAACCATGATTTGTTATGTAAGGCAGTTGAAGGTACTGTATGTGGTCGAGATTACCACCATGAACCCACACTCTTATTTAATCTATGTTAAGACTAGTAAATTATGTGAAAATAGACATAACTTGCAAATGTTAGATAAAAGGTGAATGTGAGCAGGACATGGATGTGCCATTTCATTCCCTATAGTTTTGTGCTAATTAAATGTTGCAACATTGAGTGCCTATGTGGTGCTAGTATACATGACAGCAAGCAGGTACTTTTGTATGCTGTTTTAATGGTTACATTTGCGATTAGTGCTCAGCATCGCCTGATAAAACCCAAAAACCCAAATGGATCAAGTTTTCGGCAAAAAAACCCCTCAAATCACTCAAATCATTTGAGTTTTCGTGCAAAACCCTCAGAAAAAAACTTGAACATCATACAGGCTGTTAACATCTTCAAATGATTCAAGGGACCCCTGCCATTGATTCCTACATGACCCGACAGGTTTTAGACATTGTATTTTCAGATTCAAGCAATTTTCAGGGTCAGGGTAAAATAAATCTTGAAAATACTTTTTTTTTTAACCCAAAAAAATGTGAATTTTGACCAAAAAATACAACTCGAAGACTCGAATTGTTGTGGAAAACACAACTCAAACCTTAATAATATCTGCCCCTAAGATATAAATGTGGATGTTGAAAACCAGCAACTAAATGTAACTTTCACTTATGTGTATGACAATGTGTATTTGTTATCAGTGGTATCTTTAGTTAAAGAGATACTGACACCAGAAAATAATCTTTTTTTTATATCAAAACATTGTCTTTGAATGATATTTATAATTTTGCCATAAAAGTATTTGCCTGATGCTTTTACATTACCCTTCTTACCCCCATATGAGGGGGCTGCCATATTTGTAAAGCAGTAGTCTGTTAGCATTAGAAACTCTAACTGACAGGCTAAGAAGGGACAGTCAGGTTGGCAAAACAGTCAGGGTTAGGAATGTCAAATAACAATTACTTACAAAAGCAAAACTATCAGTGAAAAACGATAGACCCATAGGTAACTTTTAATGTAGATTGATATTTTGAAAATAAACATTTTAGTGTCAGTATCACTTTAAGATCATTATTTGAGATCTAGATTTATGTAGATTTACAATTATTTAAACCTATTGAAGCATTTAAAGGGGGGTTGGGAAGGATGTGATCTGGTTATTGGAAGGGTCAGTGAGAAAAACAGATTTTCCCTAGATTAATTTTATCCCTGTGAATTTATTAAAAGCTTCAATCAGTCTTACAGCCACCTGCAGATACGGTCTGTGCTTGCCTGTCAAAGAAACACTTCATTTGAGAAGAGCACATTTTCTTCCAGAGTTGTACAAAAGCTCAGATCCTGTCACATCACATGCTTGAAGATCCTTAAGGTTTGCTCAGTAGCTATGTCACAGTAAAATAAAGCAGAATGGAACAGTCTTAACTTCCTCCTACAGAGATCTATGGATAGCAGAAAGTCACTTTGATGGCAAAGGGAGGCATATAAATACGAAGTGTAACCAATAAAAAACCTGCAGCTTATGTACATGTTCTAAAAAAGGTCAATAACTTTAGTACTTTAAATAAATTGTAAAAGAAACAGTTTGACTCAATATTAGACAAAATAGATAAAACATAAATGATTTACCAAAAGAAAGAATAATTATTAATGACCTTAATGTCCCTGCTTAAAATTACATACTAACAAACAATTGTGGACTTATGCAATATATGGTCAATATTTTTGTTCGTGCTGTGTAAAACATGCATACTCCTGTTAACTCCTATATCTGCTAGATTGCATTCCATTACTGATAATTAATACTTATCATTCACTATTCCTCTGACAAATTTGCAACAGCAGGGCACTTTTCATAAGGGTTTGGGTTTGTATACAGTACAGTATGTCATACTAAACACTAAAGTCCATTGAGAACAATGAACAATGCCATATTTTCTAATGAACATTCTCAGGAAACTATTGAGGAGCTAAATTTTACCTAGACATACGGTATACTGTTCCTTTTAAAAAATCATCTTGGAGAGTCACATTCATTTTTAAGTAGCCATTGTTATTTTGAAACTAATTTGGAGAAGCTACTCTCTGCTTGGTGTCATGTTTTCATTCTTTTTATTATAAAGATTTAATAGTTGTTTGGTTTTTACTGATAGTGCCTCCCTGGAATCAGCAGAGTATATAAAAGTGCTAATAAGTGATTTAATGAAGTTAGCATAATGTGCCCCTAATTGTTGCTAGTGTCTCAGGCTTACAGATAAGTAAGAGTTCACAATACACGAAGATCAACTGAAAAGGGCAATTGATTAAACCTTGTTCTCACACAATTGCTCTGAAGAACCAGAAAAGTAAGATCAAGTGGTTAAAAAGCTCTACTGTTCTGAACTTTTTAATACACTAAACCCAAAAACTATAGATAATATAGACTTTATAAATAAAACACTAGGTACAATGCATGTTCAACAAAGATCCCCTTTATTGTGCTCATAATAAAACAGATGTATACTGTGCCTTTTAACTACTGCCAAAATTGCATGGCAAACATCACACAATTCCAAGAAGAAAAATTGCAGTGGTTGTATGTGCCAAATATATTCACTATTTTTATTTATTTAGTGTTGTCTCCTGCAGCATGTTACAGAATAAGGGGATACACCTACAATATATGCACAGTTACAATTAGGGTCAGACTGGGCCCAGACCCGCTCCAAAAAGACTGCGCTGTGAAAACTCTACACCCCCCTGCTTGTCGTGCACCGGTACTCACCGGCGGGGGAGGCACCAGGGGATGCAGAGGGGCAGAGCTGTATTTAAGCCTGGGGAGGGGGTGAGGGCCTTGATGGAAAGCCACTCGTGAGCCCCTGCTGGCCCAGACCCACTCCACACAGCCCGCCTGCGTTCCTGACCTCCACCACCCCCCGTCTGATCGAAGACATGGCGAGCACTGGTAGTCGGGGGGGCTGAGTGAGTAGAGCAGGATTTGCATCTTGGGAGGGAGACCTGAAGGGGGCCATGGGGGGCCTGATTCGGCAGCACCGGTGGGCCCAGACCCCCCCAGTCCAACACTGGTTACAATTGCATATTGTTAGCAAACAATAGGGTGAGGGCCTGCTATCTATCTATCTATCATCTATCTAATATATATCCCACTGTCTCTCTCATCCCCCTCTCTCTCTTTCCATATATCTCCAATAAAACATCCACAACTCGTATAGCTTCTGAGCCTTTAGCAAAAAAAAAATCAACCTGGGTGGACATAATACGGTAACTCTATTCTCAATAATCCCTTATATTCACCAACTACAAAAAATACACATCTGCTAAGTATTTTACACACCATTTGCCTTCAATAAAGCATAAGAAAGATGTCTTTACTAATTTACCTACTCATATCTTCTTCCCAGTCATACAAAATATCAGATTCTGAGAACAGCTCTTACAGCTGCTTTAAATGATCAAAATTGTTTCTAAAACAAAGTGGCTGCAATTCTCCATTTTCCTTACATACTGCTGTCTCATAGCAAAAAAGTATTGATACCTGTAACCTTGACTTAACTGGCTGGTCTAACCTACTTTTATTAGAAACAGACTTGGTTTCTGTTGTTTTCAACTCCGACACATTACAAGGAAACATTATGAACAATAAAGCTATAAAACTTCATGCAACATTAGGGGAAATAGTGTGCTTTATACTGCAGCTTATTTTTGCTAAAGGATATATTTATAGATGTAAGCTTGGTTTGAAGTTTCCTAGAAATAAAATACCTAGGCTGTCCAACTGGAGGCAGGTCTCCTAGGATTTGAAATGGTCTCCAATGTAGCCAAGACCCACACAGACTCATTTATACACAAGAATAAAACATGGAAAGAGAACAATATAGATTAAAATATAACTATAACTAGATAGATCGATCGATCGAGAGAGAGAGAGAGAGAGAGAGATAAATAGATACTATAAACTCAGTTGTACAAATCAGTCACTTTGGCATGATATGTATTTATATGATCACTAAATAACTTTTTCATTAAAATTTTTTGATGGTGCCTGTAGAAATAACCAAATAATTCATCTGCACCCAGAGAAGTGGGTGTGGATTGCACCCCTCCATTTCGGAAAGCAGGAGCGGAACTAGGTGGGGGTGGGCCCTGGTGCGGGCCGTGCATCCCCACCCTCGTCTGTGCGCGTTTTCTTTGCGGCTGCAGCTGATTTCAGCTGGCTGCAGCACACACGATCTGCATGCGGTGGTGCAGACCCTGGCCCAGTTGCACCCCCTGCTCCTCCGGTAGTTATGCCACTGTCGGAAAGCATAGACCTGCAAAATGCCCCATGAATCTGGCACTTTCTGCTTTAGGCTTCATAACCCCACCTGCCCCGTAGTGGCTCCTAACTTGCATATAATTTACATGCATGTGTTACGTAGTGTCCCTTTGTTGTCAAGCACTTGCACCCACGGTTCAGTAAATCATCCCTAAACTTTTACCTTAATAATGAGTTCATATGTTTTTGTCTAGATGTCGGATTTTCCTACCAATATTCCTTTAACCACCCAAAAATCTTAATTTTTCTATATAAATAGACCTCTTTATTTGACTGCACACAAAGGGGTGTCTAAATGCTGTGTTTTCTTGAAAGGCCAAACTCATCAGAAAACTGTGTGTGTGAAGCAAACAAGCAAACCTTTTAGAATCTACTAGTATATATGAAAGATATATGAAAAAGTTCCAGATTCTTCTCTTCTTATTCTTTCCTGGCCAGGTCATTGAACAAATGTTTTGCAGTCTAACATAGCATACTCTTATACTACTTGTCAGATTAACCCTATATATCGCCTGATAAATGAAACATACAACAGATTTTATTTCACATTATATATGAATACAGATTTCAATAAAGTATATTTCATTATTTGAATATTAATACAGTTAAATTACACCGAGTATGTTAAGGAGAGTACTCTGTGTTTCTGAACAATACATAATGTACTGAAATAAAATTACAAGACAAATTAAATTTTCAGTGACCTGCTCTTTATGTTCACCTTGGTAAATAGTGAAACACAATGAAGTGGTAATATGCAATGTGCTGGCCTTTGAAGGTCCTTCACATTCACAATTGAACTCCATGTTGGCAAAAAAAATATATATATAAACATTGCATTTGACAAGTTCATTGTATGCATTCCATCAAAATTTTTTCCAAGTACTGAAATTTCTGCTTGATGTTTTAAGACGTTTAAGCTGTAAAATATGGCGCATAGTTCTTTGATATAGTTTTATTTTTATTAAGCAATGGATCAAACATTTTTTAAAATCAAAAGATGTTTTTAATACTCAACCTTGAATTAAACATATTTCAAAATGTCTGCAACTTGTTATATATATAATATATTGTTTTATTTTGATTTATATATTATTACTATTATTATTATAATAACAAAAATAAAAAAACACAATAATTTTCTAGTTATTTTTTCATGAGGTTTAAAGGGGTGGTTCAACTTTAATCTAACTTTTAGTACTGTATGTTATAGGATTCTAAGCAACTTTTTAGTTGGTTTTTTTTTAATAGTTTTTGAATTATTTGCCATCTTCTTCTGATTCTTTCCAGCTTTCAAATGGGAATCACTGACCATCTAAGGAAAATTGCTCTGTAAGGCTACACATTTGTTATTGCTATTTTTAATTACTCATCTTTCTATTCAGGCCCTATCCTATTCATATACTAGTCTCTTATTCAAATCAATGCATTTAAAAAAAATTAAAACAAGTTGCAAATTGTCTCAGAATATCACTCTCTACATCATACTAAAAGTTAACTAAAGGGGAGCATCCCTTTTAATTAATTGCTTCCTCAAACATGATACCTTGGCTGTTACACCCAAGAACAATAGAGTGGCCTATCAAGGCTTTAATAAGACTATATACTGAATGCATACATTTGTTTATAAAGGTATTTTCGTGGGCCATTCTTTATTTTGCTGAGCAATATATCAGTTTGGATTTGAGATGAAAAGAAAGGCAGTCAAATATACAAAGATTCCTTCTATGTATGTGCTTATAGGCTTATTTTTCACTTGGGCACATAAACGAGCTGTACTTGTATAGCATTCTGTTTAGTTGTTTCCCTTTTGTGACTGCTCCTGGAGTTAAATCCACTTGAGAGTCTGTGAAAGGCAAGCAATTAATTTGGACACTAAAAAGAAGGCTGGGTTTTTTTGTTTTTGTGATCAATTACACAGAAACACAGGGCAGAGTAAACACAATAATTTGAGCTATCTGAAAAAAATCACTGATACATAGCAATTATGACCAGGTCAACTGAGGAAACAATTGCAGCTGATCATACTAAATGCATAGAACTATGAAAAAATGCTGAAACAACTGGCGCTGAAATCGCTAGCCTCCACTGTGCAAGGATAGAAGGATCACAATTTACTGTTTACAAAAGCTTTTGCAATTATTAAGGGTCCACCAAGGGTTGAAATCAGGGTCACCCAGGGTTGTAGGTCAGGTGCCTGTACCCTACGACTGCACTCCCTTCCCCCCATGCACAGATCAGTACATGTACACAGAGCACAGTCTGCTGGGGTTTTTAGTTAAACCTTTTTTTATTTATAAAGGCAACCTGAGGGAAGCCCTACTAAAGCCTTATATAAATACAGCCCTTGTCCACCACCAAATGCAAACAACTGGAAGCAAAAGTAGGCAGTATTACAATGTGTTTAATAGTTAAACAAAGTATAAACCTAAACCCGTGAGGGAAAGGATCTTAAACTAGAAAAAATCTTGACTAACTAATTGACTATAAGTCTGCAATGACCAGTGTTGGACTGGGATGCCAGTGGCCCACCGGAAAACTTTAGACAGTGGGCCCACTTTTCAAACTATTATTCCTCCTCTCCTAACTCAACCTTTTTATTTTCCTAGTCTTTTATATACATGTATCCTTACTATACTCTATTCTTACATTATTAAGTCTCTTTTCTTCCGTAAAGAAATTGGGAATTACCATAAAATAGGCAAAATGGTTAGAAGCAAGAGGGCCCACTGACACCTGGGCCCACCGGGAGTTTTCCTGATATCCTGGTGGGCCAGTCCGACACTGGCAATGACTTGTATGACCTACTTACTTAAGTTCATGCCTTGACAAGTGATATTCTGAATGCTCATTGCATTTGCTGTTCACATAATTTGTGAAGAAATTTACCTTTAAGCATGGTGTGGTCAATTGTTAAGAATTGGAAGATGTATCGTATCACCACAGAAAACTAAATACAACTTTTTAAATTCAGGTTTTTGAAATTGATATATTTTGTTCTTGAAGCCTATGCTGTCTGTTGCTTATCCTTCAATCTGAAATGATGGTGCCCATAGCAACCAATCAGATCTTTGCTTCTTTTTCTAAATTATAGCTGATTGGTTGCTTTGGGCAAAATCACCATTGATGTTTGTCTTCAATGTTAATAAATGTGCCCCTTGTTGAAGTTCCAGATATGAATTGCCATATATAGACAGTCGGACAGCACAGATCTCTTTGGTTAATGTGAAAGGAGAGGGGAAGAATAAACTGGTGTATGCATTTGTTGCATTTCTTTTTTGTTGTTGTTGCGTGTCTCTTTATTTTGTCACGTAAAGCGAAACGAGGAGCTTGGCAAATTCTTGACACAGTTCGCTAAAATGTTTACTGTTGGAAAAACACAGAAGTTCGCAGCTAATCTGAACATGCCAACATTTTTCTCTCATCACTACTCAACTTCTCTGAAATATAAGGAGACTGACGAGGAGACCCAGCTATTCCCATTGGCCCTTTAAGACTTGTAAGGGGTGGTAACTAATCATGTCAGCTTATTCACATAACCACCCCCAAAAACTGGTGAACTGAAACTAAACAGACAGGCAAGATTATCACTCTGTTATATAAAAGTTGGTAGTTTGGCAGGGTAGATTCTTTGTGAAACAGACCAAAATTAAGAGAATGCTGTGACCCTTTACAAACAACTTGAAAATACATCTAGGTAATGGCAAATCCACGTCTGATTAAAAAATTGTGCTCATCATGATGTCTGGGTTATATTTCTATTTTTTGTATTTTGTGAATTGTGTGCATAATGTTGTCTGTGCACAGGGATAAATAGAACAATCGGCACCTTTACTGGGGTATAGGGGGATAACATGCAAAGCAAGACAGAGGAGCAACTGAATAAGCTGATAAAATATATATATATATATATATATATAAAAATATACGGTATATACTGTATATATATATATATATATATATATATATTTTTTTTTATTTTTTATTTTTTTAATACCAGAATATTTTACTTACATGTGTGTATTGGGTTTAATTGCAAAGTCTGTTATAGAAGCAGAGGGAGCTGTTGCTACTGGTCATTCCCACTGAGGCAAAAGAAGTAGCCTGAAAAGCAAGGGTACTAATAGAGGACATTTAGAAATATGTGTAAAACACAAAAAACATAATTTTCCACAGAAAGCCAGGAAGCAGGTTTCTGGTGACTATGATCTTTTCACCTGGCCGTCTGATTCTGGTGTGCTGGGTTAGTGCACCAGAGGTGGCTGTTTAAACCCTTATTGTTCTTTGGTCCTGCCTTGTATCTCTGCGCACTCCATCCCACTCCTGCTAGTCCAGTATCTATGCTTGCTCTGTCCAGTCCTGTTCCTGAGTTTAAGCCTTACCCTTTGTAAAGTTGTTTTTTGATCATGATAACTGCTCTTTGTAACCTTTTATTTCCCCTTCAGATTTCCTTATAAGCTCATCGCGTGTGCTGATTGTGTCATTTCTGGCATAGAGACTCTAACAGCCCCAGAAATGTTGTTAACATGTGGTACACACACTTCCAGGGTGCAAGCCAGAGACCTGGAAGTAAAACCTCCATAAGGCACGTTTACATTTCAGGGGTCTCTTGTGTCTCTTTGCCCGGTACCTTACACTTTATTCAGAAAAGTACAAATAATAGAATTTAAAGGGAGCATTTATTGACACATGTAGCTTTGGGAACAGTACCTGTACTTAAATGCAGGAGATTTTGTGCACATTTTCCTTTTGCAGTGTTCAAGCATCTATAGAATCACATTATGTTGTTTTGGCTTGCTTGTACCATTGCTAAAGGTGTAGTTTACTTTTATGTTAACTTTTAGTATTTCATAGAATGGTTAATTCTTATAAACTTTTCAATTTCTTTTCATTTTTTATTTTGGATTTTTTTGTCTTCTTCTTCTGACTTTCAAATGGGGCTCATTGACACCGGCATCCAAAAATTAGTCTAACTAATCTGTGCCTCGCATAGTTTTTATATCTGATTAAAAACAATGATATTTTAATGTGAATACAGTATCTGATTAAAATATAATTTCCTACTTCCCAAAACTGTAAGACTGGCTCAGCCATACAATTCACAAAGTATCAGGAAAAACAATTGGTGGTCAACAGCCATCTGTTTGGCTTTCCCTTGATAAATGAGTTCTAGAACAAAGCCATTAACTAGTAAACACTTAGAAATGCAGTGCCAATTCCATCTAACTTTTGACATCATTGATTATCCCCTACAAAATAACTGTGTGGTTTCGTAAAATGAATTGTTGCAGCAGAGCACTGTAAAGTCCTTCCTTACAGAGCAGACAATGCCCTCATTTATTATGTATAATGTCTTGTGCCCATGTCAGCTCCTGATTAATAATTAAAATTAATCTCATTATAGAAGGTTTCATTACAGGATAATTTAATTAAATGATGCATTGGCTCCCAGATGCCATCTTTTAAATAATGCTGATGATGACATAGGGTTTTGCAAGGTTTCAACCCAGACTGGTGAATGTACATTATTTAGCAGCTCCTTTAATGCTATCAACCAGGGAAGTAATAGTTCTTTAAGGTCTTTCATTATAGTGATTGATGTTTAGGGGCAAATTATAGGATTCGGGCTAAACAGTATAGAAGATCTAGTACATTTCTTAATTTAAACTCCCAATTTAGAAAGTATTTTTTTCTCAATAAGTAATGATCCAAGTCCAGTGTTTCTTTTGCCATTGCTGCTGCACTAAGCATTCAGCTGTGACACTGGCCTGGGGCCCTGTTTACAGAGGCATTGCTGTCTTCTTTGCCTTTGTACCTCCACCAAACTTGATATTATGACTACACATTGATTGCAACAGCCATGGGAAAAGAAATACATGAATCTGCCATGAGCTAGGAGGGTCTTAGGAAGGCAGATAAACATATACCTTGTAAATATCTGAAATAAATTGGAATGTTACAATATCTCTGCATTACAAATAGTTCACAGGTTATTCATTTCGATTATCCTGTTTGTGTTCCCAAATTTTTTGTAGATTTACCCTTAGTGACGGATAATAATTTGTCATCAACTCAAAAGAATGATTATTGGTTCTCACATCTACGCTGACAAACATAGTACATTAATTTATATTAGTATGGCAGTTTATTTGTGCATACTTCAGAGCAGGCATCTCATTCACATCACATCTCTGTTACAGTCACAGAGATCGTTTAATACATCTCTCATTGCCCAGGTGATCTCTTTCACTCTTCTTTCATGGACAAATCTATTTGATTCACACTAACTCACAACACTGGCATCTCAAGCACAGCATCAATCTATACATTTAGGCTGTACAGCACCAATCATCTCATTTACACCACACTCACAGCATCAGATGTTTACTCATGCCTCACTCAAAGCACCAGTTATGTCACAACTCACTCCCTGCATGTAGTATTTCACTCGCACCTCACTCACAGCACCAAACATCTCACTTCAAGCAGCAGGCATTTCATTCATAGCATCTAGCATTTGTTTCACAGTACGAAGCATCTCAATCACAGTGGCAAACGTCTACCTTACACTGTGACCTTATTCCCAGCTGCATGAATACTTTTCAAACCTCAGTCATAATATCCAGCATTTCACACGTGTCACACTCACAGTGGAAAGAAACTCATAATTTACTCAAAGCAACAGGAACCTCAAACCATGCAGAAAGTATCTTAAAAGAGAAAGCATCAAACTAACAGCCCACCAGCTGTTGCAAACTACATTTTGCAGTATAATCCAGCACATGAAAGCTGTTGGAAAATAAGTGAAACTGGAGCTCACGAAAACTTCAAAAAGGTGTAAAACCCCTGATTTGCATGATAGTACTGTGAGCAATAACCTCTGGACAACAAATACACAAGATGACATTAAACAAATTTTTAACCATCTTATAATACATTGGATCATAATATACAAACATCATTTCAACCAGCATTTAGTACATCAGATAAAGGTGAAAGTAATAAAACACATAGGGGCAGATATACTAAGGTTCGAATGGTAAATTCAAATTTTCTAATTTTTGTTTTGGTCAAAACTAACAAATTCAAATTTAAAACCACCAACCCTGGAAACAGTTCTAATTTGACTATTCTCCACCTAAAACCTGCTGAGTTCATGTAGAAGTAAATGGCAGAGGTCCCTCGAAATTGACACCCCATAGACTCCAAAAAAATTTGTGGCACAAAAGTCCAGTAGATTCGAATTCGATTTCAATTTGAGTCGAGTTTTCAGGTCAGGACTATTCGATTGAATTTTAGACGTTCTAATTTTTTTTCTTAAATAATAACCCATTCAATTGGGTTTTAAAAGAAATCCAAAACATTTATAAATGTTGATAACAAAATAAAACCTTGTTGAACACTCTTGTCAGCTGCAGTAACATCAAAGTCACACTCTGAAATTAATCATTTTTGTTATAGTTCAACAATACCATTGATAAGCTATTTATAAAAATTGCAACAGAGGGGTTAATGCATGGACAAACTATACATATGTCAATATAAAGCACAAATAATCAAGAGGTTATGATCATATTGTTCATTTAAATTCAGTTTAACACTGTATAACATTTTTTGTGGGAGGATGACAGTCATCAGCATGTGTTAAGTGCACAGTAATTAACAATACAGGAGGTTTAAAAAAAGTATAAGATATTTTTAACAGTTACAACTTGTGAACACAATCCCACTTTAAATATGACAAAAAGCCAGTCACTGCTTATGACATTTGTTGGAATACAGGATATGATGTCACAGACATAATAATGTTGAGGATGTAGCTTCATCGTATTATTTTGCCAGTCAGAATCTGGTGAAATAGATTTTGGTGAAAAGGGTAACAAATTGAAATTTTCTCACTTTGATAAATAATCGGATTTAAGGTTGTTCGTCTGGCAAAACGGAACGATAGTATTCCAGCGATCAGGGAAATTTAGCGAACAAAGTGTGTCACTCAACTTTTAGTAAATAGGAGAGTAACTGTGAATTGTCTTTTTAGAGAAAATTCATTAAATAAAACACAATTCTCTCTTTAGTAAATGTGCCCCAGTGATGGAACAGTGAGAATTTACAGCTAATCAACACTAAGGGGCAGATTTATCAAAGGTTGAGGTGAATTTTCGAATGAAAAAAATTCAAATTTTGAGCTATTTTTGTGTACTTCGACTAGGGAATAGTCCAAATTTGATATACTGTCTCTTTAAAAATTCAACTGCGACCATTCGCCATCTAAAGCCTGACAATTGCTGTTTTAGCATATGGGTGACCTCCTAGAACCTATTTAGAGTCAATTGGTGGACTTTGAAAAATCAAAGGTTTTTTTTGGGAAAAACTTCAATTCGAATTCGGACCTATTCGACCAAAAAAAAAACTTCGACTTAATTTCGGTTGGTCTTTTTGAATTCAAATTTCAAAGTGTTTTCAATTCAAAATTCGACCCTTGATAAATATGCCCACAAGGGGCAGATTTATCAAGGGTCGAACTGAAAAATCTAATTTTAAAATTCGAATTTTGAGCTAATTTTAGTCATTGAAGGTTTTTTTTGGAAAATATTTTGAATCGAATTTGATCGAATATGATCTGAATTTGATTTGAATGATTGAATACAGCCTATTCACTGGAAGTTAAAAAATTTTGATTAATTTTGTTTGGTCTTTTTTTTATTCGGATTTCAAGTTGATGGGAGTTTATAAAAACTCCCATCACTTTGAAATTCGACCCTTGATAAATCTGCCCCTAACTGTTAGAGCTATCAATACCACCCAGAGTGATTAACAACATACTGTGATCCCACTTTAAAAATCACATTGTTGATTTTCCTTTTACCTTCAAACTTTATTTTTCTTATATGCTTCTTGCAGCAGTGCATTTCATAAAAAAGTCTTACATGATACTGTTTGGTTGCCTTTAGTCTTTTATCAGATACTAGGAAGATCACATGTCAAGGCTTATCTTACATTAGCCTTGTACAAACATAATTTTTATATAAATAAATATTTACCCATTTTTATGACTGACAGAAATCAACAGTTAAATCTAATAAGCCCTACTAAGCATGTAAAATATATTCTTTGAAAAAAACATGCTGGGCCAAATTATCAGGGTTAAAAGAATGTGAACAAACCACACATCAGGACATTAGGATTAGGTTACTTGAAAATGTGGTACAACAATATTTAATTACTGATTAATTTATATTTCATTTTTTAATAATTAAGTGACAAGCGTTACAGACCAGCTCAAACACTTCTTGGTCTATGAAAGAGAAAGTCTGTTAAGACAGAGTTGTATCTGAATGAGTAATTCAGGCCAGGGCACTATCTACATGGAGCTTTTACAATGCTTGTGATTGTTTCCTCTGGTTGCTTTAGTTGAGTTGTCCCTGACAAAGTAAGGTTCAGACCCCCCCTCCAAAATGGTGTTCATAGTGGTAAACTGGTTTAATAAACAAAAAATCACAGTGCTATGAATTCTTTACATTATCTTGCATAATTGCGATGTGGCCATGCTCCTCCAGTGATTATCTGCATGGTGAGTTTAGTATACATTTGCATTTCTGGAAAATTTACTTGAGTTGCCCCCTCATAATTTATGAACAAAAGTAATATTAAGTGCCATGTTTTTCATACTTTGGCATCTTGTGCTGCACTTTCAAATGGAGCACAAAGACCTGCATCCACCCATGAAGTAACAGTGTACTTACTGCCTGCCCTATTGCAGGTGAAAAGTATAGGGCTGCCTTATACCAACTGGTGCTATGTTCTGCACCTCAAACCAGATCTTCATTCTTCCAGCTATGATTTCAGATGTGTTGCTGCACTGGTTTATAAGGATGCACATGCAAATTAGGGGTGGGAAGGGGACAACAATTTTTACTTCCTTGTTTTGTGACAAAAAAGTCCTGCGATTTTCCTCCCCCACCCCTAATTTGCAAATTAGGATTCAGTTCGGCCAGCCACAAAGATTCGGCCGAATCTGAATACTGCTGAAAAAGGCTGAATCCCGTACCGAATCCTGGATTAGGTGCATCCCTACTTGTTTAGCACCAGCCAACCTTCCAAGTGATTTGAAAGGCTTTCCATATCATTACAAATTCATTCCTTTTGAATTATGGCTATTGGTATAATATGCATAGATATGTGAGATGGGTACAGTGTATTTCTCAAATAGTGGACTATCATAAAATTAAGAGGCTAATTGAGACCCTTCTTTTGCCATATTTCAAAGTGTGTCAGTGGATTAGAATGACTTTGATTACCCACAAGCAGCAGGTCAGGTAAATATATATATAACATTCACAAATATATGTAACATTCACAATTTTTTTCTGACTTTGTTCAAGATTCGTTGAGAATATCATAGTAGAGTATTTTGGTTGATTTTGGATCAGGCCAGGTACTTGCTGCAGGTTTCATTTGTTGGTTTACTAATACATTGTATGCAACAGACAACAGTACTTGCATTCAATCAGACAATACAGGGGTAATGTACTATGTGCAGGGCATAGTGAAAAATGCAATAAACAGGTGCACCCTGCTATGCATCAAGAATAATCACTGCAGGCCTCTGGGCTCTAAAACCAGTTCAGACACCTGTGTTAGCCACATGAAAACAGGGCTGCTTGTGTTTGCCAGGAGGAGCAGCAGGCGGAGGTAGGATAAAAAAAACAATTTTTGCAAATGGTTACAAAAAAAATATTAAATTGTTTATTATTGGTGAATGCCACTTTTAGTTTTCAATATTCATAATAATGAAACATTTTTCTTGCCAGCAGCTACCATTCCATGCATTTCTTTTGAACCTTTTTGAAAGCACCATTTTGTTATTTCAATTCAACTTGAGGGCAACCATATTTTATTGTTGTTTTTCAAATGAAAGCTTTAAAACAACAGTTTTGCATATAGGATAGGCAAATGTATACAATGTTCATGCTAGGCTCCATTTAGAAAAATAGAGATTTAAACATCTCTCTCCTATATTATAGACATCGAATAATGCCAATGATCTTTTCCTTCGCCTCAATAACTTGCTTGTAATATCAATGTGGCCCTGTGGTTTAGTACAATATATTTTGGCACAGACAGACTTGCTCCCTGCAATTCACTGTAATAGAGATGTTATCTTCCCTTGTGCACATCTGCTCTTTTAGTCCATATCCCTGCTTGTTAGTATGTAAATTGGGTCCTTCATAATACAGTTTATTTTTATCCACTATGGACAAAGATTTATTCTTTAAGGGGCATACGGCCTAGAATGCCCATTGCTGTTGAAACACCTATAACTATTCCCTTGGAATGAATAGGTAAGTTACCCTAGTTTATCAATTAGTAAAAAAAGCCTATCTAAGAAAAAGTAATTTGGGAGCTACCCTTAGTGAAGTTAATATTGCCTAGTTTGTGCTAGTGCTCAGGTTATTGAGGAAAGGCAGGTCTTTACAAGTATATTGTGCCCAAATTCCTGCAGCTGCATGTTATCCCAAAAGCTTTCCAGTGTTTCTTGGTTCCTATGAAACATAATGAAATTTTCTGTTAACTGTGTTCCTTTACTCCACATTAAAATGCACACACAAATAAATAAATATAATTCCTGTTTAATTAAAAGTTAGACTTGATGGACGTTTGTCTTTTTCCAACCTAACTTACTATTCTATGTTATGTGAGTCTGCTATGTAAAGTCCCTAGTAAGTAACCTTTCTGTGTTTATCAATAACTTAAGCACTGTATAATGAACTAAAGATAGGAAAAAAAAACTTTAGCAGGGGTATTGCTCTACTATGTTGCTGTGTGGAGTATTTCTTAAAGGGTTTTTACACAATGCACATAATGACACCTGTACGTTGCATGTTAGCCTGCAGGTGCTATATATAACCAGAAATGTATATCCCATTTCGTCTGAAAAGGCATGGACCACAATTACCACTAAGACTATAATATGTAGTATCAGGTTTCAAGGTGAAACAAAGAAGCCTGAATCATCACTGAACTGAACAATTCCCAACAATAACACATGACAGGATATATACTTGTAAAAACGAACCCTATGTATTGAATAAGTAATGGACACTAACATCACTGCAAGCCAGTCGTCAGTAAAAATATTTAGCAGCATTATTATTTCTAATAATTCTTTATGATGTGTCCATGTAGTATGAAGGTGTTTATAGATAGATGTATCACAATCCAAATAACAATAAACATTACAGCATACAATTTATTTAATCAAATGTTCCAAGGTATTTATTGCAAGTTTGCAAGGTATTTATTCAAGAAAGTCAACTTTAATTGTTTTTGGCATAGTCACGCCAAATGTATGTTTAGTAGCACGGAAATGTATCTATAATAAACTTTATATATAAACTCCAGAATAGAACAAGGGGTTTCTAGTTTAGTCCAACAAAAGCAAAATCCAATGGCACACAGGTCTTCTGTAACACATCAAGTGTTTATTGCGGAGTCAAACGCAAAAGGGCTTGCGCCGAAACGTTGCACTGCACTCCCCAATAAATACTTGATGTGTTACAGAAGACCTGTGTGCCATTGGATTTTGCTTTTGTTGGACTTTCACTAGGAGGTGGCCAAACCTCCACCTGTGTGCACCATGCATCTCTGAACCGCCTATTGGGCAGGGTGTGCGAGGTCCTATTCCTATTGTATTCTGTTTCTAGCCATTTCGTCCATCTTTACCTGCAACAATTACATTTCATTTAATCAAAATTCTATAAATGTTGTAAATAAAGATGACATGTGCTTATGCATAGTGGATAACACATGATGGATTTACAAAGAGATATATTGCTGCAATAAAAATGGACAAAAGATTGAACAACTGCAATCAAACGAAAAAAAGACAAGGAACAACAAAAGCAAACCAAATCAGAACAGAATCATAGCTGAAAGTGTTGTGCATAGAAATGCCCCAGTTTTATGCCGTCTACAGCATCTTAGCTTAACTCATATGAAGTACGTAAACAGGTACAAATAGGATTCAAAATGTTTGTTGCAGGATGCTTAAGTGTGAAAAATCATTATGCTTTCAAAACCCTATTCCCAAATGAACCAAAACACTTTATAATAACAAGTCATTATTTCATTAGATGAATATGAAACCACTATTTAGCCCTTTTTATGACTAGTGCCTCCCTGCAACATGCTGTGCCATAAAAATGCTTTCAACATCTGGCTTGCTATTTGGATCAAAACAATACAACGGTATAATATCCCAACAAGTAACTCTCAGGGACATAAGAGAAATATGCGCAAACTAGCAAATAAATTGGCTTTTTGGAAATATATTTCAAACGATGTCACTATTGATTTGGATATTTAAAGGAGCAGGTGATAATGCTTTTAAGAAACTCTATGTAGGTAATTGGCCTTTCCCAAGTCTAGATTTACTGGGATGCATGCCAAAGATCTTTGTCTAGACATTGAAGTCTGCTTCACTGCTTCGTTTTGTCTATGCTTCTTCACTTCTAAAAGTTGTATGTGTTAGAATCCCTAGTACTGTTGGTGAACACCTGTACCTTGACCTGTAAGTGTGTTGGGTGTTTAAATATAAGGTAAATTCCCCTGACCACCAATGAATGATTTTTTTAGTGGCTTACCTTAAATGTACATTGATTGATGTGATGAGTGTTATTCGGCCTAACCGTGGGGTTCCGCTTGCCACCAATTTAGTTAGTAAGTAATAGGTTGAAAAAAGACACGTCCTTCAATTTAAACTTTTGCCCAAATAAAACTTTACTAACTACTAGCTGAATGAGAAAAACATGAGACCTCCATCAGAAGCTTCCAGTTTGTCTAAGGCAAATGGCATGCCAAACTTTTTCTCCACCTCAATAATATGAGAAAGTATGAATTTTTGTGCCAAAATTCACTGCTTTTGTGCACACATGCTGATTCCGTACCTGTCAGTGCACTTACTAAAAGGATCAAATGGGAACAAACTGACTTGCATTGTCTTGCAGCACAGGCAGAGAAACATCCTGGTGTGTCATTGAATTCTAAGGCAAACTAGGTTAGCAAGTTTGTGTAGGGCATTGTGCAAATTTTTGGACTGCACTTTAAATCGTGTGCGGCCTGTGTTAGACCATGCTTCATCATTCTGAGACGCAAGGTAGGGGAAAGTATTACCAGGAGATATATTGCCCACAGTAGTGCCAATTTATCAAGACCAACAAATCTCCTGGTCTGCAATCATCCTTAGGGGTTAAGGCATACTTGAAAATGTGTTGCCCATGGGCAACAAATCTCCCAAATATTTGGAAAAATGCAGGAGAAGGAAATTTTTAGTAGTTACGTGATTCAAATGTTTTAGCATTAAATACCCATGGACACCTCAAGTATTTTCTGGAGATTTATCATCTGTGGGTAGAGCACATTTCCTATGGGGAAGTATGGGCAGGTTTGCCTGTTTCCACACTCGCTACATGACAGTACCTACAAGCCCAAGGCAGAGTAGTGACAGCAGTGCATAAACATGAAGGTGCATGTGAAAGTTTTGAAAATACCTAGTTTCACATCAGATTTCAAAATTAAATATAAAAATCACTCTTTTGAAAAACAGATTTCAACGCAGGATTCAGCAGAAGGAATACATTATAAAGAGTACACATCTCCCGTGACAAAATCCCTTAAATATGCTGAAAAAAAGCCTATATAGCCCATATAAGCACAAAACTACTGTCAGTACCTTCCATAGATCCATATTTCCTGCTAATTCATAAAAAATGTATCTGTTTATTGTATTTGTCCTGTAGGTAAACATTATTGTATTTGTCCTGTAGGTGCTGTAAAGGCCGTTTGATGTAACTTTCTATAAGGACAAATAAGTTCAATCCTTATCAAATTATCAGCCATTATGAGTCCCTGTTTTTCAGATCAATGCACACTTAAGTGAATATAAAACAGAGATGGCTCATTTCACTTTCTGAAGCCACCCTTTCTTTATAATCTATCTACTCCTTTACAGTATGGGCATTCTGCCAAAGCTGTCCTTTCATTTACAGAACACAAGTAATTTGAGGGAGAGACGGTGATATAGTATACATGGAAAATCATGGCAGAGATACAGCTTTAGAAAAGCATAGAATATACCCTTTATGGAGACTAGTATTTTCAAAAACATTACGTTCGAACATGCATTGCAGAATTAAGGCAAATGTGGTTACATCCATGTATTATTGGTAGTTACAGCTGGCTATATCTGATAAAAACATATGAAACATGGCAAACCATACAATTATATCCTTTCTAAGATACTACTAAACTGAAAATATTCATGGTGCCCTCAAATCACAACATGTTCATAATGAAGTTCACAAGATACATGAATGAGGCACACTGGGGATCATTTATAAATACAGGGCAAATTTGCACATGGAAGTAACCCACAGCAACCAATCAGTGGCTGGCTTTCTTCAACCAGCTGCAAGCTGAACAATGAAAGCAAACATTTGATTGGTTGCTATGGGTTACTGCCCAGGTGCAAATTTGCCCTTTACCCACCTGTGTCAGTATCAGATTTATTGCTTTTACCTGAGGTGCCCTGTGTGTCTCTCTTGGAGTGGGGGATGAGGTTATGGAGTATTGCAGAATAATGTTGCATTATGCCTGTGACCCTAAAAAGTAATATTTAAAACTTTATATTCACAGGGCTTGTATTGGGTTCTAGAGTGTTGTACCAGTGTTTAGGAGCTTCCCTACTCTTACAATGGAGAGTGGCCTCTTGGAAGATCTCTGGGAGGACTATCAAAATTTTAATTTTGTAGTTTTAGAAGTCATCTCACAACCCTTCAAAGAAAAGGTAGTAGTTACAAGGTAAGTAAGGTAAATAAGTAAGTAGTCCTGAAGTTCCCAAGCATTGCAAGTCATGATGGTATTTATGTTAACATTAAGGGGCAGATTTATCAAAGGTTGAGGTGAATTTTCTAATGAAAAAATTTGAATTTCGAGCTATTTTTTGTGTACTTCGACTAGAGAATAGTTCAAATTCAATTTGAATTTGAAAAAAATTCTGAAATTTGAATATTGAAATGTATTGTCAACTATGACCATTTGCCATCTAACACCTGCCGAATTGCTATTTTAGCCTATGGGGGACCTCCTAGAACCTATTTGGAGTCAATTGGTGGACTTTGAAAAATCACTTTGGGACTTTGAGAAAAAACTTTGAATCAAATTCAATCTAATGCGCCATTCCTTCGATTCAAAGCTACTGACCTATTCAATCGAAAACAAACCTATTCGACCCAAAGAAAACTTTGACTTAATTTCAGTTGGTCTTTTTGAATTCGAATTTAGAAGATTTTATTTAATTCGATATTCGACCCTTGATAAATATGCCCCTTAGATTATCATTTTAAAAGGAGACCTGGCACACAGGCATTAAAAGCTGTATATTAAAATTCTAACTAAACATCAAACCTCACTTTTTGGAAAACATCCATAACATTATTTTATGTATTTATTAAAAAAGGATTACAAAACTTGCCTACCAATTATATATGAGCGTGCCAATATCTATGCCACTGGCATAATAACTTCTCATATTGAACTTCCATAACATTATCACACTGCACTATTTACTGTTTATAATACAGCTTAACTTAGACACATGTATCAAATCCTCCTTTCTCAAAGAATGCATCAGAAAGGAGGATTTCCAATATACTGATACAAGAGCACAAGAGTACAAGCCCACACTTTCCTCCAATATAGAATTTGCCTTGATGACATCTTCCAGAAAATGGTTCCTGTCTGCTTGCTGACATTGTGGATTGCAAGATAGTTAAGAAAACAAAGTTTGACTTGTTTAGTACAATTTACGTTTATTTTTGTGATTAACCAAAAGAAGTGTAAATTGTAATTACTGCAATCATAAAATATTTTCAGACTTTTCAAGACATTTTTATATACTTCAATCGACATTAAACACATAACTTATAATTCATATTCTGAAATATAAAATAGCACTTTACAAATCCTGGAAAGGCTCAAGATTTCATGTTAAAAAACATAATAGACCTTCATGTTACATTGCCAAGTAGAGAGGCATATTTATAGTTCATAATAGTACAGGTATGGGACCGAATGCTCTGGATAACGGATCTTTCTGTAATTTGCATCTTACCACCTGAAGTCTACTAGAAATTCCTTTAAACATTTAGGGGCCGATTCACTATGGGGTCGAATATCGAGGGTTAATTAACCCTCAATATTCAACTAGGAACTAAAATCCTTCGACTTCGAATATCGAAGTCGAATGATTTAGCGCAGATAGTTCGATCGAACGATCGAAGGATAATTCCTTCGATCGAACGATTAAATCCTTCGTATCGAACGAATATCCTTCGATCAAAAAAAGTTAGCCAAGCCTATGGGGACCTTCCCCATAGGCTAACATTGACTTCGGTAGCATTTAGATGGCGAACTAGGGGGTCGAAGATTTTTTTAAAGAGGCAGTACTTCGACTATCGAATGGTTGAATAGTCGAATGATTTTTACTTCGAATCCTTCGATAATCGTAGTCGAAGGTCGAAGTAGCCCATTCGATGGTCGAAGTAGCCCAAAAAAAACTTCGAAATTCGAAGTTTTTTAACTTCGAATCCTTCACTCGAAGTTAGTGAATCGGCCCCTAGATAAACCCAATAGGCTGGTTTTGCTTCAAATAAGGATTATTTACAGTATATCTTAGTTTGGATCAAGTACAAGGTACTGTTTTATTATTACAGAGAAAAAGGAAATCATTTTCAAAAATGTGGATTATTTGGATAAAATGGAGTCCATAATTCGGATCTTTCTGGATAATGGGTTTCCGGATAACGGATCCCATTCCTGTAGCTCATAATCACTGATCTGCTCTGTAGGAAACAAAGGGCTTATAGAGAATATAAGATAAAATCGTCTGCAAAGCCTGTTATAAAATAATACATCTAATATTATATAGTTTACGTTCAAAAAAGTTATAACAACAGGTGCCGTTTATAGATTACAAATTTGAACTATGAAAGTGTTGGATCTTGGCAATATAGTAATTTGTACATCTGAAGAACTAGATATTGCCAAGTCTAAACAATGATTCAGAGGAGTTAAAAGCATTAGTATTATTTAATGAATGTGAAAATGATACCCCTTCGGATGTCATACAAAACACCCTTTACAAGCTAAACCAAATATTTTTGTACCATCTGTTTAGTTCATTGTTAATTTCTTTCTTAACACCATAACAAACAAAAAACAGGGCTTGTTAAGTACAGCAGTTCCAGGAGATGAAATTACACCAGGGAACTGCGCTATAACAACCTGTCAGCTCATCACATAATGGGAAGGAGGAAGGATTTATTAAATATTTCTTCTTTCACAGTAGGGAAGTGGCCTACTTTGGTGAAATATTTTGGACAAACACAAAAAGGAAAGACAAACAAAGCTAATGTACATCTATGCCAGGGGCAAAAATAATAAAAATGAAACCAGAGACTAACATTAGTATATTATTCTACTTTAGACAATAAAGCAGTGCATAGCATTACCATGCTACACCTACAGTATTCTTTTGAAAATTAATTTTTAAAGGGGACCTGTCACCCTAAAAAATTATTGCCAATCCTACTTTATCACGTTAGTCAAGCAAAATGAACTTTAATTGCACTATATAAATTATTTGAAACTTGTTTCCTTTGGTCTGGGAAGTCATAATTATAGCGAGCAGGCAGGAGCCATTTTGTAGACAGTGTTATTAAGGCAAGCCTTGTATCATCTCAGAATCTTTTTTTTGCACCAGAATGGAGGACCCGATGTCCATCGCCATGCACTGGCTACACAATTAAATGGTGAAGAGAACTGAATGGAAAGTGAAAGTAATTGTCTGCCCAGCCTCTATGCCTAAGGCATAGAGGAGGGGCAAGCAATATTTAATTGACAGAGATTCTTAAATGAGTTTACAACAACTTATGAATGCTTTAATAAAACAAATAATTTGGATGTCATGTTTAATTTGAAAAGGACTTTAATTACAGGTTTTTATGTCTGGATGACAGGTCGCCTTTAAGCTCAATTCATTATACAAATGTTGGTCAGTCTAGAGTATTTATCAATGATTAGTTTAATTTTCCCATAAAATATGACTACATGGGAAGAGGGCATTTCCTTATTTTAAGATACCTAATACCAGAGAAATTGACAGCACTCTGCAACTTGCTGTGCACCTTACACAAATTTTTTGAAGCAGAGTGCAGCAACAGTGAGCAGAGACCAGCCCTGTCCTTGGGTGTCCCAATAATGTTGAATAATGTTGACGCGCAACGGTTTTGACATGATTGACTTTTCCAACGTGCACCAAAATTGTTTGCCACTGGCGAATTTTTACTGTAGAATTTTCACGGCAGTTTTACAAATTTATTCGCAGACAAAGACAAAAAGGAAAGACATACAAAGCTAATGTACATCTATGCCAGGGGCAAAAATTTTAAAAACTAAACCAGATACTAAATAATTTGTCGCAAATTAGCGCCTGGCAAATTTATTCGCCCATTACTACTCATGATTACGGCACTGCCAAATGCAAAATTTTAGCTTGATAAAATATGACATGTCATATACACGACATGTGTATATATCTGTGTATCCACAGATCTGTGACCAACACATTTCAGTGTGACATTGGATGATGTCACACACATACCTTTCCTGCTACTACATGGTTATATGGACAAGATTGTGTGTTATGTTTGTACTTTGACAAAGACAGGAGGTCCAGAGGGGGTGAGGGAGGGGCCCTGGGGTTGCAGCCCTGGTGGGCCTAGCACACTCCTTGACCCTGTTCAGAGCTGCTGAACTGTGATGGGGGAAACAATTCTAAATACAGAGATATGACGGCTTAATTTGTAGAGGATATGTTTGCATCGATAAAGCTACTGTTCCTCTGGGAGCATGCAGAGAAGACAAAAGCTGCATGTATAGGTAGGTCGTGGCTGTGGTTGGTCTTTAAGAAGTGCCTTTAGTACCCTACACAAATGAAGCTGCCATCCTTGCACAATTGCAACTATGGCTGCGCTTTGTAAATGAACCCTTAAGTGTCTCTTTAA
Source organism: Xenopus laevis (assembly GCF_017654675.1). NCBI lineage: Eukaryota > Metazoa > Chordata > Amphibia > Anura > Pipidae > Xenopus > Xenopus laevis. The sequence continues at coordinate 73,671,387 of NC_054379.1, read as the reverse complement.
ACTATCCATTGTTGTCTATAGTTGGAGTACTGCTTCAAATCAGTTACATTAAGACCAGAACAGGTGACCAAAGGATCACATTTTGTTTTGCGTAACATTGTATGTTAATATATTTTGGGGAACTTTTAAGGACCAGAACCAAATATCGTAAATGTATTTTGACAGAATCTGCACAAAAACAGTTATCTCATTTTGTGTATTTTCATGTTAACATATCATGATATATTATGATATTTTGCCCTGACTTCATGCTTTATGATTTATGAAATGCCACTACAGGGTACAGGGATTAGTTATTTGAGGCACGTTAATATGTTCCGCAGCATAAAGGACAGAGACATTAAGGGACGGTGTGTGCATCCCAAACTGATCTTGGCAGTGCTAGCTAGGAACTCAAGGTTCAGGGGAGAAATTATCAGGTTTAGGTGAGGTCATTTAGCTGCACAGCATAAGCTTCCTACCATACAGTGTGGAAATCTGAGAATGTTTTTGTTTGTTTTTTGCAACATAAAAACTTTTGTATGGGAGTTATATAGGCTGTACCATTTTATTCATTATTAATATAATTATTTTCTTTATTTAATATACACTGCCTCTTCTAAACATTTTTATATTTATTTTCCATATCAGGCAATATATAATTACAAGTCCCAATTTCATGTGTAACCCCCAACATGTGTAATCCTAAAGGAAAAGGCAGTTATATAAATTAGTACCCCTGGAGAGGCATCCTACTACAGCACTATGCTTTCCCAATACTGCCCTGTTTTATTAGCTGTTTTGGAAAAGGCAAATTAGTTTAGCAGGGTTGGCCAAAATGGAGCATTTACAGTTGAACCCAGGTCCAAATTGAAAAAAAGGCAAATGTAAAAAAAAGACAAGAATAGGAAAATGGGTTGAAAGACCACAAGCATGTACAAAACTGAAAAAGTACAGGCTTGGCTGGTGCAGAAAGTGTGATGGGGAACAATTTCATAATGCATTAACAAATTGTAACAGTGATTAAGCAAATGGCAGTATCAGAACATCATAGAAGAACAGAATGAATCAATTTCTATCATGCAGAGGACCAAGCAATAAATTGTTGGTGATGTTGCAGCAGCAGCATAAAAAGAATCAACTGAAAGTAAACTCTGATATCTTCAGGGTAAATAAAAGACATTTTGAGACAAAGCCCTTATTTCTGTTTACCTTAATACATCATCACCTCACAAGTACGAACTTTTTCTTTAAAATAGTAAGACACCAGGAATATGCCCTAATGAAAATATTCTAAAAAGTCTTAACCAATCCAAGAACAAATTATCTGACATAAATTTCATGTACTAAGGGTTGAGTGCCTGAGTGACCACCACACTGTTAGTCCTAAAGGATCACTTCTCTGATATTTGACTAATTTGACTAAATACAGATGTAAAACTATAATCTATTTAAACATATTTTCAGTTCTTAGCAATATATTTGCAATAAATCCGTCCTGATGTGATAACTGGACACACCAAAATATAACATTTTCTTAATAAAGACTAAATATTATTTAAATGCACAGCTTTAGAGCTTTACAACATGTCAATCATGTCATTCCAAAAATTGAAAAAGAAGTAACTAGTTAACTTCGTACTTACTGGTTGTTCATTCAGGTCCTGGGAGTCGTCCATGGAGGTTTCTCAAGAATAGTGGTGTTTTTTTTTCTATTTTTTGACCAAGATCGGTTACTTTAATTGCCTAAATGGATGAAAAACATTTGATCAATGAATTGGTCATGCAAATTTTTTGAGCATATTTAATTGAATTCACATACACTTAGATTAAGGGCCTGGCCACTCTTCTTCACTGTTCACTGTTGCAGCGGCACTTAAATGTGGTGTGACTAGCAGACCTTGTGTGACTGGCAAAACTGAATTGTTTTGAATTTGTTGAGCAGTATAAAATTGTTTAATTTGTGGATTACGTGTGTATTTTTTAAAACATTTTTAAGGAATATCTGGATACAATTCTATGTTGTGTTTGAATGGTTTTATTTATAGTGTTATAACCATGTGTAGTACACAATGATAACATGAGTATACTTACCTTTGTTTCTATAAGTTCTGTTACACTAAATTTGTGTAAATATGCAAAACATTAAAGCTTCATCTTAGTTTCTTGCTGACCATACATGTATGGATCTATTTGTGTGTTCAGAATGCCAAACAAATTGATATTTTTTAGTTTCCACTATTCAAATAAAATGGTGGGACAATTTTTGGCCCCTCTTTTCAAGAACCTGATTAAGTGGGTCAGATTATTCCTTAAAATGCATACACAGCTCATATTTGATTAACTAGACGTTGACTTGAGCCAATTAATATTTGCATGAGCCAATTTATATATCATACATAGTCCATTCCACTATACATTTAATCAAACTATTTACAGTGCCATTCAGTGTATGGCACAAGTCAGCTGCACATTTTTGGATTTGAGTATTGAATGCTCTACAAAGGATTTGTCTAAATACATAGCCAAATGTGAGCCCTAGTTTGGATATTAAAATTTACATATGACTGATTTGAAAAGTGTGCATCATGTACTTAAAAAATCTCTCAACTCTCCAGAATACCTGCTTTCCACATATCTAATCAAAGTACCATGTGTAGACTATGATATTCCATACACCAAAATCTGTAAATTCAACATTTTTAATATAACATTTATAAATTATGGTTCCTTTATGCAAATACACAAGTACTGATGGAACAAATACATGTCAAGAGGTACTTAGCGAGCTCTGTGAATTGCCAAATTTTTTGGCAAAGCGAAACAGGACAGGACATCACTAATTGCCAAACCTCTTTACTTAATTTTTCAGGATTCATTGAGGTCTGGCATAGTGTCGAGAGACTGGCGAATTGCTAATGTGGTGCCTCTATTCAAAAAAGGTTCCCGTTCTCAGCCTCAAAACTATATGCCAGTTAGTCTGACGTCAGTGGTAGGAAAGCTTTTCAAAGGGTTAATAAAGGATAAGATACTGGACTTTATAGCAAATCATAATACTATGAGTGTGTGCCAGCATGGTTTTATGCGTAATAGATCTTGCCAGACTAACTTAATTTCTTTTTATGAGAAGGTGAGCAGGGACCTCAATTCTGGGATGGCAGTGGATGTGATTTACTTAGACTTTGCTAAAGCATTCGATACAGTGCCACACAAAATTTTACTGGTTAAATTAAGGAATGTTGGCCTGGAACATAGTATTTGTACCTGGAGAGAGAACTGGCTAAAAGATAGACTACAAAGTAGTGGTGGTGGTAAATGGAACATTTTACAATTGGACCAGTGTTGTTAGTGGAGTACCGCAGGGCTCTGTACCAGGTCCCTTGATTATCAACTTGTTTATTAATGACCTGGAGGTGGGCATTGAAAGTACTGTTTCTATTTTTGCAGAGGAAACTAAATTGTGCAGAAATATAGGTTCCATGCAGGATGCTGGCACTTTACAGAGTGATTTGTCTAAGTTGGGAAACTGGGCAGCAAACTGGAAAATGAGGTTCAATGTTGATAAATGCAAGGTTATGCACTTTGGCAAAAATAATAATAATAATGTATCCATTTAAGTATTCACCTATCAGTTATTGGCCAAAGGGGGTAATGACCACTTCCTGCCACACTTCCAGAAAGGGGTGGATCTTTCTCTTTGGCTGCTGATGTCCTGATCGACTGGTTGTTCTCATTGAGCATGGGTACAGCAAGGCCCAGTAAAGCCACCACCCTAAAGGTACCTGTACCTTTAGAGATTAAGTCAGAGACCAGGAAACCCTGTGAACGAGGTTAACAAACACAGGGCAGATTCTTTAATATACGCTCTAGGAGAGTAAGATAGTCAGATTATAAAGAAAGAGCAGTTGTGTGCTCCATCAAGGACAATAGCAAGTAGTAGCTTCCCACAAGGCTTCCTTGTATGCCTTAAGTGAAGGGACCACAGAGGAAAGGGTGTTAGGCTAGAATTCTTCTCCCTAACCACTTCACTGGATGGTATCCAGACCACTTTAAGGTGTATTTGCTTGAGGGAATTGATGTACGCTTGACTATTTGACTTATGGGAGTTACATCTGTAATTGCTGTATCATCCTCCTCTATCTACCCTCCTCTGTGATTTGTTACACCTTCCTCATACGTGAGTAACCCTGTGGTCAATTGCATTTTTGCTTGTGCTAATAAACCATCCATCTGTTTTCACCATGGCGTCCAATAATTATTCTATTTTTATGTACAGTAGTTCCACTACAACTTAATGGGAAACTTTCACTTAGCAAAGGCCCTGATCCTGATGTGTGAGTCCAATGTAACCCATGCTCATTACCATTAGCTGGACATTAACTATCTGTGGTCTGGATAGCCCAAATTAGCATTACACTAGAAAAATTAATTTAATTTGAAGCAACGTAGGTGGTTCTTCACAGTCAGGACAGTGAGGTTGTGGAATGCACTGCCGGGTGATGTTATGATGGCTGATTCTGTTAATGCCTTTAAGAATGGCTTGGATGATTTTTTGGACAGACAGAATATTAAAGGCTATTGTGATACTAAACTCTATAGTTAGTATAGGTATGGGTATATAGAATTGATGTGAAAGTAGGGAGGGGTATGGGTATGAATGCTGGGTTTTTATTGGGAGGGGTTGAACTTGATGGACTTTGTCTTTTTTCCACCCGATTTAACTATGTAACTATGTAAGAGTTCAGAACATCAGCGTTTTTTTTATATTAGGGCAATTTCCTAATGGATTACCACAACAGACTTTATCATTTTTATATCACCCTGTTCAAGTACAGTACCTTCATAGCAAGTTCCTAAACAGCAGCCCATTCTGCTGTATGCTGATCAATGCCACTTTCTGTTGTGTGACTCTTTAACATATTAGTGGAATAGTAAGGACCATAGTTATTACTCACTTAAATAGCATCTATTAAGTTTCCCAAAGCATGACTGATAAAAAAAATACTCATATAATATAGAAAAGAAAACATGGGTAGTGTTATTTACCAAAATCTGAATTTATCTCATTATTTAAATTTAAAAAACCACAACCAAACTCCCATACCCGATTTTACCTTATTCATTATTATATAAGCTCCATTTAATCATTTTGGGTACAAACTCAATAAAATCGAGAGAAAGATTTTTCCCAAATCGCTCAATTCTTTTAGCTTTTCCCAAAAAGACAGAATTTTTTGATTTTTGTCCGAAAAGTCCAAAATGGTCTGATTTTCCGGCTACTTCCAGTGCAGGCCGCAAAAGCAAAATAGCATAGGGACCTCTGCCATTGATGTATACACAACCTCAGCATGTCTGAGATGGAGGATTTTCGGATTCAGGCTTTTTGCTGCATCAGGCTTTGATAAATCTAGAAAAAATTGAGTTAAAAAAAAACCCCAGAAAAAATTGAGTTTTGCCCCCAAAAAGCCTGACCGGAGTTTAGTAAATAAGCCCCTTAGCATCAAGACTCATATTTAACATCATAGTCCTCTATAGTTATGCTTTACAGAGGTTAATTTTTATCTTTAAATAAACAAACAGCATATATACTGTATTTCTTTCAATTAAAGAAAAAAGGCCTCAACAATTTATTAAAGCCAGTATGTAGTGCAGTTACAAAAATTAATTAACACAGTACTTATCGTTCGATTCGAAGGATTCAATCGTTCGATAGAACGATTATTCCTTCGATCGTTCGATCGTAGGAATATCGCAAAATCCTTCGACTTTGATATTCGAAGTCGAAGAATTTTACTTAGACGGTCGAATATCGAGGGTTAATTAACCCTCGATATTGGATCTTAGGTAAATGTGCCCCTAAGAGTTTGTTCCAGCATGGTTTTATGCATAATAGATCTTGCCAGACTTAATTTAAGATGAGCAGGGACCTCAATTCTGGCATGGCAGTGGATGTGATTTACGTAGACTTTGCAAAAGCATTTGATACAGTGCCACACAGAAGGTTACTGGTTGAATTAAGGAATGTTGACCTGGAACATAGTATTTTACCTGGATAGAGAACTGGCTAAAATATAGACTACAAAGAGTGGTGGTGCATCGAACATTTTCTAATTGGACCAGTGTTGTTAGTGGAGTACAGCAGGGCTCTGTAGTAGGTCACTTGCTTTTCAACTGGTTTATTAATGACCTGGAGGTCTGTTTCTATTTTTGCTGATGATACAAATTGTGCAGAACTATAGGTTCCATACAGGATGTTGCCACTTTGCAGAGTGATTTAATTAAGTTGGAAAACTCGGCAGCAAACTAAAAAATGAGGTTCAATGTTGATAAATGCAAGGTTATGCACTCTGGCAAAAATAATATAAATGCAAGTTATATACTAAATGGCAGAGTGTTGGGAGTTTCCTTAACTAAGAAGGATCTAGGGGTTTTTGTAGATAACAAGTAGTCTAATTCTGAGCAGTGTCATTCTGTGGCCACTAAATCAAATAAAGTAAAGCTTATAAAGGGCATAAACTTAAGTGATGAAAACATAAGTATGCCTCTTTATAGGTCACTGGTAAGGCCACAGCTGGAGTATGCAGTGCAGTTTTGGGCTCCAGTCCCTAAGAGGGATATAAATGAGCTGGAGAGAGTGCAGAGACGTGCAACTAAACAGGTTACAGTAATGGAAGACTTAAATTATGAGAGCAGACTGTCAAGATTGGAGTTGTTTTCTCTGGAAAAAAGGTGCTTGCGAGGGGACATGATTACTCTTTACACGTATATTTAGAGAACATTAAAGACAAATAGCAGGGGACCTTTTTACCCATAAAGAGGATCACTGCACCAGAGGCCACCCCTTCAGACTAGAGGAAAATAACTTAATTTGAAGCAACGTAGGTGGTTCTTCACAGTGAGGACAGTGAGGTTGTGGAATGCACTGCCGGGTGATGTTGTGATGGCTGATTCAGTTAATGCCTTTAAGAATGGCTTGGATGATTTCTTGGACAGACATAATATCAAAGGCTATTGTGATACTAAGCTCTATAGTTAGTATAGGTATGGGTATATAGAATTTATGTGAGGGTATGGAGGTCTGTGTGTATGGATGCTGGGTTTCATTTGGAGCGGTTGAACTTGATGGACTTTGTTGTTGTTTTTCAAACGGATTTAACTATGTAACTATGAGGGAATATCAACCCTCCCACAAAATATGTTTTTGCCTAATAAAGTAAACATAATTGTAAGCAACTTTGCAATATACTGTACACTCATTACTTTTTTACTATGGTTTTTAAGTTATTTGTATATGTATTGCTATTGAAAACAGTGTTTGTCAATTCCTTTCTCTTCTCTGCCCTGATGGTTCAGACTGTTGATACAATGTAAGACAAGCCAGCTGAATAACCGACCTGACTTTGCTGAGGAAATATGACTTTTACAATATTGTTTAAAATGTAACAACCAGGAGTTAAGCCAATGCTGCTTTCAATAGCAATTGTTTTTACAAATAACTTTAAAATCACTGACATTTTTTAATAAATGTAAATTGGATAGTTGCTTAGAATTATGTTTTCTTTTATTAGACTTTTTTTGATATTGGGGTTGACTTGCCCTTTAAAACATAAACACAATTGACAATGTAACAATTGTAAGCAATTTTTGGGGAGGGCAGGTAGTTGATCTTTTCTGCCTTCTATCAGGGCGACCAAATTTTGTGTTCCTAGAGACCAATGGGGCCTTTCTCATCCCTAAAACAAGTGGAGCGCAGCATCCAAAAATCCCAGAATCATTTTATGTATACTGAGGAGTTTGCCCAGAATTGATAAGACATATTTCTATCTGTGGCTGGGTATATACATCTATTATCTGTGGCGTCCTGTATGTAAATAGATGTAGGGATTAAAGAAACCTCTGTTATGTGCTGCCTTCCAGTGGAGAGCAATTGATCAAACTGCATCTTAGCTGGAGATGAACAGCCTTTTGGATGAATAAACTGTTTTCATAATTTACATTTAACATACAGCTAGATGACATTAGTTTGGAGAAACAAGGTGCCCCAGAATAAATTGTAAATGACTCACCAAATAGTAAGTGTGGTCCAGGTGCACAAGCCCCAGACCCCCAGCTTTAGGGAGCAATACGGCAAAGGTATGAAGAAGAAATGGGGCCAACCAGCACTCAAACAGATCCACAGGACCAAAGAGAATTTGTTAAAATATATATATTTTATTTGTACAAAGTTAAATAATGTATATTTGCATCTCCATCCACCCTACGCATTTCACACCCACTTGGGGTACTTAGTCATGGGCTCTGTTACAGCTAGACCAATGACTGTATAACAGAGAGAAAGAGGCTGAAAGAGACCAAAAACAAAGACATATTATAGATAGATAATAGACTGATGAGGAGGAGATGGATGGATGGATAGATAGACAGACCGGCAGACAGACAGATAAATAGATAGATAGACAGATAGACATCAATAAACCCAAGAAAGTCTATGAGCTAGGTTCAGATGAGCAAAGGACCGGCCACACACGTTTTGCCTTAAATATTGAAACACACATATGAGTTTACATAATGAATGCGTGGATCCTGTTTGTTGAACTTTTTGAAACAAATCTTAGAACATTAAAAATAAAAGAAAACATTTTCCAGCTGCAAATTTTCTTGCAGGTTGTGATTCCAGAAATCTGTAAGATTTCTGAACTTGCTGAATGGTTTTGCTCACATCTAGAGGACACAGTAGGTACAATTATATTTTTATATCTGGCCCATAAACCGTTGACTTCCTTTTGAACAGACATTATAAATAAACAACACTTCATTAACAGATTGCATTCCTATGTGAGTGAATAAAAATACACAATGTGATTAAAAACAGGCAATTTTTTACATCAAAATTGTGCGCTACCACATCTATCTGTGGTTTCATTGCACACTTCAGTGCCTTTATCAACAGCAGACCAGAAAATTAACTCCCCTAACTGAAAAAAAAAACATATTGCGCATTTTTGTGGTTTAGTCTACTTGGGTATTTCATAGCACCCTCACTGTAACCAGTGAGAAATCAAGCACTATAACATATAATAAATAAAATATAATGCAAAACATGTGGAAAGTTAAATGCAGCCTATTCATGTAAAATGGCTTTAGTTCACGTGTCTTAGAAGGTAATACTCTTTTGAACCGTACCATGGAAAAAAAATGAACAAACTCTGAAAATATTTTAGAACTGCCAGTACTCAGAATGTGAGGTGAAAATAAATAAAAGATGTGACAATTTATTATTTGGATTTGCATGAGCTGCATTAAAACAAGGGTTAATAACAAGGGTTATGCAAAAGCTCAGTTATTCTTGTATGTTTAATGAGCAAGTAAAACACAGAATGATTCTTTTTGTGTCATTGTACAGAGTTCTCAGACCTGGATTTATGGAAGGGCAACAAAAGCCTCAAGACCAGGACAGATTTTGGTATGGCAGCAGACTTACATTGGTTTATACTGGTACTGCCTGAAGCTGGCTAATATGCTGTGAATTTGCTAATTTATAATTGAACAGTTTAATGAATAAAATGTATTTATTTATATTGGGGCATCATTTTGACCCATGGTTCCTTGAAATTATCCAAATTATTGTAAAATCTCTTCCTGGTGGTACTTTTTACTCTTGAATCATTGTGCTTACCAGGTTCCCCTTAGTGTCATACACAATGGAAATATCTAGTCTGAATCTTGCCTCCATGCACATCAACCACCCCCACCAATACTTACACTTTTTGCATGCATTACATGCTTACACCCCACACTATCTATGTATATGATTAATTTTGTTACTGAAAAAAGAGAGGGATTTATCTTCAGATGTGCTCCCCATTTCATAAAGGTGTTTTGTTACAAAAGTATAGATATGTTGAAAGATGGAAATGAATAACACTTGCCACTGTAAGGTTGATGGTCATCTACATGATTACCAACAGAAGAGTGCAATATGTTAAGAGATGTCCAGCTGACAAAGCAGTGATGATTAAATAGGATATCAGGGTTGGAGAGCACTAAAGGATAAAAAATCTCACCCCTTAGTGAACTGAGCACTTGACTTGTTTGCAACCTGATAAAATAGGATATTAGGGTTCATTAATGAATGCCTTGGACACAAATGCAAGAGCACTAAAGTTCAAAAAAGAAGGACAATAATCACAATCAATCTATGCGCCTGCCAGTTCTAGCTTGTATTTCTGAATGATGTAAAAGTTAGGAGGCAGGATAGGGGATGCCTATATCCCAAGTACCAATATATATTTTGTGCCAAGTGATCCCTGTACTACATATTCAGTAAGTAACATGCATATAAAAGTAAGTGGGAACAAAATTGAGCCCATTTTTTACATCAGTAAAGAGGAGAATTAATTTTACTACGAAATAACTACTATTTTAAACAAACAGTTATCTGCACATAATACACAAGAAACCTGAATATCCTCTAACTATATCTTAATCAATGTATCTTCATTAGTGCTTAGTGATGGTATTTATGTCAAATGGCTCATTTAAATTTGTGCATAAAAAAATTGTGTAACCCTGTTGGAAAATATGAGTATGCATTTCAGCACCAAAATTCACCCGTTTACTTTCACCCGGACAATGCAAGGCAAGGAAGAAGGCTGATAGAAAAAGGCCAGCAAAGGGGCTGATTTTTGGCCTACATTTTTGCACAGGCCAAAAATAGAGATGCACTATTTGCTATATATGCTTTAAAGGAGAGGGGAAGCTACCAATACAGTTTATTGCCAATAGATTAGCAACAACAATGCAAGCTGGAATGCCATTTTTTCTTTAGAATGCTTTTCCATACCTGAGTAAACAGCTCTAGACACTCTCTGTTTTTTTAGGATAGCAGCTGCCATATTAGCTTGCTGTGACATCACTTCCTGCCTGAGTCTCTCGCTGCTCACTAATAGCTCTGAGATTAGATTCCAGCAGGGAGTGGAGGAAGTGGCAATCACCCTTGCTATCAGTGACATGCACAGCAGGAGGCCTAATCTGCATCTTCTCCTTGAAATACAGAGCCAGTCCCAAATAACAGTTATGCAAAGGGGGATTTTTGGTGTAAATGCACAATACGTGGCAATAACAGAAAAAGGCATATTTTAAGCTTCAAGCATACCATACCTTTCTATTATAGCGAGACTTCTTTATGGTTAATCCTCCCAGGGGTGCTCGCCTCAGGTAGCAGCGCCAAACAAGGTACCAGGGGCGGCAAAAAGACGTTCCTGGTAACTTTAAGAATCAAATTTTCAGTTTTTCAACTAGAAATTCGGTTCTTCTAGTGCAAGAGAGAGCAATTGCGTTCTCTGTGCTAGCTATGTGGTCCCCTGGACCCCCTCTGTCACAGGAAAGTTAAGCGCTAGCGGGCGAGGAGGGGGCGGCATTGCCTCAGGCAGCTCCAGTACTAGAAACAGTGCTGAATCGTCCTATATGTGGAAACAAATATTAATTTTGCTACTATAAATAAAGCTTTTTTTTTTTTTTTTTAAACTGAGTTTAAAGGGAAGTTTATCTCTCAATTCAGGTTTAACAGATTTAATGCATACTGTTGTATGTCACTGGTACCACAACTGCACAGTATGCTTCACACTTTGGGCCAGATTCAGTATGATGAGAAAAGCTTTTCTCCTAATTTAATTTCATAATTTCAATAGAGCCAGATGTAATTAAATTTTTACTGTTTTTCCCATGAAAACTTTTGTGAAGTCTAAGGCAAAAATTGGAACTGAATTAGGAGAAACTTTTTTTACTCCTCAAATTGAATCACGCCACTATGTTTTCACAGGATAAACCATAAAATAACCTTTTATCGTTAATTTAAAGCTGGCCCTTTATACACTTTCCATTCTAAATTTGTTGCATTTTAAATTCATCACATTAATTTAGAAGCTCTTAGATTATTTAAATGTGTTTTCATGAGATAAAACATCGAAGTTTTACGCACCAAATTGAATCTGTCCCATAGTTATATATGAGAGATATGACGAAATGGAATCTCTTTTATATATAAGTCCCCAGGCACTTTAGCTTCTAAAATTGATTGTCTAATGAAACTTTATCAGAAATATTAACTCAAAGAATGTTTTAAAAAGAATAAATGTCTAAAATAAAATCATGGTTTGTATTATGTTACGTTTTAAAAAAATGATGAAAGCAAATAATTGATTGGTTTGGTTGGTTGGACACTGTACTTTGGGAAATGTGTCCATTGTAAATAGTAAATTTAAATTGCCTGTTTCTCATGTTTTGTTTCTTAATTGTGGTACACTACACACTTTAGTCTTATGCAACACAAAAGCAAACTGCTGTGGTATATGTGCATATACAGATGCAGCCACTTTGGTTTGTCTGTTTGACACAGAATAACTAAACACAGATATCCCATTTATCTCATTTAACACAGAAAACTGTGTCACAACATCCCATCTAATTAAACCATTCCCCATTGTGAACAATGGTGCTTTGGTATGCTAATGAAAAGGTTAAATGCATTAAATGAGTTAAGATAACTTTAGATAACACAGTTTCTTCAATTAACTCTGAGTCATGACGCATTTAACTCACAAATCCAAGTAGCTTCATCTGTACATGCAGTATATGCATTGTGCTGTTTTGTCTACTACATATATACTTACATAATTACAAAGTAACATAGCAGAATACATAGAAATAACAGTTTTTATTTACATCTTTGTATCTAGTTTGTCGCAACTTACCGGTACTGTACTTAATTCCTAAAGTACCACACATACATTTTTACAGAAACCAAATTTTTTCCTTCTTATAGAAGTTATTTGTATCATAAAAACATTCTACTCTTCAGAAAATTAATTTCTTAAGTGGGTCTCCAAAGGCATTTTTATAGTAGCAATCCATTAAAACAACAACCATTACTGTAACACTTTTACAATAATTCATGGTATTAATAATAATGAGCACTATATTGTACACGGAAGGCAGACATTTTTCTCATCGGGAACTGAAATAAACTAGCCACAATTTTACAATTTTTCTATAACTGACCACAGACTGCTGTAAAATTCTACATGGGAGTTAATAGGTGCTATATATATATGTGTATATCTTTGAAATGTAAAGACACAATAGAAGCAAATCTACTGTATGGAGAAAGTTATCTGATTGCACTAGTTAGAAAAAAAAGATGTTATAAAAATGATTTCTTACTAAAATAATTACAACTTAAAGGGATACTGTCATGGGAAAAAATTTTTTTCAAAATGAATCAGTTAATAGTGCTGATCCAGCAGAATTCTGCACTGAAATCCATTTCTCAAAAGAGCAAACAGATTTTTTATATTCAATTTTGAAATCTGACATCGGGCTAGACATTTTGTCAATTTCCCAGCTGCCCCTGGTCATATGACTTGTGCCTGCACTTTAGGAGAGAAATGCTTTTCTGGCTGCTGTTTTTCCTTCTCAATGTAACTGAATGTGTCTCAGTGGGACATGGGTTTTTACTATTGAGTGTTTTTCTTAGATCTACCCTACCAGGCAGCTGTTATCTTTTGTTAGGGAGCTGTAATCTGGTTACCTTCCCATTGTTCTTTTGTTTGGCTGCTGGGGGGAGGGAGAGGGAGGGGGGTGATGTCACTCCAACTTGCAGTACAGCAGTAAAGAGTGATTGAAGTTTATCAGAGCACAAGTCACATGACTTGGGGCAGCTGGGAAATTGACAATATGTCTAGCCCCATGTCAGATTTCAAAATTGAATATAAAAAAATCAGTTTGCTCTTTTGAGTAATGGATTTCAGTGCAGAATTCTGCTGGAGCAGCACTATTAACTGATTCATTATGAAAAAAAAATGTTTTTTCCCATGACAGTATCCCTTTAAAGACTGAAGAATGGACACAGTTGCTATACTGTTGCAGTCTTGCCCTACTATTTCCCAGTAAGTCTCTTCCCAATGGCAATGTGGTAAATTTGCAGTGCATTACTTCATTCTAAGGGGCCTATTTATAAAGCTGTATACAAAATGTCATATAAATACACACATATCATCTAAATGATGTATTTTTTGAGTATTGATTTTGGATGACTGCAAAGCCCAGTACAAGAGTGGTCATTTGTTGTGCATTCACAATCACCATTTTATATGCCATTTTTATAGTTACGTATACACCATAAATATTACCACTTTTTACACCATTTAGTGCCAGTGCCAGCAGCCCACTTAAAGTGACAGTGACACTAGAAAACTATTTTTTAAAAAATGAATGTACATTAAAAGTTACCTATAGGTCATGCTGATTGTTTTTTGCTGAGAGGTTTGTTTTTGTAAGTAATTGTTAGTTTAAGTTCATAAACCTGACTGTTTTGCCAACCGGACTGTCCCATCTCAGCCTGTCAGTTAAAGTTTCTAATGCTAACCGACTCCTGTTGCACAAATATGGCAGCCCCCTCATACAGGAACATTCGGCATCAGACGGGTAATGTAAAAGCATTGGGCAAATACTTTATGGCAAAATTATAAGAAGCATGCAGAGTCAATTATTATGGTAGATGTAAAAAAAAGGTTCAATTTGTGGTGTCTTTTTAATGCAGAAGGATCCTCCAATGAGAAACCTTCCTACTATGTGTACACCTGGCTCATGGAATTGTATTTGTAAAACTCCAATTGTACATACAAGTTGTTTTAGTTTTTACAAAATGTCTAATCTAAGATCTACATCTACATCTCTCTTACTTTCATCCTCCAAAAGAGATACTACAGCTATGTTCAGTTAAATCAGCATACCATGATCCTAGTAAATAAGGGCAAAAGGCATTTCTTATCTTAGTTAGGAGTATTTGCCCTCAACTCCTTACTAACATATGGACCAAAGCCCAAACTAATAGCTAAAGTCCCAACACAATGTGAAAAGACACAACAGGACCCTTTGGCAACAACACAAGTACAGTTATTCCTTTTTTAAACCAGGATTCGAGAAAAGGCACATCTTTTTTGGGGAATTTAAGTAGCCACAGTAGGCAACTGTAAAGTGTCCAAAGACTTTGCATTTACAAGAAGTGGATCCATATGCTTTTTCAGGAATTATCACCTGTCAAGCACTGGAACAAATGTTTGTCAAGTAATTGAAATGTAAGTTTATGGGGCTGTTTCATGCTTTTTAATATCATGAACAAAACCTGAACCATTACTCTTTCACAAAGAAATTAAATTTGCATGACACCAGTAAGGTAATTATTTGCAAAATGTCATTCACTGTACATTGATTACCATAACAGCATTCAAAAGGTAATGTGGCATTGATCACTTTAATTATCATGTTGTAGTAGCATATAGTGTATACTGAAGGAATGCTAAGCTAGAAAAAGCTTCTCTGTTTTAAGAGATTGTAAACTAGAGGTTTGGGAGAAAATATAATGAAACATGGGAGTGAATATATATATATATATATATATATATATATATATATATATATATATATATATATATATATATATATATATATATATGAGTGAGGTGTTAAGGAGCAGATCAGTAGAAAAGCATAACAAGCTGATTGGTTGGATTGAATTTGGTGAGATAAGTTCAGAGGAAGGGGCAGATTTACTAAAGGGTGAATTGTCACTAGCGACCACTTCGCACACTTCGCCAGGCTCAAATTCTTTACCACTACCCTAATTCACTAAAAGTAAAGTTGTGTCCTTGGTGGCGACTTTTCTCTAGCAATACTTCTTCAGTGCAAGCATTTCATAGCGAAGATTCGCTAGTGTTTGTTTATGCCTAATGATTGGGGAATTTATTCGGCAGGCGCAAATTCGCAGCGAATTCACATGATTCGTCGCCGGCGAATAAATTGATTGTGCGCCGGTGTTCAAAAAACAGATGCCAGCGTCAAAAAGGAGTTTCGCGAAAAGTCGCCTGGTGATAGAGTACGAACGAATGCTAGTGATGGTCTCTTTCGCTAGCGAATTGCCAACTGTGTCTGAATTGGCGATATCCCTGCGGATGCGAAAAGTCGCTAACCTTAGCCACTTCACCATTTAGTAAATCTGCCCCGTAGAGCTGTGAAAAGAGGTGTTAAAGGGGTAGTTGTAGTATGTTTGAATGGCCAATTCTAAGCAACTTTTCAATTGGTCTCCATTTTTCTTTTTTATAATTTTTCATTACTGTATTTGCCTTCTTCTTCTGACTCTTTCCAGCTTTGAAATGGGAGTCACTGCCCCCATCTGAAAACAAATGCTCTATAAGACTAAAAATGTATTGTTATTACTACTTTTTATTACTCATATTTATATTCCAGTCTCTTTTTCTAATAAGTGCATGGTTGCTATGGAAATGTGGGCCCTACCATCTTGCTGCTCCATAGCTGTTAAATAAAAAGCTAAATAACTGAAACACCACAAATAATACATCTCAGAATATCACTTTCTACATCATACTTAAAGTCCTTAGTTTCAATTTAATCCTTCAAGGTAGCGGGAGCCAGTGTAGACAGTAGCAGTTGCAGAGTGGTTGCTAAGGTGAAAGAATCATCATCATTTATTTATATAGCGCTGTCAAGATACGCAGTGCTTTAATCTTAAAGAATCAGTTGAAGAGTGTTGCACAATGGGAAAAAAACTTTTTGTAGCCTCAGGTTGACTGTGTTGCGATCTGCCTGGGTAAATAAATATGAATCAATAAAAATACTAGCACTCTGGTTATTTTATAAAGGTGATAACTTTACTTAGGTGTCAAAGGCAATGTTTTAGTCATGACTCTAGCCCTTGAAAAGAGGCTGAAGTAAAGCCTGAAATGTTGTATTTATTACGGCCTGGCGGAAAAGGCCACTTGACAGATAGTTACAGAAGTCGACATTAGGGGCCAGATTCAATTCAGTGAGAAAAAGTTATCTCATGGTTTATCACGTGAAAAGTTATGGATGAGATTCAATTTGAGGAGAAAAAACTCCATTTCAAATTGAATCGTGTCCATTTCTTTTGACGTGATAAACCTTTTTCTCACTGAATTGAATCTGGCCCTTGATATGATGAGAGAGTAAATCTGAATTTTGGTGGCATCTTAGGTGATAAATGATCATGTTTTATAAATATAGAGTGAGCACGCAGCAAAATCCAGGATAACCCAAGGGGTTCTGTGTGGAGGTTGGTTGGCAATGGAGTTGTTAACAGTAATAGACACTTCTAGTATGTTATAAGTGTTGCATGGGGGAAAGAGAACCATTTCTGTCTTAAAAAAGTTTAGTTTAAGGTAGCATTTGACATCCAAGTAGAGATAACTGCCAAGCAAGAAGAAACCCAAGCCTAGATATCTGGATTGAGAATGGGAGAGGAAAGATACACATGAGCATTGTCATTTGCTCACAAACAAAATAGGTACTAGGAAAATAAAAAAAAAAACAGTTAACTAATCTGAAAAACTTTGGTTGTACCTATTACTGGTGATGGGCAAATAAATTAGCCTGGCGCGAATTCGCGGCAAAGTTGCTTGCGTCAAAATCGCCATGCGTCAACACCATTCAGAACGCTGGTGTCAAAATTGACGCAAGCAACTTTTCCAAAATAGACGCTGGTGTAAATTTTTTAGTTTCATACATTTTTTGCAAATTTTTCACTATTCACGCAAATTTAGTTGGAAATTCAAAAAAATTTTGGTGATAGTATTTATAATACAATATATCCAGTTAGTTAGTGGTAATGAGCTGCTGCAGGAGTTGTGGACACTATTTACCCAGTAACTATATTTTATTTGGCCTCCACTAATATTTGGTTTTGGGCCCCTATCCTACAAACGAAAAGGCGATGTGGCAATGGCGGAGCTCTTCCCATGCATGCCAGCTCCTGCTAAGCCGCAGCTCTCGCAATGTATCGGCTCCTTCTGACCGGCTACTACATCAAACCTCTGTTACCGCTGCAGAGCGCTGATCAAAGCATTCTTGGAGTCTGGTAGGTTAATATCAATGTATCGGCTTTATTTATGCGCTTTTTAAAATTACAAAGGAGGGGATTTACATCTAACACATTTCGTGTCAGAAGACCTGACACTTCATCAGAGTCTCTGATGAAGTGTCAGGTCTTCTGACACGAAACGCGTTAGATGTAAATCCCTTTTCTTTGTAATTTTAAAAAGTTTTATCGATTTTGAGTGGGTAAGGTGTTATTGTTGCTGATAACCCATAGGAAAGAATTGAATACAACTACTTAGGACCCATTTATTAAACCTCATTTTTTTTCTGGTCAATGTTTTTAGGGGCAAAACCTGAAAAAAAACCCTCATTTATCTTATTTAATACTTCATCTCAAACCTTTCAAGGTTATGTTGAAGTCAATGGCAGATGTATGAAGTCGAGTTTTTGGAGAGTCAATAGTATGATATGAATTTTTGTCTTGGCGTTTTGTCGCTCTGATTTTTTTCAAGAAAAATTATTGATAAATGAGTTCAATTCATGGAAGGGTGTTAGGTCGACTTTGTTTTCAGAAAAAATTTAGACAAATTCAAGTTTTAGTAAATCAGCCCTTTAGAGTAGTGGATTCAATCCTAATGAAGTTAATCATTGATAAATGTGTCAGTTCATTTAGTACTTTTTTGACTGTCAGGAAAAGTCAAGGGCATCAGGGGAGGACTGTGACATCACCCAAGTGCTAGCAAAGGGACTGATGGTAAATCATTTCTACATTACTGAGCAGCTTTAAAGGATCAACAGAGGTATTTAGAAAAGATCTTATTTATGTAGAGCACATGTTTTATATTAGGTTTATTTCTCTTCGTCGCTTCACAAACCAAAAGGTTGTTTAGAATTTTTGTTTAGTTAGTTTAGGTTATGCACCTCATTGTAATTACTATTTCCTATTTTAGAAAGACATTTCTTACACAAAGACCCCTTGCTTTGCTTTCTAAATACTTAAGTTGATCCATATAGTAAATGGGGATTACAGAGACCCATATTAAACAGCATGGGAACCCATTTTTGGTTTCCTAGTCATACGTTAAGAATCTATATCAAGGCTGAGCAAAGAAGCTAAAATAAACATTAGGAGATAAGGAAAGGAATAGGAGGAATTACTTATTTTTAGAAAATAAACCAAAATAACTAATGACATTGTTTTAAGTGCCTGGATACCGGCGTACCTTTTTAAGAATATTATTTTCATGCACCGTACTATTATTGCTTATATGCCATAACTGTCTTAAAGGTGGCTCAGCTTTAGTTTATGGTATTAATTCTAATCAATTTTGTGGCGTTCATTTTTTCAAATTTTTTTTTCATAATTTGCCTTCTTCTTCTGATTCTTTCCAGTTTTCAAATGGGGATCACTGACCCCATGTAAAAGCAAATGCTCTGTAAGCTATTCAATTATTATTGCTACTTTTTATTACTCATATTTCTAGTCAGACCCTCTCCTATTCATATTCCAGCCTCTTATTCAAAGCAATGCATAGTTGCTATAGAAATTTGGACCCTAGCAATCAGATTGCTAAAATTGGAGAGCTCTTGAATAAAAGGCTAAATAACTCAAACCCTCAAACAATAAAAAAAGTTACATTACCATAAAGTACGTCATACTTAAAGTTAATTTAAAGCCCCTTTAATGGGAAGTATATTTACTGCCATATAGATCTATTTATGAAACACTGGATTTTTTTAATGCTACAATGTTGTGCTAATTCCGACCCTACATGTATGCACATAGACAGAGTGTACAGTTTATGCAAGTACAGTTACAATGTTTAAACTCTGTAAACTGTTCTAAATTGATACAGTACATTAGTTGATACATTTATCTTTGGCCCTGCTGAGCAGAAACCATATAGCAACAAAAAGGAGGGAAGCCAAAAGCAGACTGAAACATTAAAAAGCCAAGCCAAAGCTTGACTGAAGCATTGAAAAAGGAGAATACTTTATTATTATTAACATGTATTTATATAGCGCCAACATATTGCGTAGCACTGTAGAGTAAATGTGATTATACAACTAAATCACATGAATTATATACATAGAACATATGGAGTTACATACATCACAATCAATACAGGTACAAAAAGGTGAGGAAGGCCCTATGCATAGGCATACAGTCTAAAGGGAAGGTGTGGGAGTGGGCAAGATTGAATTAAGTGGGTGAGAAATGTGGTATTGTATGTGGTGTTGCGTTTGGTAGTAAAGCAGAGTGAGGGTAGGCTTCTCGAAAGAACTGTGTTTTCAGAGATTTCTTGAAAGCAGAAAGGTTGGGAGAAAGTCAGACAGACCGTGGGAGAGGGTTCCAGAGGCGGGGTGCAGCCCTTGCAAAGTCTTGAATGCGAGCATGTGAGGAGGTAATGAGAGAAGAGTTGAGTAGCAGGTCAGTAGAGGAGCGTAGTAAGCGGTTGGGTGAGTATATAGAGATGAGTTCAGAGATGTAGGGTGGGGCAGAGTTATGAAGTGCTTTGAATGTCAGAGTCATTCATTTGAATTTGATTCTGAAAGGTAGCGGAAGCCAGTGCAGGGAATGACAGAATGGCGAAGCAGAGGAGGAGCAGTTGCTGAGGTGTATGAGCCTCCCAGCAGTGTTCATTATGGACTGGAGAGGTGACAGTCTCTGGAGGGGAAGGCCAATTAAAAGAGAGTTACAGTAGTCTAGACGCGATATGATGAGAGAGTGAATAAGAGTTTTGGCAGAATCTTGGGTGATAAATGATCGTATTTTGGATATATTCCTTAGGTGGAAGTGACATGATTTAATAAGTGACTGGATATTGAACAATCATCTTAGAATATCGAAGTCGAAGGATTTACCGCATTTCATATGATCGAACAATCGAAGGAAAAATCGTTCGATCGAACGATTAAATCCTTCAAATCGAACGATTCGAAGGATTTTAATCCATCGATCGAACGATTTTCCTTCGATCAGAAAATTGTTAGGAAGTCTATGGGGACCTTCCCTATAGGCTAACATTGCACCTCGGTAGGTTTTAGGTGGCAAAGTAGGAGTTCTTTTTAAAGAGACTATCGAATGGTCAAATATTCGAACGATTTTTAGTTCGAATTGTTCGATTCAAAGTCGTAGTCGAAGGTCGAAGTAGCCAATTCAATGGTCGAAGTAGCCAAAAAAATAATTCTAAATTCAAAGTTTTTTTTATTCTATTCCTTCACTTGAGCTAAGCTAAGTGTTACCCAGACACAAGACGCGTAAGGCTTGGCTTCCCGGTAGCCATACACCCTCCTTTTTATTGCTATATGGTTTGTGCCTGCTCCTTCAAGCTATGAGCCTGGGGCTGGAGCACTTGGGCCATCTACTTGGTGAGTTCTTAACAATCCGGTAATTGTGTTAACCATTTCTTTTTGTGGTCTGCTGAGCAGAATCCCTGAATTTCATTAAAGGCTGTTGTTATAATTAATACATAAGTTACGAATAGTGATGGGCGAATTTATTCGACAGGCGCAAATTCGCAGTGAATTTCCGTGTTTCGCCACCGACAAATAAATTCACAAAATTTGATGCCAGCGACAATTCTGACACCGGTGACAATTAAAATGCCCCTTGACTTTAATGGGCGTCAGAATTGTCGCCGAAGAAAGTTAGTCCAGCACCCACTGTTTCATGAATAAAACGGCCTTTATTGGACCAAGGGCATTACAGCAACGTTTCAGACCAACTGGTCTTTTATCAAGCTAACCAACATGTGATTCAATAGTGCTATTTATACACTCACACACCATCTAGTGGTCATTAGTGACAATTAATATATAGAGAAAATGGACTAATCATTAAATCATCATTTTGCATATAACAATATGTCATTATAGCAGTATACAAAATCAGTGCCAAATATAAATAGGAAGACGACCAAATGTGAAAAATATCTGTAAGACATAAAAGATAATACAAAAAATATAAACAGTATTAAAACAGATAAAAGTATCAATAAGATCATCGGAAGATAGGACTCAGATCATACTCTTTGTTTAGACCCCCAGGTTCCAGAGTTTCCAATTTTCTGATCCAATAGGCCTCTTTATACAACAGCTCCTTTAGCCTATCTCCTCCCCGACGCTTAGGTTCAATAGTTTCCATAATCTGAAATTTTAACTGATTAACTCTATGAGCATGCTCAATAAAGTGACCAGCCACTGCTTGATCTTTCTTCCCCGTCCTAATTGCAGATTTATGCTCACGTATCCGTTCACGGACCGTTCTCTTGGTTTGTCCCACGTATGCTAGTCCGCATGGACATTTAATAACATATACTGCATACGTGGAGCTGCAAGAATAACGACCTCTTATTTTTATGGGGTTACCCCTTCTGGGGTGAAAAACATTTTCCCCTGTTTGCACATTTGAGCAACAATTGCAGTTAAGGCAGGGATAAGAACCAACTTTCCCCCTGATTTCCATATTTTTATGTTTACTATTACTTCCAATATCTGAGTGTACTAGCATTGAGCCAAGTGACCTCCCTTTCTTATACGCTATAACTGGGGGTCTGTCAAATGCCGTTACTTGGGGTAAGTTATCTTTGACTAGTGGCCAGTGTCGTCTTAGAATATTTGCAACCTGTTTACTTAGGGTGTTATATTCTGTTACAAATGTGACATGATTTTCCCTGTGCTTCTCTTTCCCTTTTAGCATCTCTGTTCTTTCCTGATTCTTTATTTCTTCTAGTTGACTATTTAGAAGGCTATCTGGATATTCCCTCTCACGAAATTTGTTACACATTTCCGACAATCTTTTCTCTGCTTTCTCACTAGAGGTTACTATTCGCTTTACTCTACTTAATTGAGATTTAGGCAGTGCTCTCTTAAGTTGTGGTGGGTGGAAGGACCGATAGTGTAGTAACAAATTTCGATCCGTGGGTTTAACATACAAATCCGTCATTAAGCACCCATCTTGTTTGTACACCCTAGTGTCCAAAAATGGGATCTCCTCCAGATGAGCATTTAGGGAAAATTTTATGAAGGGTAGGGAACTGTTTATTTCCTGAACAAACCTCTCAAGGGTCCAATATGGCCCCGCCCACAGCGCAAACACGTCATCTATATAGCGTATCCATTTTTTACAGTGTGTTTTAAACAGTTCATTCTCATATATAAATTTTATTTCAAATTGATTCATGAATCAAGAATCCCTGAATTTCATTAAAGGCTGTTGTTATAATTAATACATAAGTTACGAATAGTGATGGGCGAATTTATTCGACAGGCGCAAATTCGCAGTGAATTTCCGTGTTTCGCCACCGACAAATAAATTCACAAAATTTGATGCCAGCGACAATTCTGACACCGGTGACAATTAAAATGCCCCTTGACTTTAATGGGCGTCAGAATTGTCGCCGGCAAATTTTTCGTCGAATTGAAACTGGAGAAATTCTTCCAGCACTGGTTGCGAATATTCCAGAGATACTGCGGAGAACTAATGTAGCAAAATTGTAACAGTTCAGAATCCGCACCTGGATTACTGAGCTGCCAGACAAATACCATAGCCAGGAACGCTTATATACAGTAAAAACAAAAAGATGTAAAGCAACTGAAAAAAGTCTTTATTTCTAGTGAACAATCTGAAAACAACTAATCTGAAAAAAGTATTTGTAAGGTAACAACCCCTTTAAGAGACACAGGAGGAATGAGACCCCAGCCCTATAGAACTTTAGGTAATTATATGGCCATAAATTAGTCCTTGTGTGCCTGTTTTTTTGTCTTTGTCCATGAGAACGATTGCCACCTACCCAGATAAAAATGCTCTTAATATGTCAGTAGTAAACACTGCTAGCAAGAGTTTTAAAAATAGTCCTGTACAGATGGTCAGTTTTACAAAACTGGGGACATTATTCCAGACTTCTAGTTTATTAGAAATAGTTGGCAATTGAACAAATGAGCTACTTTTTAGCTTGTGGATAATGATTACTAAGTATATAACTGTGCACTAATATAAGTAATATTATGAATGGTAGCCATTAGGGGCTTGAATTGTCCAATGCTCTACAGAAGTTTAATGCCCTTCAGAGGTTTTCCCTGTACATTAAAATCATTTTTAAAATTTGATACTAGTCTCTTGCAGTTGATGCTGCAATTGACAAATATGAATATGTTTGAATATTAAAAAATGAACTTAGATGAAGCTTATGGTTGTTAAAAGCCCAGAGAAATAGTTATAAGAAAAATTAGCACTATGCGACTTCATGGTTATGTCTCTGTATACAGATAGTTATGTATGTGTACTGTATGTCTATAGATTGTTTATAAATAATGTGCCCTTATGTACAGCACTGAAAAATATGTTGGTGTTAATATAAATGATGTAATAATTATATACATATAATGAATATGGTTTTATCAGCCACTTATGGGCCAAGGAGGCAGGTATTGATATGAATTGTGTGCGAGAGGCAACACACAATTACCATACAAAATCTAAAACTGGAAAATCTATGGTGCTTGAAAGTCAGGTCCCTAACAACAAACACCATAGATTTTAAAATCTTAGGCAGACAAATGGCCATTATATGCTTAAATGTCTCTCTCTCTGTTTGTATACTATGGTTCTATATATGGCCCTCAACCAAGTAATTTTGGTTGTTCTACCTACATTACAATTAACAATGTTAGCCTTGCCAAGGCAATTTTTGGACTCCAGATTAACAGGTAAACTATCTTATTGCCCCCACTCTTAAGAGATCTGCTCGTTCTGCGATTTTAAAAGTCAGCCAGATGTAGATTGGGCAGGGTTAAAAATCCGTTGGATCGCGACTGTATCTGCATCTGTTCATTGATGCGCCTGTATTGGCTGCATTATGATCTGATCATTGGTCCCTAGGGCCCACGATCGGATCAGCCCGATATCGCCCACCTCAATGTTGGCATATCAGGGAGAGATCTCTTAACCCAGCCCAATCTACATCTGGCCGACTTTCAGTCAGATATCAATCAGGGAAGCCCGTTGGAGGTCCCCACACACAGGCCAATAAGCAGCTGCTGACTCAGTCTGTCGGCAACTTTTATCGGCCCATGTATGGCCAGCTTCAGGGGCTGATTTACTAATGCTCGAGCCTTTTGACTCGAGAAATCATAAAGGAAACCCTGTGTTATTTAAGGAACCCGTGTGGGGTAACCTTGTTGGTTGAGGTATTCTTGCCAGGGTGGGCTTTCTTAAATAAGAAAAAGTTTGGTAGTTTAGCATGGCAGCTACTAAACTATTCTTGTAAAGAGAATTTTTAATATGTTAGAATACTATATTGGAAAGTCTTTCATGACCATATAATCGTGCAGAGGTAAAAATATATAGTATTGTTTTAGGAGACGGCGGTGTACCTAATTTTTTTATAATTCATATTTAGTTTTTTTTTTTATTTAGCTTTACTAACTGAACTATGCAGTACCTCATCATTACATTAAAACCTCATCAACCTTGCACATTTGTATATGTACTGTATGTTGTAAGCAATGAAACATAATAAAGCAGTTTGAGGCCAAATATTGTGTGAGTGTTGAAAAACAATCCCAGTGCCAAACTGCAGCTAAATTAAAATTTTTATAAGCAATCTGTCAAAATGAGCTGCAATCCCCTCATGAATATAGCTCTGCTTGTATTCAGCAGTGCTGTATTTACAAGGAGCAGGCAGAGGAATGTACACAGTAGTACACCTTACAGGCTCCTTAGCTGTCCCTTAACTTACATGTCATTTAAATAGCACTGGTGCAAAGGAGTCCATAGGCCAGGAAGTAAGGACAGGACAGTTTTGTATTAAAGGAACAGTTCAGTGTAAAAACAAAAACTGGGTAAATAGATAGGCTGTGCAAAATAAAACATGTTTCTAATATAGTTAGTTAGCCAAAAATGTAATGTATAAAGGCCGGAGTGACTGGATGTCTAACATAATAGCTAGAACACTACTTCCCGTTTTTACCCAGTTTTTATTTTTACACTGAACAATTCCTTTAATGCTGTGCTCTGCAATTCACCATAGGTTTAAAACTGGTACAAGGTGCAGAGTGTATCAAGATCCCAGATGCAAAGGCCTCTTGAATGATCTCTAAGGGCAAGAATTTGCATCCCTTGCCTGGTGCCTGAATTGCAGGTACATTGATCACGTGTTCAATTTGTTAATCGTAGCTTGAAAATCATAAGAACATATGGGGAAACTGTATTAATGGAACAGTGACCACAAGTCAATGTTCACTGAAAGAGACAGATGGATAGGGAAATTGCTAAACACCACAATATGTCTTCTTTGAAATTTACTGCAGAATTAAATTAGCTCTGTGACCCATTCTCAGTATAAAAAATGGAAGCTATGTCCGAGTTAGTTCAGAAACCACCTGTACCATCGGTAAAAACACATATTTGCTCTTATTGTTAGAAGCACAAGGGTAGTCACTACAATTTTAGTACTGAAAGTCCTGTAGTCCTGTAGGTTAGCATATGTTGGATAGACATCCAGAAAATGTAGGATTAGTCTCAAAGTTGCTCAAAAGTGCTTTTAAAAATCTCAAACCTCAAAATATAGAAAGGCACAACGTTTGCTCAGTAGCAGTAACCAGAGACCTGAGCAGGTTTGTTTTTACAGACTGGCACCCAACCAATACGCAATTACTTGAACTTGCCTACCCGCATTATTTTTCCTATCCTGGTTCACTCACCCCGCCATTCAGAATAAGTGTCATGTAAACCAATCAATCTGCCAAATGGCTGCCTATAAATGCCCACTTCTGCAGGGTTTTAAACAGGTGACCAGTAAATGCTAACTGCTAATTGGTTGCTATGGGTTAATGCACCTTGGTCTGTTTATGTTCCATAACCTCACATGTGTCCCAAATTAGACTGGTTTTGTAAATGGTCACTATCAAATCAGAGATGGCTATGAAAATTCAATAGTTATGCAGAGAAACACACTGAATATGGGAATTTGATTATATGAAACATTGTATGCTTTCTGCAATTATACTATTTTTTCTTCTTTTATTTCTTCTAATTTTTTCTCACTGTTATTGGGAATAGAACTGGATTAAAGTTAACAGCTCCACTTATTGCAAGTATAGTTAATTATTTTCTAATAAAATAATTTATATAGTGAATTTTTTTAAAGGACAAGTCCCCCCAAAATAAAAATTTGCCAAATAAAAGAAAACACAATGCTAACCAACTTTCCAATATACATTTATTTAAAAAAGTATAGTGCTTTTAAAGTTATTTGTATAAACATAAAACTCTAATTAAAAGCAGCATTTGCTTAACTCCTGGTTGTTACTTTTTAAACAATGCTGCAAAACTCTTAGGGGTATATTTATCAAAGAGTGAAGTTAAAGATCGCCACAGTCCTCTAGAGTGAAATTCCATCACTCTCCATTAATTTCTATCAGATTTTTAAAGGCATATTATCGAAGGGAGAACTTTCACCCATTGATAAATGTTCTTTTAAAAATCCCATAGAAATGAATGAAGAGTGACGGAATTTCACTCTAGCGTACTGTGGTGATCACTAGCTTCACTCTTTGATAAATATACCCCTTAGTTCTCCAGCATTACAGGTCTGTTAGTCAGCTGACTTGTCTTACATTGTATGAACAGTTATACCAGCATTGTTATAGTTACTCTAGGAGTGAAATATTGGATCAGGAGTTAGTTACTTAGTACAGTAGAATAGAAAGATGCTCCAACGAGGAGACAAGGAAGGTTAGTACCCTGCAGTGACAAGGCCACCAGCTTAGCGACTTAGCAGTTAATTTCAGGGATAGAGAGATCCATCCTTGGAGTTAGATTTGCATAGAATGGGGATTTTGCACCAAGGTAGGCACACTAAACCTGCATATTTGTGAGTATTTACTGGGTGACTTGTGTAACATCAAGGCAGCACCCATCATTTTCTAAAGTTTGTCACCTGTCAATAAATTAGTTCATCTGGTTTTAATAAGAACCACTTGTGCCGACGTTATTTGTGTATTTGTCACATGGTAGAGATACAGTGTGGTCAACCCTTCCACCAAAAGCTAAGAGAGGGCTCAGCTGAGGGAAAAGAGTTTTATGTACTAGGTGTCCTACCGGGAGTTGAAATCCTGAAACTGGGCTCAAGGTATATCAACAAATTTAACAGGATAACGCCACTCCATGTACCTGTTACAAAAATATTCTCATATACACTGCTGTAATGATTTCAAGAAAAACAACATGAAGTCAGCAAAACTTTCTAGACTTTTAAGTCTAGAATGCATAATGCACAGTACATTTACATCTCTTTAATCACGTAAGGAACTTGTAGTTCTTTTTCTAAATGGTTTTGGTCTCTGGAATGACAGCATTTTTAAGACACTGTTCTAAAAATTATAATTTATTTTAAAATTGTACCAAATCCATCATTTTTGATCTGTAAAAATATTGAATTTTTGAGGTGTTTGGCCAAATCTTTTCTCAAGAATTCAATACTTGGTCAAATACCAAACCCTTATTTGCAATTAATTCATTAATCAAAAAAAAACAAAAAAAAACAAATGCATCATATCAAATGACATTCAGGTTTCAGCTTAGGTTCAGCAAAGTATAGGGATGCATCAAATCCACTATTTTAGGATTCGGCCCGAATCCTTTGTAATATTGATCCGAATCCAACCCCTAATTTGCATATGTAAATTAGGGGATGAAGGGAGAAAGAGGACTGCACTTGCAGCAGGCTGTAAAAAAACGTAGTCCTTGTTTTTGTGTGCTGAAAAGCATCCTGCTGAAAAAGGCCGAATCTTGGCCAAATCCTGAACCGAATCCTGGATTCGGTGCATCTCTAGCCAAGTACTCTTTGGCAAAAGCAGAATTCTGCCAAATCCCAAATCCAATCCTACTTAATGCAGTCTATGGTTAGCTTTGTTTTATTCCTTTCTTGACTCTTTTATACAGGTATGGGATCTGCTATCCGGAAAACTATTATCCAGAAAGCTCCAAATTACAAGAGGGCCATCTACCATAGATGCCATCATAATCAAATAATTCACAGTAATAAACAGTACTTGACCTAAAATGTAATTAATCTTTATCAAAAGCAAAACAATCCTATTGGGTTTAATTAATGTTTAAATTATTTTTTTTAGCAGGTCATGTGCATTCTGGATAATATGTCCCATTCCTGTATATATGTGTGTATATTTATATGCCTGGTAAGATATGTGCCTACAGACAAAATTGTGCTAGAAAACTAGGACTTTTAAAATAATAATACAAAAATATTTATTTGGAGATGTTTTGTTCACCAATGGCAACACACCTAGAAATATTAACTGACGCTGGTGCTGCTCTAGTCATCATACACATTCATCTCTAGGAGTAAGATTAATTTTTATCTTAAACGTATTACATTTTTGTTTACAAACAATAAAGGTAATGGCCAAATATATATCTCAAGACTAATAACCTAATTTCACTTTGTTAAATAAAAGGATAATTAAAATTATAATTCATATATTTAATACATTTACCTGCATATTTATGCAAATTTTTAAATGCCTAAATATTTTTACAAATCCTTAAAATACTCTTAAAAAGGAAGTACTGCAGTTTGTAGTTTAACATAAATGCAACTTTTTGTTGCATTTTTTGTAATAGCAAAATAACTTTTTTTTTTAATAGAACTCCTTGCTCATAAATTCAAGAAAACTCAAAAAAAACCTTCCTCTTTCAAAGAGAGGTACATGCCAATCACAACACATAGCTGTCTGCAAATAGTATGAGAATATGTTCACCTACATTAATAATGTTTATTTTTCATAAGCCTTTTTCCTTTGCACTTCAACAGTAGTAAAATATTTTACTTCATCGGCAAAACCGTGCCCTGAAATCTCTGGGGTAACAGGGCTATGCCAAAGCCGAAAGCTGAAAGGTTTCAAATATCATGCTATGCTATTCTGTCAGGGTCTATGCGATCAATTAGCACTTTTCAATGACATGAAAGGTTACAGTCAGACTCATTTAAATCACATCCCTTGTGACAAAATAAGATTTCAAAACTGCTATAAACCCTAGAGAACTGATAGGATTGATTATAATTGTCTCTAACAATTGTTGAAAATGTTAATTTTGCCTTTTGTTTATTTTACACCTCTTCGAATTAAAAAAAAAATTGCTGCTTTTGAAACACACCACCAACCAATTAAACAGAGGGCTTCAAAGCTCTGTTGTAAATGATCATTTAAATACTAGCTTAGTTTGCCAGGTTTTTCCCAGTAACAAAGCAATGGATTTTGTTTCACCGATAAAACATAACCTATTATTTGTAATAGTTCTAAGTCTTAAAGAAAGTTATTAACTAGTTTTTGCATATAAGTAATTCATATTCTGCACTTGTAAAAATATTGTTTTTTTGAAGCAAGCTTCCGTTTTATTGTTTGGACAGTTTAGTACAATGATTTACTTCCTAAATTCAGGCATATTTGTTCAGTTGCACATGCAAGCCCCCACCTATTCGGCTTCATGCTCAAAAGAGTTCTTTCTATAACATCATCATTTTGATATATCCTTGTCTATAACACTGGCACACTGCACAACTGTCTCAATACATGAAGAAAGTTGTCCAGCTTTAATATATATATATATATATATATATATATATATATATATATATATATATATATATATATATATATATATATATATATATATATATATATATACATATGGGGCCAAAGTTCAAAGTAGTGGATCCTTAAAGGGTTTCTGGGAGTTCAATTTTTTTTCTGCTACAAAATATTTTCCGCAGTCAGAAAAGTGTTTTACAAATTATCAAAGCTGATTAAAATGTAAATTTTTTAGAATGCTTTTGGACTACTTCAAGCAGCGGAATACCTTCTGCTCTATGGGGTGTTGAAACTCAGTAGCAGTGCTGAGCTCTAAAACCCATTCAAACTGTAAATCCCTGTTGCAAATTAATGTAAGGTTTAATGATTAAGACAAATAGGCTCATTTACCAGCTATGGGATACTGCCTAGGTGCAAATTTGCCCAGTGTAAATGATGCAGATTATTTTTTGCTCCAGAGCACAGGTAAACCTGGCAAGATAAAATTATTTTCTATAACCTAGTGGTAAAATTATTACAGCTTTGTAAACAAAGGTATCATAAATCATCTCTATAGTGTGTATGACCTGAAACCAACAGTCATAACCAATGGAAACTAAGGTTTTTTTTAATGGTATGTTTTCTAGATCTTTTTGGAAGTTCCAGTTATGCATATAATGTTGATGTTTAAATACATATAAAGAATATTAATATTGCAGTGTTGTTGGCCTATTAAATAATAACAGACTATGGCATCCAATGTACCGAGCAAGGACACTCAAATCCTGCAATGGCTGATTAATCTTCATTAGGAAACAAAACCCTGTGTTTATAAGCCATCCAGTCTATAGTTTTAAGCAATATTTAATTGACAAAAAATAAAAGTAAAATTATTTGTACACTTAAATGGCATTTTATTTAAGCCATATTTTTCCATTTTGACTGTTCGCTGACAGCAAACACTAAATATTGACACCCATATGGATATCTTCATCAAAATAAATGTTTTTAAATAGCCGGAAACATACTAATATTACTCATTATTATGATTAAATGAAACCTGTTTTTAAGATATGCATATCATAAGCAGCATACTGTTATTGGCTTTAGGCTCCTTTATATCATTTGTTGAAGAGATCCTTGTATTCCTCGAATTAAATCATTAATATTAGACATAAACCATTTTAATAAATGTATTCCAGAACCAACAATAGTGCCTAGTAGATACTGCATTTTCAAATCTATGTTTGTAGGCTCGGTCTATCTCAGTCTTTAATTTATATCAGGATGAAAATAAGAAAAGGGAGGTGGACAAGTGAATAGAGGTTGACATATTTCCCTGTTCAAACCTTTAAACCATGCCAAGCCACTGGGTGCAAGATGAAGTATATGTTCGGAGATCATCATAACACTCAACATTGATAGTTCATTTAGATTAGATTTGACAAAATGCAAAACGTTTCTGTTTTGGTAATCCTGCTGCTTTATTTAGACATTGCTAGAGCATACACAAAACTTATGAATTTTAGTCAGATATACTGTGAACAATACATTTTGAAAGCCTATCTCAAGAGTCTCCAGCCTGTATCTCATTAGTTATTCTTCTACAACACCCAACCTTTGTTTATTGGAGGATGAGAATTGTAGATCAACAAGCATCTTAGAGATTGCTTCAATTAAAATCATGCCAATTAAAAAAATATATACGGTGCTATAATACTTTTTACGAAGATCACCCCACCCCCTCCAATGCAGTGGGCCCTGGTAAAAAATTTTTTTTATGTTTTTCAATGCCATGATTCTCTTTCTGAATGTGTTTCAAGGCTGTAGCAAAATTGATTAAAGTCGTTCTAAATTCTTACACAAAGCATGCAGAATAAGAATAACTTAAGATAAAGATTTTGGAAAAATTTTTTTAACCATTTTAATGATAATAGTTGTTGTAATAAAGGGCATGCTGTTATAGGTGTATACACATGAGGAGTTGCAATCACCTTGCTAGCAGCAATAAACAGTTAAAAAGAAAATATATTATAAAGCGTTTTGTTTGAATCTGCGCACATGCATGAAAATGAAGAACCCATTTTTAGGAGGCTGTCAGAGGGTGTGATGGGAGTTGTAGTTAAAAAACATCTGGAGGGACCCAGCATGCCATCAATGGCAGCAAATTTAGAAGCATATTTATTTGGCTTCAGCATTCAGCCATAATGGCACTAATTGGACTTCATTGGGCAAAATTGTGTTTCGTTCTTCAGGTTGCAATTTGAAATATTTACAACCAGACAGTGCCTAAGTTTAGTTTTTAAGTGCTTTAACAGTTCTATGAAATATGATCAGCAGCTGCAACACTGAGGTATGCTGAATGCATCAGAGCTATTCGGGCAACAGGCGGAATGAGACAATCTCTGATGAACAGACTATTCTATTCCTCACCCTGAGACTTGCACATTTACTAACATTTTACATTCCCTTTGACGGTACTAAATACAAACATGGATGTTTTTCTTGCTATGCCCAACACTTGTTACTTCCTAATTTTATTACTTTCTTCAAACTGAAAAAAAAAAATCAAGCAACAAATTTGTCTTGAGGAAGGTGTCATTCCTACCAGTTTAACACTGATTTAACAAAGATGTATTCCCTCAGCAGAGTATTATAAGGTTTTCATGATATAGCTAATAGAAAGTAGCAAGTAAACATAATTCTTTCATATTGAATAAACACATCTGAGCAAAATTGATGAAACGTTACACCCTGCTGTCGCAGTTAATGCTTTTATGATTGCTGTAATATATCTTGTATAAGGCGCATATAACAGAGAGCAAGCACTGTGCTGGATTCTATCTCCCTGTGCAAGTGAAGATGCAGTGAAATTAATATGGTGTAAATATACAGCTGGAACAAAGTGCTGATTGTAAAATCATTCAATTACTCCCAAATTTTCATAGTAACAGACATTTGGGAATTTTAGAGGATTAAATAAACATTTGTATGCAATATATATATGTGTGTGTGTGTGTTTTCAGACAGGGCAAACATATATTACCATATATTCCCCAGCACTCCTAGGTCACATAAAGAGATATATAAAATACAGACTGCCATGGAAATAGAAATGCTATTTTTTGAATAATTTCTCTGGATTTATTTCATGGCATTGGTTTGCAACTTTGCAAAAGGGAAACGTTTCATACATTTAAATTAATATTATAGCTGCTTTCCCAAAAATCATTAAAACATCCTAACTAACATTGCATTTAAAAGCATGATGCCATTTTAATTATGCCTAGAATTTTAAAAACAAACATAACAGTGCAAGCAATTTTCGCTGATCCTATCAGTCATCGGGCATTCAAATTTTGCCATTGAGAGATCATATTACCACCCTACTCTTGTGCTATATATCATTATTTACTTTGGTTATCTGGTGTTAATGACTTATAAAC
Source organism: Xenopus laevis (assembly GCF_017654675.1). Classification (NCBI taxonomy): domain Eukaryota; kingdom Metazoa; phylum Chordata; class Amphibia; order Anura; family Pipidae; genus Xenopus; species Xenopus laevis. The sequence continues at coordinate 73,637,455 of NC_054379.1, read as the reverse complement.
CAATGCATATTTGTGGGCATATATTGCATAGTATTTATAGCTTTATTAAATTTAGTTTTCTATTAAAAAGGCATGATTATATTTGACCTGCACAAGTATATTTATATATTTAGGAACAGAATTTGATTGTTTCTAAAAAAAAACACAATTCCATGTCCCCGCTTCAATTTGATCTACAGCTGTGGATTCTGATGATTAAATATCACAGAATCAAATATGCTTATCATTGGGGTTGTTGAATATTATTTGGTTTTAATTGGTACAAATTTTACCCAAAACTCCCATTTGGTCTGAAAAGAGAGATTCCTGTTCCCTTTCCTCTGATCAGATGCAAACACATCCCCACACAACTCCACGTGGAACTGTCTTCTGACCAAAACACTGAAGCTTTGAAGGGTGTCACTATCAAAGGAAAACAAATTAGGAAAGTAAAGGAAATAAGGAAGAAGCAGCATTCTGCACACAGCTTCCATTCTAACAACACATGTGGCTGGCTTAGGGAAAAGAATGTAAACTGATAAACATAAAACAATTACAAAATCACAGTGTGCCTATATTTTTAGAAATAATCCTATATGCAAATTTTACAAGCCACAATTTGAAAAAATTGTACTATATAAGAAGCTTGCTTTTATCATACAAGTCATCAAATACATGTTATATATAAATAAAGAAATAAAATATAAATTTTTGATTATTTTTACCATCATATGCATGTTTTGCAATAATTTGTTTTTTAATGCAGACTGTTTTGTTTTCCTGGTATATCTTGTTAATCAAGTAAATCTTTTGGTCATTCTCCATAAAAATAATAATTAAAAAAAAAATGCGTGCCTGTATTTTTCTCACCAACAAATATATATATATATATATTGTGTGTGTGTGTGTGTGTGTGTAACATAATCTGTGAGTTCTTTATTGGGTAAAAGGCACTGTGTAAGTGCTCTGAATGAATGTGAATATCTTTATTAAATTATTTTATGCACATGATCACCAGACAGCCTGCTCTCCTATAGTACAGTGTAAGTGCACTGAATGAACCTAAGCAGTTCCTTTATTAAATTAATACATGTACAGGATGACGAGCACAGCCTGCTTTCCAACAGTGGGAAAGTTTACCCAGAAGTGCAGTGCTGTGATCTAAAAACACTGCAGGCAATGAATGTATGACCCCAAACAAACAGGACACCTCCCCACTGAACTAAAAAACTGTTTTGTTTCCCTCTTGACATAATAAGGTTCTGTCCCAGCCTTCTGTCACTGTTTGATCTCCATACACACACACCATCCCAAAGTGATCTGACAGCAAAAATACAATTTTTTTTACGCATGGTAGAAAAGAGGCTGAGAGAGGCTTGGTTTAGGAAGAATAACTCACCTTCTGTTGATCTCCAGCTACCTTATCTTTGCTCCTCCTGCTGGCTCCTGGACTTCTCTCACTCAGGTCCCTTTCCTGATAGTGGAGTTACTGTTCCTACACACTTGTAAGATCACTCACAAAGTCAGAGAAGTAACATTGATCCGTCCTTTTTGTTTTGTTTCCCAGTACTTTTTGCTTTCTCTCAAAATGAGAAATCAAGATAAACGATGAAAAGAAAGGGAGAGAGAAAATGAAGCTACAGGGATGAACCCCAGGCTTGGGCAGTGTGTATCCCACGTGCGATGAGTTATTTAGCAGAGCAGTTCCCCTGGTTGAGGTGAAGGATTTCTGATCATGTTTATTTCAGAGTGGATAGTTGCATGTTGTCATTGGTTCCTTCCCGCGTGGGTTTTCACTGAGGTCACTGTACAGATGCAGCATGTGCTTGGCTCAGTTAGATTCCCCTGCTCTGCTCTACAGACCTGTTTCTCCCATACGCACACACATACACTGGCTGTGCACAAACAGAAGTGCTTAGAAATTCTCTCACACTCCTTCCCCCTTTCTGTCTCTCCCTTACTCTTTCCTATTTGTCTCTCGTGTTACAAGACTGTGAGACAGTGCACGACTCAGCTCCCTATCCAAATTGTACTGGGAAATGCAGTATAATAATTACAGCACACCGGCAGTTACCACCGGCAGTTACCAGAGAAAACTTGTCTGCATTTGATTCCCCTCACAGAAATGTTTTTAAAAAAAATAATGAACTCATTTTTCTTCTCCACTAGGTGTCAGTACTTTCTCCACTACATTGCTTAGACTTGGTTACAAGTTGCCCCTCATAAAATCATATTGTTATTAAACATCTATATATCCTTTACTTGCATGAATTAGAAATGGCCATGGGGATTATTAACTATGAAGTTGCAATAGCACTGATACATTACACATTTTGTAAACAAAAACAAAAAAAAACAAATCTCTGTTCCCCATTTGGTTATTTTTTCTGAGACAATTTATAAGAAAATTTATATAATGAATGCTAGTGGACACAGCTAGAAGCATTGTGCAAAAAGCCTTATACTAGTCTTACAGCTATTCCTTGATCAAGTGTTCAGCCCAGGACTTAGTTAATTTCAGGCTCATGCTGCTCAGCTGCCATGTAGCTAATTTTTTAAATTCTACTTTCTATAGTACTGACACATCCCTCAGCCCTTTATAAAGGTTTTTCCTCATTCAGATCAGTCACTGGCCCAGTGGAACTAACCTTACAGTCTATGGGGTAATATCATAAAAGCAATAATGTTTGCAGCAGGTTTTGTAACCCATTGCAACCAATCAGCATGTAGCATTTACTAGTCACCTACTTGAAAGCAAACAGACTAGATGCTATGGGTTTCCAGACCTGGTACAAAATTTGCAATCTTTATTACATAACATCCTACTGTAAGTTTCCTTCATAGCACACACGGTCGGACTGGGACAGCGGGGTGCCAGGAAAAAACCCGGTGGGCCTCGACTCTAGTGGATGCCCAGACCCGCTCCCTGCCCTTGCTGCTGAGATCTCTATCTCTGGCTCCAGTCGCGTGAAATCCAGGTACGCACATGCTCTTGTACATACGGAGGAGGGATTGGCATTCCGATGGTAGCTGCTGGCCAGGGCCGGCGGAAGATTTACAGAAGGGGGGGCCCTGAGACGTTAGCCCTGGTGGGCCCTAGGCCCCCCAGTCCGACACCGATCACACACAACTTTCATCAGGTGTAAATTAACCTATATGTATGTTTATGGACTGCTGGGGGAAATGTGGGTCCCTGAAGTAAAAAAAGAACACACAAGCCCATGCTAAATATGGATGCCTATTACCATGTTCATTGATAATATATTATATATATATATTTAGCTGAGTTTTACACAGACACAAACAGACAGCACCTAAGAGCAAATGCATATGTTAAATTAGACACAAAAGCATTAGAAAAAAATGGGCAATAGCAATAAAGAGACCCATATACAGACCACCCTCTGTACCAGTTGGTCAGATATGGTTAGAATTTGGCCACTTACTCATATGATTCAAGAGGATCTATAAAGAAATCAGAAGAAGCTGTGGAATGTTTGATCTAGGCCGACCGACTGTTATCCAATAAGATTACAATTTACACATCTAATGGACAGGTAGTAAGGTCAAATTGTCTTATGTTTGGCTAGTATAAGTATATTTTTGCACTATTCATGACATTATGGGGCAGATTTACTAAAGGGCAAAGTGACTAACGTTAGCGAAAATTCGCCAGCGTGACGTCATTTCGTTACTTAGCCGATTTACTAACAGGTGCAGGAGTAATTTCGCTAGTGAAGGAGATAGACTCTAGCTGTAATTCGATCCCTTACGCCTGGCGAAGTTGCACTCTGGCGAAGGGACGTAACTACGCAAATTCACTAAGATATGGATTTTACTGAATGTTACGTCATGCACCAGACTTCCCTTCACCACCTCAGACCAGGCGAAGTGCATTAGAATAGATAGAAATTCCTAAAAAAATAGTTGAACATTTTTCTTATTTCCAAATACGCTGGCGACTTTTCATTTTTCAGGGTGATAGGCTGCAAAAGATCGTAAATTTTTTCTGGGGTACCCCCCCCCTACATTTCCTAACATATGGCATATAAACTATACATGTGTAAGGCAATATACCAACTCTATTTTCTTTTATTAAGGTTTCCCGGGCTTGTGTAAAGTAATGTATTGGCTGCAACAAATACGTCCATTCATCTTTAACTTCCCGCCGTATGCAAATTAGCCAACGCTAGCTCAACTTCGCTTCGCTTGCCGCAGTAATGCTAGCGCAACTTCGTCAGCGTTCGGCGCCCTGGACACAACTTCGGATTTTAGTGAATTAGCGTTGTCTTGGCAAATCTACACCTGGCGAAATGTTGCGATGTCAGCGAAGCGGACGCTAGCTCAAATTCGGCGCTTAGTGAATTTGCCCCTATGTATCTGTATATATATTTCAGAATTACTGTATATTTTATTACTATGCTGTCTAAGTCATTTAAACTGACAAATATGGAGACTGCAAAAACTGCAGTAGGCATTTTTGCTTTCGAGAGCAAATGTCTGTGTATCACTGAAATGTTGTGTAGTTTGAGTGTGTGTGTGTGTGAGATATAGTAAATAGATGATAGATAGATAGATAGATAGATAGATAGATAGATAGATAGATAGATAGATAGATAGATAGATAGATATTAACAGCCAGTGCTGAATCAAATACATAGACTTGGTGCACATATTATCTCAGTAACAAGAGACAAGGTATACTGAGCAGCAGAGGATTTTCTGTAGAGGAGTGAATGGGATTATGCTTGGGAAATTGAGGTGATTAGCTGCAATTATTGGCAATTTCCTACAATGCTGTCTTGCTTTTTCATTGTGAAGGTAGAACTAGGGCAATGTAATTTTAAGACATTCCAACTCTATTATGTTATTAATTTCAGTATCAGCTTTTGAGCTTGTCACAAATCCGGCATTACAACAAAAGAACTATATGCAGAGAGCTGCATGTTTTAGAATGCCTTCATTAGTAACCCATCATTTTCCAAACCAACAAGGGATTCCAGTGTCCTGAAAGGTTCACCTCTAACATGTGTTTACAACAATTTTCATTTACTTTTCATCAATATATCACAATAATTGTAAGTTTATTTCCGATAAACTTATTATATGTACATAGTACGACTATTTCTACTCCTTGGATTGATTTTTTTGAATTACCATTGGAGTTATTTTTTAAGGGGTTACAAGAGGTAACAATTTATTTCCAGCCTATTGAGATAAACAGCCTGTCTATAATCCCAGTGAAACCCTGCTACACAGTACTGGTCTCCATCAAAATGCTGAACAATTTCGCCTGTACAGTTTGCACCTTTGGAATCGGGCATAGTCCATAAATGTGCAGATGATTTGTCCTTATAACATCACAAATAACATCTTGAACAATTTAATTATTTAGTTGGAGTACTGATTCTCTGATGTCAATGCAACAGAAGGTCTCACTCACTGAGTCTCACTGTGTAAAAACAATGGGACAGCCAATATAATTATTGCAATGCTATACATTACACAAACTATTACATGAGGCCTAGTTAATAACTGAGCCCTGCTACCCCTAATTTGATGTCTGATGCAAAGACAATGGAAGCCTGATTTTGCTGCCAAGTTAATGCTTCCAGTTTTACTTACCAATGTCATCACTGAAATGTTCCTTTTTGTCGCTGCATTCCTTTTTAGCTTTTCCCTCGGGTTTCTCAGCACATTCTCTACTTCCTACTTCCGGGACAGAGAGCTTACTCCCAGCCCCACTACTTTTAGCATTGACTTTTCAGCCTGAATGAACAAAACCACTGTTATACCTACCCAGTTTTCCAGTCACTGTGCTACAATATATACAGTATATGTCATACAGAGAACAACAAAATTCACCTTACTTAACCCTTCTCCTTGGGAAGGTTGTAGTTATTATACTCCCTACATCGAAAAGGACGCCAAGAGAAAATTATCAAACAGCACTGGACTGGACACAATATTTATAAAATAATGAGGTAATAGTCACAATGTTTAGTATTTCAAGCAACCAATTAAATATTCTTCTTGAAACAGGTGGGTGCAGCAGGAAACGCAACATCTAGAAATGTCATGATAAAGCGCCTGTAATGTAGTTAATGTATTAGCATTGGTTTGATGGAGCGTCATGGCCATCTTTGACTGAACAGCCATTGTTGGCATTCTAAATGAAAAAATATATAGTTCTCTGACTTAGAGACTGAAAATATTTGAAAAAAAATAAAATAAACACACTTTCAACACTTAGACCTGAGGCCAAACAAGCCATTCGTCACTCACGTGTTCCAAAACATTGCTGATTTATTGCACATTCAGGTTAGCATTGAAGTCTATTCTCAGAATAACATTTAATGTCCCTGTGGGTCATTCCCCAAATGGAAAATGCAAAAATGCATTGATGCCATTAACAGGATTGTTCAAAATTGCTCTGGATGGTGCCAGAACTCATTGTTTACAAATGGAAATAACACTCATTAGTTATTCTACAGGAAGAGCTAAACCCATATATTTTAATTAAGATCTACTTTAGCGCATTGTTGACCAACATAAACCAGTTGAAGTACAGTATGTCATTGACAAACAAGTTTGTAATTTTAATTTGTAATTGTAATTTGAAACTCAAATATTAATTAAGGAAGTGTTACAAGGCTATACTGCAAATCATTTAGGCCCCCCAATTCATCAGGAAGATGGTCTATGTTACATATATTCATATAAAATATATATTAGTGAGTGCCCCAATAGGCCTTCAGCATTGGTCAGACTCTTCCTGACAGTGGCAGTCATATGGTATTTTTAGTATCATGGGCTCTTCTGGAGATATAGATTGACACCCGTCACCCACAAAATAAAGCAGTACACCACACAAGTACTACTACTGTAGTCATATACAGAAACAAACTAAAATGAGAAGTCGCCGTTCCTGTATCACAGAAGCCTTATTTTAAGGGTTACATACTTGATGTGAGCTTTTACTATTTATTATGGTGGTCACTGGTTAACATTTTTCAGTGTGAAAAATTGGCGCAAAAATATTGCCTCAAAAAGAAAAAACGCCAATTGATTCTAATGTATTTTGTGTGACAAAAAGTTGCCATTAAAAATATCTGCCACGGAAAGAGTTGCCATGAAAAAATACCCGTTGACTGCAATGAGTTTTACATAGTTTTGTCATTTCACTAATTTTTCGGCTCACCACTAATTATTTAGCCTGTCTAGGATGCTTTAGGATATCTGAAGGTCTCAGTTCCTCTGTGATTTAGCCATTTGCATTAGCGCAGTTACTTTGAGTTGCTCCTTGTACAACTTGTTTCTGAATCCATACAGTACTTTTTGGTTCAGAAATTTGGTCTGTTCATCTGAGAATGTTTGCTATCTGGCTAGAACTTTTTAATTCAATTAAGACAATAATTCTACTGCCTAACTGCATATACTGTCTTCACATTAAAGAGGTTGTTCTGAGACAATATGCAATTGGTTTTCATTTTTTATTATTTGCAGTTTTTTTAAATTATTTTGTTTTGTAGTCCGCAGCTCTCCAGTTTCAGCAATCGGGTTGCTAGGGTCCAAAATACCCCAGCAACCATGCATTGATTTGAATAAGAGATTGGAATATGAATAGGAGAAGGCCTGAATTTAAAAATGAGTACTGAAGTAGCAATAACCATATATCTGTAGTATTGCAGTTCTTTTGTTTTTAGATGGGTTCATTGACACCCATTTGAAAGTTGGAAAGAGTAAGAAGAAAAAGGTAAATAATTAAAAAAACTATAAAAAAAAATAAAATAATGAAGAACAATGGAAAATTTGTTTAGCATTTTCCATTCTATAACATACTAAGGGGCAGATTTATAAAGGGTCGAATTTCGAAGCACAAAAAACTTCGAAATTCGACCATTGAATTGAAAAACTTCGAATTCGATTATCGAATTCGAAGTTTTTTCACAGAATTTGGCAATCCAACGATCGAATAAAAATCGTTTGATCGAACGAATAAAGCGTACGATCAAAGGATTTTTATTCGATGTGTAAAGACTTAGAAAAAGTTTGTAGAAGGTCCCCATAGGCTAACATAGCAATTCGGCAGGTTTAATTTGGCGAAGTATTGAAGTCAAAGTTTTTTTAAAGTGACAGTACTTCGAATATTCGAACGATTTTTACTTCGAATTGAAGTCGAAGTAAATTCGAAGTCGTAGTATCCTATTCGATGGTCGAAATATCCAAAAAATTACTTTGAATTTCGAATTTTTTTACTTCGAAAATTCCCTCGAATTCACTTCGACCCTTGATAAATCTGCCCCTAAAAGTTAACTGAACTAAGGTGAATTGCCCCTTTAATACCACTATTTGCAAGTATTGACAGCTTACGTTACAGATACACAGACCAGCAACGGTCGTTTTTACCCTCCCAGATTTGCTACACAATCCCATCCTCAACTGTGCTGCAGAGTATGTTGGAGCTCTCTAAATAAACAATAATCACAATATCTTTATCTGCATCACAAGCCACTATCCCTTGCCACCCTGAAACTAGGAAGTAACTTCATTGCAGACCAGAAATAACGTCACTGTAAACCAAAAAAAATGTCATTTAAAGTCTATTGTTTTAATTTTTAAAAATCTAATCTCCCTATTTTTTGCCTTTATAAAGTACTCATTTAAAAGATGGTCTATGTTCACTGGACTCGCCTCCCCCTTCTGTTAGAAACAGGGCAATTTGCTCCCTATCTACCTTTAAACAAACAAGCCTCTCCTTTATTATCTAGCCTTGGAGCAGCTCATCATTAGGGGCTTCTTAGTGGACACGTAATTCATTTTATCAGGTCCTTTGGAACTAGAAGTGACAGGAAGTACTAAAGTGAAACTGGCTTAATATTCTTGTTTAGTGCAAGAAATAACAGAATTGAAACTTTTCTTAAAATAATAGGCTAAAAGCACAAGCCCTATTCATTCAGCTAGTATTGAAAAGTGTCCCTTTAAGGGGGAAAAAGTAACTGCACACATCTGCTAACTGAGCCTTGACCTGAGTACCATAAGTGCATATTCATTTCTAATATATTGCATATATATAAATATTATGTTGGTGTAATAAAACATTTGCTATTGTTGCAGCCTCAGCGGAAATTATATTTCATTGATAATTTACCTTTCAGAGAAGCATTTTCCCTAGAAAAGTTTAGATTTGTTAACTGGAAATAACACCGATGTTAAAAACAGCTCAAACAATTACACCAATTTATTAAGCAGGTGTTTTTTCCATTGTTTAAGAATTATATAATTTTGATATTTAACCTATTCAGGCATATTCTTTAGTCTGCATTTGTAAATTAGTTTTATCATAGTAATACACATTCAGGACTTTAAAGCAAATGCTGCTTTCAATAGAAATAGTTTTTTTACAAATAACTTGAAAAGCACTGAACATTTTTAATACATGTATTGGAAAGTTGCTTAGATTGAAGTTTTATTTTATTAGGGAAATTTTTATTTTAGGGTTGACTTGCCCTTTAATTACAGAGAATACAAGAGAATACTTACTTCCAGCACTATCTCAGTTATTACTTTGCTGCCTAATATTTGGGGATTACAGTATAAATGTATTTACTAATAATACAACGTGATCAATCTTTAGCAGGGCATATTTATTACAATTTCAGTCTGGCAGCATAAAAAATTATTTAGTTCCTGAGGGGATTATTGTATGAAATTTAGAATGATGAAACAAGGCAGGACTTGGAAAAAATATTCATTATGCAGTGTTGCTTTAAAGGTGCAGTATGCCTCCTTTTCAACATGAGTTCAATGAATAGGACCTGCACTGAACATACATTTTGTCTATTGTTTCTATCACAAAAAATAGTTTTTCATGTTTCTTAAGATAAATAGGACAAACAGGGAAACTGAAGCTACACCATGTAGATAAAAAGGAAGTCTATTATACAGGGGGATTATCTATGCACTAAATATTCTAATTATCTAACATGTTATACCTTCCAAACATGGAGCAGCTTCAGTTTCCCTGTTTGCCATCTCTTTGGTTGCTGGGTTACATTTCCCATCATATTATAACTACTAATGGGTGAATAAAATTGGCGGGCATGGACTTGCAGGCAGTCGAAAAATCCGGAGCGACGAAAAGAATTTGGTTTGCTTCAAAATTGTTGCGCACATAAAAATGTTGTGTGGCAAAATTATTCATATGCCGATTGACTTTAATGCATTTGGACAAAATAGTCGCATATAAAAATTGTCGCTCGTGTCAAAATAATTTGATGCCCATTGACTTCAATGCGTTTCGCAAATTTTTCACAGATTCGCCCATCCCTAATTATTTATTTTATTATTATAATATGCTGAAGAATGCTGGTGTTGTAGCCCAGCATAATTGGCCATGTATGATATTATTAACATTAAGGCAGATATTTATTAAAACTCAAATTTATCCCATTTTTTATTAAAACAAAGTCGACCTAACTCCCATTCCCAAATTTAACTAATTTATCAAAAAATCGCCTATAAAAGTTGGTGCAGGAAAACTCTGTATAAAATCATGCGACAATTTGAATCATCTGATTTTTCCAAATGTGATGCTCAAATCGTGCGACTTTTTCAAGTTGTTGTCTGAAAACCGACAACTTGAAACTTTTATAAGAAAACAGAAAACCAGTGATGTCTAGAATCATCTTCAAAGTGTAAAAGGGACATCTGCCATTGACTTCTACATGACAGGCTTTAACCAGAATATTTTTACATTCGGATTTTTAACAGCTTTGGGGTATAATAAATCTATAAACTTCGAGATTTTTTTTTCTTTAAAAATTGGAGTTTTCCCCCTAAAAAACTCAACCAGAAAAATCAAGGCTTCAAAAAAAAAAATCAAGGCCCCTAAATCAGTCATCTTGCCGTTAACTAACATTGACTGTATAGTTACTGTTTATTTTGTCATTTACTTAAGAAAGGACTGTACAGAAATATGCCTTCAGCAATGATCACAATAAAAAAACACAATGCTGCCAGAATTCACTTTAAGGATTATTCTGAATTCTTATTAAAGATGCAAAAAGAAAATTATCTACATCTGTATTTCTCTATTACAAATTATTTCAGGGTTTTGCTTTCTGATATTACACTGTAATCATAGATCAGAAATGCAAAGTAGTGGTGTTAAAGTGTGAAATATATTTAACTGCTCTATCAACGAGTACATGAAGAAGAAGCCAAAAGTACATAGAACATGGGGAATTACTTTTCAGTAAATGAGCAGCTGGTTTTCTAGAGACAGTGAAAAGTTTAATCTGCTGATACTTTAAGAATCCAACCCTGCAGTAACCCTTGATAATAATTTGTTAGTTGAAGGCCTGTGCATATTTCCTGCCTGTGACATATTTCTCATGTGTCATTGCCGTAAGAAAAGGCTAGGAAAGGCAAACAAAGTAAACAATGAAGGAATTTAATGACAGTGGGGCAGGGTGCAAAGTTCAAAAAACAGGTGCAAGCATCCCATCATCAGCGCCTCTGGCCATAAGTCTTCAAGAATGGAGTGTTTCCCAACCAATGAATACATGGTAAGAATACAGCATGGCCTCCATTCAGAAATACAACAGCTACTGTGGCATATGCCATAATCTACAGATTGCTGGCCTGGGCCTGTTGGGCTGTATAATTTGCTGCATATTGTAAATGGAGCTTAATTAAGCTATATTTAGTATAATGTAACCAAACCAAAGGAGAAAAACCTGACCCAGTATATAGACTATTCTTGGTTTTTTTTCATGCAAAGATACACAGTATTAATGGAATCACTAACAGTGAGAGCTCGGTGCTATGTCTGAAAAAAACGTGATTAACTCAGACCACAGTCTTGTGGATCAACGCATTATTGTAAAACAAAGCTCACAGCGGCCTTTGTATAAACTGCCTGTAGAAAAATCAGGCATAGTCACTGCAGTGCTGTAACCCACATCAAAGGTCACAATTGCTGGATAATGAGCAGTATCTCAAAGTCAGCCATAAAGTGTCTTTGATTTTAGCATGTATTTTGGATCATTCAGCATGTATAAATGTAAATGCAGCCACCCCTCTATAGCCTTAAATGCTTGAGATAAAAGATAAGATCTCACCAAACGTGTGGCCCTGTGGCACCAATTATATTGCCATACTCAGTTGCCATGTGATTCAGTTCAGCCTTAGTGATCTGCATAATGAAGTACACCTCCTGGTATCCGTCTACAGTGGCCAATGTGCTATCCCCTCTGCTCAACGTGGAGCTTCCTCAGGGCCTAATGTATTGCTGCCACAAATGACACCACTAACCATGCTTACAGTTTAGTGTTCAGATAATAAGTTTTAAAAGGAATGCCAGAGCTGTGTGTTAAATATTATAAAGTAATCAAAGAAATGTTGGAGCTGATTTTCATTGAAATCAATCAAAACTTTGCTTTTTTTCTAATCTGTAGTAAACTGATCAAAACTATTGGTTGCTATTGGTAAACGCAATGGTGCAATTAGCTCCAACACTTTGTAAATAAACCCAGTTATCTTTCCATTATGAGGCACAAAACATTATAGACTCACAAACACACTTCAGATGAAATACAGTAGTTATTAAGATTAACATCACCTTAATAATTGTAAGCCATGTAAAGTCCCTCTTTTTTTGTTCACAAGTAGCCACCTGGCCTATTTTGGCCATATGCTACACCTATAGTGTAAACAGAGACACATGAAGTCTCTGCCAGATACACAGGAAAGGTACACGCCAGGGTTCAACAGAGATTTTCATCTTCTGAAATGATTATACTGTGTAGTGAACCCCCTATTGTAAAATATAAGGATACTATAAGTTACTGAGGAGTTCCATGACCATATAAAAACACAAGGCTGAAGTTTCAATGGGTCATGTGACAGAAATGACATCACTAAGCACCGCTTATAAGCAATGGCATCACATACCACAGTTTATAAGGATATAATTTACAGGATATTCATGGCTCTTGTGTATTATATAGTGAATAAAGTACCCCCTCTTGTAAAATATAAGGATTTTATAAGTTACCGAGGAGTTTCATGGCCATATAAAAACACGAGGCCAAAGGCTGAGTGTTTTTATACAGGTCATGGAACTCCAAGGTAACTTATAATAGTCTCATATTTTACAACTGGGGGTACTTTATTTATTATAATACACAAATTTGAGTTATGTGACAGAAATGACATCAGAACTAACCGTTTATAACTGATGACATCATTCACCGTTTATAAGGATATAATTTACAAGATATTCATAGCTTTTGTGTATTATATAGTGAATAAAGTACCCCCTCTTGTAAAATATATGGATATTATAAGTTACCGAGGAGTTCATGACCATATAAAAACACGAGGCCAAAGGACCTGTTTTTATACAGGTCATGGAACTCCGAGGAACTTATAATAGCCTCATATTCTGCTACTTGGCAGTACTTTATTTATTATAATACACAAATTTTAGTGAGTCATGTGACAGAAATGACATCAGAACTCACGGTTTATAACTGATGACATCAGAACTCACCGTTTATAAGGATATCATTTACAAGATATTCATGGCTTTTGTGTATTATAAATGTATAATAGCAGGCATATTAAAAGGACCTTATATTAAATAGAGTATTTCAACAGCATCAACTACTGCATAGCAATCCAGCAGAACTGGCCATTAGTGGCAGACCAAGATGGGAGCATTACATTTTGGCAGTAAAAATATTGGATCCTGACAAAGTTTGTTTTCCATTTGTTACAAAAGACATCCCTTTATTACAAGCCCACCATAAAAGAGAATCACATGATGCTTGTGATGTCCATAAGGGAAACAGAAAGTTCCTGGATTCTAACAACTGCTTGATAATGTTCCCAGTATTACATCACATTGCCCACACTCACTATAAAGCTGCATTTCCTACTGTGCCCTCAAATTGCATAAAATACATGTCACAGTTTCCTTAAAATAGCATTATGGGTTCCACGGTCCTCTATCCTCTTGATACTTACAGCGGCTCTAGGCTGGGGCAAAAAATAGTGGTAGAAGAACCTGAAATTGTTGGTGGGCAAAAGTTATTAAATTATAACATAGGTCTATTACAAATTTGCACCTCTCATTGTACCAGAGCCCAACCAGACTTTCCACCAAGCATCCAAGAGCTCTGTAATGTGCTATGCAGATTACTTACACTGGAATGATATACAGAGTTATTATAATTGGTTTATTGAGTGCAATGAACAGGAAAAAACATGTAAATATATGAAGCAGTCATGGTTGATTACATTTATTACTTATAAAAAAAAAATTTAAATGCAATATCTGTGTCTGAGTAACATAGACAAAGAAAATATGGTTTGTGGTGCTGTGTAAAATATATGTGTATTGATAATTAATAATTCATAGTGAGCTTGACAGATGAAATTCTTGTAAAACATTATCAGGTGTCAGGTTTACATAGCGTGACTGTTTTGTTTCCATTTATGCTTTGTTAATTGCTTCAGTATGTTACAGTTACATTCTGCCCTCTACAAATGAACTTGCATCTAGTTTTCTGTTTTGTGTATATTATTTTTGCCATTAAAAACACATACAACAGTTTCACAAGACTAATTCAGACTAGTGTATCCTCAATAATGCAAATAAAATAAAAGTTATTACCTCCTATTTTAAAAATAAACGGCCCCAAAGAGAAATATACCCTTTGTTATTTTATTGCAAACAATTAAAATTCAGGATACATTTATTTGAAGGGCTTCAGTGGTAAAACACAGCCTAAAGATAGTGTTACTACGGAAGTTGGAAAACCACCAGCGCAATGAACAAAACTCTACCCAGCAATGACACTTTTTGCAGCTACATATTTATCCTCATGGTGCCCAGGATTGGCCTGTTACCATAAACATTGTTTCTAAGGCAAGACGGGAATTTTACCCACTAAAAAAAAATCCCATGTCCCTTTTGCTTCCTTATGCCTAGATTTCTTACACAAGAGTGTTTTTTATATGTGGTATATTATACTAAGCAGTAACTCACAGGCATGCTGGGACATACTATGTACACAGTGAGCAGAATAATAAAGAAAGCCCAATAGAGCCCATGATCAAAGAGATATCAGACCAAGAGTGCATGTTTTGTGACTTTTCAATGGTAGTTTTGAGAATATAAAGTCTAAAATATATGTAGGGAATTCTGAAATGGCAGATGAAAAAAAGGATATATTTATTGCATGACCAAATTCCTTATCAAAAAGTTTATTTTCAGTATGTTGGAGTTGGAGCAAGTGAAAAACTGGGAAGAATAAAAGTCCACTCACAGTAAAAAAATTGTAGTTGTATAGGGATTTCCTTAAGGTCATAAATTAAATGAAAAGAGAATAATTTGAAAATTAAGAAAAATAATTTCTGTGCAAATATAGACATTAAGAACCTTATTTATCAAAATCTTAATTTTTCTTAGCATTTATATTAAAAAGGTCAGACCAAACTAGAAACCAAAAATGTACCATTTTTCTATTAAAAAGATTGGACAAAGTTTGGAGAAACGCCCGAAAAAATTCTATGAAACATCGTATTGTACGATTTTTTTGTGATTTTTCACGGAAAGCCAGATTTTTTCATATTTTAGCCTGAAAAGTCAGAAATAGTTGGAATTTCGAGCTAATTCCAGAGCAGATCACAGAAACTTACAAATAGGATAGGGACCTCTCCCATTGACTTATATACAACCTCGGCAGGTCTGAGATGCCAGATTTTCAAATTCTAAATTTTTACTAAATCCTGAAAAAAACAAGCTTTTAATTTCCACTAAAAATTCAAATTTTATAGTACAAAAACCTCTTTTCTTCCTTGCCAAAAAGACTTCCAACCCTTTGAAAGTAAGAACCCTGTTTGCACCCTCAGCTGAGACCTCATTTTTTATTGTCTTTATTACAAAAAGAACCCTTCAGCACACAACTTAAATGCAAAATGGGGAGAACCTCCTTTATGTTCTTTAATTAACAAAAAGTTTATAATTGTTGTTTTTGTATAAATGTAACTCTTTCAAGAAAATATCACTTTGTGAATTTTTATTTAAAACGTATGTGATTCATGCTATTGTTTTGGACTAATTAATATACAATTGTGGGGTTGGACTAGTAATTGAGCACATTTAGGGGTTTGGTGGGTTTGTACTGATCACCTGAAGAAGGGGCTTACCCACAAAACATTGCAGTTGTTTGGCTTGACACCAGTAAAAACCATGATTATCCCCATTTTGCATTTAGGAATACTCTACAGCACAGTGTTTATTAATTTTGAAAGGTCAATGTATTTTTTATTTTGTATAGCTGATCACCACAGATGCCCCTGCTGTTTTTCTTTAACTGTTTATCTTTAACTGATCTGGATATTATGTCCCCACACTGAGTATCATCCATATGGACTGCCCATGCACCTCTAGCCCATATGTGCAAGTGACAAAAATGCCCTATAAGTTATGTATAATTTCATCATGATTTATATTTATTAAGAATGTTAGTACCTATGTATATGTATAACTAATCATTAAAAAAAATATTGAGTCTTCAAAAAATTAGGTGTTTCATTTTTATATTCACCGTGGCATTATAAATATAACTGGCTAGGTACATCCACAAGTACATTTTAATGGTTTTTAATAAGTTGTTTTATAACAACAATAGAAGCAACAATTATTAAAGCTCATGATCCATTATGTTTGACCATGCACAGAGATTAAGTAACATTTTTGTTGAAAGACAAAAGCAAAGGTCTTGATGCCAAGAGGAAATGATCTCTCGGAAAGGAAATGATATGTTGAATAGCTTTAGCTGTACTTTCACCTTTGGGAACTTGGTTTAAAGCCATCGTTGCTCTACTTGACAAGTAAAAGAATCCATTGAGACTGGAGACTACAATGAGTTTGTGGTAGTATTAGCTCATATCCTTCAGGGTAACTAGACACATGAAGACACGCACAGCACAGGCACTGGGAAACTGACATTTATAACTAGGATATATGTATCAGCTGCTGTTCCGAGTATAGATAATTGTTAACTATTTGCAGTGGTCTGTACAGAGCTTAGTTTAAAAAAAGCCCTTAAAATAGATTGTGTCTATTTAACAGGATGAAATTTCAAGAGAAATAATGCCACTACTAATGTACCATTCATCTTATTGAAAATAATGAAGCAAATGTAAATGTAATGTATTATTTACAAAGTGGAATTTTAATTTGAGGCATTAAAAGCCAAACATATACCATTTTATTTTAACAAATAAAGTTGTAAAATTAAAGAATAGCTGATTATAAATAAAATGCCTTTATATGTTTAGCTTTAATGTTTACAAATCATTATGTCATTTTCTTTTATTGGGCAGAGAACATTCTCAATTGCCACCACACCTGATCGATGACACTATGTTCCTGTTGGACCAAAGCTTTGAGCACACAGGCATTAGTAGGAATCAAACCATGGGTGATACTGGGGTGGCAAGTTCACCTGGGCCCTAGGATATGGAAAAAAAAATTCAGGATATTAATAAAACATATATATTTGAGAAAAGTAACAGTTTGAAGGAGCCTGATGTTAGTGGTAAAGAAGCAAAAGGTTAAAAGAATACTATCATTTAAATAAAAAAAACAAGAAAGAAGGAAAACACAACAACACTATTGTGTTTTGCCTGTATATATTAGATCTCCATTCAGTGCCCAAAAAGTTTGTTGGGGCAGTTATAACTAAGGGAGCAGAGTGTAAAAGTACAGTTTAATTTGGTGCCATCCCAATTCATCATATATTGTGGCAGCTGTTTGTATCACCTAACAGGGAAGCCTCCAGCCAATTGTTGCCCATGTTTCAAAGAAAGCAGAAAAGTGATTTTTTTTTATGTTTTCTTTATAAGGATGACAGTGTGCATTAAAAAACTGGTAATAATAGGGGTGGCCTATATTTTATTAGTGCATCATGGAATAATGCCTCCCTGAAATGCCAAATAAGTTGTCCTTTTAGGAGAATCAAACCTAACTACCCAGTAGGCAGGCTTCCCTATAGCAAGGCCTGTATACATTAGCAGAATTAGACTATATACAGTATGGCAGTTATTGTATCTGCTTAATTGTAAATTCATATACATAAGCCACAGTACCGAATAAGCACATTATCTAGTGATGGAAAACAAATACTGAAAAATTACTTGCTGCAAAAATTTAATACAGGTATGGGATCCGTTATCTGTAAATCATATGCTCAAACGAGCACCTGCAATGCATGCAATGTATGAACAATGACCGAGAGACAAGCAGGCAGTGGGACAACAAGGCAAAGATCAGGTCTAGGGTGGGCGATGGAATAGGTATGTGCCCAATGTTCCTGCACTGTTGCACCCTAGGCATGTGCCTCATAAGCCTGCCCTTAGTCCCAGCCCTGCATTTTATTTTCATTTTCATGACCTAATTCTAAATGTATGTATTATACATATTGTTTAATATAAATATATTATTGCTTTCATATTTCTTTTGTTATATATACCATCGATAGCCAACATAAAATGTATATAGTCTGTATGTTTATATGACACACAGTCTCTAATTCTGACATGATTACAATTCTTAGCATTCATTAGGGGAAATGTAATAAAATTAGCAAAGAGAACAAATTTGCGAATAAAAATTTGGATGTCTAACTGTAATAATCTTCATTAGGCTTTTACTGTGAATCTAATTGTGAATCTAATTTGCATTGCAAATCTTTAAGACCTGCTTGAAGGTGGTGTAAACTTTTGGAGAAAAGAAGTCTTATTACATACACTGTAAACTATAACATGCAACTGATATCCTACTGTCATGTGAGGGGCAAAGTGTTTGCAAAGGCAAAATTGTTCACTTAAGAAACATTTATTCGCATTGCAAATGAATTGCAAACGATTTTTGCTTCAGTGCTTAATATGACATTCCTCCAATAGTCTTGCACTTTTTTCAGTGCTGGTACTGATTTCCTAATATCCACACAATTTAACAGATCTACAGCCCTGGGAGTGCCACTATTTCTGTTCTACACTATCACTTATTTTAAGGTTACCACATGATCTGACAAATCAGGACAAATTCCCAAAATTTAATTAGCAAAGCTAAACTGACTGTAGCTTAATCACATTTCATTTAAATCCAATCAATCTGCAATCAGCACTGCTATGCTAACTTCATTTTTAAAAAGTCTCCTCGGCTTTTCAGATGACCTTCTAACATTTTACAATTAATCTCTTAATAGCGGCTCCGCAAATTCTATTCTGTGTAGTATCAGAGTTTTCCTAAGATTTATTCCTGAAATTATTGCATACATTCTTACTCAATTTTATTGAAAAGGATTTGATTATTGTCCATATAGTTACACAACTATTGGACACTAAAATGTACCCATAAATGCAGACTACTCACTGAATGAATGATGAAGGTTGGGCAAATGGCATATTCCCAGCACACAAAAGAATAGTACTCTTTTGTACTTAAAGACATAACAGTTCAGCATAAATACTATTTACTTAAAGAAGTGAAAATATTTAAATACATATTTAAACAGAAAGCAGTTCTATATTGCAGTATATTGAATGTACATCAAACTAATAACTGGTAAGGCCACTCATTCACACAGTTTTGGAATCTTTAAAGGGCCTTATAACCCCTAACTGAGGAACATTTTCAACTTACATTTGATTCCACCAACTTAACAGCAAATTGGAGAGGGGAAATGTATTTCCCACGCCCAATAAATTTGAGACTATAGTATCAAGTAAGGGATACAGAGCTGTTATCTTTCTTTAATAAAGTAGGGCACAATCATAAAGATTTGCTCTTTGGTGTGGTTGCCAATTAAGCGGATCCATTCTTTTTGGCCAAAGGACCAATGCAAGCTAATTTTCTCTGATACCGGTGAAACAGACCATTGGGAAGGCCACATAAGCAAGTCAACAATTTGCAGACTCAGTCTGGGACTTATATTGGGAAGTGTATGGTCAGGATAAATGTAAGATTAACATAAATGTAAGGGCAATAACAAAGAACCAATAAATTTATACACGAAAGTAATACAGAAGGTACACTCAACTCATTTTTTAAAATTGCCTGAAAAATAGAAAATTTAGAAGAATGTAAACAAATCTGTTGAGGTAAGTCTGTTTACAAGTCCAACAAATAATACATGAAGTTATTGATGTTTATGTAAAAGATTTACATGACTGAAACAGAAACATATGTATTTTAGAAACAAGTAAAGTAAAGTTAAAGTTAAAGTAAAGTTAAAATTGAAATGCAAGTTATTTTTTAAATAATTTAGTGCTTTCTTTCAAACAAGACCTATACATAGATTAATGAATCATTTGCCTGTGTGGATCCTATCTTTAGACCCTGATGGTTAGCAGCTGAGAGGGTCAAAAGAAACTTTCATCAAATACTCCATCAAGCAATGGGATCTTATTCTTTACTAATGATAAAGCAAGGGCTATGTCTAAGCTGGAGCTAGTTTCAGTCTAGTTTTGACTCCTTTTCAAGTGTTGTTACAGTTTGTTACATTTCCTGACACGAATGTCTGTAATTCCACTGGGCACCTAGTTTGTGTTCTATGAAATATAGCACTTTTCTCATCTTTGAATACTTAACACAGGGAGGCCCATTTATCAAAGGTTGAATTTCAAATTCATGTGATTTTTTTTAAAAATTCAAATATACTCACAATTTCGAGTGGGAGGTTATTAAAGAAAAAATCAGAATGGCTAATATTTGATCGAATGGTTCCAACCTGAAAATTCGAATTTCAAACGTTTCGTATATCAACGTATGAATCGTATTTTTCTCCTGAAAAACTTGAATGTCAGAAAGGCTTTTAACATCTCTGAATGGCTCAGTGAACCTCTGCCATTGACTTATATGTGAACTGGGCAGGTTTATTAGGACTGTTAAGGACTGTTTCCATGGTGGAGGTGTGATAAATCTCACATTCGAATAGGGGAATTAAAATTTGAATGTGTGAATTTTTAAACTTGAAAATTCAAATTAACTATTTGATCCTTAAGAAATCTGCCTCTTAGGGGTTGATTTTTTAAATATCAAGTTGGGGTTTTTTGATTCGAGAAAACTGTGGAGAAAACTGCAGACGTGGAAAAAAAAGCACAAGTATTTTACGAAACCTCGAATCATTTATTAAAGGAAAAAAAAAACAAGCAGAAAAAACTCGGCAAGTAAAAGCTGGCTCGGTTATATCGAAGTCAATGGGAATATTCTCTAACAAATTTATTTATTTATTCCAGTTTATTAAAACATTCAAGATTTTTAGCCTCTTTGAAAATTAACTTTTTTTCCGGAAAAAAATGCACACAGAAATATTTTTCTGTGTTTTTTTTAAATAAGCTAGCATTCTTGAAAAATGCAGCACAAGTTTTGTCTGCGTTTTTTTTTTTTTTCTTCCTTGTCCGTGGTTTTTTATTCACAAGCTCAGATTTTGATAAATCTGCCCCTGACTTTTTGTATATTTACTGCATGAAGACATAACAGTCAATTGTGAAATTCTTTATCCTCAAACATACTTCACTAACTGAAGGAAATAGCCAAGCAAACATTTTGGTTGCACCATTTTTTATGCAATCTTTTTCATGTGTAAAGTAATACAATTATGGAAGGACAGATATTTCAGCTGATTTCTTGTCATTAGGTTTACTTTTCTGAGTTGCAGTGTGAGTCAAGTGTGAACTTTCATCCCTCTTTTAAAAGGGAAACTATAAGGCTGAACACTGCAGCCAGTGGTTAAAACACTGTTTCATATAAATAAAGCCATGAAAAATACACGTTACTAGCAGGTTGTGTCATTGGATAAACCCACATAGAAAAACTGCCAGTGTTGGTACTTAAGTCCTCCCTCTGTTTTGTATAGGGATGCACCAAATCCAGGATTCGGCCAAGATTATGCCTTTTCAGAAGGATTCGGCCAAATCTGAAAAATCCCATATCTATTCGTCACACAAACAAGAAACTGAATTTTTTTTAGCCTTGTGCAATGTGTGCGCGGTTCTCTTTCCCACCTTGTTTCTTGTTTCCCTTATTTACATATGCAAATTAGGG
This sequence comes from Xenopus laevis, assembly GCF_017654675.1. Taxonomy (NCBI): domain Eukaryota; kingdom Metazoa; phylum Chordata; class Amphibia; order Anura; family Pipidae; genus Xenopus; species Xenopus laevis. The sequence continues at coordinate 73,615,347 of NC_054379.1, read as the reverse complement.
TTCGGATACAGTTCGGTTTTCGGCTGAATCTTTCACAAAGGATTCAGAATTCAAAAAAGGCCATGCACTCAGGCTAGGTTACGTCAGCAATGAAAAGACAGAGTTCTGTCTTTTACTCTCAAGTATTCTGTTGCAATTATCTCTCAAGTAAACAGCGACACAAAGAACATCAAAAAATTATGGCTGAAGGCAAAAAATGTTAAAAGGCAATATTTACTGATAGGTGCTCCAATTTGGAAAGATTGAATTATAAAGTTAAATCATTCTGAAGTTATAAATATGTTTAGTTTATTATTAAAAGTCTGTTTTTAGGTAATTTTTATTATTCATCTTAAAGAAAGGGTAGTCTTCATACAGCCTGAGAAAGCAAGATTAGTGGAAATCAAATTAATGTTTTCCCACAAACACTGCACATAGGGGCAAATTCACTAAGCGACAAAATACGCTAGCGATGCCTTCGCCACACTTCGGCAGGTGAATTTTCTCCAGGGCGCTAATTCACTAAAATCCAAAGTTGCGCTCAGGGAGGCAAAAGGTAGTGAAGTTGCGCTAGCGTTAATTCGTCAAGCAAAGAGAAGTTACGTTAGCAATGCCTAATTTGCATACGGCGCCAAGTTAAAGTACAATGGACGTATATGTAGCAGCAAGTACATTACACTACACAAGCCTGGGAAAGCTTTATAAAATAAAATAGAGTAGTTATTTTGCCCTATACATGTGCCCACTGTATAGTTTAGGTGCCATATGTTAGGAAATGTAGGGGGGAAGGACGATCTTTTTCAGCCTATCACCCTTAAAAAAGTAAAATATGCCAGCGTTTTTTGGGACTTAGAAAAAATGTCAACTTTTTTTGAAGCAAGTCCTATCTACTCTATTGCACTTCGCCGGGTCTGAGGTGGTGAAGGCAAGTCTGGCGCAAGAGGTAACGTTCAGTAAAATGCGCTAGTTAGTGAATTAGCGTAGTTACATCCCTTCGCCATAGCGCAACTTCGCCTGGCGTAAGGGTGCGAAGTAGCGCTAGAGTAGGTCCACTTCACTAGCGAATTTATGCCAGCACCCATTAGTAAATGGGCGAAGTAACGAAATGACGTCACAATGGCAAATTTGCGCTAGCGTTAGCCACTTCGCGATTTCGTGAATTTGCCCCATAGTATAACAGATCGCACATCTCAGGAAAGAAAGGTACAATAATATGACCTAGGCCATGCCATCTAGTTCACTGATGGTAAGGCTATTGACATAAAGATAGCATCTTCAAACAGAAAGGTTCTTTAAAAACTGTTTTTAAAATTAGTTATATGCTTTTATTGCATACTAAAAAATAAAATAAAAACATGAGAATAATTGAAATCTTTATAGGAGGAACGCTTCTAATATCAGTGGTGAAGGCCCTCTTTACAAATCTTCTGGCCTTATTATAAAAGTCATAGTGCCCAGGACAGGAGGACTCAGAATAAGAAACCTGACCAGGAACTATTATAAACAGATTAACCAATAAATTATATCAGTATTTATATTTGCTTATGTATGGATTCATCATATTTAAAATAACATTCAGTATTATTTTATAATTATAGTTTTGAAATCATTCCCAAATGCTATTATTGATGCTACATGGGGGCCCACTGAAAAATATTCTAGTATATTTTGAATCTTTGTTTCAATAACGTGTTGATATACTATAATACAGTAAAATATGGTAGTATGCTGTACATACAGTGTGGATCAATCTAGGACAATAGCAGTTCAGCACAGTAGGCGGCAAGGAACAGGGCAGGGTAGTATAAGATGCCCTATGTGCCATGTATATATCTTTTATACTAAAATGTTTCATTACATATCTGCATTTTTGGTCAAGTCTGTAGCTGATTGCATGAGTATTATTAATATGATATTGCCAACACTGTATTATTCAGGTATTTTAGATTTACAGAAGAACTGAATTCCACTGATGGGCAAAGACTATGGGATAGACTAACTAAAGGGTGAATTGTTGCCAGCGACCACTTCGTCAGGCGCAAATTCGTTACCACTATGCTAATTGACTAAAATTCGAAGTTGCGTTCTGGGCACGGAGCGCTGGCGACTTTTCGCTAGCGATGCTTCTTCAGTAGTGATGGGCGAATTTGCACCCTTTTGCTTTGCTGAAAAATTCATGAATTTCCAGCGAATTTTTGCGGGCGTTTCGTGAATTTATTCGCTGGAGGCGAATTGCGCAAATACGCTGCAAATTCGCGCCTGGCGAATAAATTCGCCCATCACTATTCTTCAGTAAGAGCATTTCATAATAAAGATTAACTAGCGTTTGTTCATGCCTTGCGAATAGTCACTAGTTATCTTACTCTTAGGTCAATTTGAATGGTGCAGCTACATTAAAGTTGTATGGACGTCTTTATTACAGATGGTGCAAATGCTTGAAGTGGCCACTTATTATTACAAATGTCCAAGGAACCTTAATAAAGACAAAAGAGATCATATAATGCCCTAGACATGAGCCCACTGTAAAATGAATGTTCCATGGTCCTCAAATGTCTGGGGAAAAATGTTAACCCAAAAAAGTTAAAGTCAATACTTTTGCACGCAATCCCACTTAAAAAAGAAAAAAAATTGACAGTGTTTTTTAAACTTTAATGCTTTTGCATTTAATTACATGTAAGTGACATAAGATTGAGGAAGATCTAGCTTCAGCAGTTCACCTATTCTGAGGTGGCAAAGTCAACTCTGGTGAAAGAGGTAATGTTCAGTAAAATCCACACTTTAGTGAATTTGTGGATCAACAACCATTCGCCTGAGAGAAAAGTCACCTGGCGATAGAGCGCGAACGATGGTTTCTTTCGCTTGCGAATTGTCGTCTATGCCTGTTAGTGAATTGCCAATGTCCCTGCGGATGTGATTTCTGACGAAAAGTCGCTAGCGTTATCCACTTCGCCCTTTAATAAATCTGCCCCATGTACATTTGGTTACAAACACTGAGGCACGCTTTTACAAACATAGGTATGCACTTTGATTTATGCAGTAGCTAACAGAAACTAATGAAGCAATTGCTTTCATTATTATAATTTATATTTTGGTTTGGTTCCAGCATTGGGTCAAATTTGTTAAAGTATCTGAGGGTGATCACTATTAGCCAGTAAAATTGTTAAGAGACAATACATGTGCTTTGGCTTTCATACATAAACTGAACTCAAATCTTGAAATATAAGGAACTGCATTTGAGAGTTTACTACATCATAAGTGTCTAAATGACATGTGTATATCACTGCTCCTCTGACATGTATTTAAACAAGCAACGATTAATATGTGCATATCCCCTTTCTGCTTTAATATAGTCTACATCATTCCATCCAGTAGCATAAGCTTGCTGCCTAGGTGTTATGCTAAACTCTGATCTCATATTCTAAGCTCATATTCATTCTGTCATCAAGGCCTCTCCCTTTTTCCTTAAGAACTTTGCCAGAATACTGTACTCACCTTTATCAGTCTGCTGCATAAAATACATCTAGCCAATTCTTTTTTTTGGTCTCGCTTACAGTAATGGTTAATTTAAGGGGTTTCCTTCAATAAAAAAAATGTAATGTTTATCTTTGCAAAATTGATGTGATTTTAGGGGGTCATGACCTTGGGGGCTCAGTGTCTTTATGCTTTATTTAACCCACATTAATGCTATATACATGGAGGCTGAGATGTATGTCAGTATCAAGGCTGGTTGATTTAGAGACACAATGATGAATTATATTCTCTAGATGTAATTATTTCATAAATGTGATAACGTGCTGTGGTTGTAGGATAGACCACTATGTTCTCTGACCTTGATTGACTGACCTAATCTCTATTTTTCATCTAATGTACATCTAATGTACATTATTGGCATGTAAATGCATTTAAAATGGTAAAGTGGATCTTAGGGAATTTTAAAGAGTCTGCGCTGTCAGAAGAGGTTGGAGTTAGCGATGAGCAAAAAGTTTCACCAAGTTTTGCCACGAAAATGATGCCCATAGTCTCCAATAGCTGAAAAATAATGTTGCGTGTCAAAAAAAATTGTTTAGTGTCAAAAACATTTTGTCACCCATAAATTTCAATGCATTTTGGTGAATTTTTGTTGTTTTTGGCAAAACGGGTCAGATTCTCCGATCACTAGCTGGTACTTCACTACCACTGCTTAGTTGGGCATCGGGTTACTTCACTGCTTAGTTGGGCATCAGGGTTATAGATTAGCATTTTACAGGAATGGGATGTGACCTGTTATCTAGAATGCTCTAAACCTGTGTAAGGGATCTTTACATAATTGACCATGTTTTCAGATATACAACTATTTCATTTTAAGGCAGGCATGGTTTTGGGAAGTCTGGTGTGGTAAGTATGAGATCACCTGGTGTCCATGATGTAGCTGCTTTATCTGCTTAGGTATCGCTGTAGTATGTTGACCAGTGTTCAGTGGCAATTTAAAAATGACAAGCCTAAAAAAACAGGGAAATGTCAGTATGCTCAACCAACATGACATATGACAACATATACAAAACTATATCCTACTATGCCACCATATGCTTCTTTCTTTACTTACTTACTTTGTACCGAGGATGGAAGAATAGCCCTGTCTATGCATTTCAGGAAGACACCATTTACATTCCACCATTCAAGCACTGGCAGATGATTACATTCAAAACAACAACTTTTGAAACACAAAGATTTCAAACTGGGGCCAGAAGATGTTGCTAAATTTCTGAATGACCTGCCAAAGACTTTATTTGTTTTGGTTAAATTACATGTCTGGAATGAGACAGTCATTTGATCCTATTTCTCTGATCCACTATTGTCAGAGCAGAAAGACACAATGTCAGACAGAAATTTTGTGTGAATAGGCACCATTATACAATGTGCAAAAAGTAGCCTGGGGTATTTTACATCTATTGTGCAAGTGTTATATTTCCCTATCTCAGGCACACAAACGCATACACCCACTAGGGTCAGTTTCATAAATTAGCTAATCCAGCAGTATGTTATTAGGTGAGATGATTGTGACAATCTCTTCCCAGTGATAATAATGTAACAGAAAAGAACAAGTCTTTCATTCAGTTTTAAATGTATAAGAGAGAAGAAACAAGATCAAATGGGAACTTCTGTGTGAAAGTGGTCTCTAAAAGGATGTCTTGGCCTAATAATGTCTGCTGACGTTATTAGATCTGTGTTTTAAAGGCATGCTCTTAGAGATGGTAATCATAATTAGGGATGAGCTAATCATAAATGTTTTGCTTTATTCATAAATTTGCTAAAGTGCTGGAAAATGCAAAGGGGCATTTTTTGTGCTGACTTTTTTCCTGTAATATAAACAGGTATATAGGTTAAAGGACATGTAAACCCTACATTTTCCTACATGTATATAATTTGGGCATATCACCCTCACCCAAACCACATCATTTGTACAGCATCCGTTCACATGCACCATCATATTTTACTTAAAGGAGAAGGAAAGGTTAAAACTAAGTAAGCCTTATCAGAAAGGTCCACCTAAATATACCAGTAAACCCTCAAAGTAGTGCTGCTCCGAGTCCTCTTTCAAAAGAAACACAGCATTTCTTTCCTTCTATTGTGTACACATGGGCATCTGTATCAGACTTCCTGCCTTCAGCTTAAACCTCTTTGCCCCAGGCGTGAGCATGCTCAGTTTGCTCCTCTTCCCGTCCCTTCTCTGCTGTAATCTGAGCCCAGAGCTACAAGTGAGCAGGGAGAGACTCAGCCAGGAAGTGATGTTACACCAAGTTAATACTGCAGCTTCTATCCTAAACAAACAGAGAGCTTCTAGAGCTTTTTACTCAGGTATGGTAAAATATTCTACAGAATAAATATAGCATTCTAGCTTGCACTATTGCAGTTAATATATTGGCAATAAAATACCTCTGTAGCTTTCCTTCTCCTTTAAACAAATAAAAGCTTTCACCCAGCGCCCATTTTCCCTTTGATACATCATCAGTGACATTTACATCTGCATATAGCACATGTATGCTGAAAAGTTCATGCAATCAAGAATGCAGGTTTATACAAGTAAAATTTGCTTTATTAAAACGTTCTGCTTGGACTGAGCACTGCAATGATTCCTCTGAGCTCAGGAGAGGTGGTTATGAGAAAAAATAAGAGTGGACAGCTGCCATCTCTTCATTGGCTACTAGGGTGTGTTTTAGTGATGTGCAGGCTGGCCTGAAACCCGCGGATCACACGGGTTTGGTCTGGCTACTGCACAAAATCATCGGGTAGCGGGTGGGTCTGCGTTAAGCTCTTCTCCTGCTCTCCCCACCCATGAGCTAGCACTGCCGGCTTCCAGCACCTATATATGACATCATTGCGGGGCAAGCCGGTTTATAAATAGAGGGTGTCTGGCAGGCCAGGCCAGGTGTGGGTTGGGAGGGGCGGGTAAGGGTCGACTGCAGGTCGAGAATTTCTTGACCCACACACCACTGGTGTGTTTTGTAATCTGAGCTGAGAAGACCTGAGCATGCCCAGTAGCCAACAGCCAAAGGAATGTAGGGACCCATAAGTGTAATGGCCTTTATGGTTTCATTCCCTGCCAGTGCCTGCCTTTCCCTGTTGCTGGGTTAAAACCCATGTAACAACTTATACATTATTGGCATACCCATTCTATTGGTTCTAGGTTGTGACCACTTCCAGCAGGGCTGTAACAAAGTGCTTTGCAGGGAGGGGCACTTCCTCTTTGGCCTGCAGCAGTCGAGCTGGGCAGTGGGCAGTGGATCCATAGAGCCTGGAGTCAACAAGGGGTACAGGGACCCCGTGAACGATATGAGGTAGTGTGTAGTGTAGCTCCTGTAATAGCACTCCATAGAGAGAGTGAGACAGTGAGGCTCGTATGAAAGAGCAGCTCAAGCTCCAACTAGGAGGATAGAAGGGAGTAGCTCTTCCCCAGGCTTTGCTTTGCCTGTAGTGAAGGGACCGCAGTAGGGACGAGGGAATTAGGCTAAGGTGTAACCCTGTTCCAAGTCCGCTGTGGGGGTCCAAGCCAAATTAAGTACTGAAATCCTGGAAGGTGATTTCTCAACTCCTTTGGGCTATGCCTAGTGTGGTGTGTCTATATGCTGTCTCTGCTACACCTGTGAATGTACTTGGAGATGTACTGTGGCTACCTCTTGTGTGAGTATCACAATACCTGTGGCGCTTTGTTTTAAATAAAACCTGTTCTACTGTTTTGCAAAGAACCCGTGGCGGTTGTGTATTTTTGGCAGTAGTGAGTTGTAGTTCAACAACATCAGCACGTGTGTTTCCATTTTTGCGAAAGCCCATCCTGGTGAAAGAGGGTCAAAAAGGTGCTACAGGAAGTTCCAGAGCGAGGGGCCAAATGGGTTGAAAGAGGATAAGGAATCCTAAGTGATTAAGTGGAAGTTCAGTAACCTGAATATTGTTAGTTCAAACATGGAAGACATTGATTCAAACAGAAGTATTTGGCAAATGCTGCAGATTTCTCCACCCAGGACAAACAAGACCGGTCGGAAAGATAATTGGCATTTGAATAATTTTCAACAAAAAAATTGAAAACCAATGGAGTACAGTATAATGTTCCCTTAGTGTAGATGTTTCTTGCTTAGGTGAAAAGTGTGCTACATAAATGTAACAATGTGCATAGTGAATGTTAAACTGGTTTTATGACGGCTAAAGCACAGTGCTAAGTAGCACACTGTGTCTAATAGTACTTTATGGAGTTTTGGACTAAAATAAAAATGCTATCAATCCAGCAAGAATGAAAGAATGCCCATCTAGCAGTGCTGGTGGTATATTAAAATGTCATTTACAGGCATAGATAAGTGCATATGGCCAAGGTAAAATAAATGCGGTATTCTTTCTAGGGTGTATTTGTAAATTATAATGGTGGGAAGCATGTTATGGCACTGAGGATGAAAAATATGTGTCACTTTTTAAAATGCAGTGTAGCCAAGATATATTGTAGGCTTGCTCCTTAATGTGTTTCAGCGGTATTTTCATTTGCATTCTGCTGCTCATGATAGGAGCTATGGAACCATATTTTTCATTTTATAGCCTATATAGTACAGTCTATAATCATGAGGTGTATAAAATGGAAATGGCTTCAATTAAAATAATAACCAGAACTGGACTTATAATGCAAACGTCATTAGCTTAGCAGCTGCCTTAAAAGGATAAAATACAGCCCTACTATTTCCATTACAGTCACTGCTGTACCATCATATAGTGCAATACTTCAGTGGTTATTGGTGAGATAATACATGGTATAATCAAGTCTCTTTAACAGCCTTACCTTAATAGCAAGCACACATTGGGGTATATTTATCAAAGAGTGAAGTTAAAGATCGCCACACTCTGCTAGAGTGAAATTCCGACACTCTCCATTCATTTCTATTGGCATTTTGAAAGGCGTATTTATCATAGGATGAACTTTCACTTTAACCCATTGTTAAAGGAACAGTAATGTCAAAAAATAAAAGTGTTTTAAAGTAATGAAGATATAATGCAGTGTTTCCCTGCACTGGTAAAACTGCTGTGTTTGCTTAAGAAAACACAGCATATAGCAAATAAGCTGTCTAATGGTGTTTTCTGTTATCAATAAGTTAACCTGTGGCATATAGCCATTTTTCAATTTCTGCCATTGCTCCACAGCAGCTTGTTTATATGAACTATCGTAGTGTCTCTGAAGCAAACAGATCAGTTTTACCAGTGTAGGGCAACAACAAATTATATTTTCATTACTTTAAAACAATTAAATTTTTTGGTGTTACTGTTCTCTTTTAAAAATCCCATAGAAATAAATGGAGAGTAGTGGAATTTCACTCTAGAGGACTGTGGTGATCTCTAACTTCACTCTTTAATAAATATACCCCAAAATGTTTACCATGAGAGGTATTAGAATAGGGTGTCTCAGAACCTTTTAAGACATGGAACTCGGACTGAATTGTAGTATTTAAACTACAACTCCCATGATACACAACCAGTATTATAATAATTTATGACTTAAGTCTTGCATTTCTATAAGGTATACTTTTGCACAGCTCTCTCTCTTTCTTTCTCTATGGGACAGATTTACTAAAGAGCGAAGTGGCTAATGCTATCAACTTTTCCCAGTGTTGCCACACGCAGGGACATCGCCAATTCGCAACACGTGCAGGCACCACTTTAATAGCAGATGGGACCGTTGCTAGCGTTCATTCACACTCTATCGACAGGCGACTTTTCGCTCTGGAGAACGATCGTTACTCCGCAAATTCACCATTTCACCAGAGTTGACTTCACCACCTTAGACCAGGTAAAGTGCTAAAAAGAAGCTAGATCTTCCTCAATCTTCTGTCACTTACATCATATCCTGTGTGACAAAAATGCATTAAAGTTCAAAATACTTTTTCTTTCTTTCTTTTCCTTTTTTGAAGCGGAATTGCCTGCAAAAGTCCTGACTTAACCTTTCTTTGGGTAACCAGCTTTCTCTAGACATTTCATAACATATTGAACATTCATTTTACAGTGGGCTCATGTGTAGGGCATTATATTATATTAACGCTCTTGTTTTTAGTAAGGTTCCCTGGACATGTATTTGAAAAAGTGGTAACTTCAAGCATTTGCACCATTTATAATACAGACCTCCATACAACTTTAAATTACCCAAGTAACCTAAGCGCAAGATCACTAGCGAATTTTCGCTAGGCACAAATGAACACTAGCGCATCTTCGCTATGAAATGCCGAAGTAACGATATCGAAAAGTGCATTTGCACCTGGCGGAGTGGTGCGATGGATACGAAGCTGACGCTGGTAAAAGTTCGCCCATTAGTAAATCTGGCGTTGTCTTCCATGGACTGTTATATATATATAAAAGGAAAAGCAGCTGCACTCACTTATTGGAGAAAATGCCTGGGTGCACACAGCAGAAAAGTCACACAGAATATCATGTAAAAGCATGGTACTCACAGGACTTTAAAATATGGTGAAAAGAGATAAAGTTTATTTATTATTAAAACATTTCGGTCTTCCTTGACAAACTTCTCAAGGAAGACCAAAATGTTGGAATAATAAATAAACTTTATAATATTTATAATTTGGAACTAGTTCCATTTGTCTCTCGGATGTGTTTTACCTCTTTTTTTGGATATCTGCCAGTCATTAGTTTGTCATTTGATTTTACATGTTTGGCTTTTTCACAAGCCCCCTTATTAATTCTTTGAGATCTAGGCCTAAGTGGGAAACCTGTCTTCCCTTGTAGATTAATTAATGTACGTTCAGGTTTGTGTTTTTAGGAGTTTGCCCCATTCTAGAATTGTTGGAAATATTGTGGCTTTCTTGTACAAAATAATGTTTAATTGTAAAAATGTTTGTGCTATTCCCTGTGCACTAAAATGATATACTGAGCAAATTTATTTTAATTATATAATATGGTTTACTTTTTTCTTTCTCCTTATTTGACCTTTTTTAAATGAACTAAAGCACCTGTATGGTCCTTATGTATCACCACTTAATAAGAATAAAACAATAAATCTTTCTGAGAGAAAGCGATAACGTACGCTCTGTCTTCTTTCCACTGAAAGATTCATTACAGCATAATGTTTTGACACCACTAGATCTTCTGTGATTTCCTCTGTACGAAAATGTTCTTAAGCAGGGTCATATCGAGAAACAAGAACTACTGCAATCTGATTGACAGGATCGTCAAAATAAATTGAAACTTCAAGCTGTGTCACTGCCTAAAATAGCCTGAGATGTTGTTGATCCAAAAAACACTTGCAGCACATCCAAGTGAGAATTTGGCAGTGAGCATATGCAGCTTAAAAAAGAACATAACTCTTAGGAGCATGTAAGCAAGTAAACTCATTGTGTAAACACCAGTGACCAAACTTGAAGGCACCTCCTCGTCTGCAGATGAAAATATGACTAAATGTTATGGATTGAGGCAATTTCCCTCCCATTATTAGTATTCCTGAAGTAAGTAGGGTTGATGTCAGCTGTTCTTTAAAAATAAAATACCTGCCCCTGCCAAAGCAGAACCTATGATTCTTATACAGAGGGGGAGAGTAAATGCCAATCAGCTTAGCAGTATTTAAAGATACGTAAGGAACTTTGCCTGCGAGCTTTGCTGACGATGTAAAACAAGAAGACATTTCCAGAAGTGTCTGTCAAACAAAGTACAAAAATAATCAGAGTCCATCAGTCCAAACCCGCCACTGTGGAGCCTGGTATAGTTTCACACCAATGTACACATTTTTATAGCAGCTTTGACAGTGCTACCATATATTTAGAGACACTATGCAGTTCACTGATGTGGTTATTCCAGTAATAAACACTTTTGATACATAATATTACATTTTGTTATCATAAGTATTGCTCAGTGTTTATTTTATGTCTCTATATTTCTGAATCCAGTCCTTCAATGGAATGATTTTTATAAACTTGGCAGGCTTACTCTTGCTGCATGTATCTGTATTAGTAAGGTCAATCTAGGCATACAACTTTGGATTCAAAATCTTTAGTGATCTCTACACCTCGTTGAAGGCAAAGTTCACCTTACATTGATATTTTAAAATAAACTGTAATAGGTCTTAATGTTTTGCTTTCACTAGGGGGCACATTTACTATTGGTTGAATATCGAGGGTTAATTAGCTCTCGATATTCGACCATCGAAGTAAAATCCTTTGACTTAGAATATCGAAGTCGAAGGATTTACCGCATTTCCGCGATTCGAAGGATTTTAATCCATCAAACGAACGATTTTCCTTCTATCATAAAAGCTAGGAAAGCCTATGGGGACCTTCCCCATAGGCTAACATTGATGCTCGGTAGGTTTTAGGTGTCTCTTTTTTTTTAAAGATACAGTACTTCGACTATCGAATGGTCGAATAGTCGAATGATTTTTAGTTTGAATCGTTCGATTCGAAGTCGAAGTTGTAGTCGAAGGTCGAAGTAGCTAATTCGAAGTATTTTTTATTCTAATCCTTCACTCGAGCTAAGTAAATGTACCCTAGGTCTTAATTTATTGCTAGGTCTGAATTTTATTTTTATTTTCTGCTTCTCTCCAACTTTAAACTTAAAATACAGTGGAACCTCAATTTTTACACCATATTTTTCTGATTCCCTGAAAAACGTAAAATGGGGGTTCTATTATATATGTAATTATATAGAAACAAAAACACTGTAATCATTCTTATCTATCTAAAATAAAAAATAGAAAAAGTGCAATTGTCATGTCATTACCAAAAGTTTATAGATTCTGGTCAATACATAGAATGTATACAGTATAAGGTATATTAATATAACTCTAATTTGCCTAGGCAGACCAAGAAGGGGTTAATGTCCAGCTAGTGATAGGAGCATGGGTTACATGTGACTCAACACTTCAGGCTAGGGCCTTCGCTAAGTGGAAGATTTCAGGAATGATGTAGTGCAACTACAACTCTCAGGCTACTTTGCAATAAAAATAGGAAAAGATGGAGATTCTTATGATGAAAAGAAAGAGTAACAGTTTATTTGTACAAGACAAATGTCCTCAGGTTTACTTACAGTCATTTGTGGTATAGTCAAATGTTATTAGCAGTGCTGAGACAGGCAAAGGATGATGTACCTTGAAATGGTCCGGATCCCACCCAGCTGAGCGGTCAGGGAGAAGAAGTCTAAGCCTGACACCCTATTCGCTGTGGTCCCTTCAGTAAAGGCAATCTAGGAGCCTTGGGAAGCTACTCCCTGCTACAGATCCTTGATAGAGCACAAAGCTGCTCTTGATATCTGTACTCTCACTCTATCTCACTCTCCTAGAGAGTCTATAACAATCTATAAACTTGTCTCTAGATAACCTCGCTTATGAGGTTCCCTGGTCCCCAACACTAAAGGTCCTGGTCCCTTTAGGGCAATGGCTTTACTGGGCCTTGGTGTACCCAGGCTCAATGGGCACATACAGATGGTTAGAACACCAGCAGCCAAAGAGGAAGATCCACCCCTTTCCAAACACTTTATTGAAGTGTGGTAGGAAGTGGTCATTACAATTCTTGGCCAAAAACTGGATAGGTGAAATACAAACTAGATACATGGGCTTTTGCCCAGCAACTAGGGAAAAGGAGGAAGGGTAGGGATTTAAAGCCATAGGGACACATTAAACTTATGGTTCCCTACATTAATATGGAGACTCAGAACTAAAATTGCAAAGCTAGTCTGTTTTTGGAATGTATTATTAAACCCATGTAAGCATATAGAGTCCATACAGGGCTTTGTGGTCAGTGCCAGATTTACTAGGCTAGGCCCGCTGCCATTTGTCGTCCCCGTCCCCTTAATTTGTGCACATGTCCAAATTTTCATCATTTGGTCTGGAACACTGGGGATTGTTGCAAGGCAAATGTAAAAAACTATTTTATCTCCTGTGCATCCCCAGTGCTTCTGAACCAATGCAGATGTGGTTGGACGACATGCAGAACCCTAAAATCCTGCTGCCCTAGGCCTCTGTGGCACAAATGTGGGTCAGCTTGTGTTCTAAAAAGGAAAAGAGAAAAAATTCAGCACAACCATTATAATTAAGTTTAAAACAAGCATAAATGTATGTACAATGTTATAATATACTGTATAGATATTTTAATGTATTTATTCATATATTTTATATATTATATATTTTATTTATGTGAGCAAAACGCTTGTAAATCAAGTATTTTGTAATTTTCTCAAACAAGTTAGCCACAGAGGTAACCAGACAGTTTTTGGAAAGTTTTACTAAACCCATGTTGTCTTCTAAAGAGGGAAAGTGCAAAAATTCAGCACAAGCATTTTTTATATCACAATGCAGTTTTTTTAAGTGCCTGCTTAAAACAAGCACAAAATTGTGTGCATGATAACGTATTGCATACGGTTAAGAGTTATGGCAGGTGATTTTTATAGCTATAAAGTACAACCTATTTAGTGGATACAAAGGGAGCTCTGTACTTTACATCTGGTGAAGGACAGAGATATCTGTCAATGGCTGGTTGAAACATGGGACTTTTTTGCCCCTTATATTATTAAAGGCACATTTTAATAGGAGGCAAATGTATCACTTGATAAAAACTTGTGAGAAAAAATGTATGTTTGTCTGATCATTTCTTTTCCACAACTGCAGCTTCTTGTTTTTTTATTTTTACATTTCTGACTATTTAAATATATAGAAATATATACATATCTTAAAGGGCAAGTCAAGCCCAATATAACAATTAATAAAATAAATAATAATAATAATAAAAATAATAATGAAAGAAAACATAATTCTAAGCAATTTTCCAATATACAGTTATAAAAATTTCCAGCGCTCTTCATGTTATTTGCAAGAATAATTGCTATTGAAAGCAGCATTTGCCTAGCTCTTGGTTGTTACTTTTTAAAACAATGTTGCAAAAGTCTTAGTTCCCCAGCAAAGACGGGTTTGTTAATCAGCTGGCTTGTCTTACATTGTATCAACAGTCTGAGCCATCAGGGCAGAGAGTAACACTGAAAATACACCTCCCATTGACTTCTATAGATACTGGCCAGGTTTTAGCTGCCATATTATCTATATTATATAGATATTATATATTATCTATATTATAAGATTTTTACAGCTGATTTTTTATATATATTCACACTTATTTGCCTCCACTATAAATTTGCAAGCAGTGGTGTAACTATAGAGGAAGCAGACCCCACAGTTGCAGGGGGCCATTGAACTTGGGGCCCAGACTGTGGGGGTCTGCTTCCTCTATATCTAATAAAAAAAACCTCCTTCCCAGCCACTCTCTTAACTGTAGCGTCGAAGGGGGATGCAAGTTGAACAGGGAAGTGGGCAAAGTCTGGGTGGGAAGTGGGCGGAGGCGGTATGGGAAGTGGGCAGGAAGATGAGGATCGGAGTGCGCCAGGTCCCTATGAAGATTTTTTTGCAGGGGGGCCTCGAGCACTCTAGTTACGCCACGTTTTGAAAGTGTCGTTGTAGAAACACATTTCAGCATAGTCCCCTACTAATAGTGAGTCAAACATGTACACTCTGGGTGCCTTGAAAATGAACTTACCCAGGGCACGCAAGTGTTTAGATGATATGTACCAGCTTCACCTAAGAACACTAGTCTAGCTTAATTAAATGGAGTCATTATGCAGAGGTTTCCCAGTAAAGTCGTGTAGCTTATTGCAGGTGCTCCAGCTAGTTTGTATACAAGCTCTTTCTTGATATTTCACAAAGATAACAGAGCCGCTTTTTACTTCTTCTTCCTTGATCGGCAGCAGTGTGCAGAGTACCAGCGATGACTAACAACCAGACACCTAGCAGAGCTCCCAATGCTGCAAGCTGTTTCTTGACACCTCACAAAAGATGTAACATTTCACTGGTGCAAGAACAAGATCATCTGAAGGGATATATCAGTTAGGTGCTTACAAGGTTTTAGTTATACGGGTATGTTACCTGTTATCCATACTGGTCGGGACCTGGGGTCTTCCGGATAACGGATCTTTCCGTAATTTGGATCTTAATATCTTAAGCCTACTAGAAAGTCATGATGTAAACATTAAATAAACCCAATAGGCTGGTATTTCTTCCAATAAGGATTAATTTGGATCAAGTACAAGGAGAACTACAAGGAGTTCCATGCATCCATCTTTCATGTCATCAGTAAGCTGACTGCGCATGCGCAGTTGTCGCAAACCGATTTCCCAGTCAGCTTACAGAGGAAGATGGATGCGTGGAACTCCGCTGGAAGAATCTCTGCCGAATGGTAAGTATGGAGTATGGGGCATTTCCCAGGGGGGAGGAGGGAGGGGGTCTACCTGGGGTGGGGGGTACGGGGTTTTTTGCAAAAGGGTTTCCTTCTCCTTTAAATTATTTTTTATCATCTGAATAATATATAAAGAAAATCTGATGTCTTAAAAATAATTTTTCTTTGAGGAACAGTTCAGTGTAAAAATAAAAACTGGGTAAATAGATAGGCAGTTCAATTTAAATATTATTTTCAATATAGCTAGCCAAAAATGTAATCTACTGTATAAAGGCTAGAGTGAAGGAAATCTAACATTATAGCCAGGACATAACTTCTCCATTTGAATTTGTCTAACCTATTAGTCAGTCATGACATTTGCACACCTAGTTTTACCAAGTTTTATTTTGTTCACTAAACTAGTATTCGAAACTTCTACCAAATACCTTAACTCAAATTAATCTCATTGTTTTATGAAAACAAAGTCCCTTCCACCATTTTAACTTATCAATAATTTTTCTCAAAAAAATCAGAATGTCAAAACGTCATGACAAAACGTCAGGACAAAACTGAGCGCCAATTTGAATTGTACAATTGATGCTCTGAAAACTAGATTTTTTGAGTTTTCACTGCAAAAACTCAATTTTTTCAGATTAACAATTGAAAAACCTACATTTTTGGGATTATCCATAACAGATCACTATGTCAAGAACCAACTTCAGGGACATCTGCCATTGACTTTTACATGACCTTGACAAGTTTGAGATGATGTATTTTTGGATTCGGTTTTTAGTAGCTTTGGGGTATGATACATTTTCAAACTTTCCCCCTAAAAACTTCCTTTAGAAAAAATTGAGATTTAATAAATGGACCCCTATATATGTACATTTCAAAATATGGAGAAAATATTGTATTGCTCTGGAGCTTCTATTTATTTGACATTTGCTTCTGATCAGCTCTATTTATTGACTCAAAGCCAAAAACATATAACATTCTGCTCACTAGTTTTTTATGAAAAACAAATGTAACAGTGGCTTTACCACTTGGATTTAATCCAAGCAGTCTGTGACACCTTTAAATTCAATAGGAACGATTGGCCATAAATTAAACCATAAGTAGGCTTTGCAAATACATATAGTCTGATTAGCATCCTTCCAAGTAGCGTAGTCCATAACTTACCCTTATTTAAAGTTACAGTTCTAGTGCTCTCTGTGGGCTCTATGCTCAAATCCTTAACATATGAAAAATAACTGATTTGCTCTGTTTGTAACATAAATCAGAGACAAAGTGCAATTTCCCTTTGGTCTACATATTCATGCCAGTTATTAGGCCGTCAGCTGCACACCTGTGGATTTGAAATATTAGCGCTGTGTTGAGAAGATTTCTGGGTCTGGGATAGTGCTTTGTGCATATAACTGCCATATACTGTACATGTTTACCACAGGCATTTCATTTTGTGTGCCAAAGTTTTGCTTTTCAGTCATAAGGAAATGTGTCTTTAGCTTAATTGAAAAAAAATGAATGTACATAAAGTCTTTGAGTTCTATATGAAATAGTGTGGGGGCAGTAATATTGAATGATAAAACAATTCTAGGTTCTAATGGACCAAAACTGTGTACAGAATATACATCTCGTGTACTAAACTTTTTTTATGTCATTACCTTGCCCTTGGTCTTTTGCTGTGTATCTTTAATATATATGTTTCCCTTTTCTATTATTCTCAGTGGTAGATGTAAGAGAAAGAGATATAGTATGGAAGTTTTTTTGGAAGGGAACCATAACCCACATGCATTAATACATATATAATAGATATACAGAACAAACTGCAATCTGTTAATGAGCCCTGAAATAACATTTGAAAAATACTCACATGGCATTGACCTCCCCCATTCTAAGTAATATTTATCTTTTATATTTCATATTTTTATCTTTCAAGCAATTGCAAGAAACTTGCAAAGTATTGGAACATTTTGAACAATAGGAATCTATTATAATAAATATACTGATTCAGATTAGGACTATATCAACAGTAACAGAAGAGGATAGATATATATGACATTCATTTTAATTTTAATTATATTATATATTAGGGTAATACCCAGCTGCGGATTTAGTGGGCAGGCGCCCAAGGTCGTGCGGTCCTGGCGCACGTCCGCACATGCGCGCCTGCACCGGAGCGCTGGGGAGCTGTGTCTCTGGTCTCTTCATTATGCTTCTGGTGAAGAGACGAGAAGCATAATGAGGAAAGGGCAGAATGGGAGGGATGAGAAGTAGCATAAAGGAAGTGGGAAAAGAAGAACACATTAGGGAAGTTGAGATAGAATTTAAGAACAAGAACAAGGAAAGTGGAAAGCAAATGTGGCAAAAGGACAGAGTACTGTATATGGGAAATGAGCAGAGAAGTAGGGAACTAAAGGCATGGGTGAGAGGATTGCAAAGCAGAAAAATTAAGGAAGATTGGTGGATAAATCAATAGAAGGGGTGGGGAAATTGGTACAGTTGAGAGAAGGGAAGAGTGAAAATTAAGGGAGGCTGTAAATAATACACAAGTACAAAAACTCCAAAGATTCTGATTAAAAAAGCTAGCCCAAGCCTCATTTACACATATTGATCAGATCACATTTCAAATCAGAGTCTGCTGGACCTACTAGCTGAAAGAAACAATTCTATTCTGTAAGAATCCAAGTAAGGTGCCAGTCCAGTAGCACAATTAATTAGTGAAAAAAACTGTGTTTTCTTGTGCCACAAATAAGATACGTTTCAGACTTTACACCTGGCATTTATCAAGTAAGTCACTGTTCACTGTGAGCTAATAATGTGATCAGAATATGGATGACAGTGTGAAAAGATTCATCACATTCTTATTTCAGTTTTTTTATTTTTTATTTTTTGTTCTGTATAAAATGTAACAGTCTTATATACCTCATTTCTTTTCACTATTACTCTAATCACTCTTCCTTAATCAGTTAAATATATTTTTACTCCAATTTCAATCTCCCCTTATACTCAGTCAGTGTCTGTACTACGGTAATACTCCACTCTTTACAAGAAACCCTGGAAGACAGCTGGAGATGACTTTTCTTCCCCTGCCAACTCCCTTTTGGAATCTCAGAACTTTCTGTGGTGGAGCAGATAGGGAACCTGCACACTTCAGAGATAAGAGCAGTACAGATAACATAGTAACATTTTAACTCTATTTTAACCTGCCTAACCTAAGATAAGGAGGAGGCAAACGTATATTCAGAATCAGGCCGAGGTAAGGAAAGGTAGCAAGGATAATAATTAGTTAGAAAATAGGCAAGAGTCAGAAACTGAATATAGCAAACAAACACAGGCTTGAGCAGGATCTGAATAACCAGAAGCCAGCTTGGGCAAAGTGCAATGGGAGAGAACAGAATTTAAAGGACATGGCAACCAATTATAAAGGAATTTATGTGGCGGACAGGAGAAGTCACCAACAATACAGATAAAATAAATTTGGTTTATAAACTATACCTGCAATATATAATGCGCTAGAAGTAAAAAGGCACGCCTGAACAACAGGGCCCTTACAATTGGCCCGTGTATAGGATATGATTTTACATTGTACATTGATTAGTCTATGCTACTTTATGTGTTTATGTGTCATCAATAACATTACAAAGAAACAGCAAATAGCTAAATAACTATCTCTGATAAATCTCTGATAAATCTACCATCCACTTGTATTGACTTTCGCTTATTCTTGTTATTTCTACAGAAATAAAATGTGAAGCCAACAGACCATAGAAATATTTGGTGGCAGCTGAAAGACAACTGACACATTTACTCCCTCAGCAAGAATGTAATATTGCAGAAGAGTGTCAATATTTCTAGGATTCTTCATGCTCTTTAGAAGATTTAAATAGCTTCAATTATAACTACATCTGGCCTAGATTTATCAAGAAGTAGGAATGCAATACATTTTTAGACGTTTTAATAACAATGAATTATTTTCTTTCAAAATGTAAAATGCCTAAATGCTCGATAATTTCATCTACTTTCTGTCCCAGATAGAATACTCTACCTTATATGTCCCATTTGAGGCAGAAAATATGGAGATAAGTTAATAGCTCCTAGCTCGTAGTTAACACATTTTCTGTTTGGACTGATGGCAAGTTGTATTGTGTAACAATACAACTAATGCAGGTTTTTTCTTGATCTTTTTTGATAAAATGTTCCCCTCAACAGAAGAGTTTATAAATAATAGTTACTCTCTGCTCCTCAACTGGACCAATGAACCCAGCTCACACTTACACCAAAAAGATTCTAGTAACAGTGCCTCTTTGTGAGAAGAAAAATATTTGAAACAAACATACACTATTTGCTTGTTATCAGTCTTCTCCTCTTCACTTTGCTATGTGCCATATATTTCTGATCCCTTACTACATTGTAATAAGACAATACTGACACAACATATTTTTGTAAAATATTGATTTAAAACATGTTTACAGATTGCAATTAGGGATGGGCGAATTTGACCCGTTTCGTTTCAGCAAAAATTCGCCGCTGGCGAAATGTCGCAGACGCCCATTAAAGTCTATGGGCATCAAAAAAATGTTGTCGCGCGGCGAAATTGTTTTGACGTGCATCTTTTTTTTGACTCACAAGGCCATACAAGTCTATGGGCGTCATTTTTGCGGCGAAACAAGGCGAAAAAATTCGCCCATCCCTAATTGCAATGGATACATTTCCAGAATCATATTTACTAATACATGGCAGAAAGAAACCCATAGCAACTAGTCAGCATTTAGCTTTGATCCGTTTAATGCAGGTAGAATAATGAAAGCACATCTGTAAGTGGTTGCTATGATTTACTGTACTTATAATATTTGCCCAGTGTTAGTATGGTGAGAATGTATATGCAAAAAAAAGAACAGCACCCTGTACTAAAATAATATAGGTATTGTATAATCATTAACACATGAGCACTGTGAGTTCTCGTCCATGTCATTCTACTGTAGCAAATTTGTGGGGAATATAAAGACTTATAAGGCACCAACAATAGTGAGACTTAAGAGCATACTTATTATGCTGTGTAAAACAAAATAAAAAATGTGTAAAAAGCTGTGCAAAATAAATGGCGTATTTATCAAGGTGTGTGTAATTTTACCCCATGCGGATGCCAGATTTAGGTGCTGTAATTTTACAATGCTTCCTCCAGAAGCCACGAGTAAAAATGTTACGCCATTTTTGGCACAACGAAGCCCGGTGATGTGTGGTGTATTATCTCTCTGTTTTTTACACAGCATAATAAATATGCCCTTTAGACAGTGTCAAACAGAATTACCGACAAGAACAAATAAAGCATAAAGACTTAGAAAACAGCAGCACCAAGAAAAGATTAAATAAGTAGATAGGGGTAAAGGATGGAACAAGTACTGGTACAAAACCGAAGTGGTCAGTAAAATGTAATTTTTATGACAATATATAAAATGGTAGTGAACAAGGCTGCTTGAAGGTAGCATACCTCAAAACGAGTTAAGTATGGATCCCAAAGTAGTGCAAATGTGTAGTTAGTACCGGAATCACAGTGAGAATTAGAATTCATTAAGTCCTCCTACTGCAGAGGTTAAAGAGAGGCAATCTTAAAGAAATGAGGTTTTGCCTTTGGGTACAGGATTACAAAGATGTTGAGAACCTGTAATATGTGTCAGTACTGGAACATTGATGCAGGAGAATAACATAAAATAAATACTATAATGATGACATGGATGACAATATGAAAACTGCAGGGGTCTTTCAAGGGTCTTATAAAAATGAATGCTGGGCAATATAAAGTGCCAGTGATAAAGTATTGAGGTAATACTGTGAGCAGGGTCCTCTGGTCCTATTTTTATTTTGTAATAATTGTTTGTTAAATTTATAAGGCAACTGTTTGTTAGAAATCAATGTAATATACTGTAAATAAAAGATGACAATGATGATTTTGTGTTATATATCAGTAAATTTAATGGACCCACAAAATGGCCCCCAATTTAGGAATAACCCCATGACACGCATTAACTTGCCAACTGTTTGCAAGTAAACTATTGACTGGTCAAAAAAGGGAAAGTTGTGCTCACCAATAAATTATTTTAAATCATTACACAGTGGTACAATGCGGGTGTGACCACAAAACTCATATGGCAAAGGCAGAGATATCCATTATCAATATTTTAAGGACACGTGGGGGCACATTTACTAATGGTCGAATATCGAGGGTTAATTAATCCTCGATATTCGACTCTCAAAGTTAAATCCTTCGACTTTGAATATTGAACTCGAAGGATTTAGCGTTATTTGTTAGATTGATCAAAGGAATAATCGTTCGAATGATTCGAAGGATTTCAATCCACCGATCGAACAATTTTCCTTCGATCAGAAATTGGCTAGAAAGCCTATGCGGACCTTCCCCATAGGCTAACATTGATGCTCAGTAGGTTTTAGGTGGCGAAGTAGGTGGTCAAAGTTTTTTTTAAAAAGACAGTACTTCGACTATCGAATGGTCGAATAGTCGAACGATTTTTAGTTCAAATCTTTTTATTCGAAGTCGTAGTCAAAGGTCAAAGTAGCCAATTCGATGGTCGAAGTAGCCAAAAAAATACTTCAAAATTCGAAGTATTTTTCATTCTATTCCTTCACTCGAGTCTCGAGCTAAGTAAATGTGCCCCTAAGATATTGTATGCATTAAGTTATATAAAATGCCCTTGCCTTTAAACAAAACAGGTGTTGTATATGTTTGGCCAATTTTTAGTAGCTTAAAGGAACAGTAACAACAAATAATGAAAGTATTTTAATGTCCTGCTGCTCTGGTGTGTTTGCTTCAGACACTCTACTATAGTTGTTATAAGAAAATTGCTGTGTAGCCATGGGGGCAGCCATTCAAAGCTGAAAACCGAGAAAAGTCTCAAACCTACCAATTTTACCAGTACACTATATTGCCATTCCTTTAAAACATGTTCATTAATTGGTGTTACTGTTCCTTTAATACACAAAATGTCTCAGTGTCCTTAATATATTGGTAATGCTTGAGTGCAAGGACCTATTGTGTTTGTCCAAACTGACAGATTGCTATGGGGTTACATGACCAGTAACAAGATGTGAACCGTTTATAACATTACCACTTGCGTTTTTGTGGGTATAAGTAGAAATCAGAGCTGAAGCACTGCATTCAGCTTACTCTGTCCCATTCAATACTGGTCCAGGGTTCTTACAGATACAACCAATATAGACAAAAAATAGTGGCAATTCGAATCATACGATTGACGCTCCAAAAACTCGATTTTATTGAATCGTCACTGCAAAAACTCAACTTTCTTGGCTCAGACGAAAACCCAGATTTTATCAGATTATCCAGTGCAGATGATGATGTTGAGAAACAACTTTAGGGACATCTGCCATTGACTTCTACATGACCTTGACAGGTTTTAACTGGAGTATGTTTTGATTCGAATTTTAAGCAACTTTGAGTTTTACCTTTTAAGAACTCAACCAGATAAATTCAAGGTTTAATAAATGGGTCCCTAACTGTTGAAATCTCATTTTTGGTTGCTCTGGACAACATCACCAGTAATGCTTCACTTTTTTCACAGCATGATAAATAGGCCCCTTAATGTGTCAACCTAGAAATAGGAGAAAGAACTAAGTAGGATTCTGTTTCATGTGTCTACTGTATATTGCTTTTCTAGATCAGCATATCATATATAAATTCAATATGTATAGTTCCTGGTGGCCTCTTAATTATGGCTCCAGGATATTTTATCCCGTGAAAATATAACTGAACGCAAATATGGACAAGTAATTTATAATGGAAATGAAAAATGTTTTAAAAAAAGACATAAAATACAAATAGAACATTCAGACACACAAACAACTTGAAACTACAAAGTCAGATAATAGGGATCATTTCCTGAATGTAATTAAAAAATTTAATTTTCTCCATTACAATTAGCAATTAGACCTTGAGTTTTTGGTTGCCCTTCAGTGTATATAATGCTATAAATGCTAAACTAAATATTGCACTTGATTTATTTGCACAGCTCAGGTCTAAGGAAACCCAGACCCATTAACTTGGAGCAATGCTATTTTTTTTAAATAAAATATTAGCAATAAGTGGGAGAAATGAAGAACAAAACAAAACCATAACTTGAGGTGTACAGCACAAAGAGGCCTTATGAAATTGTGAAAAAAACAAACAGGTTTGCCAGCAAATGTGTCATTTCAAATACAACTCAGGCATTTTTTCCATAGCAAAACATTTTCTTTTATGTCAAATGAAATTTTAAGATCACCTATGTATTTGGAACTAAATCTTTTGCTGCCAGATCTGATTCCACTTCTTGAAATCTGTTTTTGTTATCCAGCCAGCAAAGCACTAACTCAAAAAAAAAAGTGAGTAGCCAGACATATTGGCAAAAATATGTACAGTATGTGGTTAATCAGCTAAAACTATATAACAGCTTGGGACCAATCAATCAGCTTTCCAAAACTATAACCATGATGCTGTTGTGAGAATAAAAAAAAATCCTCTGTGCACATTGACTGGGAAATGAAGTAGTCACCAAGGCCTTCAAGATCTGGTCATACACCTTAAGGAAAAAATGAAATTGGTGGTATCTTGACATGAATGACATACTTTTTTCATCTGACAGAACACTTTACATTAGAATTATACTTGACTGCTTACATAATATTATTATTTTTTTACCTATGCAATAATCCTTGCGTGCAAAGCAGTATACAGCCAGTGTATAATCTAAACCAATAGCCAAACTACTGATTAGTTATACTGTAGATGTTATTTAAATCAGGTTTAGTTGTAAGCAAAGAAGGCCATCATTTCAAAATGTTTGAAGTCAGTAAACTTGATTGTGTGATTAGACTTAGATGAGTTTGAAACTTCTCTCAACAATTTGGATAAATAGTATCATTGATATGGTTTTTTGACTTTTCAAGGCTTCAATCACATATCACAAATCATCACATATCTACAGGGGAAACTCTTTTAATTCATGTTAATTGAGAAAGTGAATTCTTATACCAGTTCAATAGTTAACTAGCAGCATGCTTCATAAGCAAATGGCATATATATAATGTAATATAATGATTGCTTATATATTAAGAAATAACACGTTACAATATTACATAATAAAAAATAACATAGTGCTATATGTTCGTTTTCTTTGCATGTAAACATCTTAAAGTATAAATAAAAAATTTTTTCCAAGAGGAAGGTTTAATAAAAAGCAAATATATTTTCCCATTTAGTTGAAATGGCATTTGGTGAACCAGTGCAATATACTACAGTAGTTTTTAGAGTATCCTTAGGCAAAATAGTAGCTATTTTTTCTTAATTCACTTAAAGGGGTGGTTATCCTTTAAATTACCTTTTAGTGTGTTACAGAATGGCTAATTCTATGCAACTTTGCAATTGGACTTAATTGTTTCTTTTTTATCGTTTTTTTTAATTATTTGCTTTCCTCTTCTGACTCTTTACAGCTTTCAAATGGGCGTCACTGACCCCACCAAAAAACAAATGCTCTGTAAGGCTACAAATGTATTTTTATTGCTACTTATTATTACACATCTTTCTAGTTAGACCCTCCCCTATTCATATTCCAGTCTATTATTCTAATCTATACATGGTTGCTAGGGTAATTTGCAAACTGTTTTCTGAAATTGCAAATCGTATAGCTGCTGAATAAAAAGCTAAACAACAAATAATAAATTAAAACCAATTGCAAATTGTCTCAGAATATCAGAATATCGCCCTCTATATCATACTAAAAGTTAATTTAAAGGTGAACAACCCCTTTAAATGTATGAAAAAATGCTTAAAATCAAAATAAGAACTGAAAGAATCTTGTAAATACCACAATGAAGGGACCATACAAGCTCCTTGCAGATAGTTCACTGGCTGTAAATGAATTTAGGACCCCAGTGCTGCAAGGCAGCAGTGCTACCCACCAAGTCACCATGCTGCCCATTTATAAACATAAAGCCAGGTACTGTACCTGCATGATCAAACAATCTATTTTATTCATTATTTTTAGTGCTCACATTTTTCTTGGAACCTAAAGTGAACAGCAATGGATAAGTATTTGTGGTAGAAATCTAGCAAATGTGTGAAAATATAACCCAGCATCAGGGACCTCTCCTGTGGATAATATTTATTATAAAAAGAAGCAACTGTAAGATTTAAAATTAAGTTATTAAAATACAAACTGAAATCATAGGAAGCCAAGTTCAGTAAAAATGTTATAAAATTAGAATTCAGACTGAAAGGAAGAAAAGAGTAAAAGTCAGTAGATGCAGGTTTGTACTACATAATTTTTATTTCCTCTTTGGTTTGTGGCATGGTGGGGCTTTTAAATATAAAAACCAATAAGAAATACTAAAAACACTGATCCTTGTTAATGGAAAATATGAAGTTTAGTAACCAAACCGTGATACAAATAGGGAACTGAACATATTTTTACATCTAAAAGAAAGAGGGGGGGAAGACATTCAGCAGGTCCCCACCCACTTTTTCAAAGTTAAGTTGAAATTACTCTCAAATGCTGGTTATAAACGTGTAATCTGAACTCGAGCCACTCTGCAGGGCTCCAAAAGAATTTACGATGTGCTAAATATTTCCTTTGTTCTTCACAGTGGTAGCCTGCTGTAGCAATTAGAAAGCAAATGTCTGCATGTGTTATCCATGACTGTTTTCTAAAGAAATATCGATAACTAGTAAAGTCATAGTAACAACAGCTTAACCTTTTCAGACATCAGGAATCTTTACATATATTTCCTTTCTAGTTAGACAACTCAGCTTAGATATTGCAGAATACTAACATCTAATTGGCCCAAATCAAACTTGAGCATGAATAAATATGGACCTGATGCTTCCCAGCTCACATTAAAAAGAGAGTTTTGAGGTCTGGCTTGAATTCCCCTTTTTCACTTGGCATGCCGTCAGAAGTGACTAAAAACGCCATTTCCAGCTGCTAAGATATATATTTTTAACAGTCAATAATGATGCAACAGGTAACCTAGCACAAAATAAAAAATACATTTAGGTGCAGCACTAAAATAAAGGACCCTTTCCATTGCCTTAGCTTAAAAAAACACAAAGATGAATGTTTTACAAGCCCTTGTTGGATCATATTGCTTATTAGTTCATGTTCTGCCAATTAAAACTCACTAACACAAACTTGCCTGTAGAGAGAATGCAGTCATATATTATCAGAGGTAATCTGTATTCTCATCTTGTTCCTCCTTTCTGTAGACTATGGTTGTTCGTAGGCCTGGATGTTGACCTCAAGGGGCTTATAGTAATCCATAGCCAGGAATAGAAATCTGCAGCTTTCATTATATTACATCATATTTTAATAAGGTCTGGCCCACCAGCACTTTGGTCTCACAGACAAAATCCAGCCACCACATGAATCTAGAATGTATGCTGCTGTAAGCAATGTAACTGTTATCACATCTGCACTATATAAAAGATTTTCATTTTTTGGAATAAAAAACATATATGTGTATATGTATAACATAAAATATCTTAGAACCTCTTCTATTCAAAAATCAATGGGCCTTGGCAGTAGGTGTAGAGATGCAGTTTATAACATTGTATAGCAATAGGTATGTCAAGGCCAAGCAGATAATAGGAGACATGCAATGAAGATCTGTGGTGCCAGATTTGTTATCACATTATAACAAGCTGATGTTGGAAATCCCTTTATCTTGATAAAATGGAATCTATGGGAGATGGCCTTTCCTTAATTCAGAGCTTTCTGGATAAGGTGTTTCTGGATTGTTCATCCCATACCTACAGTGTTCTATATAAATAAAAGCTATAATGGACTGGTGATCTCAAACAGTGTTTTGCACCTACTGTATCTCAGAAAAAAAAATATCTGAACCCGAGATGACCATTA
The DNA here is from genome assembly GCF_017654675.1 of Xenopus laevis. Lineage (NCBI taxonomy): Eukaryota > Metazoa > Chordata > Amphibia > Anura > Pipidae > Xenopus > Xenopus laevis. The sequence continues at coordinate 73,587,743 of NC_054379.1, read as the reverse complement.
TGAGTTGACATCTAAGAATTCTGTTACCCATGATAAATCCAGTAACATGTACAGCAATGGGTTTTATTTGAAGAAAGACCCCTAAAGCAAGTTTAGATGTTGGTATAGTATTTCCCTAAAAGCTGATCCTGTCTTATTACTGTACCCTTGTTCAGAAACAGACACAGTACTGCATTTCTCTTTAAAAGTGTTGCCTCCTAGCCTCCTTATTGCAAAACAGGTCATTGTCCCATATAATTTGACATTATGAAACAAACACATACACTTACTCATAATGCTTGGGAGACTGATGAGTGGAGTATGATCATGATAGATATTAAGAAAATGCATTTGTTTGGTTAGTACCCATGTTTGGTTCTGAAAATACTCAGCATCAGTTCTAGATCAAGACAAATAGACTCAATATCAAAGGCATGGCACAACAAATGAAAAATACGAGGTAAGTAAAGCAGTGTGCTAGTACAATAAGTTCAGTATATAAAATACATAATTTACAGATAGAGGTATGGGACCTGTTAACCAGAATGCTCAGGACCTGGGATTTTCTGGATAAGGGATCTTCTAGTTATTTGGATCACCATACCTTAAATCTACTATAAAAACTATTTAAAAATTAATTAAACCCAATAGGATTGTTTTTCCTACAATAAAGATTAATTATATATTAGTTGGGATCAAGTACAACTACAAGTACAAAGAAAGAGGAAATTATTTATTAAAATATAAATTATTTGATTAAGACAAAGTCTATGGGAAGATAGTGTTCTCGTAATTCAGAGCTTTCTGGATAAGGTGTTACCTCATAATGGATCCCATACCAGTATAATCATTTAGGCTTTATTTTTGCTTTAAATAATATTTGCAGATCTTCAGTTTTTTATTTGATGGCAATTTATTATATGAACATACTGGATATCATATTAAAGGTGTGAAAATAGGCAGGTCCATGCTATCTACCCTACCCTCCAAATGAACATCAAACTAATAAGTATTATATAAGGCTAGGGCATTTCTTAAAGATTTTGCCATTGCAGAAACAATAACTGCCAAAATGGCCACGATTGTGACTGGGATCAAAATGATCAAACTCAAGGACTGAATGAACCCCTAATATCTTATCAGGACTTGTTCAGAAATGTAAATAGTGGTCATCAAATCTTATGGGTCCCCTATATGAACAATCTGGCAGCCTGATTTGGCCAACCACTTGGGAAGCCAAATCCAAGAGAAATCCACTCTCTATTTCTCCAGCCAGCTTGCAAAACCAGCCAGCTGAATTGGTATATTTTGCAAACTATTGTTTCAATGGTAATTTATTTCATGAAAATCAATAAAATACTGATTTTTAGTTTAAGTGGTATACAGTTCCTGGATGCAAAATTGTTCAATTTTTTTTGGGATTCCTTGGGCACAGTCACCCTTGCTAACATTGCCCTAAAGCTTAAGCATAATGATATTTTATTGTGAATTGGTGAGAATTGCGACACAGTGATGGAGAAAAAATGACTTCTTTGAGAATATCTTCTGGCATAGCATTTAGGGCAATTATTCCTCATCCCTTTGTTTCACTTGTTACTTCTTCTCACATGGGTCTGCATATGATCATCTTTTTTATCCCTGGGGCCCCACATATTATCAATTTGAACAAAGCTCTATGATTAATACATCATGGATTCATCTTACTAACTATAAAAGCCCTCCTGAGCTTTAAAGAACTCATTCTATGTTTTAAAATAATCTCATAAAAATGGATCAGCAGTTCTGATTGCCTAGCCAGATGTTGTGCTTTGAGAACTGCTATCCTTCTGTTGATTTTTCAAGTCTCTCAGGACATTTAGTGAAATTAAATAATCAGTCCTTAGGGTGTCAGGCTTTGTCGAAGCTTCAAACAGCCGACTGTCACAGAGTTAGCAATATAATACTACTTGAAAGAAATGCTGTCGAAAAATGGCAAACTCACCAAGTGCAGCTGTTTAGGGAATTTTCTTGTGCAGCATGTCTGACAGCATAAAAAATAAAACATAGTTAGGGTTATAAATATGAAGAGGTGTAGGAAAAAATATGGAAACATTCATTCTTTTTCAAGCTGCACTATAGGACTTCAGTTTTTGCAGTAATATAATTGGAATAATAACAAAAGAAAAACCCATGAGTAGGCATAGTCATTTAGGCTATTAACTTTAGTATTTTGGTGAGGCCTATGAGTCATATTGTCCACAATGAATAAGATTTGTCCCCGCAGATTCCCAACTGCTCTGGTTCCTGTCATATACCGTGCTTAAGAAGTTCTTCCTCACAGCCCTGCAGCAGTTAAATACAACAGAAGAGTTTATTTATACTGTAGCTGATTCCCCAAAGCACAATTGGAGACAACAAGTCATGGTCACAGTAAAAGGTTTCAGGTAACAATAGGCCCTCGTTTTGACTGTTGCAAGGGTCTAATTCTGAGCCCTGCAGAGCATACTGCATATTGTTTGTCAGGATTACAAGTAACATTGTACCACTCTAGCCTAATCACTAGGGGGCACATTTACTTAACTCAAGTGAAGGATTAGAATGAAAAATACTTTGAATTTCTAAGTATTTTTTTGGCTACTTCGACCATCGAATTGGCTACTTCGACCTTCAACTACGACTTCGAATCGAACGATTCAAACTAAAAATCGTTTGACTATTCGACCATTTGATAGTCGAAGTACTGTCTCTTTAAAAAAAACTTCGACCACCTACTTCGCCACCTAAAACCTACTGAGCACCAATGTTAGCCTATGGGGAAGGTCCCCATAGGCTTTCCTAGCAATTTCTGATCGAAGGAATATATTTTTTTCCTTTGATCGTTCAATCAAATGAATTGCGGTAAATCCTTTGACTTCGATATTCGAAGTCAAAGGATTTAACTTCGATGGTCGAATATCGAGGCTTAATTAACCCTCTATATTCAACTCACCGTAAATGTGCCTCTAGGTGTGTTTCCTAGAGGACACGCGCCCACCATCAATCTTTTCAACTACAATAGTAGGTTTCCAGGTGGAAATAGAGCTCAGGACTTCAGCAGACAGCAGTGCTAACCACTGATAACAGTCTTTGTTTTCTGGCTTGTCTCCTCCATTTTTTTCTGTAAACAAACCATCAGGCTGTTATATTGTAATGAAACAGAACAACAGAATCTTGGACCACGGACAATGACCACTGATATTTTGCATGTAGGTGTATATGTAGCAGGCAATGTTTTCAGAAGTAAATTACATATTAATTCCATTCTTTTTCAATAAACCAGGGGGAATCAGGGGAAAAAAGTTCTGCATTTTATGGTAGACTTCCTTTTATTATATATGCCGGTCCAAATTTAAGTGGAGCTTACAGCCTTAATTTCCTGTCACAGGCCCTAGCACAAGGGGCAGCTTCATTAGGATGCTGATTGTCTGTATACTTTTGATAAGATAGCAGCACACGTGAAAGGACCTTGCCATTGCATGGTAGCAATGCTACAGAGAACACACCTAAGTAATTTGTCTCTAATCACTGATTAATATGACAATCTTGTACTCAGCCTCTATGCACGCTCATCACGCAAGACAACACTGCTGTAGAAAAAGCATGCTGAAGCTTGTTTAAAGTTGCTGTACAACATTTGGACAAGCCAATGAAATTCTGATCAGATGAGACCAAAATGTAACTCTTTGGATGCAATTGTGCACACCATATTTGGAGGAGAAAAGGCACTGCACATCAACCTAAAACACCATAAAACATTGAAGTTTGGAGGTGGGAACATCATGGTGTGGGGCTGTTTGTCAGCATATGGTACTGGCAGACTTCTTACAATTGAAGAAAGGATGAACGGAGACATTAATGATAAGAATTTGCTGCCATCTACCAGGATGCTAAGGATGAAACGAGGGTGGACATTTCAGCAAGACAATGATCCCAAACATACATCCAAGGCAAACTCTCGGTATCAGAGAAAGAATATAAAGCTGCTATGGCCCAGTCAATCACCCGACTTGAATCCAAATGAAAATCCATAGAAAGAACTGAAGATCAGAGTTCATAGAAGAACTGATTTGAAGACAGTTGGGGGGTTATTTATCAAAGGTCGAGTGTTATAGGTCGAATGAACTGTTAACTCAAATGGTCTCTTATTTAAAAAAAAACTTGAATGTGAAATACCCAATTCTGCGAGTTTGAGTCCTGCAACCCAAAGACCTGAAATGAGTTTTTGTCAAAAAAACCTCTAACCACTCGAATATTAGAGTTTTCGAGGAAAACCCTCTGAAAAAAACTCAAAACATCAAGCAGGCTGTTAACCTTTTCAAATGGATCAATGGACATTTGACATTGACTTCTACTTAACCTCGACAGGTTTTAGATGGTGTATTTTCAAATACAAGCTATTTCCAGGGTCAGGGTATACTAAATTTAGAATTTTCAAGTATTGGTTTTTAAAAATTTTAAGAATTCTAGTTTTTTTATCCCAAAAATTTGAGTTTTTACCAAAAAAATAAAACTCAAAAACTTGAACCTTAATAAATCTGCACCTTTGTGTGGCAGAGTGGGCCAAAATCCCACCTGAGCAATGCATGCAATTAGTTTCTCCATACAGGAAGCGTCTTGAAGCTGCCATTACCAACTAACTACCAACTAACTTCTACTAAGTAGTAAATACATTTCAGTAAGCATGCTCAATACTTATTCCCTGTGTCATTACACTTTATTACACATAACTTGATTTATGGACTTATTTGTTTTGATTTCTTTGTATGTGTGGATTATTTGGGTTGTTACTGAAATCAAGAAAGCCGTTGACGTGTTCAATACTTATTTATATATCTTTCAAAGACGATCCGTACTCTCAGGACTTAGTGGACAAATAGATTTGTTTATTTGTGGAGGGACTAACGTAGCCTTTTGACTTTACGGATGTAGCAGAAACGTTAGTCCCTCCACAATAATGATGTCATCAGTTATAAACAGTGCGTAGTGATGTCATTTTTGTCACATGACACAAAAATCTGTGTATTGTAATAAATAAAGTACCATTTGTTGGAAAATATGAGGATATTAGAAGTAACTTCGGCGTTCAATGACCTTTATATGGTCATGGAACTCCTCAGTGGCTTATAATATCCTTATATTTTACAATATACAAAATGATATATATATATATTCACTATATACAATAATAATTTTCATTTAAAAAGTGCTGTACTTGCTCTTTCTTTAAAAGGATAATGTACAAGTTGTATTTTTCTCTGATAATTTTCTCTTTACCAACATAATATAACACATCACATACCACATGGCACATTCTGTTTATTACGTATTTTGATCATAGGACTGCCCAGGAGCTTTGCCTCAGCAGTGGTGAACAAATGAATTATTGTGCTGGAAATGTCCTGCAAGCGCACAGTGTTAAAAGAAAAAAGCAGCCAGCAGCAAGCTCCTTGACAGATGCTCTAAAGACCTTGGTGTTAACTGCCCTTTTCAGGATATGAAACCAACATTACTACAAGTGGAAAAATGAATTGTCGCTGACATAATGTCCACCCATTTGGAGAACCCTCTATGTTTCATTTTGCACTCTGGGAAGCATTACATGCCAAAGATCAATATTCTCCACTGTGCTGGAATTTAAATAATGATTTCCAATAAAAACTATTTCAGACTGTTCTGGCTAGAAGACTGAGACAAGCCACAAAACATAATGCACTTAAGGCCTTTTTTAAAGACCTGAATAATGGAGGAGAGATCTAGAGATAAGGCACAGAAAAGGCATTTTGGTCTTGGCCAATCTGTTTAGCTAATGGCTGTAAACTGACACCCCTAATGAAATAAAAATGTCCATGTGCAAGAGCACAAATTGTTACCACTAGAAGTGTACTTAGTTCGTAATGGGTGCTAGAAAACACGGTGACAATTTTCTTTCAGAACATGTCCATTGTATGTGTAAATGTGAATTTTGGAAAGGCTTGGCTCAGTTTTTCCCCCAACTTAAATGTGTAGCACACATTAATATTACATTTTAGTATTACATGGGACAATGGTGTATATATATATATATATGCGTGTGAACTTCCTCCTTAAATGAGAACTACAGCTTGATTAAAGATGTAGGCTAGAAATGTTGTACATGTGCATGTTTTGGGCTTCTGTACCCTTTAGCAGTAAAGATATGTGTCTCCAAAGATGCCCCAGTAGCTCCCCATCTTCTTTTCTCCTGATTCACTGCACATGCTCTGTGCTGCTGTCACTTACTGAGCTTAGGGACTCACTCACAATATACAGTACACATAGAATACAAATGTCGTAATATAAGGCTGATTAGCAATTAATATAGATAACAACTTCATGGCAGCACAGAAACCAGTGCAACTAGCATCAGCATTTACTAATCTGATCTGTAACATCAGTTTATATTACAGGCAAACTTAATTTTTTGCTTGATAAATTGCTACAATTCCTAAGCTTAGCTTCTCAACAGCTGCCCGGAGCCCACTGAACACGTGAGTGTCGCAGACACTTCCCAAGATGGTGACACCCTGTGACAGGTTTGAAATCCTGGATCATTGCTGCTAATGAGAAGTTGAAACTTTAGGCTTATGCAATAAGGTCATTATATAAAATATAGCATTTTTAGCCATATTCATTTTTAGGGTTTAGTTCTCCTTTAATTAAAAAATATAAAACTTTTTTTATCACAGATTGTGCTTTCTAAGTATAAAATATGCTCCTGTGCCTGCTGATTTAATTTGTAGTGCTATTTTTTGGAAGGATCTATATTTACCACCTTACTTGGATACATTTTAAGAATTTTAATTAAAATTAATTGGATACCCTGTTATCCAATGTCTCTCAAACTGTGAGCAAACCCTATGCACAACCGTTACTTGCATGTTGTTCATAATGTGCTAGTGAGGTGCTAGAACCCTATATTAAACTAATTAAACACAGACTTTCAATGCTGGCCCTATAATACAAAAATAGCTTGTTTGCATCCATGCCTCAATTTTTTTTTTTCAAATTCAGCTTTCCCATGTGCAGTACAAATTGACATCAATTTAAAGGTGAACTTCTATATTCTTATATACAAACCTAGCATGCTCTATAAAAATGTTAATGCGTATTTCAGGGTAGGATTTTTTTTTGTGTAAGTAAGAAATCAAAGGAACAGTTATTATTGATTGAGGTGGGAAAGTGGCAAGGGAGTCTATTTTTTAACTGGAACATGCACCATGCTGTGACACACTCACTCAGGTCGGAAGAAGATTGATGGCTGGACATGTGGTGAGAGTTGCCACTGATTGAAATCAGACAACTGCTGGCTGTGAGGGAGATCCAGGGAAAACCATTTTAACCACAGCACTTCAGTCCCTGAACACTTGGACAGGCCCTTCCTGTCTGCAGTCCAAAACACAAGACGTAAAAACAAATGCCAAGCAAGGAGAAAAAAATATCAAATTAAAAACATAATAAATACTAATGAATTATTACAAATAGTTACAGTTTGAAATCAATATACTAATTTTGACCATTTATTGGGACTGAGCCATACACCAGACTTGACTAGTTTTGTTGTGTCTATATCTATTTTCTTAAAGAAAACTATAGGCCAAGAAAAGAGGACCATCCATTCTAGTTATATGCAAAAGGAAAAGACTGATATTGTATGACATTACAAGAGCCCCAGTTGTCTACAGTTCACTATGGTGCAAAGAAAACTGTATTGGACAAGGATTGTGTGTGGGAAGTAACAACAGTTCTCCCAGCACATATGCAGCTACTTACAATAAAGGCCAGATTTATCAAGGGTCGAATTGAAAATTCGAAATTCAAATTCCTTTAAGTTTTTTTATGGTCAAAACTGACTAGGGAGTTATTTAAATTTGATTCAAGTTTTAAAAAAATTTGAATTTGATTTTCGAGATTTATCATACTCGGGCCCTTTATGAACTCGAATACGACTATTCGCCACCAAAAACCTGCCGAATTGCCGTTTAACTCAATGGGAGAGACCCAGAGATCAATTTTGAGTTGTTTGCAGCCTTCCTGAATCAAGTTTGTTAAATTCGATTCGAGTTTTCAGGTCGATTCTACAGTATTCATTCAAGTTTTAAAAATTCGATTTTTATAATAAATTTAGTTTGGTCGAATTTCGAGTTCATGGGAGATTATGGGAGTCGGAATTCAACCCTTGATAAATGTGCCTCTCAATGTGGTATGTCCCTTCCTAAAAAGAGTGCCAAGTCTGCAGTCAAGAATGACTGACCCTCAAAGCATTTATGGTGAGAAGGAATCATGGACAGTTAAAAGCATTTCAGAGAAAGTGTCAGTCACCTTAACAAACAGTGCCATTTATTTTTAGATACCTGAAAAATATAAACAAACTGTGTGATAATACAATATATAACCCAAGTACAGAACATTTACTAAACCTTCATTTTTTCTGGTCAAGGTTTTTTTGGGCACAAATTCTAAGTTTTAGCTGAAATTTTTTTTTGAATTTTTCAAGATTTATTATCCCCAGGAAAATTTGTGTGATTCAGGTTTTTGCTTGAAACCCCAACGCTTGGTCGAGCTTGGTTTAATAAAAATATGAGATCAATTCGGGTTTTGGTAAATAACCCCTGAAAAGATGGAAAATCACATGAAGGAGTGCCCACACCTACTGGATAGACTCTAATGGCCATTTGCCTGCCTGTGAACGGAAAGTTACAAAGAATTTTACAATGCCCATTATATGGGGACAATGTGCCAATGAAGAGGAAGTTCACAGTTAGTATGTTATAGGTATGTGATCCATTATCTAGAAACACATTATACAGAAAGCTCTGAATCCCATATACAAATTTCTATACAAATAGAATTTTTAAAATAATTTGTTTTCTCTGTAATAATAAAACCCAAAAAACCCCAAATTATGTAAAGAACGATTATCAGGAACACCCCAATAACAGGTACCATATTAAAGGTGCAAAGTGGTCAAGTGAACCATAGCAACATCTGATATGGGTTACTACTAAACTACTAAAGGTTGGCACATTATCTGCAATCTTCTGCTCAATACAGTCAGATGCTCCACATTTGGGGGCACTATTCAGTTCTGAGTAGAGTGCTATATGAAGGAAAAGCAGTAGCAGCTAAGTGGACACTTACCCGTATTATGTGGTATTCATTTACTTTTTCAACACAGGTATGGTACTACATATTTGGATTGAATTAAGGGTGTTCAACAGGAGAAAAAAAGATGCTGCTGTCAGTGGTTTTGAGCAGCCACATTTTCAGGAAAGAAAAAATTGTTACAAATGACTTCTTTCCATGTGTTGTTAATTTTACAGAACTGGCCAGCAGCCAGCCCAGCCTCAGTAATAGTCTGATTACTTAAGTGGAAAGTAGAAGGACTTCTGAGGTCATAAATGAAGACGGACATAAACATTTTTAGTTTAACTGTTCTGTCTAAACTAACCACGCTGGGCACCATGAAAGTGCCAACTCCTTATTTATTAATAGAAGATATTTTCAGCCAAAGGTGGAGCTCAGAGTAAAAAGTAAATATTCAAAAGGTTTCTCTGAATAGACTTTGTGTACATTGTCTTTGGAACATAAATAAATAAAATTTGCCTGTAAATGCTCATTTATGTAAATTAGATTTTATCCTGATGGAAAACTAATGCATTTTTGCCAGGACATTATTAATCACATTGCAACTGTAGACATTAGCCAGGAAAGGACTATTAAAATTAGGTTTGCATTACACATATTTTATTGGCTATTTTGTCATATTTTTTTAAAGAACAAAATATCAGTTGTATGAATACTGTAAAGTGAAATTTCCCATGTGACATTTATATGTACCAGCATCTTTTAAAAAGATACTGTATGCCACAACTTTACTTTATTTACTTCACTTTACTTTACTTTATTGCTAATATTTAGTTACAGGTATAGAATACATTATTTGGAAACCGGTTATCCAGAAAGCTCTGAATTATGTGATGGCCATCCTCATACACTCCATATTAAAGGGGTGGTTTACCTTTACATTCATTTTTACTGGGTTGTTTATCAAAGGTCAGGTTTGTGAGATTTGTGAGGCTTTTTTTTACCTCAAATAAACTCACAACTCAAATGTTTACTTATTTCTGGAAAAAAAACTCAAATCACTGCAACTGGGGGGGGGGAGGTGAACTTGAATATACGAATTGATCACATTTTTGAGTGCAAACCACAGAAAAACACTCAAATCTCATAAAGGCTAAAAACATCTTCAAAAGCTTCACGGGACCTCTGCCATTGACTTCTACATGACCTCCACAAGTTTTAGCTGGAATATTTTCAGATTCATGCGTTTTGCAGCTTGGGGCATAATAAATCTCGAAAAAATTGAGTTTTATTCAATTCAGAAAAATGTTGTGAGTTTTTTTTACCCTGGAAGAACTAAAATTTTTTGAGAAAACACTACTTGACCTTTCATAAATAACCCCTACATGTGTAATGGAATGGTTATTCTAAGCAACTTTTCAATTGGTCATTTTTTCTTTTTTTTATAGTTTTTTTAATTATTTGCCACCTTCTGACTTTTTCCAGCTTTCCGCCAAATCTCTTCCCGTTCAGTTAAATAGTAAGTGCCATAGGTTGTCTAGCATGTTACTCAAAATATAGTGCTTTAATTTTTTATCTGAAGAGATGAAAAAAGGCTAGATTCAATCACTGTTCAATGAATGTTTATTTTTTGTTTGTTTAAAAAAAAGACAAGAAAAAAAATATCCCTATACTTATTGACAGATGCAGAGGTTTAGTACTCCACAGGTGAAAAATCAGAATAGGGAAAATATATTTTCATAATCTTTACCTTTTTTTGGTTTCCTCTTTGGCTCCTGATTAATTGATTATCTCTAGTGCATGTAATAAGGGCATTAGATTGTAAGTTCCACTGGGCAGGGGCTAACGTGAACGATAAACCATTTTGTAAAGTACATTAGTGCTATATAAATAAAGCATGGTAATAACAGTATTTTTCTATTTAGACTTCTAGCTATGACATTGAAAACAATTAGTGACTGTTTTGCTGGATTATGAAACACAGGGGCCAATTCACTAAAGGGCGAATTTTCGCCTGTGAAGGCTTCACCACACTCCGTGCCACCTCGCCAGGCACATATTCGCTACCACTATGCAAATTCACAAAAATTTAAAGTTGCGTCTGGGCAGCTGAATGCTGGCACAATTTCACTAGTGTTATATCGTCAGTGTGAGCATTTCATAGTGACCTTTCTCTAACGCTCGTTTCTGCCTACCAAAACTTTGTTAGTTCACTTACACTAAGTGGGTACATATAGGTCATATATATATGTCTTTATTACAAATGTTGGTGCAAATGTTTGAAGTGGCCACTTATTAAGGCAAAATAAAGGCAAAAGAGATTCTCTAATGCCTTAGACATAAGCCCACCCTAAAACAAATGTGGCATGTCCCCTTATTTGGTAAAAAAAAAAATTAAAATGGAAAAGTTTAATATTTAGAACTTATAAAGACAATCATTTTATGACGTACTATGATGTCACTGACATAACATTGAGGAGGATGTAGCTTCATCTTATCAGTTTGCCAGGTCTAAGGTGGCAAAGGAAACTCTGGCAAAAGAGGTAACGCTCTGTAAAATTTGAGGAGTAACGATCATTTGCCTGAACAAACATTTACCTGTTAGTAAATTGGCAATGTCCCTGCGGATGGGATTTCTGGCCAATTTTCGCTAGCGACAGCCACTTCACCCTTTAGTTAATCTGCCCCAAAGAACTACTGAACGTGATAAGGAAGTTTGTGCCTGACAGATATGGAAATTTCAGCAGACCAAGTCAGCATATTGGCCATTTATGGGTTCCACTAACAGACCTGCAAGAACAGTACAGTATCTGGCCAAAAATCAGATATCAATGGGGCTGTTTGAAAATTGATGCGGAGCACATTGATATCTGAAGGGTCAACTTGGGCTCCTATGTATGATCTATACTGAAGTGGTGCCAATGATTGGAACTAAATCTTTTCATTTGATGAGGATATTCCTGTGTATGGCCAGCTTTACTCAAGTCAACTGCCACCAAAACATTTACATACAAGCAAGCCAAATGAAGCAAGGGAATTTTGATTGTGTTTATATATTAATATTTCAATCAGACAAATAAAAAGGGAATATAATAATGAAGGTAAATATGTGCAATAAAACTTTTCTTTTTAAATAAAACTGCACACACAAAAAAGCCATATAAAATATAGTTACGTTTGAATTCAGAAACAGCTATTCCAGCGCTCTGCTTTTATTGAAACCATCAGCCATCACATTTTAGCCACACTACTGTTCCATAATCATTTGGAATAAGCAGATACTGAAAGTAATCCTCTTAAATAACAGGTAATATTTTTCAGCTTTCTTTCAGTGCTGTTGCACTTGTAGGTGAAGATAGAGCTAATCAATAGCAGACTCGTTTGTCCTAGGAAAGCACTAACAGTCCATTCATAACCGAAGCAGATGCCCTTGTATCCTCAGCCAGCTGGAATACTTTACCTAGGCTAAATGGCAGCTTGTCCTACTGGCAGGAATTTTAGAGTGTGGCACAAAGAAAATGTTATTTTCAGGCATGCCTAGATAATCCTTGTGTCAATGCTGTCATCTTACTTTATGTCCTGCCTTTATTTAGTGAATGTATTTATTTCTTAATTTCACATAGCACATCATTTCAGTACATATATTGCTTAATATATAATCATCACACATGGCAATAATTATAACACGGAAGCTGGATTACTGCAGTGAAAGATACCAAACACATGGTCCTTACGTACACACTAAAACATATATGAGAGGATTTTACATGACACTGAAATATGTAATAAAAATATGACAATGGAGAAAGTGAATAAAGGATAAGCAGTGGTTGTAGTGCAACATTAAAAACTGCTCAGCATATATGTTCTTAACACAGATCCAAAGTCCCCACTGTTTTATACATCTTAAAAGGTCTGTATTTACTGTACAAATTGATGCCACGTTCCCTAGGTGCGGTGGGTATTCATTAATGGGACACACACACATTTGCTCAATTTACACTCAGATGTGAAGCTATACAAAGAAAAAGATGAGTAAATGCATAATGGCTCCATATCTCCATGTAGAAATATGTGTAAAGAGGCTCTAAACATAAAATATCTATAATAATATCAAACATATGTTATTATACAGATGATTTTCTTCTGGTAATTATAATATATGTTATCTTAGTAATGACCTACCACCACCACATTTTTTATTTCGTTGGCGGTAGGGAGTCATTAGCCATCGCTTCCCTTTTTTTCTTTTTTAAACAGACTAAAGTGGAAACAGGCCACATATTCATTTTCCGAAATATTTACTGTTTTTCATTCCTCTACAGTTATCAAAATTTAATCCAAATTCATTTGTTACCAATTTTCAGTGGCATAATAAAGTTTTTACTCTTACGTGTGACAGATTACTTACATTTTCATAAACATTTTCATTAACCTGCAGGTTAGTAAACCTACAGCTAGGGATACTTACTGTATGCAAAGCCGGAATTGGGTCTGGCGAGAGAAGAGAGAATAAGGGGAAATGTAGTGATAAATAAGAAAGGGATCTAAATGGGGCTAGTTATATTTGGGGGGGGGTTGAAATCCTTGAATTGACTGCACCAAAAGTGAATGCTGCATTTAATGAATATAACGACTATAACTAATGTTTTAAAACAGCAATATGAAAGATAAATGTTGGAAATGAGGAGTGCATTGCGGCAGAAGCTAAGACAAACCCCAAAAAGTATTTCAAGTATATTAATAGTAAAAAAGATGCGGATTGAGAGTGTGGCTCCTTTAAGTAATGGTGCCACTATGGTTGTAACAAATACAGAAAAGACAAATATGCAGTGTATACAATAAAGCAGTTCCCAGACCTACCTCATAGCTGCACTGTTGGCTCAGCTCAGTCTAGTTAGTGGCTGACTCAAAATATGGTTCATAAAGCTTTACTAAAAATAAATGTGAACAAGGCACCAGGGTCAATGGCATACACCCCAGGTTCTAAGAGAGCTTAGTTCAGTTTTCTCTATTTCTGATTTTCTCAGACTTGCTTTCATCTGGTATGGTACCTATGGATTGGAGGAAAAAATTCAAAAAGGCATTACTATATAAGCCTGGAAATTATAGGCCAGTAAATTTGACATCCATGATGGGCAAATTATTTGAAGGCTTGTTAAGAGATCATATTTAAAATGGTGTCCTAGTGAATGGCATTATGAGCAGCAATCAGCATGGCTTTATGAAGAATAGATCATGTCAGATAACTTTGAATGCCTTTTATGATGAGGTAAGTAAGATGCTGGACACCGGGGAGCAGTAGATGTGATATATTTGGATTTTGCCAAAGTGTTTGAAACAGTGCTCTACATGCAACTGCTTTCTAAACTAAGGGCTATTGGGCTTAATCAGGTTGTTTGCACATGGATAGGAAAATGGCTACAGGATCGAGTACAGAGGGTGGTTGTTAATGGCACATTCTCTACATGGAGTAAGGTTCTTAGTGGGGTCCCTCAGGGCTCGGCATTGGCTCCACTTTTATTTCATTTGTTCATTAATCACTTAGGGGTAGGTATTTAGATTTAGATGGAACCTCCTTTCTTGTAAGTGGATTGGATGCCCTCTTGTCAGCTGGAAAGACCTTCTTGTAGATAAAGCTACCAGTAATATATCAGTGTCTGCAGGTGACACAAAACTATGCAGCCCAATTATTTCCATCCAGGATGTGGCATCCTTGCAGCAGAATCATGGCAATCTGGGCGGCTAAGTGTCAGATGAGTTTCAGTGTTGATAAATATAAAGTCATGCACCTTCAATATAAAAATATGCAAGCCACTTATATCCTAGACAACTAGCCAAATCCACAATTGAAAATGACCTTGTAGATAATAAGTTTGGCTGTAGCAAGCAATGCCAGTCAGCAGTTTAAAGGTCAAACAAAGTCTTGAGCTGTATTAAAAGGGGCATAGATTCACAGAAGGAGGGGATTATTTTTGCACTGTACTGAGCACTGGTAAGGTCCCATCTAGAATATGCAGTGCAGTTTTGGTCTCCAGCACATTATTGAATTAGAGAGGGTCCAGAGAAGGGCAACTAAGCTGCTAAAGCTGGTAAATATATAAGAGGATTGTACAATAACCTCTGTAATGCTTTATCTACCAGTAGGTCTTTCCAGCTGACAAGAGGGCATCCATTTCACTTACAAGAAAGGAGGTTCCATCTAAATATTCAGAAGAGGTTTTTTACAGTGAGAGCTGTGAAGATGTGGAATTCTCTCCCTGAATCAGTCATACAGGCTGATAAATTAGATAGCTTTGAGAAGGGGCTGGATGGCTTTTTAGCAAATAATGGAATACAGGGTTATGAAAGATATTTCATAGAACGAGTCAGAAGGAATTTCCCCCCTCTGAGGCAAATAGGAGAGGCTTCAAATGGGGTTTTGCCTTCCTCTGGATGAGCTAGAAGTTAGGCAGATTATATATGGATTTCCAGCCAAACCTGGCCCTTTCCTTCTTTTACTATAACTACAGATGGTATAACTATTAACCCTGTTGATTCAGTTGATTTGATGTAACCGTATCTTTCTATAATCATATCATAATTACCTGAACATTAATTCATGCCCTTATCATTTCCTGCTCTGACTACTGCAACCTTTTACTAAGCAGGCTCTTAGACTCCCCCCTCTCTCCCCTGCAATTGATTTTAAACACTGCAGCTAGAATCAATTCAATGCCCTTTACTTTTTTTTCACTTGATTCACTTGATACTCTGTGCTTTTCTGACCATTTCCTCCACTCCTTTCAAAGTCACTATCTTGGTTTACACTGACTGGTTACCCTGGTTACCAGGCAGTAACCAATCAGAGACTTGAAGGGGGGCACATGGGTCATATCTGTTGCTTTTGTTTTTGGCTAACTAACTATATTAGAAACATTTTTTATTTTGCACAGCCTTTCTACAGTATTTACACAGTTTTTTATTTTCACACTGAACTGTTCCTTTAAAATGAGGCAGCTACAGATTAGATCCCCAACAAGTGGTCACTTCCAGCTACAGTTCACCTACAGCTCTGTCACCCACATTCAACTTCACAACTTACTATATATGGAAAGGTTGCCATTCTACTATTATTATTATTATTATTATTATTATTAACGTGTATTTTTAGAGCGCCAACATATTGCAAAGAATAATATCCTGGTGCATTAGGGAAGAAAGGATGCGGTCTGATGAGTTATCTTGGCTGTGTTTACTTGTTAAAGGTGGTGTTGAATTGGTTCAATGTTTAAAAGAGTTTGTTGGCAACACCTACTGTATTCAATATCATAGTATGTGCTGCCGACTTGGCACTATATAGCACAGCTCTTCTTATTAATGGAGTTTGTATTCTTTTGTACAAACTTTTAGAGCAAAAAAGTAAAGATACATAAATATAATCATTCCCTTAGCTAGAACATTTGCTACTTTCACACAATTCATCTTGCTATTCTCTGTGATTTATTTTAGACCAAACAAGATTGTTCATTTATAATCATTTTGGTATCGTTATCCTGTGGTGCTCACAAACTGCTTTACAAATAACAGTGACCTTTGATTTATTGTTTTACCAGTCATCATATCGAGGGCCTCATAAATATGATCTCACAGGGACTTATTATCTCTTTCCATTTTTGTTCATTTCTCTCCCCCGTGACCTTGTTTTGTAGGAACAAGCAAGCCAAACCTCAGTAGCAGTCATGCTCCTTATGGGATCCAGATCAGCCAAAACCTCTCATGAAATCCAGGAGCATTCAGAGGATCAAGATTGTTTTATTGCTCCAAGATGTTCTGCCAAAGGTTTACTACATAGCATGGTCAGGACTAAACAGTATGTTTTGTTTATGTGGTGAGGCAGAAAAACGCCAAGGAGACGAAATGCCACTCTTTCTCAGATGTAAGTGAACTAAATGTCCTTATAAAATTCTTATAATCTGAGCTCTATATCACCACAGCTGGGACTTAATTAATAGGAAAATGTTGTAAAAGTCATTACTGAAATTTAATTTCCCTATTTTTAAAAAGAATAAGTGTAATTTTGCAACTCAGTATTGTTTGCTAGACTATTATTTGCACAAAATGTTTTTAAAGACCTGCTTGAAGTTTGCATGAAAGTTTTTTTAAATAAAATGGCAACTTTTCCAGGATTAGGCCTAATTCTATATGCATAGGCACAGAGTAACATTTTTTAAATTTTTTTTCTCTTTTTTAGATAAATTGCTGGACACATTTGTGTTCTTGTAAAACTTGAATTACGTAAGTGCTAATAAAATGCAAAATAAAAATGGCTAACTTTGTTTTCAATTAACAGTATTTATTACATGCCCCAGCTTTGCAAGATCTAAATGGGTGGGGCTTATTGTGTATCAATAACTCTTCAGAACTGTGTGTGTTATTAGTAATAGTATAAGGAGTAGCATCTGAAAAACATTTGTGTGTTAATATATCTGATAATATCTTTATATTAGTGGCCTTGTCACCTGCAAAAATGGATGCAGTTGTTGCATGAATTGACACCGTTCATTAAAGGCATCAAAAACTACTTATTTTACACTTATTTTGTTTGCTTTTTTTGTGACTCATACACAAGTTTCCATATTGACACTACTGAGCCCACAATGACACCAGTATTATTTATTTTATTATATGTTATTTATATAGAGCTGCAACATTTCTGCAGCACTTTTGCAAGGATTATTCAACATTCACATCAGTGTTTCCTAATTTGCATACGGTGGGAAGTTAAAGTTGAATGGCCGTATATGTTGCAGCAAATACATTACACTACACAAGCCCAGGAAACCTTAATAAAATAAAATAGAGTTGTTATATTGCCCTACACATGAGCCAAGTGTGTAGTTTATGTGCCATATGTTAGGAAATGTAGGAGGGAAGCCGGGTACCCCAGAAAAAAATTACGTTTTTTTGCAGCCTATCACCCTGAAAAATGATTAGTGTTTTTTTGGGACTATTTTTTGGGGAAGTCCTAGCTACTCTATTGCACTTCACTTGGTCTGAGGTGCAAGAGGTAACGTTCAGTAAAATCCACATCGCCTGGCGTAAGAGTGCAAAGTAGTGCTAGAGTGCTAGAGTCTATCTCCTTCACTAGCGAAGTTATGCCAGCGACTGCAAATTGGCAAAGTACAGAAATGACGTCAGGCTGGAGAATTTTTGGCAGCGTTAGTCACTTCACCCTTTAGTAAATTTGCCTCATGGTTGGGGGGGAATGCTGCATTCTGGGTAAAAAGGTGTGCCAATTACACTGGGGTAAAATTAAGATAGTGTAACTTCAGAAGTAGTAGCTGTGTGACTGTGCTCAGCAGATATCAGCCTAAGGATTCATGTGCAGATCTAATTTTCATGCAAACACCTGAAATGATACAATCCTAACTACAAAAATTCGCCGTTTTCAAAACAAGAATACAGGTGCCACAATTAGTCAATGTGAATAACTACCAAGTAGAATCAGTGGTCCTGGTGCACCAGCCCCAGACCCTTAACTCAGGGAGCAGAAAACATTGCAAAAAAGCAAGAAGGGCCTCTTACAAATCCACAGGGCCAGAGATGTGAAAGCAAAATTAATTTTTAATAATTTTGGAAAAAGTTAAAATGCAGACATCTCCAGAGGCCCTATGTGTTTTGTCATGATCTATATCTAACTTGGCAAAACATACATGGGCAATTGCATGTGTTGTGATGCATTGGTTCGAGGCCACAATGACACTGGATTTATGGGAAAGAAACACTGTATTCTGGGTAAAGAAACATGGCTAATTGTGTCCAAAATTTCACTTTGCACACTGCACTTGCAGCCATATATGTCCCTTAGTAACATGTTCATTGTACATTAATGTCCTATAACATGTACTGTTTAACATTTTAATTATTTTCTTCCTTAACTTGTATGTAACTGTTATTATGTTTATAATACCTATTTTCCAAAATGCTCAGGACCTGGGGTTTTCTGGATAATGCAATTTTACATAATTTGGATCACCATACATTAAATTAGCCCAATAAGATTTTTTTGTCTTAAAGAAGAATTAATTGCATAAGCGCAAGGTACAGTTTTATTATTATGTAAAATAAGGAATATTTTTAAAGCTTTTCAATTACATTTTTTGATTGAAATGTATTCTATAAATACAGAATTTTCTGGATGATAACACGATAATGGATCCTACACCTGTATATCTTTTTATATGTCTTTGTTAGGTTTCCACTTCCAGCTTTTTTTCCACTTCCAACTGTTTGACTTGTCCTCAATGCAGAGATAAATATACCCAACTTTATGCAATTTCAGTTATTGCCCCCTGAGTGATCTTTGTTGCTTACCGTTTAGCCAGATTAAGTTTCCAGGTGGAAGATTTTTTTGGACCTTGAAGAATTACCATGGTGCAGTCATTTGTACGGGGCCTAGGCTTGATTCCAACAAGGGCACTACTAGGAATGTCTATGTTCTCCCCATGTCTGTGTGGTTTTTCTCCAGGTACTTTATTCCCAGACTGCAAACACATACAGGCAGGTTAATTAACCTGATAAAATTAACCCCTGTGTGGGGACTCTAATGGGGCTTTGATCTTCTGATCTTCTTGAATTGGCAAAATGTTTAGGAACTGATCTATCAGTATTTTGTACCATACAGTAAAGATGAGTAAAAAAAGGCATAATGTGTTAGCTTTAAGAAACATACACAAATTTAATCAGTCAATTTTAATACAATAATCATTTATTTTCAGGGATTTTTCTGCGCTGACAGTGATTTCAGATTTAGACACTTCTCAATATCTTTTTGCTAGGTCTGTGATATTCTGATACTTTTAATTTGGTGGACAGTTGTCTCTTTTTAATCCCTACTTGTATGTTATCTGCCATTACAAATCAGAGCAATGTAAAACACTTTCATGTAATAATATATTTACTTGTATTTCTAAAGTTAATTCCTGCTGCCAATTACAGTTTGAACCAGTTCTAATAAATTCACTAGACACTAAAAATAGCCCTAGCCAAGATGAAACACAAGTGAGAGGTCTTAAACATTTCTGTGTTTTAATGGTATATAAAATCTCTTTTTCTCATACGTCTCATGCCTTCTAAGGATATTTTACACCTAAAGCATTTTCCACAAGCAGTTCACATAATTAGGTATGGGGTGGCTATAGCAATTTCACACGTAAGGTCTAATTTATAAAAAAAAAAAAAAAAGCTCTTTGGAGTTGGCAATATTTCAAACTTGCCTAAAACTGGAAGTGATTATTTCCTTTCCTAGTACTTTACTTTTACCCTAAATAAATAATAAATAGCTGAACAAACAGTGTTCACTGGAAAACTTTATACACATACAAACTGCTTTTGTAGCAAAAGGTTATGTTATAAAACATTTTTAAAATTATTTCTACTTTCAATTCCATGTGTTTGCACCCTATTAAAGCTTAGAAAAGTCCAGAACTATATATGAATAACATTTAGCCTGCTCTGTATCACTGGTACTTGTCCATACGGTAGTTGTATTTGAACTCTGGATCTGATTCCTTTAGGTTATCTAACCTGCAGCCAAGAGAGGCAGACTGTAAATTTCTGGGTTTATTTCACTAAAGTCTTTCCACACTTCTCTCTGTTCCAGACTTATTACAAATAGTTGGACAGTATTAAAGGAGAAGTAATAATCGGGGTTGCCAAAAGTTAGGCACCCCAAGTGATTGTATCTACTTATCTTCTTACTTTGCACCCCAGGCCAGTGCTCCTATCTGTAAAAAACTGCCAGGGTTCTTCCAGTGAGCACCACAGAGCGATTGCCTTCCTTCTTCTTCTTTTTTCAAATTTCCCAGGGCAGACACATTCGCAGTAAAATTAAATAACTGACTTCTTTGTTAAAGTTCGGCTTTTCATACATGCACACCCGTGCAAAGAAAAAAGAAGCCGATCGCTCGGTAGTGCTCGCTGGAAGAACACCAAACTGGTGAGATTTTTGCTGATAGTAGCTGATGTGAGATAAGTATACACAATCACATGGAGGTGCCTAACTTTTGACACCCTTAAGTAAAGAGCGCCTTTCCATCACCTTTAAGCATCCCCCAGCAGGAGTAACCTATATAAAGCCAAACAAAAGAGGTCCTCTACACTCAATCCATCATCAACTAAATTTTAAAAACATTAAGCGGGGGGCAATGAGGCTGTGACCACAAAATTCACATAGACAAATACAAGAGATCCTCTGCACTCAACCCATTATCAATATATTAAAGACATTGAAACATTTTGTGCCTTAAGCTACTAAAAATGCCTTACCCTTTAAACAAAACAGGGATTGTTTGAACCTTGGCAATCAAGGAAAGCAACAAGTAAGTTGCGGGTAAAACTCAGTCAATGAATGAATCAGATGTACGTTGAGTGGCTGGCCATACTAGGGATGACTTATGACGTAGTTGGCCAGCTTAAATATATTGCAATACATGGACAAACAATCCCTGTTTGGTTTAAAGGGTAAGGTATTTTTAGTAGCTTAAGGCACACAATGTTTCAATGTCCTTAATATATTGATAATGAGTTGAGTGCAGAGGACCTCTTGTGTTTGTCTATATGAATGTTGTGGCCATAGCCTCATTGTAGAAATGTACCACTATATTTTTGGGTTTCTGTACTTACCCAAGGCCACCATAGACCTTTAAGGGCAATGGCACAAATCTCCAATGGGCAACAATGTACCTTTAGATGCAGAAAAACAAGGATTTCTGCATGTTAAACACTGTTATTCAGCTTCAATGCCTTTTTCTGTATTGTCTCCTGCTATCTTCTGCAGATGGTAAAGCATTTTGATTTCAGTTTCCGCCTCCTAAAGAAGGAAGATTTACTAAGATCCACATTATAATTCTCTGTAGAGACATGCCACTGAATGGGGAGCAAGGAGCAGCTGTTCTTACTTCGCAACTCTTTGACCTACTTAATAAGCTAAACTTGGTGGTGCAGCTTTCACCACAATGAGAAGTATTAAAAAGTCCAGTCCTTGGCAGGACTCCAGTCTGTGGCCAAACAATTACTCAGAACTAGTTCTGTTAAAGTGTGGACAAACTTTTGGGGCTACATCCCTAGGAGGATCAAATTCTTTGGATGGGGGAAGTACTGGTAAAGTGTGTCCAAACTTTTGGGGGTACCTCCCTAGGAGGATCAGATTCATTAAATGGGGGGGAAGCCTTAAAAATAGTGATGAGTGAATAAATTTAGCAGGTGTGAATTTGCAGTTATTTGATGCCCATTATAATTAAAGGAGAACTAAAACTAAACAAATAATTAGGTTAGATATACTGCATCTTAGGTTTTGGACTTTTCTATTAGTCTGTGCCCCCAAATATGACCCCAGTAACTACCTACCTTTTTTTTTGCTCAGTCATATGACTCTCTGGGCTGGACTACTGTCTGTTAGCTAAGCTTAGGAACTGGCATACAAGGTGTTTTAATTGTGGTTCTATGAGTCTCTCGGAAGTAATTCAAACACACCAGCTACGTATAAGCAAAGGTTTATTACATACATAGAATGAAGAAGATATACATTACCGAGTGAGCAAAGTATGCAAGCCCCCCCCCTCTCTGCCTATATGACTGGGAGATCCCTGAACAGTCCACAGATCGAGGCTCAAACGGTCTCCAGAAGACCCTGCGCGGGCACGCGTTATCCCCACAGGCGAATCTCAACTGACCGAATGGAGACCCCCAGTTTATATAGGCTTAGCAAACAATGAGCTCATATAGTAATTTAGTAAGAAGATACAATAATATGGTTATTAGCAGATCTTGCTTCCCATGCGCTCATCAGGATCTGGCCAGACTCCCAACAAGCACATCTGAAGCATAGATCTTATCTTAGCTAGCTGGTAGCTGAATAGCATATTGTGCCCCTATCTATAATAAAGAAGAGTCTGATAAGGGCTTCAGAAATCATAAGACATAATACATATGAGAATAATGAACAAGTATTAGGTCATCGGGTTGATTACTTCCCATGATTTCTCTTGCACAACGCTTCATTATACAGGATTATGGATTATAAGGCCGCCTTGTATACTTTGATACAAAGCTTTGTTATACACAATTATAAGTCATAAAGCTGTCTTTTTACACTATATTGGGCTCAACATACGACATTGGGTTCAACAGTAGAACAGTTCTTTGTGTTATATTTTATACAGTTCTTTATCAAAGTATTGCGATGAGCTATTGGGTTTAATCAGAGTATTACCATGAGCCATTATTGAAAAAACTCCTATTAATACACAAGGCAAGGCTAATTAGAACAGGTTAGAAGGTTTTGATGATTTCCAACCACCCCTAAGCTTAGCCAACAGTACATTGACCATGTGCAGTTACACTGGAAGTCAAAACATGGCCTATCAAGATCAAATATGGATAGCTACTGTGCACAAATTTGATGGCTCATTACTGTTAAATGGCTGATGGACCTCTGGGTTTGC
The DNA here is from genome assembly GCF_017654675.1 of Xenopus laevis. Taxonomy (NCBI): domain Eukaryota; kingdom Metazoa; phylum Chordata; class Amphibia; order Anura; family Pipidae; genus Xenopus; species Xenopus laevis. The sequence goes on along the minus strand of NC_054379.1, from coordinate 73,564,158 downwards.
ACAATCATTTTTATATATGAAATACAGCATTTCTGGATATAAATATTGTTAGCATTTGGTTCTGCTTTAAACATTATTTTTGTAATGTTGCTAATAGCATCATTATCCTCAACCACACTCCACCATGACCTAGGTGTCAAATTTTAAGTAAGTAAAAGGTGGGAAATCTCTTAAAGTAAAGTCACACCTCAGAGGTACAATAAAACTTCAGGTATCCGAATGTCTTGCTCAAAAACTATGATTGTTTTTGAAGTGCTTTAATGCTTGTAAACTTCAGAGAAGTGCCACTAGGTACTTCATAAAAGTGTTGCTGATGGTTTTCATTACAGCGACACTGGAGCCACGAAAGACTTATTACTGATTAATAAACATAAAACAAATCTGCCAGCAAATATCATATTCATAATTATATCATTCTGGTTGACTGGTTAAATGAGCAAACGTTTGTAAGTCATATCTTTCGAGTACAGTATACATACCAAGCAGAAACAAAGTTAGGTAGAAAAAATCAAATATTTTTTATACAGCAGGCCTCAAGTTAATAGGTCGTAATTGTTTGTCTCTCAATTTCTGGTGAGAAAAATGTCAAAAATGTCTCAATTTGCAAGATCTATGTGCTGCATATCCCCAGGAGTTCATGGTATTAAAGTGCAAGAAAATTAGATCTTTGTTGGACTACTATGGAAATCAACAACCATTAAGAACATAAGGGATTTCCTTACTACCTTTTGCGGGACAGTTTTACAGAATAGATTTTTTATTCAAAATAACAATATTGTTACTAGTAGTTTACATTTTGCAGTCTGATTCTTCAAAGACCATTTCATGATTATAAAAACAAATATGTTAAACATATTGAGAAGAAAGAAGAAAGTGTCAAATACTTCCCTGAAAAGCCATTTACTCAGATTTTCATGCTTACAATTTATATTCCATAACTAGCAATGATGCAACAGCTGGCTAAGGGTTCAGTTTCTCGTCAGTTTCTCATCAGGGATATTTATGTTGGGAATACAGCAGCAAAGATGTATCTAAACTAACATTTACTTGATGCCTCACAGCTTAAGTAGTCAAGTCTGGTTAATGCAACACCTTTTATTTACATAACAGCCAGATTTTATACAGTAAGGGGCCTATTTATAAAGCTGTGTAAAAAAACATCACTGGTGTTGCCCATAGCCATCTACAAGTTAGAAAACAAAAGCAAAGATCTGATTGGTTGCTATGGGCAACATAACTGGTGCATTTTTTTCTCCAACATTTTATACAACATAATAAATAGGCCCCTGTGTGTGTTTCTTATACATTATTGTTGCTCTTGGCTGTCATTTCCGACGTTTGTGACAGATTTTTGATTTCTGATTTTTTTTTTAAGCTTGCTGTTTCTATTAGACACAGAAAATTCGCAAGAGCAGTTTATTAATGTGCGAACACTTCTGTCATTGTGATTTTTCTGGCAAACATATATATTAAAGCCTATTATCGCATTTATCGTTTTCATGCTGCGTAAGTTGTCTTGCAAGTTTTACTAAAGATTAATGACAGAATTGTTGCCAAATATAGACAAAATTGTCTTCAATTTTTATTGCCACCCATAGAGTGGCGTTAGGTGAAAAAAGACAGAAATTGTATAGTAAAAGAGGAGTATAATCAGTTTTTAAACATAAGCAGTGGAAATTAGTTATTGTGCTGAGGAAGGATCATACTTATACAAAAAATGTATTTTTAGTGGATTTATTAAGAAAAAAGAATACAATGGAAAAATATTTTATTCCTGATAGTACTTAATTGGCCATAAGTATATTAAATAATACATCATAAACTGATAATAAATACTATTTAATATAAACACATTAATATATACAGTATATACAGTATTCATTTGTGTGGCCATTGGCAGTGATGCCAAACAAATCTGAAAGATTTAAAGCAGATTATGCCCCCTGTTTCCTGTTTGGCATTGACAATAAACATGGGTTATGAACCCTTAAGACAAAATTTGGCTCAGCGCACTTTAGTAAACATGTCGCTAGAATATTTTCAGCTATAACTGGCTTATAGACAATTTTTGAGAAGTTTTGTAAATGGACAAAAAAGTTCTGTCTTTTGCTCCCACACGTCCTGTTACAGTTAGAGCTGTAGTGTTTCTGGTCAGGTGATTAGCAGTACACAGACCATCACGAAATGGTGGCTCAAGGTAAAAGTTGTAAAATGGTAATATTTACTTATATATTACACTTTGGTGAGATTCTTTAATATGCCACATAATATGATGTAAATGATATGTTTCTTAAGGATTCATTTTGGGACTAAACTTTTCCTTTAAACAGCTGAACCAAATCAGAACTCTGAAGTCATGTGACTAAAATTCTGCACAATTTTTGTTCACAATTTTTTTGTTGATGATTTGTGGATTCTGTATTTTACTGAAAAAAAAATGTAAAAATGGATTTTATGTATTGATGCTGTTTTTTTGTTAATACTTGCACCTTCCCTCTGAATGTAAATACAAAGTCTGTTTAAGTGTAGTGCTTACATTTAAAAAAAGAGGTGAGTAAAATGCCAATTACAGTCTAAAGGGATATTATACCATCAGGTGAACCATAATATACATTCTATGGAGAGAGAGTTATACCTACTTGTTAAACATATTTCTGATATTTGTAGCTGTTAATTATGTGCAATGTGGGTTATGTAATAAAAAGTAAAACATTTGCTACAGTTCTAATCACTAAAAGCAACCGCAGGTAGCATTTAGAGGCCATACAGATATGAAAGCAAATATCTTTTTGGTTGCTATAGGCTACTGTTCCTTGGAAAACTCCTTTGCGCCTGCTGGTTGGTTCAAAAAGATTCTTCTTTTATTTTACATAGGTGTGATGTGAATCCTACCCACATATAACCAACATAAAAATAATAGTCAAAAATAGTTTTCTCTAACAAAAGTTACACAAAAATAATGTGATTGGAAAACTAATGCTAAAATCTCACGCTATCTAGTCAGGGCTCCATAAAGCCCTTTACATTCTTTGTTCTCTGTAGCCCAACCCTCAGTAGTTCCACCACTTACTGTTATAGGCCTTTTTGTATTTATGTGCTGCAAATCTAATCCCTTGAGTTCTTCTTTCCTCAGTCTATTATCGTAAGGGAATGGGACAGTAAATGACAGCTTTATCAAATTTGATAAATCTGGCCCTTAGAATTGGGGATTTCTGTTGTCGATAAAGTTAACGATGGCTCATCAGATAGTTGTTGTTCCTCCAACAGTATTTCTGTAGTATCACAGTGACCATTTAGGTAGTATATACAGATATAAAAATGACATAACACTTTCAACAACAGCTACTTTAAAGCATAAAATGTTTATTCAATTATATAAGTCTATATAATGCACATAGTAATCTGAATTCCACATGTTTAAACTTTTTCCAAGGGATATCTAAATGCTCTGATTATTATTCACACACTGTTGGATCACATCTTGTTGGAGGGTGAGACCTTACTAGTTGTCACGGTTGGCACCCAGAATCCAGAACAAATGCTAGGCTCCCTGGTCTCGGCTCTTGCTTCCACCTTTAACAGCCGCTTAACACCTCGGGAGGAGCCCTCGGCTAATTGGATGCCACCAGGTTTTATTGAGAGAGGAGCCAAGCTAAGAGTTTTGGACGAGCAGAGGGGCACGATCGTTAGCAAAGTCTTTTGGGCAGAAGGTCACAGACAGAAAGTGTAGTCAAAAACCAGGCCGGGTCAGTGCAGGCAGAAAACAAGTGGAGTCAAACAGGCAGGGTTCAAAGCTGGGAGATCAATCAAGAATGGTTGAGACAGGCATGGGTCGGAATACGGATATCAGAATAGTTGGTTTACCAGGCAGAGGTCGGCATCACAGAAGTCAGGAAAAGTCAGACAAGCAGGGGTCAAAACAGGAATCAGATATCAAAATTAGCACCCAGGAACTCTCAGAGATTAACCAAACAACAGGCAATGAAAATTACACAATATTAAATTAAATAGGTTTGAATTTGGCACCATTGCGCACTAATGTCATCACGCCAGCGCCAATGCGCCTATAAAAAGAGGAAGTGCGTGCTGTGCGCGCCCTAAGGAGCCGGCGCTTAAGACGAAGAGGAGCAGCATGGCGGGTGTCCGCGCTGACCCCCACGAACCCCTAGACCACCAGGGTGAGTTGTTACACTAGTCTTTAAATCTATCTAGTAAACCACTGAGAGGTATCAGTATCCCAATTTGGAATATTTAATATTATTGAAGAGAAAACAAATAAACATTCCATCCACTGAATTTATATGTTTTCTAGTTTAAATTGTGTTAGTTTGTCACTAAACATTGATTTGCGTTGCATTTTTTGCAAACTCTAGATGTGTATTTATGTATTTCTTTGTAAATAATGGATTCATATGTGCCACTTTCCCTTACAAACCAGTTTTATGTAGAGCTCTTGATGTGGCTGCCTATTGTGACATAAAACCATAAGGTAAACCAGATGCTAAACAAATACATATTTGGAATATATAGTGAAATATAAAAATTTAAATAACTTCATTTATTATAATCAATCTGTTGGTCAACAGTATTAATTATAAATGATACAATGAATTAAGGCTATCTATCTACAGTATCTATTTATCTATTATCTATCTATCCATCCATCCATCCATCTATCTATCTATCTATCTATCTATCTGTCTGTCTGTCTGTCTATCTATCTATCATCTATCATCTATCTATATATATATATCATCTCTCTATCTTATTGCAATTTATACGGATATTAGAATGTTCAACTGATTTCTATATTAAAAACTGGACATCACAGGCTGAGTGTTTTTATACAGGGCACAGAACCTAAGATTATCTCTAATATTTGTAAAATGTTAATAGGGAGCATTTCCAATTATAATATGCAAATAGATGCTATGGAAGACGTATGCAAAGTTATAATAATCTAAATCTCCCTTGTGTGTGAGCATGCTTATTGCTAGGTTAATGGTACACGTGGCTGTTTATTTTATAATATAAACATGTCAGCGAGTTCAGACACAAGTGACTTTACTAAGAACTGTTAATAAAGATATATTTTAAAAGTTATTTATTGGTCATTTGTATTATAACATTATAAGTTAGTTTGTTATAGTTTTATAAATGGTTGCTGTCTTTTTATGATATTTTTTACTGATTTTTTTCATAAAATGTATTAAAACATAATAATTAAAATTACATGCATATTGCCCATTGTAGGAAGTCTAATATAAGGAAAGTGGACACTCACAGAAAGAACTTTTTTAAGTAATGCAGTTTTACAGCAAAGTGTACTGCGTCTGCGATATTTGAGATGGTTTGCACAGGGGGAGTCTTAGCTTGTGTTCTCAAAACTGGAAGTAGTTAGATAATTTATGTGGTGGCTTTACTTTCCCAAAGAAGGGCAGAGGTTGTGAAACTGAGCTGTTAGCAAGAAGCCATGTCAATAGTTCCTATGAAATCTCATCTAAAGATGGATAGAACAAAAGAATACAGAAGACTGTAAGTTATATGTGGAATGTTGGATTTATTTCGGGACTAAAGTTAACTATAATATCACTAGACTGGTGTTGTTGTGATGGATTGGAAAGCACTTTATGTAAGATAAGGCAGAGTGAATTGTGTTGCATAATAATAAAAATAATTTATATTGTTGTTCTTCAGTCTAAGGGGGTTATTAAAGTTTGAGTTCGAAAATTCGAGTTTTCAAAGTGTTTTTGTCAAAACTCACATGTTCCTGTTAAAAAAAGTTATAAATTTTCAAGATTTTTGAAGAAAGCTCTACTTTTTTGAGATTTATTATACACAGACCCTGAAAATACTGAAAATAGTTTGAATCTAAAAATACACCATCTATAAAACCTGTAGAGGAATCAATGGCAGCGGTCCCTTGAAACATTTGAAGATGTTAATAGCCAGCATGATGTTTACATTTTTTTTGGAGGGTTTGCACAAAAACTCAATAAATTTGAGAAACTCAAGTTTGTTCCCATGGAAAAACTCAATTAATTTGAGTTTTTGGATTTTGCAACTCAAAGTTTTTTCTTAAATAAGAAATTAATTTCAGTTGTTTATTTATTAATTTGCAATAAATGTCATAAACAATATGTAGGTAAAACTAGTCGTAAACTTAAAGACAGAATTAGAGAACATGATTTGAATATTACAAAAGAAACTTGTGTAACTTCTGTTGCAAAACATTTTGCAGATTGTAACAATAGAACATTGTCTTTCCTGAGTGTAATAGGCATTTACAAAATTGTTCAAAATATTCGAGGAGGTAATAGAAACCCTGATCTCTTAAAAAAAGAAGCCAGATGGATCTTTCACCTAGGGACCATACAACCACTTAGTTTAAACTCTGAATTTTATTATTTCCTGCTTTATATAATAGAAACCGTAATACACTTTTCAGTATTTTATGTATTTTTGCATTATGTTATTGACTTTTAGTGTACTTGTATTTATTTAGTATTTGGATGAGCCACTAGGGTTAATAACATTTTGAAGCCAATGCTTTGAAAACAACGCCTTAACAAATTTTGATTGGCATTTTTTCCTTTAAATATTCTGTGTGTATCTACAGAAAGTTAGCCTATGATTAAGTATCTCTTGATGACACGAAATGCGTAAGGCCTTTATACTTTATACATAATGTTAAATAAAAACTTTTTTGTACTATTTAAACTTTGTGCTCCTGGATTCTACTTTGGGATGTTCCGGATAGATGACTGCCTAAAATCACATTTTTCTTTTGACTCCCCTTTACCGAAGGTCTGGAGCATGAGCATCCGGATCCAATATTGACAGTGGTAAGGTTATAGCTTCAAATGTTTTTAAAATGGATATGCTTTAGAAATCCTATACAAGTCGCTCTTTGATAACTAAGCTATTCAGCATTTACTGTTCATTGTTGGCTGTAACTGGTTATTAAACCTGGGCAAACTTTGCCTTTATTACAGCAAAAAACCCTTTTTAACGAGTGATTTATTTTATGGTTGGTATTTTTTAACTGATTTTGGCAGCACTAAAATACACTAAAACATATATGTATATACAGATGTGTATTTTCTTTTCTGAAGAATGGGAGTTCATTTATGATTGGAAGATATAAGGCTAGCAAGAAAAGAGCTTTACTTGTAATGCTCATATCTCATCAAAATGAATTATTTTACCATAGCAGGGACAGTCTACTAAACCAAAACAGCCTAATTTTATTCACGTTCTGTCAAAATCAATCAGGCTGACAGGCTGAGTTATTTTTAAACAAAAAATGTAAGGGAGTGTGTATGTGCAAACTGCATATTTAGAATGGAGTGTCACACTTAAAGATTTGCTTATTACAGATAGGGAACAAGGAAAAAATGTGAAGAACAGACTCAAATCACCACTTTTTGGGGTGGGACATGGTCATCTACCAAAAATGCTCTACAGTCATGGAATTAACTTGTGGTCTGTGCCAGTGTTAAGTATAGGGTTCCCATGCACCTAGGAGAACTAGACGGTGTACACTGGCTTTTCAATCTGGCGTAAAGCAACTTGCACTTCCCTATGAGTAGCTTTAAGGATGCTTTAAGATGCTAAAATGTTGTTTTTATCTAATGTATTCTTCTGAAAAAGTATCAAGTAATTACAAATGTATGTATTTACACATTTTACATGTGTTAAAATAAACAGTTTTGGTGGAATTCTCAGTCTATAAGACCTCTCTCTTTCTTACACTTTTTTCCATGTACAGATATAATGTGTGTGTTTGTGTATGTGTGTATACACCACACACACATATACATCGGGCATGCAGTTTATCTGTGGCACATCACATTTTCATGTTTCATTGTCTAGAATTTTGCAACAAAATATTCAAAACATTGTAAAGTACATATGTTATCCTTGGGTTTTTTCTTAATGCCATTCCATCACCTTTTTAGCTTAGACTATTGGTTCTTAGTGACTCACCACCAACCCTTTTAGCTTATATAATAAGTTAAATGTCGCTTTTTTTTTTATTGCTTGACCATTTTTGTGTCTGACATTTCTTTCCTTTCTGTTCTAGGTTTATGGTCACAGCTGCAACAGTTAAAGTCACATTTATAGAAGTGCAGTCTCTGATAAGTCCATATGCACATAAGAACTTGAATGATATTCTTTCGACAGACATGGAAAAGGTTTTTGAGGTGTGCCTATAAACTTACCAGTAAATGTACCAGCTGTACTCATAAAGATACATTAGCGGGCTCAACCTGACTGCTTTACATATAGCCGTTCATAATAAATCTTTGGTCAGTCCATATATGTTTAAAAGCAATATTCTGAGCTCCTGAAAAGCTGGCATTATAAAAGAAAACAGCTTATTTACTATCTTCCTTGGGCCTATATACTGTAGGTGATGTTTGTCCTTACCAGTACTGCTTGCTAAAAGACATACATTTCATAAAATGTCATAATTTTGAATAAAGAGTTGCACCACAATAGCATACAGTAGGATGATAAAAAAATATTATTGCTAAAGATCCTGCAACATTTATTATGCTATACAAACAACACCTGTTTTTTTGTTACACTTAACAGAGATGGGCTTGACCCTTAATATAGTATTCCTATTTCTGAAAGAAAACAGCAACCATGTCTCATGTTTCGGTGGGGTACTGCAAAAAAATAGGCTAAATTCTATAGTTGTATGAATTAAATTGGTAATTTTAATATGTGATGGAAGGGGCCAAGTGACCATAAGGAAAAGTGGTGGGACGGGCCATGACTAGGAAGTGGGTACTAAAGGGGAGTAGTTCAAACTATTGTAAAGATGTAAAGCATGTGATATATTATGATCAGTTATGATATGTTTAATAAATTGGGTGTGGCCTTTTCAACCCAAAAGTAGTGTTTATGAAAGAGGCAATAAGGGGTTCGGGAAGGAAGGGGCCATGACACTGTCTATGTCACTAGGAGAATTGTTGCAATATATTTTTTGATGCATGTCTAGAAAGAGTTTAAACAGCAATAATAATAAAGATATTATAGAAAAGAACCACCCAGAATGCATTTATTAATTGCATAGTCTTGTGTTTTAGTAAATGCTCATTTGCCCTACCAATGTGCCAGTATCTACTGCTTTGTGAAAGTGAAAAATGCTGCTCATGGAGCCACAGAGGCAAAGTTAGGGTGGAGGCAGTATTCATAGACAATGGAAAAAAACTGCCATCATTATCCCGGATCCTGACTATGTCAGCTTTCTCTTTTCCGTTTAGCTCAATCAAGACTTTTGATTATAAAAGCAGATGACACGAAAACTGCCATACATAAACCTAGTGACCAACCAACTTTCCCATTAGTTAGTAGATATAAGGTAGGTTATTTTATGAACTATACTTACAATTTTAGATCTTATAATTACTGTACCTCTGAAATCACATGTAAATCACATCTAAAGGCTAGGGTAGCCAAAGCTACAAGTAACGTTGATAAAAAGGTGGTGCAGATCACCCTACATAGGAAGTCTTTGCTCAGATATGATGAAGAGAATAAACTTTCTGGATCAATTTACTTGTTTTTCTGCTTGAGGCCTGTTTCTGTTCTTAGTATAGTCCTGCTGTACCAAAGAGATTGTTCTTCTAAGATTTATTTTGTTTCTAGACTCTCCATGTTTCAAATATATTTTATATTATTTCCTGTTCCAAGTGTGTTTTTGTTGCAAGTCTGGCATGTTTCATGTTAGTTTTAGTTTGTCTATTCTTTCAGCTGTTCTATGTGTATCCTCCTTTTCTGTGATTCACATATTTGGCCCTGTCATGTATTTGACCATTGCAAAACTCTAGATCCTTTCTACCAGTGTTTTGTTTTTTTTTTTGTACATGTGGCATGATAACCAAATCAAAAGCTTTTTCCCATCCTTTACTTATACTGGTTATATCCAAGTTTACCACCTCTTTCCCATTTCATTGCTGCTTCTGCCAAAATTCTCACCATGTCTGCCAGTTTTGGTTCTGAGCCTTTCATTTAAGTTCCCTCCTCATCCATTGTTTTTTGGGCCAACTTTGTTCATGGTTGTGCCTATTCAACTGGGAAACATGCAGGAAGGCAGGCATTCAAGGGGTGGTTCATCTTTAAGTTAACTTTAGTATGTTATAGAAATAAAAATTTGAATCAACTTTTCAGTTGGTCTTTATTATTTATTTTGTATAGTATTTTAATTATTTGCCTTCTCACTCTTTTTAGCTACAAATGTTATGTTATTGCTAGTTTTTATTACTCACCTTTCTATTCAGACCCTCTTCTAATCATATTCCAGTCTCCAATTCAAATAAAACATGGTTTCTTGGGTCATTTGGGCCCTAGCAAGCAGAGAGGTAAAAATTGCAAATTGGAAAGCTGCTGAATAAAAAACTAAATAACTCAAAACCCACAAATAATAACAAATTTCAAATTGTCTCAGATAATACTAAAAAGTTATTCTAAAGGTGAACACCCGATTTAAGCAAAAAGGAATATGTTTTAGTGAGGCTTAGGCAGAGTTTACAAAAAGTAGACACTGAAGCACAGCAAGGCAAGATTGAGGATATGTGTTGGTACAAACAGGGTCACATGTGTGGGATTATTTATCAAAATTCAAGTGTGTGTAGTGTTAGATGTGAAAAACTTGCATTGAAAAACACCTTAAAATTGCCATAGACAGCTCCCATTGACCTCTACATAAACTCGGCAGCTTTTACATTTAAGCTTTAACATTTTTTGTGCATAATAAATATCAGATATGAGTTTTCATAATTTGAATTCACAAGTTCTACTGCAAAATGTTGATAAATTACTATATGTAATAAAGTGTAATACTGTTAAGGTATTTATACAGAGATAGCATAGCCAAGCTACATCCACATCTTCAGCCAGGAAGAATTTGTTCAAAACTGATTCACAGTTAAACATAAGATAATACAATATAATCTACTTTTGTGGCTTGAGCTACCCTTCAGAAATGGATGTCTAACTGTAGCACAATCAATACGCTTTAAAGAGGCATCACTGTTAAGCTAAGAATTCCATATCCACTTTTCCATCTGAGTTTTTTTTTTGCTTTTTTTAAATCACACCCTTTTCCAAAGAAGAAAAAACATCAGGAATATATATATATATACCTCACTGCTCAATAAAGGTACCTCATTTGTTCCTACTGTACCATTTAACGGTTTTAAATGGGAGGTGGAGTGCTACAAAATGGGAAGGAAATTACGTCTATTAGATCAATTTGGTGAAACAAAACAGCCTGTAATAAGTGCCAAATGGAAGAATAAAAGATCCTATGATCCAGCATTATCTAATCCTAATATTAATGTTTTCCTCCAAACTGTGTCACATGAAGTCAATACGCTTCCTTTATCCGTTTTTAAAAGCCATCCGAATCTGACGGTCCCTGAAAGACAGGCTTTGAAATCTTTAAGTAATGATAGCACAATTATTATCAAACCTGCAGATAAGGGGGGTGGCATAGTCCTTATGGATTATACGGATTACCGTAAAGAAGTAATGAGTCATCTTAACAATACTGCTGTATATACGCAATTGACTTTTAACCCTGTGAATAAATTCAAATCTGAAATTAATCTGAAGTTAGATCATGCGGTTGAACGTAATTGGATTACACTCAGTGAGAAACAATTTCTTCTACAAGCACATCCAATCTGCCCTATCCTATATTGTTTGCCTAAAATTCACAAAGATTTGTGTAATCCTCCGGGGAGACCGATTGTCTCATCAAGGGGCAGTCTGTTACATCCCATTGGTCTATATCTGGATCACCACCTGCAGAGCACAGTCCAGGCTTTACCTTATTTTTTAAGCGATGCACAGCAGCTTTTGGTGGTTTTATCAAACTTGACACTCCCAGATGCACCTATTGTATTGGCAAGCATGGACGTGTGTAGCTTATACACAATAATTCCTCACCGGGAAGGCATAGAGGCAGTGCATTGGGCGCTTTCCAACTCTACCACATACATGGGTCCCCCTATTGACTTTATTTGCCAACTTTTGGAACTGACATTGAAATTTAATTACTTTCGTTTTGAGAAGCAATATTATTTACAGAAGGAGGGTACGTCGATGGGTGCAGCAATGGCTCCTTCTTATTCCAATTGTTTTATGGCTCAATACGAACATCACAATATTATACCAATGTTTGGAGAATCCTTATTGCTGTACCTACGGTATATCGACGATATACTACTGATTTGGCGGGGGGACGTGAGTGGGTTGTTAAATATGGTTGAATATCTTAATGCCCTTAATCTTCCAGTCAAATTTACTGTCACTCATAATATGCAAAGTATCCAATTTTTGGACGTTGAAATTTTCAGACAGAACAATGGATTAGGGTACAAATTATATCGTAAGCCAACTGATAGGAATACTCTTTTATACTCCACGAGTTTTCATCCTCCTAGCTCTAAAAAAGCAGTTCCATTTTCACAATTTCTACGCACTATGCGAAATAATTCTAATCATGATATCCGAGAAAGGCAAATAGTGGAAACCGCCGATAGATTTAAACAAAGGGGTTACCACCAGCATGTATTTACTAAATCTGTTGAACGTGCCCGCGAACATTTAGCACAGACACAAGATATTCAACACATAACAGACCCGAAGGATCAGAACCGCTTTATTCTAACATCCAGCTTTACTACTGGTTCCAAGGTGGTTAAGAATATAGTTGAAAAAAACTGGCCAATTTTGAAATGTGATAAAAAGCTATCTGAATCGCTCACCCAAAAACCTTTGTGGGGCTACAAACGTGGTCCCAATTTAAGAGATCTATTAATGCAAACAGATCCAACCAGATGCTACGAATCCGGTGGCAACATTGTAAGCAAAATAAGTAAGGGTTGCTACAAATGTGCGGGCTGCATTACATGTCGATATATGGTGACAGGTAAATCCTTTAAACATCCCCATACTGGAAAAGAGATCATGATTAAACATCGCATTTCATGTACATCCACTCATGTTATCTATATTATAACATGCCCATGTGGTCTGACATATGTTGGGAAAACGCAGAATACCCTTCGTGAGAGGATGGGTAATCATAGGTCATCCATTAAAAAAGCCTTTGAAACCGGAAGATCAGATTTACCATTACCCCAACATTTTCTAAAAATGGGTCACAATCTCCCAACATTTAAGTTCATGGGCATAGATCTAATTCCTGAACCCTCTAGGGGAGGTGATTGGGATCGTATGTTATTGCAAAAGGAGGTTTATTGGATCAAAACGCTTAACACTGTTGCCCCCAAAGGTCTTAATGAATATTGTTCGTTTACTTGCTTTTTATGAGTAAATATAATATTTATACTGCTAAAAATGTCGAAAATGTGTCTACATGCAAACAACTGATTTTCCAAGTATTTATTACATTGTTTTTAAAACATTTTAGTACACTATTAACACTTTATTAACTACTTGTCACTTTATAAGCGTAATATTATTGTCAATTATTTTTAACAATATTTTAAATAATATTTACAATATATGATCATGAAATTGTTTAATATACTGAATTATATTGTTCCATGCACTTTGTTTTTCAGACCAAGTTAATACTATCCACGTCTGCTGGACTTTTGGGTCTTCTGGGGTTAAATTTTTCACTTGATGTATGGGCGTGTTCTGATGCATGTTCACTGGTGGGTGAGTCTATAAAATGGCCTACACTTGCACTTTATATGTATCTTGATAAAGGTCCGTGTGTGGACCGAAACGTCGATCCAAATAAAATAAGTTTTTATTTTTGATAAATCCCAGTGTGCGTCAGCTTTCTGTATGGTTATATATATATATATATATATATATATATATATATATATATATATATATATATATATATATATATATATATATACATACTATATATACACTTGAACTATGCTGGATACACAGACTCAACACACTTTTGAGCTCAATGAACTGGTATCCTATTCATCGTTTAATTGAATGAAACTATGAAATTATTATTTAGAAACTTGATTACAAAATTCCAATTGAATGGTCGTGTGGGGTTAACATACCCGTCTCAGTATGCAATCCTCTGCGCTGGGATCAAGTTTTACTACACCTGCCAAACCGAGATATATATACTTACCAATTAATATTTCTTTGTGTATATGTTTCACTTAGCCACTATTTCATCAATTTCTTTTTCTTATACCAGGGGGGGTAGAGTGTTCTAGTTCCATAATCAAATTGTGTTTTTCCATCACGTTCTAATATACCCGTGAGTTTTCTTCTATAATTTTCTCAAATACATATCCGCAGAATATTATCGTAATTAACATGCATGACTCAAGTTACTTTTGATTACCTGTTCACCATGGGGACGTGATTGGAATGCCCAGTTCGTCAGTGTCCCTTGTTGTGTTACTAGGGTTCCAGCACCATACAGACGAACCAGTTCCCTTAGCCCTTAAAGCTTCTGGCACACTCTGGGTATAATGCACTCCCTGTAATTCATAATAGTGGCAAACTTGGTGAGGCTGAAGCAATGGCTCCGCTAAGTGAGTTTCCTATCTGTGTGAGCGGATTGTAAAATTTAAACACTTACGATTATGACCTTTACTACTTAAGGATTAATTATGCTCAAAACTATAGTACCTCAACTACAGGGATTGGGTATCTTCACTGACTCCCTTGCAATTTTTGTAACCTTCTTCGTTTGATAGAACAGCGCACGGCTGAACTATATATAAGAAGGTAGCACTAAAAAAACTTACACTTGTAAATTTTTCCCTTCCTTTCTTCATTATTTTATCTACATTGTTTCTTCATCCACATCGTTATTGTTATTATTTTATATGAGACATACTCCAGTATGTTTTTTTAACAGAAAGAGAATTATAGTTCACTACACACGCACACGTCGGTAATACGTCACTCTAGTCGATACGTCACATTGGGTTCTCACCAAACTATGTAATTTAAGATGGTTTTGCTTCTTGTTTCACTTTGAAAAAAGTTAGTGCCCCAGCCAAAACGTTACTTGTATCCACAATAAAAAATCTTATTGCACCATAAGACCTGTGGGTGCGGCCTCTTCAAATCATTTCTATCTATTTACAACATGGAGTGCACCCAGGCACCATTTATTGGACTTGAGTGCTGGTATTTTTCATTCTATTTTCATTTTATGTATATATATATGTGTATATATATATATATATATATATATATATATATATATATATATATAATGAGAGAGAGAGAGAGAGAGAGAGAGAGAGAGAGAGAGAGAGAGAGAGAGAGAGAGATAGAGAGAGAGAGAGAGAGAGAGATTTCTCTCTCTAAAAGTCTATTAATGTTATTCTCATTACTACTTTTTGGGACTCGGTATATATAGATAGAGACCATTTGTGCTCGGCACTTCTGTACATCTTGTATGCAGTCGACTCATTCTGAATCTGTTGGAATCTGACCAATTTACAGTAATATATAAATATAGGACAATACAGGAAACATAAAACATACAAAGGATTTTGGAGACTTCTGCATTTGAAAGTAGTTTACATTATTTATGCCGAGGATAAAATTACCACTGATAGTGAACACCACCTGTGAAACTAATGTTGGCCTCTGTTGACAGTATGTGCATGATTGCATAATCACTTAGAAATATAAATAATGATAGTGTGGACTCTGTGATGACAGTTAGGTAAAAATGGCAGAGCTTTGCTGTTTTCATATGTCATGTTTCTATTTCTTCTTAGACGTGTCTTGACAACTGCTTGTCTCAACTACGAAGCAAACTCTGTCTTCTGCTTCAGTGTTGAACTTTTTAATTCACCCAGCACTAAAACACGGTCTACAGATGGGTTATGTTAAATGGTGCATCCAAGAGAAATCAGTATTACAAATTAATATAATAGGTTTCACTCAAGGAATATTGAAAGGACAATTCAATTTAAAAGAACCCCAGAGAATGATCTACTTTTATGGTCCTTGCATTTTATTTATTATATGTTTTGAATTATTTCACTTTTTGTTTTGCAGCAGTCCAGTTTGGAATTTGGTTGTTGGAGTCCCAGTTACCCTAGTAATTAGGCATACTGGAAGAGGAATAAAAACAGATCTTAAAGGGGTGGTTCACCTATAAGGCAACTTTTCAATTGGTTTTCATTATTTATTTTTTATAGTTTTTTATTATTTATTTTTTATAGTTTTATAGTTATTTGCCCTTTTCTTCTGACTCTTTGCAGCTTTCAAATGGGCGTCGCTGACTCCCTTCTAAAAAACAAACGCCCTGTAAGGCTACAAATGTATTGTTATTGTTACTTTTTATTACTAATCCTTCTATTCAGGCCCTCCCCTATTCATATCCCAGTCTCTTATTCAAATCAATGCATGGTTGCTAGGTTAATTTGGCCCCTAGTTACCAGATTGGTTAAGATTGAAGAGCTTCTGAATAAAATGCTAAATATCAAAAAAAAAACACAAATAATAAAAAATGAAAACCAATTGCAAATTGTCTCAGAATATCACTCTCTACATCATACTAAAAGTTAATATAAAGGTGAACAGCCCTTTTAAAAGGAATTTTAGTGATAGATATAAATGTAAATATAGCTCATGATTTGAACATGTAAAAAGACATGCATAGTTGTATAATACGAAAATATATGCTTACATATAGTTTGTTGCTGCAACCAACTGGCTTATACATTGGGTCTTTTTGGTCCGTTTATTGCTATTATGTTAACTTGAAAAAAACAACATATTGTTCTTCGACTTCAGATTATCGTTCCACCTCTTATTTTTACCTATTTTTCTTCATTTTCTACATGCTTCTCCTCCTACAGTTTTAGGGGTACAACACCCAAACTCTCTACACTTCTTCGTCCTATAGCGGAGCAGTTTGCTTATGCTTTTCAAATGAAAAGACCATATTGGTTAGATGCCCTAAAGTGGGAGGAGCCAACAACAGCATTGACTTTGAATGGGGAAATTGAAATTGCTTCCACTCTTACAGATTTGAGGCTACACTCATCAAACTTGAATTACATAGTTATGGGGTAAACCCAAATGAAAAGGCCATATTGGTTGTAAGTAGTGATGGGCAAATTTATTCGCCAGGCACAAATCAGCGGCAAATTTCCACATTTCGCAGCCGGCAAATGAATTCGTGAAATTGCAGCGGAAATTCACGGGCGTCAAAATATATTTGATGGCGGAGACAATTCTGACACCGGGACAATTCTAGGTGCTCATTGACTTTAATGGGCAGCAGAATTGTCGGAATTGCCGATGGCGTCCGAATTGTCGCCAGCGTCAAAAATATTTTGACGTCAGCATAAAAATGCGCGTTTCGGGAGAAATTCGCCCATCACTAGTTGTATGTCCTAAAGTGGGAGGAGAAATTTGCCACCACTTTTACAGCTAAAAACTGGGTGGAGCCAATAAGAGCCAATATGATTTCATTCAGTGAGCTTACATGTTTTTTCTAACCAACATGAAGTTTTTTCTCACACTTCCCTTTCTAGTTTAATATGAGAGCTTATATTTAGGAATAGGAATGATTGGCCATTAAAGGGCACCTACAATATTGCTCAAACTGTGCCCTGTGGCGTTGTGTGCTGATACAGTTGAAACTGGTTATAAGCTACCCTTGAAAAAAAATGGCTTTTCAACACCCTGTACTTGAAGCATCTGCAAGTCAGTATGTGCCACTATAATTGGTCTCTCAAAAGAATTTACTTAACACATTTGATGAGTTCTTCATGTAGTGGTGTAACAACAAGTTCTTGGGCCCCACAAAGAAAAAACATTTTAGGAACCCCCTAATCTTGGAAAATAAGATACTTTTCATAAAGATATATTGAAACTTCTTAGCAGTCACTGTCCTTCTGGGCCTGTATACCTCTTGTGTTCAGTGGGAAGCACTTTCTTCAAATCCACTTGGGAAAACTTTAAGATAAAAAAAAAATGTGCCCCTAACATACTATGAAATTTAGTAGTTCAAACCAGTCATTCACTTGGCGTTCTGAGATATCAAATGGAAAAGGCTAAGTAGAATGATAAATAACTGCTTTGTCCAAATTGACCAAATTAGCTTATGAATTCAATCTAGCCTATTTTAGATTCCCCATTCTTTGATAAATCTACCCTGCAGACTTACTTACAGGGTTTTTTTTATCAGAGGTCGAATTTTAGAGCTATGTAAACTCAAATTAAGTCACAACTTGAATGGTTTCTAATTGAAGAAAAACTTGAAAAAAGTCGAATCAGCGAGTTCGGGGTTTAAAAACCCAAATCAATTAAGCGAAAACACTTGAAAGAAATGAACTATAGGCATTTTCTGCTGTTTTAGAAATAGCAGGTATGGGAGCCATTATTCAAAACTCCATTATCCAGAGAGCTCTGAATCATGACAGTCAAATAGACTCCATTTTTATCAAATAAATCATATTTTTAACAATGATTTCCTTTGTAATAATAAAACAGTACCTTGTACTTGATCCTAATTAAGCAGCATAAATCCATATTGGTGGCAAAACAATCCTATTGGGTTTATTGTTTTAATCCGGAAAACCCCAGGTCCCATAACTTTATTCACTTTATATACAGTAGGATGATATTATACGGCATTTTGAATTTTTCCATCAATTTTAATTTACTGTTACAGGTCCATAGTAAGAATATCTAATACTTCTTCCTTTAAAACGCGGAAATTATATGGAGAGGAAAAAAGAGCTCCCAAAGGATAGATGTAGACATGATTTATATAGCCACTCAGGAGTAAACTTTAAATATGCCTCTCTGTTAGGAAAGACCAATATATCCACATAATTCTTTGACAGATGACACTGAACTTCCTAGGAAGAGAGGCAGACTACAAGGCGACAGACTACAGCATGTAAATAATGTTCTAAAAAAAGAATAGATCAAAATTGAAAAAAATTGGTAAAGGCCAGTGAAATCACAGTTTTTTTTTACTGTTTAACTGAAAAAATAGATGAATTAAACTTTGATTTGTATTCAACAGAGCCTCATTAAATAATAAAACAAACAGAGAAAAATATGTTAGGTATCCTTATGGGAAAGTCAAACGATCAAACATCTCTTCAAAGGGATGTTTTTGTGTTAATTGCTCATGAAAAGCTTTCTCAGAAGTTGTTGGTGAATTTATCTCTATGTGAAACATTTATACTGGTGGTGGTTCTCAGTACATAACAAGAATAGAAGAGACACCAACTACATTTTTTATACAAGATAATTCTCAAATACAAGGTCTCTGCTTCTATTATAAAAGGTCAAATAAATTAGGAAAAGAAAAATCAGTCAATGCATTTCTCAATTTTTTTTAGTGAAGAGTATATTGCAACTGTAATAAGCAGTAGCCCCTATAATGTGTCAGCCTTTTTTAGAACATCCGTTTTTCCTTTGAGTTGAGCTGTCCATTACTTCAATCAATGATGGCATGATAACATCAAAGTTTAAAATGTTGTATGGATAGCAGAAGGACATTCAATGTATAGCTAATTTAGCCACAATGAAAATTCTTTGGAGCAGGCACTTAATAAAGGTAATCTTCCACAAGACAGTAGGTTCAAAGTGAAAAATAGTTTATTGTGTCCACAGCCTTACGCGTTTCGTGTTACAAACACTATGAATAAATAAAAGAGTTAGGCCTTCTTATCTATTGATGTTTGCAATTTTTTTGCTTAACAGTGTCAATTATGGATTTTTCCTTAGGTTCTGAGTAGATAAGGTGACATAGCCTAACCAAAATTGTACTATTTTTGAAGATTACGTTTGCATAATGGTGCCCTTCCCTTTGCAACCCGCAATGAACATACTGTATAATTTCATCTGGAGGGTACCATGCAACATCTTTCACCTTATAGGATACTTCCAGGAAGGAAGCATTGATAGAGCAGTGAGGAACTGCATCAAAGATTTTTTGTCAGATGTCCCAAGTCTCATTCCCAAGCTTTTACATATGAGAGTACATAAAGTGAGATTTCTTGACCATGGCGATCCAGGGTAGTGCCACAAGATTAATGGAATTCAGTATGGCAGCCTCCATTTGCCCCTATCTGAATGCAGGGTCTGCATAGAGAAGAGGTAATTTAGAATACAATTGAGAAGCCTAGTAATATTTTTCAGTGTTTGGAATGGACAAACCAAATCTTTTCCTGGAAAGCATTATGGTCTATCTAGAGACTCTTGCAAGGCCAAGAAATCCATATAAATACAAATAAGTACATTGTCAGTAGAAATGTCGGTTGACATTATAATATGTGACCACCCTTGCAGAAGGGGCTATTCCTTGTCCCCAGTGTTGCAACTTAGGTATTCTTTACAGTGGAAAATATCCACTTTCCAATTACAATCAATTTGTTTTTATCTTTACTGAAGACTGCTACAGACGTTCACTTGCTCAGAAAAAAACAAAGCATGCTTAACTTCTTGCAGTCTTAATTAATCATAAGATCACAAATAATTAACTTACCTGTTTCTGTTGGAGATGACTATTTATAGTGACACACAACCCACAGGGAAAACTCCAAAGTATTAGATGGGTGGCACACAGTTTCTCCTACATTCTGTATAAAGGAAGTCTTTCTTGGGAGGTCATATATAACCCCCCAAAACCATTTTACATCCATCTTGTTGAATATAATTTAAGGAGAAAGAAGTAGACTTTATTGATTCAAGGAAAAGGGGCAATTCCATAAATGCCAAATGCTTCATAGTAACATAGTAAGTAAGTTTAAAAAACGACATACGTCTATCAAGTTCACCCTCTTAACTTTTTTTAACCTGCCTAACTTCTAACAGCCTGCCTAACAGCTTCAATAATATACTTTTATATACTAATACTAATATACTATACTTTCTATTTCTGGCATTACTTGTTAAAAAATAATTAGTGAGACATATTATTGCCTGTACATAAAAAAGCTCAATATAGGGGGTAAAATAAACCTCATATTACACAGATATACATATTTACACACACACATATTAATATATTGTAATCAATCTCGTTGCTGTTTCAGGATTTGGCAACAATTAATAAACTGAGTACAACATTCATTAAACATTAATGTTTTATTATAAAGAGTGCAAGCCAAACACAATGTTTTCACATGAATGAAGTCTGGGAATATGTACATTTGAACAAGAGTAGTAATTTGGGATAAGAACACCAATTTACCCTTAGAAAAACCTTAATGGTGATGTGATGGCCTGCTGAAATGGAACTGAGAGGAAGACTTGTTGAAAGTGAGGCTTGGTCAGTAGCATGAGCTGTTGAAAGCAATATTTCATGAGATGTGAATAAAACATCCAAAACTAATGTTTTAATAGAGTTGGAAACTGGCAGAAATAAAGAGTGCATTAAAGTGCTCAAGGTTAGAGGATAGCTGAGTGAGAATAAAGTGGCAACAGCTCATACTTTTATAATGGTAACAATCTAGGTTTATAAAAAACTTTACATTCATAAGACACAGCTCCAGGAAAACTTTTACCATTTAGAAAGAAATTAAATAACTTTACTTTAGCATAGCATAAATGACTATTTTGTTTATTTTAAATTTTAGTAGATCTAACATGGGGAGGCACATTTATCAAAGGTGGAATTTCAAATTCATGTGAGTTTTTTTAAACTCCTTTAAATTCTAATATACTCGAAATTCGATTGGGGGTTATTTGATAAAAAAAATTGAATATCTAAAACTCACACAAAGTTTACTGACTTGAAAACTCGAATCGACTTCGACTAAACTTCGGAGAAAAAACTTGAATGTCAGGAACGCTAGTAACATGTCAAAATTGGTCTCTCCCTGGACCTCCCCCATTGACTTATATTTGAACTCAGCAGGTTTTAGGTGGCGAATAGTCTAATTCGAATTTTGAAATGGCCAGAGTATGATAAATTCAAATTAAAACTCGAATCGAGTTTGGATTATTCACAATTCTAATTTGAGAGTTTTGACCATAAAAAATTAAAAAATTCGAATTTTCAATTTGACCCTTAATAAATCTGCCCCTTGCAGTTGATTTTTAAAATAACATGTACACATGTATAGATGATCAAGCAATTACATTCAACCATTATCAAAGAAGCAGAATTTTTGGGAAAATAAAGTGGATGAGGGATGTGTTAGTAAGAGTAGTAATGGATAATAGCTGTTGGATGGGGGTTGAGTTATGTGATCCATGTGTTTTTTGCCAGTGGGAATCAGCGTACAGACCATGGACTTGTTGGTATTTTGTGATTAATGAGGGCACAATCAAAGAGTTTTCCTACATACAGTAGCTCCTGAACAACAAATAACAACATGCCTTTTAGTAGTATCTAGGGATGGGCGAATTTTTTCGCCTTGTTTCGCTGCGGAAATGACGCCCATAGACTTGTATTGTGTCGTGCGTCAAAAAAAAAAGATGCACGTAAAAAAAAAGGTTCAATTATGCGGAGCGCTCACCTCCCCAAATCACACTTTTGTAGTGTCAGGTGCTGTACTGTGAGACCCACTCCTGTCACTGGGTCAAATCAATATCCAGAAAAAAAGCCAGCAGCACACCGAATCTGGTTGTAGTTGTGTTCAAAGATGAAAATTTATTTAGCCCATATGCAAAAAGGCAATGTTTCGAGCCTACCAGGCCCTTTATCAAGCCCTGTGTTACACCATACAATGCTCTTTTAAAGTGAGGAAGGGGGTGTGACTACATGCCCAGCCCCCTCTCCAGTGACATCACCAACATTTTATACACATAAATCGTTTAAACACCAACTCTTATCCAGTCCCAAATCAGCTTTTTGCTTTTTGTTTCTGGACACTTTTATTGGACTGATCACTTTTTCACTACCTGATTTGGGACTGGATAAGAGTTGGTGTTTAAACGATTTATGTGTATAAAATGTTGGTGATGTCACTGGAGAGGGGGCTGGGCATGTAGTCACACCCCCTTCCTCACTTTAAAAGAGCATTGTATGGTGTAACACAGGGCTTGATAAAGGGCCTGGTAGGCTCGAAACGTTGCCTTTTTGCATATGGGCTAAATAAATTTTCATCTTTTTTCTGTAAAAAAAAAGGTTGACGCTCATAGACTTTAATGGGCGTCTTGGACATTTTGCAGGCGGTGAATTTTTGGCGAAATGAAACGGGTCAAAATCGCCCATCCCTATGACCTTTCTTCAAGTATGTATTCCAAAGATGCCAGATCATATTGCCTGAAGCAGTTATGTCTATATGAGTGTGAAACTGTGGCAGGTTATAATTTGCATCTCTGCCATTTATTGTTTGATATCAGGTTTGTTTTAGCTCTTTTTTCAGTAGTATTCTTGTTATTAGTGGTGTATGGAACATTGAAACATTGAAGTTTTTCTTTCTTTCTTTTCCAAGTGGATTCTTAACCCGGATTGAGGGGCAGATTTATTAAGGTCGAGTTGTGTTTTCCATGAAAAATTTGAGTTTTCGAGGTAATTCAAGGTTCAAATTTATTATACCCTGACCTGGAAATAGCTTGAATCTGAAAATACACCATCTAAAACCTGTCGAGGTCATGAAGAGGTCAATGGCAGAGGTCCCTTGAATCATTTGAACATGTGAATAGCCTTCATGATGTTCGAGTTTTTTTCGTAGGGTTTAGCTCAGCTATAAGTTCGAGCAATTCCATGTTTTTTTTCGCCAAAAACTCAATCAATTTGAGTTTTCATGTTGTCAACCCCAAACTAATTTTTTCTTAAATTAGAAACCTTTCCAGTTGTGACTTCATTCTTGTTCATTCGAGGTCTAAAAAACTCTGATATTTCATCTTTGCTGTTGTTTAATAACAACTTCTACAGTAAAGCTATTTGATCTAGTATTGAACATATGATTTTGTTTCCTTTTCTATTTTGCAGTGTGAAGCTTTTTTTTATAGTAAAAGCTGTGGGGGGAACTAAAACTATGTAAAAGCCAGGGAGCTAATGTGAGGCTGCCATCTATGATGAACCAAGTGTCTAAGACAGTTCAGATGAAGTTGCATTGTCCATTTTTCATGGAGTAGGTATTTTATGTTTCATCATTTCCTTTACAAAGACTCTTTTATCCATTGTCCTTGTAAGTCAGGGGTCCCCAACCTTTTTTACCTGTGAGCTACATTCAAATGTAAAAAGAGTTGGGGAACAACACAAGCATGATAACCTTTGTTATTTTCATTGAGGTTTTCTATCTTATAGATAGACCTATTCTAACCAACTTTTCAATAGCTGTTCAATATTTGCTGTCTATGGTTTGTTAATTATTATTCTTCCTAACTGATTCCAGTATGTAGTTGAGAATGGTGTCTTATTGTTGGGGTCACTAACCCCAGTAACCAAACAACAGATTGATGTTATTACTATTCTTATTTTTTCATGATCATTTTTCTTTTCAGGCACGCTACTATTCAACTTTCATCTTCCAGAGAGCATTTAATACTGCTCCCTGGTTGCAAGGGTAATCAACCTCTAGAAACCAGATAACAGTTTAAATCATGAGCCTGTGAGCTTCAGAACAAAAATATAAATAATTAAAAAATCACAACAATAAAACAGAAAGTCTAGTTTTCAATTTATCTGTGAAATCTGCAATTTATACCATGCTATAAGTACATTTTTAGATGAACTATCTTTTTAAACAATGCTTGAAAAAAGAACAAATGCTGATTTGAGCTTCTAATTCTTCAGAACAATGGATAGATAGATTTTTATATAAGTCAGAGTAAATATCTATTACAATTACATCTCTCTTTGCACAAATTTTGCCTTGGTGAATGCAAATACGTCATGTGTTGTAGCAGCTTGCAAATTTGTTGTTAACAAGTACCTTTGTTGTGGTCAAAGTCGCTCATCACCTTACTATTAGGTGCTCTGTGAGAAGTCTATTACATTTTATGACTTTAGTTTATTAAACACTAGAAAAACATATGCCTGTACACTACAAGATTCTAAATAAGTCATTATGTAATAAAGTAGTTATTAAACTGTGGCTTTCTGTTTAGGTCAGCTGTGGTAATCAATCACAACACTTTGTGCCTTTGGCAGCTCAGGGTCCTGGAAAAAAAATAATAAAAACTTCCTGCCTAAAGCTTTGGGTAATGAGTAAAGTCAGTGTCAAGCAATATACTTGATACATATTGTGTGTGCTGTTGACTGAGTGAAAATCTGCTTTCCTGTTTATGGTTCATTTATTTTAAGACTTAAAAGGAAAAAAAAAATGGGTTTTGTTTTGAAGATGGCTAATTGATCTTAATAAATATGGCTTTAAACACAGTGAAATAATTGCAACAAATCTATGCAACAGCTGCTTGTTTTTTGTTCCTGCACAGCTTTGCTGTTGGCCAAGTGTCGGGATAAGTTGTAACATTCTACAACATCACTGAGCACAGATAAGGTGGACAAGTCTGCAATGATCTACTACTGATCTCTTGAATGTTG
Source organism: Xenopus laevis (assembly GCF_017654675.1). Taxonomy (NCBI): domain Eukaryota; kingdom Metazoa; phylum Chordata; class Amphibia; order Anura; family Pipidae; genus Xenopus; species Xenopus laevis. Next base: position 73,538,681 of record NC_054379.1, on the reverse strand, counting down.
TAAAAGACATACCTGGTGGTCTAGTGGGGGGACGGGAGGGACGCCTGCCGCCCCCTCGGCGGGGACGCCCGCCACGTCATGTGGGTTCTGTTAGGCCGCATGCGCCGGATCGCGTGGGCGCAGGTTAGGCCGCAGGCGCCGAATCTCTAGGGCGCGCGGGGTGCGCCTCTGTGGTATTTAAACGCGCGCAAAGGCGCGAAATTCAGATAATATTTAAAGCCCAGTCTGTCTGTTGGTAATTGCCCATGATAGAACTTGTTTCTAGTGGTTACTGAGTCTTGTGCATCCGTTCTGTTCTGTATCTAGTCTGTTTGATTACCTGTGTTTGACCCAGCCTGTTCCTGACTATTCTGCATTCTGTATCCTGACCCTTGCCTGCCTACGACAACTCTTTCTGCTTAACCCCTTGATTGACAACCCAGTTTGACCCTAGCCTGCCTGACGATTCTTGTTATCTGCCTGCCTCGACCCAGCCTGTCTGACGATTCTGTTGCCTGCTCCATTTGTACCATGACCTTCTGCCCAAAAGACTCTGCTAACTGCCGTGCCCCTCTGCCAGCCAGAACATCTCGCCTTGCACCTCTCGTTAAGTCCAGGTGGCACCCAAGTAAGCTGAGGGCTCCTCCCGAAGCCCAACGGTGGTCACACTACTGGTGAAGCCGAGCCGAGACCAGGGTGCTTGGCACTTGTTCTGGTATTGGGTGCCGGTCGTGACAAATGTTGTCTGACACTAATTTAGAAAGAAATATTAGAATAAGCAACAGTATTAGAATAAGAAACATAGGATTCACTTGAAAGTTAACAATCCACAAGAGTATGATCTGGTCAACCTACGGCATTTTAGTTACATATGTTACCGAAGCACTGGGGAATCCCATTGGTCTGAACCTACCTTGGTAAACCCTACCCTTTACGTTGAAGTCCTGATTCCATTATATTTAGTATTAACACTATAAGGGAGTTATTTACTAAACTCTGAATGCAAAAATCATGAAAAAAAAACTTTAAAAAAAATCATGAATTTTTTGGAATTTATTAAACCCTGAGGCTGGAGAAGTCAGAATCCGAAAAAAATAGTGAAAATCAGATTTTTCACTATTTTTTCTTTTTTTTTTCCCGCAAACAAAATTTTCTGGAACCCAAAAAACTCATGCGGATTTGGTCTGAGTTTATTCAGAAAATATTGAGATAAATTCGGACTTTGATAAATAACCCCCTTAGTGCCTGTTGTGAATTGCTGTAAAGTACAGAATATCAGGAATATGTTAAAGATTTAAAACTAGCGCTAGATTTAAAGGTCTACTGGACCTGGAATGGCCAATTATGATTACTCTGATAGGTGAGCTGAAGTGAGAAATAATAGCAAAACAAAGCGAAGCATAGTCTGCACTATAGGTGCATATGTGTGTTGAATTCATCCTTGATAAATGAGAAAATTAATTATGAGATAATTTAATGAACACATTCTGGCCCTTACATGCTCTGTATAGCCTTCACGTCATATATCAAAGTCATTAATTATTTCCACATTGGTAAACATGCTCGATTTGCAAAAGTAAACTGCTGCATTATGGGCGAACCATGATGAGTGTGAATTTTGAAAATTTCAAAATTAAACAATTTGCCTTCTCATAGAAGTTTAAAAGCATTTATCTGATTTCCACATTTTATGACCATACTGCTTTAAATAAGTTTGGGTCATTCCAACACACAAATATTTGCTTATAGAGATATGGGATCTCTTTTCAGAAGTTCTCAGGACCTGGCATTTGCTGGATAAGGGGGTTTTCCATAGTTTTGACTATAGAAAACATTTAAGCATTAAATAAACCCAATAGGATTGTT